>NC_143512.1:64947127-65557752 GCF_031878675.1 Megascapheus bottae
ATTCCTGAGGTCACCCACTGCTACCATTGTGGGAAGATTCTGCTAGGTGCATTGTCACTGCTTTCACATAGGCTTCCATCATGAGGAGGGGATAGGCTGCTTTGACTGAAGGAGACCAAGAGGTTTACATGGATACCCATGTGCTCATTTCTCTATGTAGGATTGTGAAGAGTCAAGAAAAATATGAGGAAATTCTGCTATAGTTTAACCCTGGAATGATCCTGCACTCCCAGGCTTTGAAGGCGTAGTGTCCAGCTCTGTGCTATCAAGTGGTAGAAAGGCCCCGTGGGAGGTCTATCTGTCATTGGGAGGGGATTGTGGGATCTCATCCTCTTCCTATTTTGTTTCCAGGTCACAGGATGAATGGTTTTGCTTGGCCACAGTCCCCCGCCATGGCATAACACCTTACCCCAGGTCCCACAGCCATGAGCCAACTGACCATAGACAAAATTCTATAAAACTGTAAGCAAAATACTCTTTCTCTTTATGTGTTCATCATCCTAGGCATTTGTTATGGCAATGGGAAAATAACATGATTAACTTGTGAACACTGGTAATACTGATATATTGACCCAATACTATTTCCAATCATTTTTATCTTAGCCGATTTTCAGCCAAGGATGCCTATGTGAAATTGATGTCCTAGCTTAAGACAGACGAGTAGAATTCTACTGTTTTTCCTGTCTCCTTTCCTCTGCTTCTTGACAGGGATGGGGGACAATAAAGTTGCAGCAGCAACATGGGACATGAAGGAAAGGCCAAAAAGTGTTCTAGCAACAGGACACCTCCACTTCTTTTTAGGAGAAGAAAGTAAACTCCTTGTTTTACTCATGACAGTCTGCATGATATAGTAACCATAAGATATCTTTGGGTACATGTGGGGAGATAGGAAAAAGGAGACATAGGAAAAAGGAAGAAGAAAGCATATGCTTGCAGTAGATGTTTTGATATAGAAACAAATACAGTATGAAGGGTTATAAAATCTCCATTTGATGTTTCAAAATGTAATGGTGTAATATTGTCAAAAATTATTTGAGGGGCCAGGAGTTTGGCCTAGGGGTAGAGTGCTTGCCTAGCATGCACAAAGACCTGGGTTCAATTCCTCGGTACCATATACATAGAAAAAAGCCAGAAGTAGTGCTGAGGCTCAAGTGGTAGAGCTCTAGCCTTGAGCAAGTCCAAGGACAGTACTCAGGCCCTCAGCTCAAGCCCAGGACTGCCAAAAAAAATTATTTGATAGTTATGTTATTTACTTTGGAAGAAAGCTGAGATTTTGTTGACTTCCTTTACTGTTCATTTTCTAATTCTTTAAATTCTTAATTATCTCTGTCATTTTCTTCATTCTGCTTTCTTTGTCTTAAACTGTCCATTCTGTTTTTTGAATTACATTGGCTGAATGCTCAGTCATTGTGATTAGCAGTTACTCTTGGGGAATGTAAGAAATCCTGATCCCCCAAACAAATTTTGTTCTAATGTAGTTGGTGATGGGCTCTCATTGTCTGACAGCACTTGTTTTTAGCCACGAGGTCGATTAAAGTTTTCATCTTTTGTGCAGGTGGGATAGTTGTGGGCAGACTAGGCGTGGGAAGATGCGAAATGGTGGCCAACCAAACTATGAACTGGTCCCTGACCACTCAGTCAACATTCGAGTCAGAGTAGATAGTCACCACCAGGTGGCACCCAACCTCAACAGGGATAGGATGCTTTTTTTTTTTTTTATGGTTTAGAGATAATTTGATGCATTTCTGGGATATCATCCGACTTTAAAACACATCTGTAGATTGTGTGCAGATCAAATTTTTAGAAATTAGTAAATGCACATTTAAGCAGACATCATTTCTTTGAATCATCACATTCAAAAACCTCTTCTAGCTATCTTTGGAATATAAATCACACTATTGTTAAAACCAGTGATCTTACAATATATCAGAGTGAAATAACTCATTTCTCTTCTTTAATTGTAACTTCTTCTTCAATTTCTTCTCATTACCAACCTCCTCAAACCTTCCTGATAGTCACCATTCTCTTCTTTATTTCTATTTTACTTGCAGTAGATGTTTTGATATGGAAACAAATACAGTACGAGGGGTTATAAAATCTCCATTTGATGTATCAAAATGTAATGGTGTAATATTGTCAAAAATTATTTTATAGTTATGCCCCATTAAAAAAACTTTTAAGGTGTATTTTTTTCTTTCCACGTGTGCCTAATAGGTTTTACACAGCAAAGGATACAACAACATATTCTTGAAGGATAGGGGATAGGGGATATTCAAAATATATAAGGAACTGGGACTATTCAATGAGAAAAAGTGATTTAAAAGTGAGTGAAATGCTTGAATTGACATTTCTCAGAAGAAGACATATACATAAAGAACAAGTTTATGAAAAAAATTTCACATAATTAAGCATCAGGAAATACAAAGAGATTATTTTTCCTTTTTTATTGCATTTTATCATTGGGATAACATTTAAAGTGATTACAATTACATTCATTGGATAGTGGGTACATTACTTCTTGAACATTGATACCCCTTCTTATGTTTTTCTCCCACTTTTCCTCCCCCCACTCCCTCCCAATCATGTTGCTTTCCCCCTTTTCTTCCCTGTTTCAAATAAACAAATGAAGAAATACAATATACCAGGTAACAAAGTCAGATACAGCAACAACATAAGATAAACCATAAGGGGAAAGAAAGAGAAAAGAAATAACTTCACATAGTATGTTAAGAACAGCAATCACAAAGGTAAAACTTTTGTTTCCATTTCCTAGAGTTCAGTTTTGCTTAATCTCATCCTATATGTACATAGCTTTTGAGCTATTGTGATCTTCTATTAGGAGAGTCCTAGGTGTGTACTAATGATTACAAATGAGGGAAACCTTGGAGCCTATGTTCCTTTGGGTGTGGCTTATTTCATTTAATATTATTTTTTTCCAAGTTTTTCTATTTCCTTCTGAAGGGAGAGATGTCATTCTTTCTGATGGCAGCATAGAATTCCATTGTGTATAAATACCACATCTTTTTGATCCATTCATCTATTGAGGGGCATCTGGGTTGGCTCCATATCTCAGTTATGGTAACTAATGCTGCAATGAATATTGTTGTGCTAGTTGATTTAGTATGTCCTTGTCCCTGGACATTTGGGTAAATGCCCATGAGTGGGATTGCTGAGTCATCGGGGAGCTCCATGTTTAGTCTTTTGAGGAATTGCCATATTGCTTTCCAGAGTGAATGAACGAGTTTACACTCCCACCAACAGTGTAGTAGTGATCTCTCTTGGCCACATACCTGCCAACATCTGATGATATTAGATTTCTTGATCCTGGCCATTCTAACTAGAGTGAGATGGAATGTTAGAGTTGTTTTGATTTGCATTTCTTTAATGGCCAGAGATGTGGAGAATGTTTTCTTGTGTCTATTGGCCATTTTTATTTCTTCTTCAGAGAAGTCTCTCTTTAAGTCTTTAGCTCATCTTTTAATGAGATGGTTGTTTCTTTGAAGATTTGTTTTTGAGAGATTCAATTTTTTGAGCTGTAGATATATTTTAGATATGAGGCCTTTGTATGGTTAGTGAAGATCTTCTCCCACTCTGTGAGCTTTCTATTTATCTTGCTAGCTATGTCCTTTGCCATGCAGAAGCTCTGCAGTTTAAAGCAGTCTCATTTGTCCAAACTTTATAATTTCTTATGTTTCTAGGCCTTTATTAAAGAAGTTTTCAACCTATGCCAAGGAGCCCTAGTGTATCTCCTATTCCTTTCTGTGAGGTTTTTAGGGTATCTGCTTTTACCTCAAGGTCTTTGATCCATTTGGAATTGATTCTGGTGCAGGGTGACATATAAGGCTCCAACTTTCTACAAGTGCTTAACAAATTCTGCCAGCACCATTTGTTGAAGAGGCTTTTTTCCATTCTATTTTTTGGCTCTTTTATAAGATTAGGTGGCCATAGGTCTGTGACCTTCCTTCCTTCCTTCCTTCCTTCCTTCCTTCCTTCCTTCCTTCCTTCCTTCCTTCCTTCTTCTCTCTCTGATTTCCCTTCTCTTCCTCCTTCCTTTCTACCTTTTATTATATTATTTGTTCTTATTAGACTGTTCTTCTATGGCTTGTACTGAAGGTATTACTTCTGTTTCAATCATTTAATAACCATAACCTTATATCACCATAAAATTATATCACACATAATTCACACCAGTAAAAGGGCCTGTGGTTAGGCCTTTTTCTTTCCTGGTGTCTCATGTGTCACTTGAGCATAATTCTCTGTTTTTAAATTTCTTTTTTTGTTGTTGTTGTTTGTTCCTGGCTCCTGGGAAACATCACAGTTTTCTTTTTAGGCTATGTATTTCAAAGTTGTAAAATATTTATCTAGCACTTACACATGGTTATAGTGAAAAGGAGAGTCAGTTGAGTTAGTCGGCGGTGCCCTTTGCTCTTACAATGAAGCTTGCATCATCACACATAGTTATGTGTCAACTTTAATGAGTTTGGCCAGCATCTCCGTATCTATATCAGCTCATATCCCGAGGAAGTTGGGCAAGCCAAGAAATGAAGCTTATACACATGAATTTCCATCTTCTTTATATCATTCCCCCCTCACTGATTAAAAACATTGCATATGTTTCTTTGAAGCTTGGAAAAAGCTTACAAAGCACCTAGAGATTTATCAGATTTAAAGTTAGAACACAGGAGATGATTCTCCTTTTTCTCGTTTTTCAAACCTAATACTGAAAAACAAAAAACCCTAATACTGAGTCTTCATTCCCAAAGGCCAATTCTGTCTTAGAGTTTCCCAAATCCCATAAGATTGTAATCTTGCAATTTAAAAAAATTTGGCTCCACATCTGTTGAACCAGAGCTTTTTTGTGGGGATCTTAGATGGGCTGAATCATTTAGCTGGTAAGTTTATCTTGTAAAGGGTAGGTAACAAATATGTTAGGCTTTTAGGGTCACAAAGTGTCTTTCTTTTTGTTTCTTCTTTTTGTTTCTAAATAATCCTTTAGAAATATAGCAAGCGTTCTTAGCTTATGGATTTTTACAAAAATAGAGAACATTTTTTTTTTAAAAAAGGACATGGGTTTCTAGTCACTAGTGGCTCATACCTATAATCCTAGCTATTCAGGAGGCTGTGATCTGAGAACTGCCATTGGAAGCCATCTTGGGCAGACAGGTTTGTGACACTCATCTCTAGTTGTCCACTGAAAAGCTGAAACTGAAGCTGCAGCTGCAGGTCAAGAGGTTCAAGTAGTGGGTGCTGCTAGAGTGAAAAAGCTAAGGAATAGTGCACAGACACTGATTTTAAGCTTTAGTACTGTTAACACACACAGACACAGACACACACAGACACAGACACACACACACACACACACACACGCACACACACGCACACTACTTACACATGCAGCCCTTGAGATAGCCAAAATAGTCAGCCTTAATCAGGATTACAAGTCAAGCCCTGAGCTCAAGCACCAGCAGTGTGATAATAAAGAAAAGTTCATGGAAGGATGAAAGCTGTCTATACTCCTTTTGTCAAAATCTACATTCTGATCCTCTAGCCTAATCATCCTTATTTAAACAAGGCTTGGTCCATAGTCATTTGTGGAGTTTCCACCTACACGACATTTTTTTTAAGCAGGAGGTAATTTCTTTAGATGGCAAAATGAATGTTTTTTTTTGTTTTTTTTCCATGTCATAGCCCATTTGGAAAATGATAGCAGTTTGTACACAGGATTGTGGCTGGGAGAGTTGAGCAGATATGCCTGCTCAGAATCAACTTGCATAGGGGCCTGGTGGTCTGGTGGGTTCAGGGTCCCAGCAAACCTATTAGAAATAGAATACAGTAGTTTATACATAATAAGCATTGGACTCTGACATTTTCTTCTTTAAAACTTAGTGATTTCTTTACCTTTTTTTTTTTTGCCAGTCCTGGGCTTGAGCTCAGGGCCTGAGCCCTGTCCTTGGACTTTCTCAAGGCTAGAGCTCTACCGCTTGAGCCTCAGCACCACTTTTAGCTTTTTTCTATGTATGTAGTACCGAGGAATCGAACCGGGGTCTTTGTGCATGCTAGGCAAGCACTCTATCACTAGACTAAACTCCTGGCTCTTTCTTTACCTTCTTAACCAATGAAAAGGATTTATCAAGATTTCTAAACTTTTGTCTTAACTTCCTTCTATGAAGGAAAATCTATGACTAAAATAACCTCATCTAATTTCCATTTCACCTTTTAAGTTGTGAAGGTAGTATGTTCACATTAAGTGTCATGTGCGCGAAGGCATCTTGAGACATTCCATCATTAGTTTACGAAGTGGTAAAGCACATTCTACTCTTCTTGACTTACAATAATTTTGTATTGAATATATTTTCTTTCTTGAAGAGCATGCAGAGGAATGAACAATTCTGATTTCCAACTCTGAGTTCATATTTTTTTGTTGGTTTTCTTTCATAAGAATTAGAATAATTAACCTTACCTTTTTTTGTGCATCTGTTTTTTCCTAAATTGAACACACAGTGCCTGTGTGCGATTGCTATCTATACATAGCAGACACTGTGCTAAGTAGGAATGCACGGTTCTTTCACTTCAATGTCACAGATTTTGAGACGATATCCCAGAAGAAATTGAATGGCCCAGCAGTTTGTAAATAGTGAACACACAATCATAGAGAATAGGAAACAGAAAACATGAAAGATGACCTGACAAAGTTTGGCACATGTAATAAATTCAATATGTATCTGACAAAACTCTGAGTGAAGTCAAACATTGGTCTGAGCAGCGTCCTTCCAGGCACAGTCACGTCATTGATAGCCACAGTCTGCTGATGGATTTGCTGCTGGGTCTCCTGTGCATAATCAACCTTTGGCCCAGGCTGGAGCTACATCCCCAGGCTGCCAGCCTCTCCAGAAGTCCCGTGATACAATGCAGGCAAGAGCTGGAAGAGACCAACAATGTCAGGAAGTGAAGGATCACCTTACCAGTGGGACCACAAGAATCTTGAGCTGGCTGAAAGTAATCATGAAAATTGCTTTCTGGCAAGCTGAGATGGGTCAGCTCACTTGGCCTCGTGAAGACCGTTCTGCAATCCATTGCAGCTTTAATCACATTAAACCACTCTGTGGTTGTAAGATGGCTGGTTTGCTATGAGTTCAAAGTGCCAGTTTGGTTTACAAAGTACCATGCTGGTTTACAGTGCTGGGCGAGGATGAGGGAGAAGAAGATATGGCTTCTTCACCTTTGATCTTAAAATTGGTTAGAGTGTATGCAACGTAATGCTTAAAGCTATATGTGAAAAATGTCAGGAATCAAGAAACTAGGCTAAAGGTCCTCTTAGCTGCTCTAGGAAAACAACAGCAACAAAAATGATGGTTTGGAAAACCCTGAACAGCACATTCTCATTTCATTTTGACACGTCCGTGTGAAAGGTTGTGAGAAGTCCCGCAGTAGGCAGTGCGCTATAGCTTTGTTTAATCCAAGTTTCCTAGCCGTAATTGATCCATGTAACAGATCCCTTTCACCCCAGAAACTAATTCTAGCTAAAAAGGAAAAAGGAAAATTACTATTTTTTTTCTGGAAGAATATTAGTAACTTACAGAACTGTTATGAAAGCTATAGACTCCAGATGCCTTCCTCATGCTGACTCAATAGCTGACATAACTTACCCTCACTATTAAAACTGGATCCATGTCGTGTGTGTGTGTGTGTGTGTGTGTGTGTGTGTGTGTGTGTGTGTGTGTGCGCGCTGAGACAATCTTTGGATGTCAGTCAGAGAGACCTGATGACTTCATCCATGAGGAAGCTGAAGTCAATAGAGGGAAATAGTTTAGCCCGGATCACCTGCGAATGACATTTCCCTGACACTACCTCCCTTCTGTCATTCTGACCACTTCTTTGAGGAGGTAAGGAATGCTTCTTACATGAGGAAAGAAGGAGCCTGTATCTTAAATGGTTGCTTGGCAACTAGCTCTGTGCTGACATACATCTATCTTTACCTAACTCAACAGGAGACTTTATAGTTAAGAAGTGGTAAAATAAAGTGTACCCATTTATTTGGCACTTATTTCCAAAAGTGGAATTATTGACATCTCTATAAAAGCAATTCTATTGACTCTTTTTTAAACAAAGCTTATACTTTCCCATGGCCATAATTCCTGAGTTTAAATTCTCACAGACATTTCTTCCCTTCCCACTACTCTAAATTGGAAACAAAGTAATCCACTTTCTAGGCTCTCCTTCTACTGTTCCTGAATTCTTTGGGGGCTGAATGGTCAGGTAAAAATGAAGATTCCCAGTTAATTTGCATTTCAGTTGAACTACGAATATTTTTTATTGTTTTAATATAAATATGTCTCCAATATTGCATGATATACTTAAACTGAAAAGACATTTTTGCTGAAATTTAAATTTCAACTGTGTGTGTGTGTGTGTGTGTGTGTGTGTGTGTGTGTGTGTGTGTGTGTGTTCAACTTGCTAAGCTAATCTTATCCTTAGGGATGTAGAATGTCCCCTCTTTCTCTCTCACTCCCCACTTTTCTCTCATATAAAGCCAGTCTCTCACCATTGAGTCTACCTCACAAGAAGTCCAGATGACAGTTTAGAACCTTTATTACTATTGTTCTCAGCCAGCACTGTTGGTATATCTATAAAGCTTTAACACTTTACCCATATGTGGTACATCTTTGCTTTCTCAGTAAATGTGTAAAGAGGAGCCAGGTTTTTGAATCTTGGCCACTGGACACAGTTTGTGCATAATAAATATCAAACAACCAAAATCTACAAGAAAGCAAGTCACTCAAACAGTAACTCAAGTAGGGGAAATCATCTAAGGAGAACACTGGCTGCCTCTCATTTTTCTAGTGACTTTTGACCACTAAATAGTGATGTAAGTTTGTGTGAGTCATTGATTTCAAGATTTGTTTCCTATCTGTGAAATGAGAATAATGCATTTTCCTAGCACTATAAAACCAAAAAAAGAGTGAGCGAGTGAGAGAGAGAGACAAAGACAGACAGACATAGAAAGAGAAAAAAGAGATAAAGACAAGGAGGACAGGCAGAAATGCAAGCATGCAGGTACACACACACACACACACACACACACACACACACACACACACACACAGAGTCTTGAGAGACTTCCATGTGCATCTCGCCTTACTTGCCTGGAGCCCATTCATCTCACTGATGCAATGAGGCATTGGAGCAGAATGACCCTTAGAAAATAACTTCCAAGATAAGCAAAATAGACCTTCTTTTTCTTTTCTTTTTGCATTTTTTGGTGCTAGAGATTGAATGTGAGGCTTCACACACATGATGGCCTACTTTTTTTATAGCAGTTTTGGGAATAATTATTATATATAATATTAGTTTCTCCTTTGTTTTTCTTTTTCTATTCACGCATGTATTTCTTCCCTTTTGAGAGCAGGAACAGGGCTTGGGCCCTAGAGCATCCTTTTTGGCATCAAGCAATGTTTCTGTGTTGTCTCCCTCATGCACAGAAAGGAAGACCAGCAGTGTACCTGTGCAACACAGCTGCAGGGGAGAGTCAGGTTTACCACCGAGACATCATTTGGAACAGAAGGGAAACTTCACGACTCAGGCTTATCATATAGATTGTGACCTTGAAGAGACTTCAGATTTGGAGAGTTTTGACTAAAAACTCAAGTGAGAAGAGGAGGAGGAAGAGAAGTTCCTTGGTTAACCAGAGGGATTTAAAGACTGCTTCCTATTCCTAAGGGAAGCATCTCTCATTAGAGGTGAGGTGGTCAACAATTAATACAGTGCCTAGCTCAAAGCCATGGACTATCAGAACAGCCAGGATCATTCAGGTGTGTCATTGGTTTGGGAAGAGTTTCTGGGTTCTTTAGGTCGCATTTAACCTCAACCTCCCTCCAACACAGAATGTGAGATGTGAAGAGGTATGGTTAAAAGCTATGAACTCTTAAGTCAAAGTGTTTTGGTCCTGATGACAGTTTTGTCTCTCACTGGAAAAACAAATGCTTGGCTCTTACCTACAAGATGGAGTCATAATAATATATACTACACAGGGTTGTTGTGACTATTAAATGAGCAAGGATAGCAGTATACACTTAAATCGTTACTCAGGATTTACATTTCATGAAGAGAGAAAATTTATTAACCATTGAAGCCAAGGTTTAACCCCAATCCCATTCATCTTCTTCTATGCCACCAAGGAGCCAGAGAAAGTAGAATTTGGGGTGCAGTCACTGGAACCCTCAAAATTCTCTCTGTTGGAGAGAGAGAGAGAATTTTCACTAGTTGACAAGGGCATAGGTTCTCTTGCTAAAAAATAAAGTGTCAGGGGCTTACCAAGGCAAGTTCAGGTCAAGCAGTATAAGAGGACATTGTATTCTCAATGCATCTGGAATTCAGTGTCTCCCTTGTTAGCTCTATCATCGTCAGGATGTGACTGGTTGTTCTTGCTCCATCATTCCACATCTCTACCACAGTGGAGAGTCTGAGCCTTTCCTCGACCAGTTGGGGCCAAAGTCATCCTTATTACCTCCATTCACAGTCCATTGGCCATCTCAATAGCAAAGGCAGCTGGAAACCAGAACCCCGTGCTCAGCTACCAGTAATATCAAAACGGAAGGGAACAATGGAGAACTTCAATGAAGTATCTCCTCTTCCTCAGTTTATTACCATTGTCCTATTTCCAACATAAATTGACCCTCCATTCTAGCCTTATCCTATATATGTTATAATATGTGGGTGTGTTTATCTCACTATTAGAAAGCTCCAACCACAGAGATTGACTCCTTGTATTCTATTTTCCGTGCCTTTGCTTTCCCGTTTCATTGTCGGCCTGATTTGACAGATGTTCTAGTCCTCAGAGCTTTCTCTTCTTCCAAACTTGTTGGCTCTCCCTCCTTCTCCACAAACTTTAGCTTATATATTTGACACTTGTAAATTTTTTTCTAAATAGACTAATATGTAATGCAAATTTATATATAACATTTAAATTAGTTTCTCCAAAGTACTCTGAGTAAAGGCTGGTTTATAACAACTTTGATGATAAATCCTTGTTGGCTATTCAATCATGCTTCTTGTTTGCTTCATTTTAGATTTTTGAAATTACTTTCAAGGAGTTGTACAAGAGGGCTTAATTTAACATATACATTTAGGCAAACAGTGGTTTTACATTTGTGCAAACAGTGATTCTTGAATCACTTCTTCCATCACCCCCTGTCTCCTTTGTTTATTTCTTATTTCTCAATGTTAGAATAGCTGTACTTGCTGGCTGAGGAAGTGTGTTGGTATTAGAAGAAGCAGAAAGGAGATTCAGGCTGTAGTGAAGAAAATTAAACAATCAGAAAACATGTAGTCTGGTTGGGAATTTTGCAAGGGAAAAAAATCAGCTCTCTAATCCTCAAGTATAAAAGGATAAAATTGACAAGAAAAATAGTCGAAATGTATGTGGAATGAACAACCATAACAAACCCCCTAGAAGTCAGATGTCATTTTCTTAACTTTCAAAAAAGAATTCCAGTTTCTGAGTATGGATGTTAGGAACCAGGTTGTGTTTGAACTTCAAGCAAAGCTTGGAGGCGGGGAAAGTGTCCAGTTTGTTAAAGTTGTGGGTAAGCAAACGTTGGGAAACATAGCGCCTGCAGTTAGTATGCGGTTCATTCTTCTTCAAGTTGAAAAGCATGTCATTAAGATGCAGGTCAGTGGGGACTATCTGGCAAGGACTAGACTGGGAGTTGAATGTGGGTCTTCACGCAGACCATTCTAATAACTAATCCTCTTTGTAACGGTCCATTTACATGTTAGAAGATCTAAAAGGCAGGAAGCGTAGAAATAGGCTTTGAATTTTCTTCCTTAGATTTTGTTTCCAATTAATCTTTCTGAGACAAGAATTGCAATCCACCACAAACTGTTCGGTTGCTTTCAGGAGCAGGTTTTGCTGCTTCGGACAAGATGCTAACCTATTAAAAAGGAAGAAAACAACCCAGTGTTTGGTTGGATATTTTTCCTCTTCAAATATGAAAACAGCCTCTCCATATCAATCACAGGGCAGTGAAGATATTTTATTGAAAGTAGACTTTTGGCAGCTCCCATAGAATCACAGGACTGGAGAGGACTGCCCAGATTTGTTTCTGGATGAATAACTAAGACCCAGACAGGCTGTGCCATTCTCAAAATGTTGCTCAGCAAATCTTCAGTCGAGCTGGGACTCAAATCATTTCTCCTGGTCTCTTGCTACAAGTGGCGGTTATCTACTTCATCGCAGAATTCATCTGTAGTGAAGAAGATGAGGCATAGGAAGCCTGATTTCTTAGAAGAGACTGGACAAGGCTTGTGTTTGGTGTGAGTAGAAAGGTTTTGTGAACTAAGAAAAATTCCTGACCTTGAAAAGAAATACAGCTGTCCTTGCTCCTGGGTGGAGATGGTTGGCTATGATTGTAATGGCAACTCAGAGCCCTATCTCCTGTCTCCTGTCCCACAGTGTCTTTCATATATCCCTTACTCTTGGACTGTTATTCCTGCCGTTATTAGTGAACAGGCGGCCATTCTCCACCACACTGTGGTTAACGCGGAATCTTCTCTGAGACGAAGACCTGCTGCTAATCTGTCTTATTGTGGTCAGCAGTGGCTTCAACCTTTTGCATGGGGGTGGATGCATTTCAAGATTCTATCAGAATCACAGATTCTCTTCCCCTGAAAGTCAGGCGTGCACATCCATGCCATCTCAGCATCCTCATACCCTGGAAGTCTCTCTTCAAGACTAGATGGAAGGACTACATAGACTTTAATTCGTTTTTTTCCCATTCACTTGCTGGTCTCAACCTCAAGCAGCAAAACCTAATGGGAATGGAGCTACGCTTCCATAGAAGAAAAAGAGCTCAAAAGGAGATTCTCTGAGGGGTGAGAAGCCAAAATAGAGAGTCCTGGAGAGAGACAGGAGACAAACAAGAGAAAGCTTCTCAAGGGAGTCTGGATGGCAGCCAACAAGAAAACTTCACAATTTGGTCACCTTGTCTCGAGTTGGCTATAATTATGATTTCTAGGCTTTCCTAACTTGTTTAGGCGGCCTCTGTAATTATTCCAAAGTCACACATCTTCTTGGAATGTTTCCCTAATACACACAACCTCCCAAAGGCAGTGCTGTGCTGGTGAGTAAGATGTCCAGAGGAGAGCTGGGCCTTGTTTTCTGGCATCTTGCCACCTTATGCTGATCACAGAGCTTTCAGCCCCCCGAAAGGGGTGGGCAGCTCCTTGAAATATGCCATGGGGAGATGATCTATTACCACAACCTAGACATGATCTTGGCACAAGCACGAAGAAGTGATATATTGATAAACATCAAAAGAAGTAGTGAGTACCCAACAAGAAAGTGAATCAGAGCAATTCCAGAAGAGCTAGATTTCTTTTTTTGTTATTAACTGTATATATATTTTTTATCTTTTCTTTTTTGGTACTAGGGAGCCAACCCAGAATGCTTTGCCAGCCCGATTTCTTTTTCTTTATGAAGATACAGGTAATTTGTAATGTGAAGCAGGACATGGTCCATGCCTGGTCCTGGAGAGCTCACAGCAGCCTGACAATCTCTATAGCCTAAGTGCCTGGGACTGCTAGAAGAAAGCTAAACAGCTCAACCCCAGTTGAAGTGATGAACTCTTCTCCAGTGAGCAGAGGGGAAGATGAGTAGAGTCAGCTTGCCATGTCTGTACTTTACCATGGAAAAAACATAGTTTTAAACTTACAAACATATTGAAGAAATTCTTCCAAACAGAAATGTATGAGAGAAAAAAAGTTATTCATCATAATCATTAAAAAAATTTTGAATCCAGGCAGCAGTGGTTCACGCCTGTAATCCCAGCTACTCAGGAGGCTGAAATCTGAGGATCACAGTTAAAAAGCCAGTCCTAGCATAAGAGTCTGTGAAACTCTGTATCTCCAATTAACCACCAGAACACCGGAAGTGGTGCTATGGCTCAAGTGATAGGGCACTGGCCTTAAACTGAAGAGCTCAAGGACAGTACCCAGACCCAGAGTTCAAGCCCCAAGACCGAAAAACAAAATTGTAAAACAATTATCGTGGACTCAGAATTTTGAAATGATTGAATGATTGATAATCACGAAGTTTTATTTAATCACATGTCTGTTATCACATTTATTTGCTATCACATCAAGCAAAAACAAAGGAATTCCTGAATTTAATTACCATGAAAAAATTTTATATGTTTGTGCCTTATTGTTTCAGTCACATGAACTAAGAAGATTGAGAAAATGGAAACAAATCTGAATCTTCCATAGCCATCATTACTGTTGTTCAAATGTATTGTTTTTCTTCTCTCTTCTTTTCCCTTCCTTTCCTTTCTCCCTTCCCTTATCTTTTCTTCTTTAAAAGGATTTTAAGATTATGGATTATAACAGAATTTAATTTGTTCTGGTTGATTTTTAAAAAATAAAAACTAAATTTAAAATTTCTCCGTAGCCTTACATTATTTGCTCCTAACTCCACCCACAGTTTACCACAAGACCCCACTGTGCTCACTGGCCAAAGCAGGAATGTGCTCCTCAAACACTGTCTCAGACATTCAACTCATCAGAGTTTACTTATAGTCATCTGAAATGGATGGGCATTACAGCTTTAAGTACTGGTCTGCAATTCCTTTCACAAGCACTTCATTATAGTTCTTAAGAGTGTTCATGTGATTTTTGTTCCCTGCCCCTCCCTTGTCTTTCCTGATTCGCCATAAGACATTAGGCAACCAGTCAGTCGGCACCTTCCCATTTTGTTGTGTAGTGGATTCCTGAGGGTAGAAGAGGAGGCTATTATCCCACATCAAACAAAAGGAAAAGACAGTCTTGTGGGAGAGCCATGTACTCATGCTAGGGCTCACCCCATCAAACTGGAGCTGTGCCAAGGGGGAAGGTGCTGGAGAGACCAATGAGGCAGCTTCACCTGGTTCAACCATAGAAGTTCCGTTGGTGATTTGGTCCCTGTCTTCTAGCCTTGGAGGATGAGCCTCTGGCTGATTTTTGAGTCTCATTACAGAGGTGAATTTATTCTGCTTCTTTGCTGTGCCATGAATCTAAGATTATATACATAGCAATGGGAAAGCTAGACAGTGATACTCTGAAATGTAGGCTGGGAGGGAAGGTTTTCTTTGTTATGCACTGGGGTAAAACTCAGGTTTAAGCACAACTAACTCTTCAACATAAGAGCTACCTCTCTATGACTCAGCCTCCGCCAATCAGTGATGCCCAATGTCCTGCTTACAACAGATTTGAATATGGGAGTTAGGATTTAAAACATTAGGAAATGGTGCTGTGAAGTAGGGTAGATTTGGGCCTATTTTACTTTCCAATAACTATCATTCACTTACTAGGGCCTTGTTGGCTTTAACTTGAAAATATGGAGGAAACTAATGTTTGAAGTAAGAGAAAATATACTTCCAAAAAGGGGAAAATTATGAAGCATAATCTGCTCTGCTTGAAGCTTAGCATCGTAACATTGAACAAATGTCCCTGGATGTTTAACATTGACCAAAGAGTAAACATTTTCCAGTGCCATACTTAACTGAAAGTTGGATCCCTCCCAGCCCTGGAAGTTGGACTGAAATTTGAACCAAACCAACAGCATCATAATCAGAGGCCACAAAAGAGTGTTCTGTTTAGGTGGAGCTTAGAAAGAAACTGGGATTTCTAACAAGCAGAGTCAGATTTGACACCAATAGGTTGTGTGAGGAAGCCTGGAGGAAAAGCGTCATTGGAGGTAGAAAATTCTTGGTGCAGAAAGAAGGAGGGAGCTGTAATTGGAATCTTTTTTCTTTCCCTCCTCCTCCTCCTCCTCCTCCTCTTCCTCCTCCTCCTCTTCCTCTTCTTCTTTTTCCTTCTTTTCCCCCTCCCCCTCCCCCTACTTTTGCTTTGGAGGAGGAAATATTCAAAAGGCACAAATATTGAACAAAATATTGACATTCCCCATTCCCCTGCCAATGTTTCTGGTTCAGGGTAAAGAAGAATTTTGAATTCTTTTTTTATTATTCCTTCGTTGAATCCATAGCTTTTCCTGCTCGACTACTATCTTATTTTTATAATAATGTGGTAAATTATAGTAGTTTTGAGAAATTAGGGAAGAATTTGGAGACACTAAGTGTGTGTGTGGGGTTATGAAATAGAAACTCTTATGCTTGACAAATGCAGGATTAAGAATTGCTACTCTTAAACTAGAACTACCAGAAAATTGGCCTACCAGAATGTTAAGAGTCTTAGATACTTATAATCTAGCCCTGGTTTCTAGCATAAATGAGCAATCTGTTTCTAGTCATGTTTTGGCTACTCACTTATGTGGACAACATTCTTCCCATTTATTATGTTTATTTAAGAATTGTTTAAGCCCAACAAAAGAAATGGATAGATGAAAAGATCTATTTAAATTTTTTCTTGTATGAAACCCCATTCATTTGATCATTCAGATTTTCTTTTAAATCATTGTTTTCTTACCTGTTGACTTTTTCTGACAAGTCTGACCATTCAGCTCTTCATTCAGGTGAAAAATATGTACTGATTATGTTCTCAGAGCTATGGTAGTGGTTGGGATCAAATAAAGTGTATTTCCTGCCCACAGTTCCACTGGATTGCACTTCCTCTCAGCATCTCTTCTCCAGAAAAGGGATGCCTACAATATGTCCACTAAGTGATGACACTGTGATCTCCCCAAGGACCAGGTAAAATGCACCATAGTCCTTTCCTTTCCACGGACCATGCTTGCCAGATGCTTACAATCTTCTTTGCCTGATTTACAAGGAGGCCTCACTGAGGACTTCTGGAATGTTTGCAAGTTGATAAGACACCTTAAGCAAATAAAAGGAATCATAGTTACCTATTCAGGGGGAGATGGAGATGTTTGAATAGGGGCCTTGACAGTAAGAAGTGGATGAATATGTTCTTGGGGTTTAGCTATAAGCCAGGGATTGTTGAGCAAATCTCTTGCCTTGAAAGAAGTTGTAAATTAAACAACATAAGGCCCTGATTACACAAAGGAGACTTCTCCCCTCACCAGGTGGATTTGAAAACATCCAGACACAGCTTGCACAGTGAGGAGTGCTGGGGAGTCTGCCTGCTGCAGCATGTTTGGGTGTGAGGGTGCCAGTACTCCCCCCACGAAGCTCTGCCCTCTACCAGGAGCCTCATTCAGTGGACTTGAAACATGTTTTCACATTCTTCAGCTTTTTTTGTTGTCTGTTGTATGTCTGGAACTCTGAGCCTGGGTGCTATGTCCCTGAGCTCTTCAGCACAAGGCTAGTGCTCTACCACTAAGAGCCAGTGTCTCTTCTGGCTTTCTGGTAATTAATTAGAGATGAGGGTTTCACAGACTTTTATGCCCAGGCTGGCTTTGAACTGCGATCTTCAGGTCTCAGCCTCCTGAATAGCTAGGATTACAGATGTGAGCTGCTGGCTCCCCCATTTCCTTCATGTTTTTTAAGGTGTGGAGGGTTGAGTCAATTATAATCTTCAGCTCATTGCATTTTATTGGTATTGCCCATGCATGACTCCTTTATTGGTTTGTGTCTGTTTATCCCTTCACTCACACTCTTTTTCCTCTACAGTACTTGATCCTTTTTTTTTTTTTTTATAAAGATGTGTATTGTTTGAGCTGCAGAATAAGTGCCTTATTTACAGACTTGTCCCAAATGGTCTTTTCCAAGCATGGTCAAAACCAACCTTTAAATATTTAAAAAAAAAAAAATCCTAAACAGGGGCCAGGAGTTTGGCCTAGTGGTAAAGTGATTGCCTAGCATACTTGAAGACCTGACTTCAATTCCTTGCTACCACATACATAGAAAAAAACTGGAAGTGGTGCTGTGGCTCAAGTGGTAGGGCTCTAGCTTTGAGAAACCCCAAAGGCAATGATCAAGCCCTGAGTTCAAGCCCCAAGACTGGCAAAACAAAAATCCTAAACAAAAATTTTAAATTCACACTCATATAAGTCAGTTGATGGGGAGAAACTCTCAGTTTTGTGAATGCTGTTGAAATCCTTGTGATATCTGAGGAGTGGTTTCTTGCTCTTAATTTTTCTGAAAATATGCTTTTCAAAAAGCAAAGGGTGCTTCAAAAGCTAAATAAAACCTAGTGCGTTTAAGTGAGAAAGCTTCAGATTCATTGAGAGGCAGCATGCCTTTAGTAGAAATTGGGCAGCATTATAGGAAAACTGAATCAAGCACCCACATTATTAGAGGTAGAAGCATGAAATAAAATCTAGTGCAGTATTAGCCTGTACAATAGTAATTTTTGTGACCCTAATGCAGCCTGATCTTTATAATTTCAAGTTTTGAGTGCTCAGAACTAGTGTACTTAAAATGTAGGTAAATTTGGGTGATTTTTTTTTTGAGTAGTGAACTCTTTGCACCCTGAGTATTTAGTTTTTCTCCAGTTATGGTCTCCTTGGAAGCACATACTCATGAATACCTAAGGTATACCATCTACCATATATTCTTTTTCTCATCTTTTACTGATAACCAGGTTCAAACATGGTGGCAAGTTGAATAAACCATACAACATACATTGCTATATCTGTCCACCGCAAATCAAACTTTCCTGACATTTTACCTTGCTTGCTTAATTTCATATAGGTATTTGAAAGTAAGTTGTTGACACTATGATGAACTGTTCCCCCCTCCCAATATGTTAACATTCTCGTAGAAATAAGGACACCCTTTTCCATAATTACAATGTCATGATCACATCTTGGAATGTTAATAAAGGTCATATAATTTCCTCCAATTTCCAGTCTATGTTACAAATCCATAAATTGCTGAAAATGTTTATGTAGCTCACTTAAAACATCAAACATTATGTTTGGTAAAATATTTTTAATCTGTGAACTTTAAAATGGCCCTCTCCCTTCAAAATATTGACTTCATATTTTTTTCTTTTTCTTGCTTTTAATTAAGTGTATTTGTTGGACTGTTGCACCAAAACAGAAAATTGTACATGTTTATGGATAGCATGCTTAAATGCATATATTTATTGTGTAATATTTAAATAAAATGGATCATATCTTCTAAATATTTGTCATTTCTTCATGGTAAGAATCTAGTTTTATGAAATGTATAGTGCATGAACATTATGGATGAACACCACACTATGAAATGACAGAGAAACTTCTTGTTCCTATCTCACTATAGCTTAAAATCCATTGATCAACCTTTCTACATCCCTCTTGTCATCTGTTCTCTTCTCTCCTAGCCACCATTCTATTGTCAATTTCCATGAAATCAATTCCTTATTCCACATAGAAAGAACTTGTCTTTCTATGCCTAAATTACTTCACTGAATATTGTGCCTTATAATTTTATGCATGTTGCAAATGACAGACTTTCAGTTTTTTTAAATGACTGAATGAGCCACATTAATATTTATCTGGTCATCAGTTGAGGGACAGTTAGGTTATTTCTATATCTCAGTAATAATGAGTAGTATTACAATAAGCATGTAGGGCAGAGATCTCTTCCATATACTGACTTCATTTCACTACCCAGTAGTGAAATTGCTTAGTCATATGCTAATTTTGTTTTAAGTTTTTGAAGACTATCCATACTGTTGCCCATAACATCTATGCTAATCTATATTGCCAGCAGAAATGTGTAAGGATCCCTTTTCTCCACATCCTTGCCAGCACTTGCAATTTTTGGCTTTCAAAAAGTCATCATTACTGCAGTGAGATGATATGTAATTATGTTTTTGAAATAAATTTTCTTGCTGAGTAGTGATGATGATCTTTCTTTCATTTATCTTTTGAGCATTTTGAAAAAACTACCAGCCAGGACATGTCACATTCCTTTCTTATGACATTTAATTTCTTTCTTTATGTTTTATATTTCTCCAAGTTTGAAATTAACTCTAAAGACTTGGTTAAATCCAACTAAAGCTGGGGTAAGACTATTTCATTCATGATTTTGCATGCTTAGAAATTACTCATAATCAAGAGGCTCCTGACTTCAAAATAGTCTATTTCTTTTTACTTATTATAATTACTAGAAGGGTTACAGTTACATTCGCCAGATAGACGGTACATTACTTCACACACATGGCTGCCTCTTCAAAATAGTTTATTTCTGATGTTAACTTGGATCACACAGTTAAAATGACACATTGTAGGTCTTTGTGTTGTGAAAATATACTTTTTCCTTTGCAAATTAGCAATAAATCTGTGGGAATGCATTTTGGTATACGTGAACATCCTCTTAATCACTTTTCTTTATCAACTTCAACCTTGTCAGTGAGTCCTTTATGATGTAGTGGTTTTACTGGCATTTATAAAGTTGTGATAGTCTGGCGGCCCTCTATTCTAATTAGCTACATTTGTTTACATTTGTTTTACAAAAGCTTTTATTCATATATGATGGACCACCTTGCAAATTATGGCTGCATTAAAAGGTAAGGCAAGATGTTTATTCACTCCTAATGTCTAGCTCTTAGGATAGCATATCAGCAGCATTGTAACTTTCAAGGTGGTTATCTTTCCCTCTAATACTACGGGCTTCCTAATGTTACTTTTTCAATATGTTACTATCACCAGTTTTCTTTTCTTTTCTCTTTTTTAAATTATTATGTTTACACATTAGCCTTTTGTTCTAGAATATAATTTTTTTCTTTTATGGGTTGCAGGCATTGTCCCTGAGCTATTCGGCTCAAGGCTACCACCCTACCCTCGAGCCAAGTCCCACTTCCCGTTTTCTAGAGGTTAATTGGAGATAAGAGTCCCAGGTTCTTTTGTACATGGGCTGGCTTTGAACTTCAATCCTCAGATTCCAGCCTCCTGAGTGGCTAGGATTGCAGGCATGAGCCACCTTGCCCTGCACCAGTTTTCTTTTCATTTCTCAAATGTAGCCAGTAATAGTCCTGTATCTATGTATTTGGACACATTCTCATTGATCCCTGCTGGCAGTTATTTCCTAGCCCAAAAAGATGGTGAAGATCAACTTGTTTCAGACCTCAAATTATCTAGTGTTTTTTAAAATATATTTTTATTGTAATTAATAGAAGGGTTACATTATATTCACCAGATTGAAGGTATATTACTTCACATACATTGATACCCTTTTTCATGTCTTGGTCCCCATTTCCCTCCCCCCACCCCCACTCCTCATCATGTATCCTTCCTTCCCTATTTGACTTCAAATAACCAAATACGCATATGTACAATATATCAGATAACCAGGTGAAATACTGTAACAATATGAGATAACCAAGGGACAGCAAAAGAGATGAGAGGTAATATAGTACCTTAAGGACAACAATCACTCATTATATGCTTTTTGTTTCTATATCCTGGAGGTCCTTTCATTTAGCTTCATTCTATATGGCCTTGTGTACCTAGGTTTTGTTCTATTGCAAATCTCTGCTAGGAGAGCCCAAGGTTTCTACTGATTATGACAAATGAGAGAAACCATTGAGCCTATGTTCCTTTGAGTCTGGCTTACTTCACTTAATATGATTTTTTCTAAGTCTTTCCATTTCCTTACAAATGGGGCAATGTCGTTCTTTCTGACAGCAGCATAGAATTCCATTGTGTATAAATACCACATCTTGTTGATCCACTCATCAACTGAGGGACATCTAGATTGGTTCCATATCTTTGCTATAGTAAATAGTGCTTCAATGAACATTGTTGTACTAGTGGCTTTAGTATAACCTTGTTTCTGGATGATTGGGTAAATGCCAAGTAGTGGAATTGCTGGGTCATAGGGGAGCTCTATGTTTAGTCTTTTGAGGAACTGCCATACTGCTTTCCATAGTGGTTGAACGAGTTTGCACTCCCACCAACAGTGTAGTAGTGATCCCTCCTGGCCACATCCCCTCCAGCATCTGTTGTTATTAGATTTCTTGATCCTGGCCATTCTAACTGGAGTGAGGTGGAATCTTAGAGTTGTTTTGATTTGCATTTCTTTTATGGCCAGAGATGTTGAGCATTTCTTCATGTGTCCATAGGCCATTCTTATTTCTTCTTCAGAGAAGACTCTCTTTAAGTCTTTGGCCCATCTTTTAATGGGATGGTGTTTCTTTGGAGATTAGTTTTGGAGTGATTCAATTTTTTGAGCTGTTGATATATTTTAGATATGAAGCCTTTGTCTGTGGTATCGTTAATGAAGATCTTCTCCCACTCTGTGGGCTTTCTAGTTATTTTGCTAGCTATGTCCTTTGCCATACAGAAGCTCTGCAGTTTAATGCAGTCCCACTTATCCAGACTTTCTCTGACTTCTTACGTTTCCTGGTCCTTATTAAGAACATTTCGACCTGTGCCAAGGAGGCCTACTGTGTCTCCTATTCCTTCTTGTAAAGTTTTCAGTGTGTCGGCTTTTACCTCAAGGTCTTTGATCGATTTGGAGTTAATTCTAGTGCAGGGTGACAAAGAAGGATCCAACTTTAGTTTTCTGCAGGTGCTTAACCAGTTCTGCTAGCACCACTTGTTGAAGAAGGCTATCTTTCTTCCATTCTATTTTTTTTTGGCTCCCTTATCAAAGATTAGGTGGTTATAGGTCTGTGGGTTAATATCTGGGTCCTCAGTTCTATTCCATTGGTCTTCAGGCCTGTTCTTGTGCCAGTACCAAGATGTTTTGGTCACTATAGCTCTGTAATAGAGTCTAAAGTTTGGTATTGAAATTCCTCCTGTGCTGTTCTTTCTGTTAAGAATTGTTTTTGCTACACGGGGTCTTTTATTATTCCATATGAAATTTTGGATTGCCTCTTCTATTTCTTATAGAATGACATCAGGATATTGATGAGTATTGCCTTGAATTTGTAGATAGCCCTTGGCAAGATTGCCATTTTCACGATGTTAATTCTTCCAATCCAGGAGCATGGGAGGTTTTTCCATTTCCTCAATTCTGCTTTAATTTCCTTTTTCACGGTTTTAAAGTTTTCATCAAAAAGGTCCTTTACAGTCTTAGTTAATTCCTAGGTACTTTATTTTCTTTGAGGCTATTGCAAAAGGAATTGCTTTTCTGATTGTTGCCTCGTACCTCTCATTGTTGGCATAGAGGAAGTCCCTGCCTCTTTTTTAATATACTTCCTTCAAATGGTTGCTTTTCAGTGAATCTTCTCTGTCCACTATGTTAAAACCATATCTCTGCAGGAACTCCCTTATCCTTTCCGCCCCCTCTGTGTTTTTATATAGCACTTGATGCTTCCTCCTATAGATGAGTGACTTACTCTTTGCTTTTCTCCACTAGGTTTAAAGTCCCAAGAGAGCAGAGATTCTGTATGTTAACTGCACTATATCTTAAGGACTCAAGAAATATTTTTGATATGATTTACAGTATTGGAATTAAAGATGGGAACTTACAGTTTCTGACTACTTCCTAATCCCTAATTGAGAGTCTAATTTTGATTCCCTACTACATCTCAGGATCTTGATCATCTTGAAGCCATGCATATCATCTTTGTTCATTTTAATAATCCAGTGTTCATTTTCATAATCCCCTGCTTCTTGGCCTAGGAATTTGGCCTACTGGTAGAGTGCTTGCCTAGCATGCACAAAGCCCTGGGTTCAATTTCTCCATACCACATACACAGAAAAAGCCCGAAGTGACACTGTAGCTCAAGGAAAGTGCCTGGGCTCTGAGTTCAAGCCCTAGGACTGGCTAAATAAAACAAGAATCCATTGCTCCTCTCTCAAACACTTGTGTGGAGAAGTAGGAAGTTCTGTAGCGATGGGCCATGGAGAAATGCAGGGAGGCTAGAAGACACAGGCAATGCTGACATAGTGCACAGATCTATTACAGGCTTTTGCCAGATTGGCAGTACTTTCTTCAGCACCATAGAATTTGGTCTTGCAGCTTCTGGAAAGGCATGATGATGTATGACACCATGGAATTTCCAAAGCTGTGTGCCAGGGAACCCTTATTCCAGAAAATCCTTATCTAATTTCAAGGAAAGCAGGATTTTGTGGTTCTGACTCATGGTGCATATCTGCATTTTGAAGGTCTACAGAGTTACGTAGCTTAGAAATGAACAAGGATTGATAGCTTCTAATTATTGGGCCTATGTATGAGAATGGAGAAGACATTCTCCCCATGTACCTATGAAAACTCTATTCTACTTACAAAGATAGAAATCCATAATTTATCTCTAAATACAGATTTCTGTGTTTATGCTCTAAATATGTTACACTATGTGGAATTTCCTATCTTACAGTGTCCTGTAAAATAAAGATTAAGTTCCACCCTTAAAAAAAAACCAGGTATCTGTATTTACATTCTAAAGATACTTATGTATCTGTATTTATGCTCTAAATACATATACATATTTCAATGTGTGCTTCTTCAAGGTGAGAAATTCATCACTGCTTATGTAATTGCTCATAGAACTCAAGCAGCAGAAGCTTGGTGTACCTAGATTTTAGCTCATCATGGCTTTGCAGCTCAACAATTTCATCTTGTAGGTTAGGTTATCAGGCACTTCAGCCAGTTTCACATTGAACAGTATAGCAAAGGAGTTCAATTCCATGTGCTTATTTCCCATGTTCCTTGAGTCTTTCATTAAATGCCTCAATTAATTTCACAGGTTCACAGGCCCATTCAAGTTCCATAGAAGGGTTTTGTCCTTCCAGAGTAGGGACGTGTTTTGTGCCATTCCTTTAAAATTATACTTCAACAGCCTTAATTAGCTTCAAATGATTCCACACTTGAAAGCAGGCCGCTGAGAAGTTGGTTGGGGCCCTACAACTTGACATTCAACTCTCAGAGGTACTTGATAATGTCCACCATGAACACTAGATTCCCAGCCTGTTGCCCATCATTGAGTACCTGGATAGGTTTCCTTCCACCTCCATGAACTTGAACAAGCCTCCTGAGAATGTCCAGTGACTCAGTCTCTGCATGTAGTGGTAAACAAGCCCATTGTCCAGAGTTGAGATCATTAAGTGACTCCTTAAAGTGGAGGCTTTAAAACTGTCTGTTTTTGACTGGATTTATGCATGACAATATTGTTGAGCCACAATGACTGTGCACAGAGACTTACTTCCTGTCTGATGCAGTGTCATATATCTGCATCAAATCTGAGATAACTTAGTTCTTGCTCAACAAATACAATTTTTTGTGAGTCATCCAAGGCTGAAACTCCAGCCCTAGTGAGACCATTTAACTTTTTATACTGCCAACTCAAGCTTTTTCATTAAGAATACAAGTCTCAAAAACAAATCTTCACTCCTCATCCTGCCATTAACGACTTTCGTTGACAACGGTTCATCTCTTTAGTCAAGTGAATGGATCAGTAATCCAAATATTTCCATTTAGGAAGCATGCATTTGTATTTTATCTCCTAACAGATAACTCTGAATACTTCAAAAGAAAAGTTACTTTAATTTCAAAACAGCAAAGTCTTTTTAAAATTTTTCTAATTTTTTACACTTGTTTTAATTCACAGATTGGATGAAATTGTATTTAAATTTGTGAGCAGGAGCTATTTCTGCTTAATCTTTTAGAGATTTGAGAATAATTTGTACTTTTGATTGAAATGAAAAGATTCAGAAAGGAGGAAACACCATAAAAATGAAAAAGTAAACCTTCAAATATTTTGAAAAAAATTTAAAATACTATTAAAAGAAAATGTTTAGTTTTCTGCCTCCTAGGACTCCCATAAGACAACAATATTATATTAAAAATTCTTTTAAAAGTCATTCTTTTTTTGACCTAGTCCTGGGGCTTGAACTTAGGGCCTGAGATTCTTTTGCTCAGGCTAATACTCTACCACTTGAGCCACAGTGCCACTTCCAGATTTCTCTGCTTATGTGATACTAGAGAATCAAACTCAGGGCTTCAGGCATGCCAGGTAAGCATTCTACCTCTAAGCCACATTCTTAGCCCCTTAAAGTCATTCTTGAGATGTAAGTTGTATAGTATAATAGGAGTTTTTAGGCATTAAGTTTAACCTGTTTTGAAAGAAAAATGTGTACAACCATAATCAAGATATATATTTTGATCAACCTAGAAAGTTTTCTTGTACCCCTTAAAGTTCCAGAAGATTTTGATTTGATTTCATCCCTAGAGTTTTGTGTATATCAGCATGACACATAAATGGAATTTATGTAAGAGATAGTCTTCCATGTCTGACATCTTGCTTAGTATAATCCCTTGAAGGTAACATCATTGTTTCAAGAATCCATCAATCAGCCAGGGTGCAGTGGTTTATGCCTGTAATCCTATCTAGTTATGAGGCTGAGATCTGAGGAGCATGGTTCAAAGCCAGCATGGGCACTAAAGTCCATGAGACTTATCTCCAATTAACCACCAGAAAACTGGAAGTGGTGTTGTGGCTCCAGGGGTAGGGCAGTATCTTTGAGCCAAAGAGCTCAGGAACAGTGGTCCAGGCCCAGAGTTCAAGCCCCACAACCAACCAAAAAAAAAAAAAAAAAAGAATCCATTGATCATTCCCTTCTGTTGCTAGGTATTAGTTCATTATACAATGAAACCACAATTTGCTAATACAAATTGTATAGATAAGTGTATGTTCAAATAATGGACATTTGGAGTGTTTCCTATTGGAATTGCTTATGAACCACGGCTGCAAATCTCCTTATTTGTATCTTTATATAGACATATTGTTTAATTTTTCTTGGTTATACAACTAGAAGTGGACTACTGGCTATGTGCATGTATTGCATTGCACAATACTACCCAAGCATGAACTATTTTGTACATCCATATGAGTATTTCTCATGTCTGCAGCTTGCTAGCACCTGGCATTGTAAGTCTTAATTTTTTTTAACCTAATCATTTTGATATGTAGCAAACTCTGAATTACTGTTCAAAGTAATTAAATTAAGGAACCCAGTTCTTCACTAACAACATGTTTGAAACAGGCTGACACTTCAGCTGTGTCTGTGTCTACCACATTCCTTCCCTGTGCTCCCAGGCTCACATCTGGAGAGAGCTGTGCCGACTATTCAGGATTTGAGCCCCAGCAACACTTAAATGAGAGCTTCGGTGATGATTTCTCCCTTCTCTGTGGTACCATATTTCTTGATTTGGCCTTTGAGAAACCTTCAGATATTTAAGAGCACTCTTCTCTCTGTTACCTCTTCCTTTGAGGGCCTTAAAAGCTTTGAGAAATGTCAAGTTCCCTTTTTAGATTTTCTTCATTGAATACAAGATCGTATGTTTCTTAGCCTTCCTGATACATGTGGGATATTAGTTTTATGTCTACTACATCATCACCTTTTGCAAAAGGCTACTTTGTGTAGAATATTTACATGAATCCATCCCTGATCTCTTTTGTATTCACCTGTTCTGGAATTCCACTTTTGAACTCAGTGGCTTAAGCAGCCACCACACTCTCAAAACCTGAATGTAATGCCAATTAAGTTCTCTCCATATTTAGTTTTGAGAGCTGTCAAATATTCATCATGGCTTTCATATAGAAACAGTAAAGAACTCCCAATATTTTCATAATTATTCATACATTGTCATCTTTCCTTATTTTATTATACTGAAATGTAATATAATCTCAGGCAAGAAATATATCCTCTGATACACTTTTTAAATTTAATTTAATTTTTGAATTAACATACTTTTGTCATGAGGGAGTTTCATAGTAGGATTTACACACACACACACACACACACACACACACACAAAATGCACTTTGAATACACTTCTCCAACCTTTCCTTCTTTTCAAACAGCATTTGGTATATTTCAGATACAAAAAAATAGATATTCCCATGTATATTTATAGATACCTATATGATGTTGTATATGTATATATAATATGTGTTATAGTTATGTTACATCTGTAACTTTGATCTTTTTCACCCCTCTGGGCCCTTCCTTCCCTTCTCCCCCTCCTACTGAATCTATCCTAGACACTTCCTCTTTTCATTCAAGTCCCATTGCCATCATCATCATCATCATCATCATCATCTTCACAAGGTTATTTTAGGTTTATCCTCAACAAAGAGTGGATACATGAAATTTGGCGCTTTTTTTTTTTGCCAGTCTTGGGCCTTGAGCTCAAGGCCTGGGCACTGTCCTTAGGCTTTCTCTAGGCTAATACTCTACCACTTGAGCCACAGCACCACTTCTGACTTTTCTATATATGTGGCACTGGGGAATTGAAACTGGGTCTTCTTGCATGCTAGGCAAGCACTCTACCACTAGGCCAAACTCCTGGCCTGAAATTTGGCTTTTTGAGTTGGCTCATTTTGATCAATGATGATCATCAAATGGTGATCATCATTTTCCTGACAATGGTGAGATTTCATTTTTCTCCTTGACTGAATAATTGTCCACCTTACTTTTCTTATTCATTGAGCATCACAGTTTGGCCATTTTGAATAGGGCTCTGGTAAATGTGAGTATGAAGGTTATTGTTCCTGTATGGTGATTTGGTCTACTTCAGATATATCCCCAAGAATGGCACATTACCTCACTGACATTCTTTATTCCTTTTTTTAAATCTTTTCTTTAGGTGTATGGATTGGCAAATACTTAAATATACTCATGCAATTACACTGATTATTGTTGCATTTTATTCTTAAAGGTTCAGCTGGCTACTTGAATTTTCATGTATATGAAATATACAAGGAGTTTTTACTCCAAGTGACCCCTAGAATACAGAGCCAAAGTGGAAAGGAAATATTCAGCTATTATCCAAATTCCTCATGGAAACCCTTGCTTGTTGAACTTGTATTTTCCATTGATCATATGTAAGCTTATATATATGTATTGTAATGTTGGGCCTGATCTCTAATTTAAGACTGCTATAAATTCCATGTAAATGTTCCTTTTGGAGTCTGTGTTACATATCCAAAGAATGTGGACTCTTAGTGCCTTTAATCACCTCTCCAAATTGCCATCTAGTCAGTGGAACCTAGACCCCCACACAATGGTGAAGACTGGAAGCTCACCAGTGATAGCACATAGGCTGATCTTATCAAACCTTGGTCAGCAGGTAGAATTGACCAAAGAAAAATTAGCTAAGGCCAGGTGCCAGTGGCTCATACCTGTAATCCTAACTCTTCAGGAGGCTGATTTCTGAGGATTGTAGTTCAAAGCCAGCAAGGGTAGGAAAGTCCATGAGATTCTTAGCCTCATAACTGAGGCTGGGATGGCAAAAATCTGTTATGTCTATCTTTCATTTGGCTGAGATGAAAGATGTAGACAAAGCTGGTTGGAGAGTTAACAAGAAGTATTTATACTAAGGACATATTTCAGCTCCAAAGTATTGTCAAAAGTTTTCCTGTGTCTACTGTTTTTGTGTTCACTGAGAAATCTTACTGTTTAAGAACAAAGGATTATACCATAAAGGTTCTTCCCATCTGAGTTACTTTGACCAAAGAAAGCAGCCCTTATTTTCAGCTTAGATGTAGTAGTTCAGGTATGGGGTGTGGGTTTGACAATACAAATTTGTTTTAACCTTATCATTCTTAAGGAAACAGGACCCTGGTTCCCTTTGCAGTGCAGGCTGAATGTTGACTTCTTGGGTTTATGAATTTTGTTGTTGTTTTTGTTGTTGTTAGTTGTAGGGTTTGAACTCAGGGCCTGGGTGCTGTCTCTGAGCTCTTCTGCTCAAAGCTCTATCACTTTGAACCACAGCTCCACTTTTTGGGCTTATCAAAGAATGACTTCTGTTTAATTTCAATTCTACCATGCCTCTAAAGCTTTGAGAATTCAGTTTTTCTGCTCCTTGGTCTTTTGCTGTGTGTGGTCTTTGGGATGAAACAGTAAATCTGCAATTTGAATTCTAGGTTGTCCTCAGATGTCTTAAATTAATTAGGTTAAGACAGTAGGTGTTAGTGTTCCTGGTTTTAAAGATTAGAACATTGAGGCTCAAGAAGTACACAGGAGTCATGCATAATATGTGGCCACAAAATTCAAACTGAGATTGAAAATGTCATGAGGCCCCATCCTCTTCCAAGATGTCATTCTGGCATGGTCTTCTGTCTCATTGGGCTCCTTGTTGCGACATCTTTGTTTAGGAACCCAACCCACTATGAAGCCACAAATGCCACTCCTACTCCATTATTCCTAAACACAGATGCATCCAATTCCGACATGACACAAGCTCCTATTCTTCAAAGTATGCTTTTGTTATATACCAGCCACTCAGGTATGACTCAAACCCACAGTGGGACCTGAACCCATGGCAAGAATCTCACCAGCACTCAATTGGGCTAGGAATCTTTAATTAGCCACACAGCAACTGTCCCCAGTATGGGGACAGTGAACATCCTCAAGCTTCAACAGGGCTGGGTTTATAAAGGCAAAAACCACATACAGATTCCAGGCAGATTCTGCTTAAGCAAGCAGGCAGTTACAGAAACAGAAGGTTTGCGGTTAGCCTTGCATTGTCATATACCGTATCTGTGAGACATAAACATGTTTCGGAGTCAGAAGGTCCTGACCCTCTATATTTCAGTGCATCTGGCTTATCTGTGAAGTACAACCATGTTTCCTTTCCCAGAATCATCTCAGATAGCCTTGGAGGTCCCTCTGGTTTTGTTGTTGAAGTCCCTAATCTCTCAAGTCCTCATTAATATTGATTACTGTGGGTTTGCATGGGGCCAACATTCCCATCTTCTCTTTTGTAAGTATTCAAATCATTGGTACGACTCAACATTCCTGATTCAAAGGGTGGTAGGGGATTGAGTGTGGAGAACTATGAACTTGACTGCTTGCACTCAGTCCTGTACATAATGTTTCAGGCAGTTAATCAGGCAGGGTCCTACAGTTAAAGCTACTAAAAGTAAGGCGATAAGCCCTACCAGAATCATAATCAGGGTAGTAGCCTGAGATGACCATGCGAACATTGACTCATACCAATTGTCAACTTCTTTCTTCTTGTACTTTTCCTTTAAGTTTACATGTCCTTTTTTATGGGCCAAAGCCCCAATGTCAATTGTAAGGCCTGTGAGGACTGGATTAAATTATGGTTAGTAATGTTTAACCACAATATGGGCTGTTTCTGACTTGTTGGGGAAGGTTTCTACCCACCCTGAAAAAGTGTCCAGTCTTACAAGTAAATACCAGTACACATACTTGCCTGGTCTGATCTAGGTGAAGCTGATCTCCCTGAGTTCTCTTGGAGAGGTATCTCTGGTCTGACCCCTTCTCAGCATAGGGTCCTCCCTGCATTTACCTTCTGGCTCCCAACTCTGCACTCAATAAGGCGCTTATAACTGGGCCTTCAAAGCAAACCACCCTTCAGATGGGCATAGTTCCACGTCAGTGCACCAATCTTACTCTATTTATATTATACCCAACTTAATTACATATCAACTCTATTTTTAAGACATACTCATACCATCTACTACATACTCAACCTTCATGACTTACTACAGCATTTCATGGTTTGTCTTAATCTCTCCCTTTTGAGCAAACATTGAAGACAGTTTTTACTTTCCAAATCCTTTCTAATCTAAAGGAAGCATTTTTTTCTGTTTCCTTAATTCTTTTTGTAAAGTCTTTCTTTATAGAGTTGTATAAGCTCTGTCTTAAAAAACTGAACCCATCTCTGTTCTTTCTTTCTACTTATCTCATTAACTACTGAGTTAGCAAGGCTTTCTGGCTGGGTCTGTGCTGGGTAAGGCAGGAAATGGTAAGTGAAGCCTCCAGTTTGTCTGCAATAAAAGGATGGCCTTGCTTTGTGCCTTGGTGGTATTCTGAGTGAGGGCTGTTGAAGAGAAACCTCAGGCAAAAGATCAGGCAGATGACCAATGTTACTTTGACTGAGGAGTTTCAAGGCCTCAACTGTTTCTGTGTTAGTCAGGGCTATTAACAATAGATATGGCCTCCATCTTGGGCCCTCTACAGCATTGTAAATACCACTAGGTGTTTTACAAAGATAAGCTCTGTTTTAAAACACAACATAAAATGGGACTACATTAAACTGCTGAGCTTCTGTATGGCAAAGGGCATAGCTAGTAAGTTAAATAGAAAGCCCACAGAATGGGAGAAATCTTCACTAACCACATAACAGACAAAGGCTTCATATCTAAAATATACTTACAGCTCAAAAAATTGAATCTCTCAAAAACAAATCCTCAAAGAAACAACCATCCCATTATAAGGTAGGATAAAGACTTAAAGAGACTAAATGAAATGAACTCTAGGATACGGAAACAAGAGGTTTATCTTTGTGATTGTTATTCTTAATGTGCTATGTTATTTCTTTTCTTTTTTTCCCCTTATGGTTAATGTCAGATGGTTACTATATGTGACTTTACTACCTGGTATATTGTATATATGTTTATTTATTTATTTGAAATAGGGAAGGGAAGGGAGGAAGCAAGATGATTGGGAGGGGGGAGGGGGAAGGAAACGGGGCAAACCATGAGAAGGGGTATTAATGTGGGAGAAGTAATAAATGCACTAGCTGATGAATGCAACTGTAACCTCTCAAAAAAAAACCCACAACATATACAACACCCTCTTTCCTCTTTCTTTTACATTTACTTTAGAAGGAATATACCATAAAAATCATATTTTTAGCAGATTCAAAGCAGGCTTCCACTGGGAAGCAGTCATGGGCGATGGCATCAGGATGACACTGTGGAGTCAGGTCAGACTTGAACTTTCCCCAAATGGGATAGACGGCAGCATTGTCTCCCAGCAGCTCCAGGGGATTATCACATCTCTTGCTAGGTTGCCTGCAAAGTTCTATACAGACAAGGTAAAGAATCCTAACCTAAGGCCTACCTTTAGTGAAATCTCCCGATGTTTCCCTGCTTTCTTTCCCTGAACAGCAAGGTTTTTGCTGGCTGGCACCCCATTTTTTTAAGACAGTATTAGGCAGAGGCCTGCAGTAATTTACCATGGTCACAACAGAGATGAGGTTCCCAAGTCAGAAAACTGCTTTTGTAAACCAGTATGTTAAACAAGCTACACTATTGTAGTCACCCCCCACGTCACCCCCACTAAAGGTCTGGGAAGTTGCTAAAAGTTAAATATTGTATGTAATTTCCATCTAAGGGGTTTCCAGGATCCGATGTCATTAGGACAACATTTTACTTCTAACTGAGAGATCCTCTCCCCAGGAGTAATCTAACTTGTCCTTTAGCTGGCTGGCCTCCTGAGTAGCCACTGGCATAAGCCACTGGCACCCCCACTTATTTTTCTTATTTGTGAAAGGATCTTTGTATCTGACTTACTAACTCAATATTTCAGCCTCCCTTAGCCCTCAGAATTCTTCCCTGTGCCTTTGGAGCAGACTGGAACTTCTTTTTCTTTAAACCTCCTTATTGAAGGAAGTGACTTCCCTGAAGGTATTAGTCCTTCCACGGCCTTCTATTAGAGGCTTATGATCACATCCTGTCACCACAGGACCTAGAACAGAATTAGTGTCCTCCTTGCATCTTATCACTGCTCCCTCCAACCATGCTGCTCTCCTTCATAAAAACACACATTTGAAACATCAGATTGTCATCAGCAGGTTTCCTTTAGACAACCATGTGCAGACTCCAAGCTTGCTTTCTTCTTTCAAACAACTCATCCTCCCTTATATCCTGCCCACTTACTGAACCATGATCTCCAATTCAAGTGTCCCCATAGCTCCACGTCTTTTCATCTTATTAATTTGATTCTAGTTCCCTTTCGCCAGCATACCTGCCTCTGCCAAGCCATTTAATTGCATTCTTTCTGAGAATAGCCATGAACTCTAATTTTTTATCTCAAATTCTCTTACTTACACAAATCAGTACATCACATGTGACAGAATTCTTGAATTGCTCAGTTGTTTTTTCAGCATTGTGATCATGATATGCTGTATATAATCTACTGTAACTTGCACTTTCCCCATTCTGATTTATCAATAAAAAGTCTCCATTCTGCTGTGCATGGGTAGAGCTTGTTTCTACTTTATGAGACATTCTGTAGTATGAATTACCAAAACAGATTCATTCATTCCTTCTTTCTATGGTATTGCATAATTTTTTTGTAATTAGTTCTTCTATAAGTAATCTATATTTTCTTCTGGCACATACATATATTTGTATATTTTCTGTGAGAACAATTGATGTGTCAAAGGACAAAAGCAGGTCCAGCTTTACATGATATTAGAATGACTCAGAATAATTTCCATCCCTTTCCTTTATTACAGGTCATTGTCACAAAATTAGACTACTAAGACCAATTAATCATACATATTTTCACTGTCTCCAATTTCCTATTTACCCAGACTATATTCGTGATATGTCATATTTATTTCTTTGCATATAATAGCATCAGTCTACTTGTCTCTTCTTATTTAGGCTCATCTGGGAAAACCCTAGTTCTGGTGACAGTCCACTCTCAAGGTCACGGCTTGCACATATACCCAGCCATGTGAATAATCTGCATTTACAATTACTCATCTTAAGGAACTTCCTAGGGTACTTCTCAGACTATATGGGGCTGCTAATTTCCCCTTGTTTCTATTTTATACCTTTTATCTTTTCTCAAATTTCTATTGTCTCTTGGTATATAGAGCTATTAGCTATCACTTGTGTTGAAAAATGCTTCCTCCTACACTGACGAGGCAGAAGGAGCTGGGGAAAACTCCACTGGCTCTAGTCCTGCAGTGACCTTCCCACCTTCAGCTATGTTTGTTCTGTTTTCTACTCCTCTGTAACAAATTATTCCAACACTGTGTGGCTTGAAATGAGCACTAAGTATTGTCTCATAGTTTCTTAGAGTCAGGAACCCAGGAAGAACTGTGTTTTCTGGCCTTAGCTCTTTTAAAAACTTTCTGTTATAGCTCAATGCTAGTATGTATTGATCAATAAGCTGACAGATGGGCTTTGCTTCTGATCTCTCAGGACAAACACTTATTAGAAATAACAAGTTGGGTACATATATTCACTATGGACCCTGCATTGGGTAAACAAATGTACTATTACCAAATTGAAACTCTGAGGTTAAAATATTTTTAAATTGTTACCATACTATGGTAACTGATGGACATGTAGAAAAATAAAGCAGACTTCTTGCTCCAAATAACACAATAGGAATCAGTGACTTAACTATAAAGAACATAAAGTATAAAATACCAACATATAGATTTAGTTTATATAATTTTAAGTAAATACATCATGTGGTATACAAGTATATGAAGATGTAGTCAGTGAAATATGGTGGATTCACAGAATATCAAAGTTCAGCCAAATAAAACACCAGGAAGCAGGTACTCAGAATAGGTTGAGTGAGGTCAAAGAGAAAATGGTAGATGAATGAAGAGAGCAGAGGGGAAATGCAGGCAGGAATATAATGTGTATCCTACAAAATTAAAAAGAGAGGAGGTGGGTAGGGAAGAGACGAGTGAGAATGCTGGAAAGGGTGACAGTGATCAAAATATGCTGTATTCACAAACTGCTTTGTTAAATAGGAACTCCTTTGTACAACTACTTAAAGATAATAATAAAAAAACAGCAAAAAGAAGTAAGGTTAATATCTCACAAAAGTGAGATATTGCCAAGGAGGAAACAAAATTCAGAAATCATATAAAACAATCAATGTTTGATTGCATGAGAATAAAGCAAAATGAATACATATAAAATAGGACAACATCTTTGTCTTGTATTATACAGAATGGATATATATCATATTTTAGTCCTGATAGATCATGAAGTAGAAGGACATTACCGTGATAGCAAACAGACAGGGAATAGAAATTGCAATTGAGAAATTGATTAAACTCACTCATGGTGAGAGATAAATTGCACCTAAAACCAAGACACTTAGTGTTAGATGCAACTTGCTCCGGGGCAGCTGAGACACAGCAGAGCTGCTGTACCTTCCTGCATGTCCTACAAAATGGCAATGTAGGCAGAGGGTGGCATAATGAATACTTTTCAAGTGTTGGTTAACTAGGTCTTGCTTCTAGTAACAAAGTAGAAAACAATCTACATGCCATAATAAGGAAGGTAATTTTTTAAAATGTTACATTTAATCTAGGCCCCGGTGTCTCACTCCTGTAATCCTAGCTACTCAGAGGCTGAGATCTGAGGATTATGGTTCTAAGTCAACAAGGGCAGAAAAGTCTGTGAGACTCTTATTTCCAATAAACTACTCAGAAAAAGCTGGAAGTGGTGCAGTGGTTCAAGTGGTAGAGCAATAGCCTTGAGGGCAAAGAGACTCAAGGACAGCATCCAGAATTGGGGGGAGGAAGGTACATTTAAAAGAATGTGGATGCTACACAAGATTCTCTACGATTGGTACCTGAGAAAAGCAGATGCACGCATGTAAGCTTGCCTATTGATTATGTAGTTTGAAGGCCACACTAGTACATGAATGGTTTGTCTATGGAAATAGTCACCAGAAATTAATAAGGAAAGTTGCTCCAAGGAGAAAAACTGTGAAGCAGTTATCTATTGTAAGTGAATAAAGACAGCTAAAAATAAAAATATTATTATTCTTCCATACCAGCAGGTTCTGCATCTGCATAGTAAGCAGCTTCAGATAAAAAATATTACAAGTGAAAATTGTGTGTATACTGAACATGTACAGACATTTGTTTTTTCCTAAATAACACAGTATAACAATGATTTACATAACATTTACATTATATTAATTATTGATATAGGATTATGGAATGAACTCTCGCTCTATGTATTTATAAGGAAAGTGACGAGTGGTTTTATACAGAAAAACCGGACTTGGTTCCTGGGATGTTAATACAGAATGGAAGCTAGATATACAGAATTGATCCCTTGCTTTTAAGTTTGACTCTGGGCCTGGAGGCAAGTCAATTAAGCCCATTAAATTTAGTAATAGTACTTAATGATCAAGCTCACCATTGCATTGTGAAAATCAATTACTTCCTGTTGATGAAATGCTTTGAAGGTATAGACTTCCAGGGTGCAAGGCCAAGCCTGTTCAGACTTGTGTTCTATTGTGAGAACTGAGACTCCTGGAATCTAGGCTTTAAGGAAATCTCTAATCACTGTTTAAATACAAATTTTTAAAGTGCCAGTGCTTCTGAAAACTGCATAAATGCATGTGTATAGGAATTTTTACTTGTACTTTTTATCATCCCTCTCTCACTGTCTTCAACAATGCTAAAGGTACAGTCAGTAAAATGTAAATGTCATGATTTTCAGAAACTCTTTTCAGAGAAGAGAGCAAGGTTTAAGACATGTTATGGTATATAACTCAATTAGGAAATCATAAGCTCTCAAGACATTGTGCATTAGGGACCAAGGTTGAGTTTTGAATAATTTTCATTAAACTAGTATATCAAAATAAAATATCTTGAAAAAAAGTCTGTTCTACCGAATCCAAAAAGACTTGTGAAAATGAGTGTTGATAGACAATCCAACATGTCTCTTTCAGATTCTCTCACTTCTTGTACGTACGGACTGTCCTTCCTCCTAGATTATTTTTTCACCTATGTTTATACAGGTAACAGTCTTGGAAGATAGATGTCTTTTTTCAGAAAAAGGCAGGTGAGTCTTCCATGCCTTGTAACCGGTTTCTGTAAGTTCAGAGTTCCACTCCTGTAATGCAATGCTTGACAAGTGCAGCTGTCACTGGTCCTGTAGTGGATGAGGCTGGTGAACGGGGGAAAATACATGGATATGAAGCTACTGCTATTGCTCAGGGTCATTGACCACCTCTCCATATTTTAAAACTCTGCATTCTCACCTCCTCCCCTGGTATCCCTGCAATACTCAGGCAAGTGATTTCTTAGCTTGCCAGTGGAGTTAAATTCTCAAACACCTGGTTCTGAAGAGTTGTGAAACATAACACACATGATCATGTAAACCCCATTCAGAATTTTAAGTATTATAGATGTAGCTATGTCAAGAATTTTAAAAAATACAGGAAATTTAGCTTTATAGTATATTGTCCTTGGTTGAGTATAGGCAAATTATCACCATCGCGATAGTCTATATAAAAGGTAATGAGCAATTTATATTCTTTTCCTTAGGATGAAATAGTCCAATTTTTCTTACACACTCTGCACAGCTCAATTCAGACTAGCTCCATCTCAAACCCTCAGTGGTGGAGCTCTATTCTGTAAAAAAATAGTAAGATGAAAGTGAAAGACTTTTTAAATTAGTTTTTAAATAGTTTTATTATCTTTAAGTGGTTGTGCAAATGGGTTACAATTCAACAAATAGTTTATAAGGACAATGCATTGTGATCAATATCATCTCTTTTGTCATTCTTTCCAACCCTCCCAGCCTAACCCATCCCCACAATTTTCCTTGTTTCATAGGATATGCACTGAATATTATGATTGCATTCTTCCCCATTTCCTTGCTTCTATTTTACCAGAAAACTGAAAAGTTTTAAACTTGAAATCAATTTTCCTTTAAAAACGTACATCTGCTGGGCACAGTGGCTCACACCTGTAATCCTAGCTACATAGGAGGCTGAGATCTGAGGATCAAGGTTCAGAGCCAGCCTGGGCACAAAATGACCTGAGACTCTTTTTTTTCATATATTTATTATTGTAATTGATAGAAGAGTTACATGATATTTGCCCGATAGATGGTGCATTAATTCCCATACATTAATTCCCTTTCACATGTCTTGATCCCCATTTCCCTCCCCACCACCCCCACCCCTCATCTTGTTTCCCCCCTTGTCTGTCCAATTTCAAATAACCAAATACAAATATATCTGATATATCAGGTAACAAAGTGAGATACTGTAACAATATGAGATAACCAAGGGACAGCAAAAGAGATAAGAGATAACATAGTACCTAAAGAACAACAATCATTCATTATATGGCTTATGTTTCAATATCCTAGAGATCCTTTCATTTAGCGTCCTACTATATGGCCTTTTGTATCAAGGTTTTGCTCTATTGCAAATCTCTGCTAGGAGATTATGACAAATGAAGGAAACCATAGAGCCTAAGTTCCTTTGAGTCTGGCTTACTTCACTTAATATGATTTTTTTCTAATTCTTTCCATTTCCTAACAAATGGGGCAATGTCATTCTTTCTGTCAGCAGCATAGAATTCCATTGTGTACATATACCACATCTTGTTGATCCACTCATCAACTGAGGGACATCTAGGATGGTTCCATATCTTTGCTATGGTAAATAGTGCTGCAGTGAACATTGTTGTGCTGGTGGATTTAGTATGTCCTTGTTTCTGGATGATTGGGTAAATGCCAAGTAGTGGAATTGCTGGGTCATAGGGGAGCTCTATATTTAGTCTTTTGAGAATGGCAGGAACTAATAAATATTTCTCAATCCTGACTCTAAATATCAATGGACTTAACTCTCCAATTAAACGACATAGATTATCTAGTTGGATTAAAAAACAAGATCCATCATTCTGCTGTCTTCAAGAGACACATCTTACTCCAAAAAACAAACACCTTTTGAAAATGAGAGATTGGAATAAACTCTACCAAGCTAAGGGACCTGAGACTCTTAACTCCAATGAACCTCTAGAAAACGGGAAGTGGGGCTTGGCTCAAGGGTAGGGTGGTAGCCTTGAGCTAAGAGCTCAGGGACAATGCCCAGGCCTAGGGGTAGCGTGGTAGCCTTGAGCTGAAGAGCTCAGAGACAGCGCCCAGACCTAGTTCAGACCCCATGACCCACAAAAAAAAAAAAAAACCAAAAATCTTACATCTGTACAGAAAGGGTGGGACAAAGGGTGAACCAATTCCAGTGATACTCACTGGACACCATGCCGGAAAGGAACTGTCCAATGTGGCAGGGGAAAACTGGGAGAGAATGAGGGAGGGGATGACTTTGTAACCCCTCTGTACATCACCTTTTCAATAAAATTTAAATTAAAAAATATTACATTCAGAAAAATCAGTGATATCACTCACTGCTCCGAATGCTGCTGAGACTCTGAGCCATGTTCGATAGATTCCAAAAACTTAAATCTGACAGACTTGTCAGGAAATCCTTTATGCATTATTTAATCCTCCCTAGCTCTTTTAGGCACATCTGGGATTGTAAGTTCTTCTGCAGCTGCCTGTCATAAGATTGGAATGTAGGATAAGAGTTATTAAAGTCAAATTTGAAACCAAGCCATCAAGCCATGCCTAGTCCTTGTGTTTCCAGAGACTGAAATTCAAATGTGCCTTAAATTTCCCTTTTGTTTTTCTCCTTTAAGATATTTAACTATACAATTAGAAGATGGGGTAATCATCTTAACCCAGTCCATATCATGTTAGTGTTTTCCTGGGAAATTGTGTACTCATTTTGGCAAATTAAAATGGGTATCTTCAGCACGGAGAAGTTTGTCTCAGTTTCCTCATCCCCCTACCTGTGTTGCATGATGGTTATGTGACCACTTATCATAATACTCACAGTGCCCCAAGACACCCAGAACAGCTGTATGTATATGTATATGTATATGTATGTATGTATATGCATATATCACTCTTCTGCTCTCGGAATCCTGTATGGGGCTTTAAATAATTTATTATCTTTTAAGTAGTTGTCCAGAGGGATTTCAATTCAATGCTGGTTTATGAGTATAATGCATATGGATCAACGTCATCTATCTCTTCCCAATTCACCTGTCCCCTCAGTTTGCCTGGTTCCTTGCTTATACATGTGTCTTGAACATTATGACTGCATTCAGGTTTGATTGTGGTAAAATAAAGTTATTGGCTAAACTTTCCATTTTGATTTGAAAATAGAGAAACCAAATAACGCCAAGTTTCTAAGCAAGAAAGATGGTTTTATAATTATTTTACAATAATAATGATTTTACAAAGTGTTCTACATGATAATTTGTTTAATGTACTCAAATTAGGCATTTCTGTTATTTAAGCCAAAAATTGTACTTCATCAGCTTTTACACCGAATCATGATCCTGGTAGCAGACACCTATTAAAACTGAGGTTTGGGAGCATTTGTGTGTATTTGAGCTTGTGTAGACACAAAGAAGACATACCAGACCTGAGTTGGGACAAGCTGTCATACAAAAAGTACAAATGAGTCCTTAGAAAGCACTTGTGGTGCGGAGGAAAAGGCAGGGTGGCATCTGTGCCATGGACACAGACATGGTAAGAATCCCTGCCACCTTGGGGGCCACTGGGAGGGTGATTTACTCAGTCATGTCAATCCTGGTTGATTTTTAAGTTCAGAAGTCTTGTCACTTAAATGTGATGTTTCTTTGTAACGCGTATGGGCTCTCCTTAGGATCCCAAATGACACAGTGAGGTCTGCATGCTTCTCTTTGTCCCTCAGGAATACAGTGCTGTCTGTCTGTGACATGCAGGGCCCCAACCTTGAGCAACATCCACTTCCCAGGGGGCTGGATAGGATTAATGGCCAAAAAGGCCACAGGCTTCAAAGGCCTAAATGAGCCCCTGAAGCAGGTCAGACCCTGGAAGCATATCTGATGTGAACAGACACCTGGACAAACACAAAGAAGGCAGCCTGGCCTTTTATTTTCTGGCGTCTAGTTTTCCTCAGAAGAATTTGCCAGGACTGCTGTCTCATACAACGCATCATAAAGAGGCTTTTGTATTGCTGGGAGTTGAGGAAGTCAATGGGTGTCAGATGAGAGGCTTCTCGGAGCTCTGTCTTTCATCTGCAGATACTCAGCCACCCAGTACAACTGGACTGGGCTATCTATGTCCAGCAAAGATTGGCGCGGTGGTGGTCCCAGAATGCCCTTCACTTGTTACAACTAACTGCTTGCCATAGAAAATTCTCACATGTGGATCTTTTCGAGGACAGTATCTGCTCCTGTAGGATCACGACATGTATTTGTTGAATGAGTCCAACAAGCATTTGTTGAATGAATGATGGAGCTACTGACTGAACCCTTAAGTCAACTCTAGAACAAAGTTATAATGTGTAGAAGCTGAGTCGTTTATTTTAGTTTGCATATCTTGAATAGAGTGTATTTGGGAAAGGATCCCAGGAAATACAAATAAGAGAATGAGGGACTGCAGCCAATACAGAATGCCTATGCAGGAAATATCAGTATTGTAACCACTGGCCCCATTGCTTATGGCAGTGGGGCCATAAGCTTGCTGGAAAGTTCTTTGAACCATGAAGAACACAATCTGAGTCACTCTTATCTGAACAGAGGACTGCAGTGTATAGGAATTTGTCCACTGGTTTGCTTTAGTCTCTGGTAGACAATCAGTAGGGGCATTTGCAATCCATTGTGGTGATGTGTGGCCAGAGAGAAGGGACTCATGCGCACACATGTGTGCGTGTGTGCGTGTGTGCATGTGTGTGTGCTTGACAGTACCTAGGCACTAGGTCAATCAAAGAGCTGGCTTTCTACAACAAACAGGCCAGGGACCTGGGAAGAGGGTATGAAACACAGGAGGGGAATATGCAAAGGCTATTTAAAAGGAGAGCCAGGAGTAGCAGGTGTGTGGGAGGGGAGTTGGAATTAGGAATAGGAACTGGGGCTAGGATTAGGAGCTAGAATAAGAACTGGAACCCAAATGCCAGAGCAGAACCACTTCCTCCTCACTGCAGGGGCCACAAGGTTTTAAGGGTGATGGAGCAAATACTGAGGCTGATGCTGAGACCTTTGGGGCCCAAAGATGGCTTTTGATCCTCTCTTCATTCACAGGAATCACGAGAAATGGAAGGCAGAACCAGCTTTCCTGACCCTTTTCCAAAACTCGTGCCTGTAGCAGATCACAGAGCCCACTGGTGCCCCAAGGGCAGAGAGTACATTTCAATCCTTTAGCGGCCCTCTGGGAGCTGGGATTTCCTTTGATTCTGCAGTTCTTGTTACATCCAAGTGGGACTTCTGTTCACATTCTGAAGGCCACTGTTAAGTTCTATTCACTTGCAGTGGCTCATTTAGTTTGGTGGGGGATTGGGTTTTTAGAAGGTTTTCTTTTTTAAATTCTTTTTTTTTCTTTTTTCCTTTTTTTTAAAGTCATAAAGAGCTTTAAGATGCCACGCATGAAAAGCCCTGGATAAATGAAGCTTGTACTGGATTGTAAAATCCTGTATTGTTCCAACCTTAATTCCTTGTATGAGACCGGAATGGGCAATTTCCTCCTTCAGGCAGAGGCTGAATACCAACAGGCTGAGTGTACTAGCAGGCAGGGCACCCCAAAAATCTCCAGGCCTAGGAGCGCTCAGGGATCATTTGTGGGGGAAAATCAGAGGTCATGATGCAAGGTTGCCCTTTGGGTACAAACTAATTGTTTTCCTGAATTTTGCATTAAGATTGGGTAACATTTTTATGACTAAACACATGTCTGATCTTTGATTTGGCATTTGGGGCTGAGGAGTAGTTATTGTCAGGGCCACACAGAGTCATCAAGGTTTCTCCTCAGCCCTGGTTCTCTCACATTTCATCCAGTCTTGATTATGAGCATCTCTGCAGAAGTGAAAGTCCACTATAGAGTCCAGCTATACAGGCCACACACTTTGGTCCTGAAATTCCCTTTCTCTTCTCTTAATATCCAGGTCAAGGAATTGCCCAGTCTCATGGCAGCAGGAACAAATCTTCACTTTATGCTCTCCATGCTCTGTCCTGGCTTCTAGTTCCTGTCCCTGTGCTATCCTAGAACTCCTCCCTATCCCCCTTATCTTTCCTGTGTGGTAGATCCTACCTCCCTGCTTTCAAGCTTTCCTTTTTTTTTGTAGAATTTACTGCTTTGAGTTCTATTGGTGTCCCTGGTGTGCAATCTCTCCTTATCACCGTCCTGAACACACATCATAAACCCCATTTCATGGCTTATGTCTGGTGCCAGATAGATAAGAATCTCCTGGGGAATCATGCCCATTTCCATAGCTGGTGTCTGCTTTCATTTCTGTCCTATAGAAGAGACCTTCACAAACAGCCATTGACTGGTTTTATTGGGCACTTGATTAATTTGGTTCATAGGACTCTATCTACTCAGTGTCAGAGAGAATTTTGCTGTGGGATTCCACGAAGGTATCCTTAACTCTAGTATCCACAGGTAGATTGCTTACCCTTCTTTTATCTCAGGAACAAGATGCAACCTTGGCTTCAGTTTCTTTTTCTTTTTAGGGGGGATTTACTCCTGTCAAACATATTTTGTTAATTTTAGTAGATATTTATTAAACATGGAGATGGGAAGAGGGCTGTGCCACAGAGGGCAGCCTCTATCATCTCCTATAGAATAACTTCCTCATGCATGAGGATATGTGCTATCAATTATCTTCAGTGACTTCAATATTAAAATATTTCTTTAGAACAAAGACCATGCTTTCTCCAATAATACTTCTAATAAATTCTCCTCATTCTCCTTATTTTCACAGCATCATTATTCAGAAGGACTGAGGGTTTTGCCCCTCTTTCTGGATTAATTAAATGTGTACTTCAGTAGGTATACATTTAATTAAGCTACCTAAGTCTAACCTGAGATTAAAGAAAGTCCAGAGCCCACAATTTTCCAGCCAGCAGACAGTCAGATTGGGCCTTTGCCCTGGCTTTAGCACCATGGGACACCAAAAGCAAGGTCAGGGCCCCCAGGAACCATTGCCAAAGGAGCACCTCAAAGTCTGGGCATGTGAATATTAACAAGTCTGCCAGACACTGAGCTTGGCAGCCCAGCTACCCCATGACCCCCCATCAGGAGCTGTTCACGTGGATGTCTGTGCATCTCTGGCTTCAAGCATCGCTTGATTGGATTTCTCCCCAGGCCTTCTTCCTGACTAGTGGAAATTGGGGAGTTTGGTCATGTAATTTTAGAGCAGCAGAGATTTCACATTAAGGAAAAATAAACTTGGCACTTGAGTTGTTGTAATTGAAGCTCTAATACCATTTTACTTTTGGCCTGAAAGAGTCCTCCTACCCCCCCCCCCAACCCCCAACTCCTACTCCCAGGCTTCCCGCTCTTGTGTAGCCTTTTGTGCTGTCCTTTGGTCTTTGTGTTCTTCAGATGTGCACACATTTTAAATAACATTCCTTCCTGAATTTGTCCCTTCATTTCCCCAGCTTCTGTGCTTGGGGATGGTCCAGCTCCCATCCTTTTTCTTGTTAATGTTCCCTTCTCCATCCTTTGTTGACATGCCAATTTTTCAGCTCTAGTCTCCTCCTTCCTCCTGTTACCCCATTCCTCACATTTCTCCTAACTGACAAACACTTTTCTAGTGCATATGCGTGTGTGCATACACGTGTATATCAATAGTTGAAGAAAAGAAATCTGTTTTGGTCTCCAGATCCCTGAAATCTGTTTTGGGAGAAGAATGTACCTATTTGTTGTCTGGAGGCTATGGAGTTGATACTTGCTATAACCATTTGGAAAATGTAACTGTTTTAATATATCTACAGCTAAAAACAACTTAATCTCTCCAAAACAAATCTTCAAAGAAACAACCACCCCATTAGAAGATGGGCTAAAGACTTAGAGACTTCTCTGAAGGAGAAATAAGAATGGCCTATAGACACATGAAAAAATGCTCGACATCTCTGACCATAAAAGAAATACAAATCAAAACAGCTCTGAGATTCCACCTCACTCCATTTAGAATGGCCAGGATCAAGAAATCTAATAACAACAGATGCTGGAGGGGATATGGCCAGGAGGATCACTATTACACTGTTGGTAGGTGTGTAAACTGGTTCAACCACTATGGGAAGCAGTATGGCAATTCCTCAAAAGACTAAACATAGAGCTTCCCTATGACCCAGCAATTCCACTACTTGGCATTTACCCACTCGTCCAGAAACAAGGACATACTAAAGCCACTAGCACAACAATGTTCATTGCAGCACTATTTACCATGAGAAAGATATGGAACCAACCCAGATGCCTCTCGGTAGATGATTAGATCAAGATGTGGTACTTACCCACAATGGAATTCTATGCAGCCATCAGAAAGAATGACATCGCCCATTTGTAAGGAAATGGAAAGACTTGGAAAGAAATCATATTAAGTAAAGTAAGCCAGACTCAAAGGAACACAGGCTCAATGGTTTCCCTCATTTGTAATAATTAGTACAAAACTTGGACTCTCCTAGCAGAGGATTACAATAGCTCAAAGCTTAGGTATGTAAGGTCATATAGGATGAGGCCAAATGAAAGAATCTCCAGGATATGGAAATAAGAGCTTTATCTTGTGTGATTTTTGTTCTTAAAAATACTATGTTATTTCTCTTCTTTTTTGTTGCCCTTTGGTTAATCTCATATTGTTACTGTATCTGACTTTGTTACCTGGTATATTGTATATACATTTTTATTTTTTATTTAAATAGGGAAAGGAAGGGGGGAAAACAAGATGATAGGGAGGAGGCGGAAGGAGGGAAATGGGGACAAAAACATGACAAGAGGTATCAATATGTGAGAAGTAATGCACCTACTACCTGGTGAATGTAACTGTAACCCCTCTCTATATACATTAATCTGACAATAAAAATAAGTAAGTAAATAAATAAATAAGGTAACTTTTTTAGTCCATTCATTGCTATAATAAAATACTAGAGGCAATTCACATATAAAGAAAAGAGTTTTGGTTGAAAGAGTTCTGAGGTGGTACAAGGCATCATAGACTGTAATCTGTGTGTGTGTGTGTGTGTGTGTGTGTGTGTGTGTGTGTGTAGATACTTTCTTTTCAGAAATGCTATCATAAATACTGACCCAGATGATTATATCTAATCTTCAATGTTTCCCAGAGTTAGATTCTACTCTCTCATAGCTCAGAATGGATACTGAATTTCAACTCATGAACCCTTCAGATATAAACTGAGCTATATCCAGATGGAGAGGTGGCTCAGTTGGTGAAGAGAGTCTGCCTAAACTGTGAGGACTAGAGTTCAAGTCCCAATACAGCAACCAAATAAGTAAGCAAAACTTTTCCACTTTGACTATATCCAGGCCATAGCACACTCACTCTCTCATTTGCAAATGGACAATATTCTTTACAAGAAAAATGAAAACAACAGCACTACTTGTAAAAGGAATAGAAAAGAAATGTTTGTCATAGAAGGTTAGATATCATTCATTAAAGAAACTATTTTTAAAATTGAGCTTTGCCAAAATTAAGAATTCCCACTCTTAAGAATATACTATTATTGAATACTTGTTTGTTAAACATGACATTTGAAATATGATATAAAAATCAATGCTAATAAATTCTTTAATAAAAAAGAATATACTATTAAAGTCATAGTCAATCTGTAATATGATGAAATTGAAAAATCACATGTATGAAAAAGGACATATATTCAGAATACATAACAAGCACTAAAAACTTGATCATTTGAAAACAAATAATCCAACTGAAAAGTGTGGGAAAGATTTCAACAGTTATGTTCATGGGAAAGCTCTATAAATATCAAATGAACACTTGGAAAGGTGTGTTTTTTTATTATTAATCATTAAAAGATCACAAATCAAAATCACACTCCAGGAACATTGTATACCTAATAGAATATATAAATTTAAAACATTGCTATAGCTATGTAGAACTCACATGCTGTTGATATGAATGTTTGATGGCATAACCACTTTGGGAAAAAAGCTTATCAATTTCTTAAGAAATTAAACACACATCTGCCATATGATCCAGGAGCCCCATTCAGGTATTTATCCAAAGGAAACAAAAAAGGATACAGCCATATCCCAACCAGTATGTGAATGTTCATAATATTTTTGTTTATAATCATCTTAAATAAGAAGCAACCCAGTAATACAATAAAACACATACACAGGTACACATTCAGCATTAATGCCTGGGTAGTTTCTGGTAAAGGGCTTCTAAAATCTTTGGAATATCTGAGTGATAACTGTGTCTTTGTTGTTTGTATTTTGCTGTGCTGTCTATTTGGACCCTACTTCATCTGAGTTTATGCAGTTAAATGACTCATGATGAGCTCCCTATATATCCTCAGGCTAGGGCTGTTCACTAGAAAGACCATCAGATGATTAAAGAAGTCAAAGCTTTCCATCCACCAACCTCACTTATGGAGACAAGAGAGGATGGGATATTGAGATCAGTTCCCAGTGGGCAATGATTCCATCAATCATAGCTACAAAACAAAACCTCCATTTAAAACAAGCTATTACATGGCATTGCTCTAGTTTCAATATTGAGCACTCCCCCAAAGCCTGTGTGTTATGGACTTGCTCCACAGGATGGTCCTATTGGAAGATGTTGAACTCTTTGGGAGAGAGAGCCTAGTGGGAGATCTTTAGATCACTAGAAGTGTGTCCTGGAAGGGGATTAGGGGAATCTTGTATCTTCCTCTTTTATTTCCTGACTATGAGATGAGCCCTTTGCTTTGCCATTTCCTGTCATTGCTATGGGGCAAGACCAAGGGTAATTGAAAGAAATGGGTTTGCCAAATAGTAGACTGGAAATCCCTAAACAAAAGTAAGCCTGCTGTTTTTGTAAGTTACTTATCTTCAGCATTTCATTATGGTGACAGAAGTGGCCTAACTAACATATGGGTAGCGTTTGGGAAACTTCCAAGTTAGTGAACGCAGAGGTGGGTATGTGTCTTATCCTTCACCTATACATTTCTTCTATTAAGTGTTACAGAGAAGTATTTTGATACTAAACTAGTAATCAATCCAAAGTCTCTCTTGAGTTCTGTGACTTTTTGATGTGAACTATGGGCCCTGAGAAGGAAATTGTTGAAATCCTAGAATTTTTTGTCAGCCCTAGAGAAATGCACATTGCACTCATTTGTGGTACATGCCTGAAATAAGCAGTCTTGTAGGTCTGTGACTTCAACCTTCAGGATCTGTGCTAAGTTTATGTATTTAGTATCAGAATTGAGTTAAATTACTGGATACCAGTAGATGTTGTCTCAGCAGAGAATTATTTGTTGACATTGGAAAAAGACACCACAGAACAAATGTAGGAGGAAAGCAATGGCTAATCTCTTTCTTGCCCATCACGAAGGGTCATTGCTGATACTCCTATAAAAAGACACATTAACAAGAGAAACCTGTAAGAAGTTTATCCTTCACAGTTTTAGATGGTATAGGAGCTTTAGGAAAAAAAGACAGATCCAGGGTCACTATTCATCTTTTTTTAACAAGTAATATACATATTATTATATATAATAATATATGTCTATGTTCAATGAAGCATAGATAGCATGTAGACACATGATTGGACAAAAGGCATGACCTAATACTGACAAATGCAAGGAAAACTCTTCTAGACTTGGCTGCTCAGTTTCTTCCTAGATCCTCTGTTGGAGTATTTCTTCCATTAGGGCATCATGTCTCTGAAATGAAGGTCTTAATTTCTTTATGGCCAAATCTTGCATAGAAAGGCAGAGGAATATTATATATATATAGTTACATATATATAGATACACATCTTTTTTGCCAGTCCTGAGAGGCTTGAACTCAGAGTCTGGGCATTTTAAGTTTCTTTTTCTCAAGGCTAGCACTCTACCACATGAGCCACAGTGCCACTTCTGGCTTTTTTTGTGTGTGCATGTGGTGCTGAGAAATCAAACCCAAAGCTTTATGCATGCTAGGCAAGCACTCTACCTCAAAGCCACCTTTCTAGCCCCTAAAAATAATACTTTTAAGTTTTATGATTGGCTTTTGGGTAAAGGAGATTTTAGTTTCTATAAATTGTCAAAGGAGGAGGAATTTTAATTTCTTGGCTTACTCTGGAGAAGAGTGAGTGATAAAAGCTATCAGGGCAGCAGGAGAAGGCCCGAAAACTTTTCATCTCAGGTTGATCTTGAGCTCTTCACTTTTGAATATTATTCTCTGAATCCTAACACCAAATATCTACTTATATATCAATATAGAGAAGAAAATTGTTGTAAAGAAATTCAACAGACTACTACTGAGCAATCAAAATAAGAATTAATATATAAAGAAGTCAGACAGAAGAGAGTATTTTAAGAATCTATTTTTAATTATGGGAAATGTAAATTTAATCTATAGTAGCAGAAGGCAGATAAGTTACCCAAAAATGGAAGCCAAAGCCAGGCTTTCTACTGGGTGGGTAGATTTTCTAATAATCTTGATTATTATGATATAACAGTTTCACTGTTGTGTGCTATGTCACGCTTACCAAGTTATACATTTTAAACACTACAGTTCACCACGTGTTAATTAAACTTAGTTTAGACATCTGGAAAAACTACATTCAAATGATTACCTTTAACTGGTATATTTTGGTGAGGTATATTTCAAGTTTTATTTTCTAGTAAATATGTATGTGGAAAGTGAATGCACACAGCGGGGAAAAATGTCAAATGGTATGAAAATATGCAATGCTAAGACTCCATGATTGATTTCCCAGGAACATTGTCAATTAAGCATCTGGGAACCCAATCACCATTTATAACAAGGCTGCTATGAAAAAGAAAATGTGCTTTCCATTCCAAACACTGGTGCATAGTTGAACTTTCAGAACAGTTGTATTTTCTTCTCAGTTCTCTCAGCAGCAGGATTTTTTTGTTTTGTTTTGTTTTAGGTTTGTTCACAAGAGTTTCTCTTATTTCCTGTGGGTGTTTCTTTTTAGAGAGGGGAAAAAACACTTCCCTGAAAATTGGAACAATATTTGGTGGGGGGAAATGCAGTTAATGTTGATGCAGTTCAGAGCAGTTTTCAGCTTGCTTTGCTGGAAAACCTTTTAGTGTTATGGTCAGACACGAGCCTATAAATATCGCACCTTGTTAGTGCAAGTGTCAGCTTCCTAGTTTTGGTGGCCCTGATGACAAAATAGTTGGCAAACAAGTTGCCTTTTCTCCCCACACACAGCTTTTCTTTAATTCCTCAGAATGGCACCTTGTGCAAGGTTCTTGTTGTAGGCAAATGTATCTTAGCAAAGCAAAAACCTGTCTTCTAGCTAAACTCCTACTGTGGAATCACGACAGCAATGCATAAAACAAAAATGCTGGAAGTCTATAATTATTGAGAAAGACTAGGTCAAAGCCTAACAAAATAAGTACCAGGAAATGGGTACTTGCAAGAGGAGAGGATGGGGATAAGGAGAGGGGTGTGTAGAAGATTGAAGGGGTAAGTGGAGAGAATGCAAGCAAGAATTCATTGTATATACTACAGAATTTAGAAAATAAAGGAAGGGGTGGCCAAGGAAGATGAAGATATTGAATGGGTGACACAAATCAAGATGCACTATGCACATGAATTGCTTTGTTAAATGGCAAAAAAATAAATACAGAACCTAAAAATTGCAGAAAGTGAGGGAAGGAGTGAGGTGAGGGGTGGGTAAGAATGTTGAAACTGATGACATTGGTCAAGACGCAGTTTCCAGTTGAGTAATGATAGCTTTGAGGACGAAGCAACTGTTCTTTCCTGTGGTCATTGTCCTACACACTGCCCAGAATGTTAGTAAGAAGTAAACACAACACTACAAAGAAGTGATCTAGAACACAGTATGCCCTGCTGTATACAACCATCAGGTACAAAGTTCTTCCGTAACGTGACCTAAATTCAGCCTGTCGCTTCTGCTCCTACCTGTCCTACGTTTACCTTTGGAGCAGAGATGGACTGAATGGACTCCCTTTCCAGCAGGGCTGGAAACGCTGAGCTCTTTCCTTGGCCTTCTTTCGTGCTCCTCAGTATCACTGCCTCCCTGCAGCCCCATGACTCCCACCGAGTAAGACTGCTATTCCAGTTATGCTCATCACCCTTTGTTTTCCTCCAAGCCCTTTTCACACTCTACAATTGCTTTGTGCTTCATTTCTGATTACTTCTCATTTCCTGATTATTAACCAAAAATAAAGTTTTCTGAGGGCAATTATATCTTTATAACTCTCTTTGCCTCTAAAACTCTAGACAGATAGTACTAAGAGTAGTTAATTATTAGTTGGATGAATAAGTGAACAAACTTGAAAAGAGTCTTACACTTATTTATTTACTTACTTATTATTTTTTATTCTCTTTAAGTGCTTGTACAAAGGGGTTTCAATTCAACATGTCAGTTTTGAGTATAAGGCATCTTCATCAATGTCCCCCTTTTCATCATTCTCCCAACCTCTCCCAATGCCCCCAACCTCTTCCTTTTCCACATATGTATGTTTTTCAATCAATTATTTTTTGGCTTTTATTATGTTTAGGTAGCTGTACATAGGAGATGCCTTATAGCAAAGAAGCTTCTGAATACAATGCACCATCATCACTCATTTCAGTGTTCTTACCCCTTTCAGCCTTTCCCTTTCTGTTTTTAGTGAATTCTTCTCTTAATAATTTTTTTCATCAGCTTTCTGCAGCCCTTTTCTCCCTTAATTCATCCCTCTCTCCCTTTGTCCCTCCTACCTTGGATGTAGCTATTTCCTGGTGTTGAGTTTATTGGGTTTTGACCCAGTCTTTCTAAAAGATTACAGTATTTAAATGTTCAAGGTCTCCACAGAGTCTATTATACTTCAGCTAATTCATTTGTAAACACACTGTACACAATTTAATATACTTATTCATAGATTTATGGGTACATCCTATCACAAATGAAGGAAAGTTTATGATCTTTGTTTCTCTGGTTTGGCTTATTTCACTTAATATAATTATTTCCAAGCTTTTCCATTTCTTATGAATTGCACAATGTTATTCTTTTTAATGAATAGAATTCCATTGTGTATATGCCTCATGTTTTCTTGATCCATTCATTCATGGAGGGGCATCTGGGCTGATTTCACACAGTGCTGCAATAAAGATGGCTGTGCTGATTTTGTTAGCGTAAGCTTGTTTGTGTTCTATTGGTGATCACAGCTAGATTTTGTTGTCCTATCATGCTGTAGTTGTACAAATGGAGTGTCATATAACATAGCAGTTTATGAATATACTGCACCTTGATCAGAGCCACTCACTTCAACATTCTCACCTCCATTCAACACACCCTTTCCCTTACTTTTCTTAATTTTGTGGTATATTCAATGAATACTTTTTTTTTTGTCTTTCCCAGTCATGAGGCTTGAACTCAGGGCCTGGACACTGTCCTTGGGCATTCTCAAGGCTAGTGCTCTACCACTTGGTTCACAGCTCCACTTCCAGCTTTTTCTGTGTATGTGGTACCAAGGAATGGAACCCAGGGTGTCATGGATGCTAGGCAAGCACTCTACCTCTAGGCCATGCTCCTGGCCCTACAATTTTCCCCCTTTCATTTATCTAGCTTTCTGCCCTTGGGCCCACACTCCCTTTTGGGTGTACCCATTTCCTGATGTTGATTTTGTTGGTGTTTGACCTCATTTTTCTAAAAAGATTGCAGTCTGTGAACTCTTCATAAAGTCTATTATGCTTCATTTTATTCATTTGTAACCACTTACATGCCACCCAACATGTTTATGGATTTATAGGTACATTTTAGCTACCACAGATGAAGGTAACTGTGCTTTTCTGGGTCTAACTTATTTCACTCAGTGTAAGTATTTCAAAGTCTTTCCATTTCCTTGCAAATGGTAAGGTATCATTCTTTCTGATGGATTAGCAGATTTTCATTGTGTATATATACCACATTTTCTTGATCCATTCATCCAGTGAGGGGCATCTGGGATGAATCTATATCTTGGCTAGGATAAATAGTGCTACAATGAACAATGAGCTAGTAATCTCAGTTCTTGACATTTATCCAATGGAACACAAACAAGTTCACAATAAAGCTGCCAGTACAACCACGTTCAATGCAGTAATATTCATCAAACCAGTCTTTTTGTTTTTTTTGCCTGTCCTGTGGCTTGAACTCAGGGCCTTAGCACTGTCTCTGAGCTTCTTTTGCTCAATGGCAGTGCTTTGCCACTTGAGCCACAGCTTCACTTCTGGCTTTTTCTGTGTATGTGGTATCAAGGAATCCAACCCAGGGCTTCGTGCATGCTAGGAAAGCACTCTACCACTAGGCCACGCTCCTGGCCCCAATCAAGTCATAAAATATACTATACATACTTTAGTTAATGTGCATATATATATACATATGATCTTGTATATGTTCACAAATGTATTTATAATTTAGATCTAACTTTCACATGTGAGAGAGAACATGTACTCTTTGCTTCTCTGAGCCAGATTTATTTCAGTTAACATATTTTTTCAGGTTTGTTCACTTCCCCATAAGTCATATAATACCATTCTTCTTTTGGATGAGTATAAATATATATATATATATATATTCACATTTTCTCAGTCCATTTGTCCATTGAAGGGCTGTGGTGAATAGTGTAGAAATGAACTGGTTATTTAAGTGTTCTTACTGCATCATGCCTGTAATTTCTTGGATAAATACCTAAGAATCACATTGCTGAATCATAGGGCTGTTCTTTGTCTGCTCTTGATATTAGAATTTCTAAATCGGTGAGCTTAATATGTTTAGAGAGCATTCTTATATGAAATTGAGTGTAACTGGATATTACTCTCATATTCCAATGTAATAATGGGTGGCTCAGAGTAACTTAGTTGGTGACAAGTTGTGTGCAGATGGAGAAATCTCATTTCAGTCCACTATCTCAACAAGATCTGTGGCCTTTCTTAGTCTATGAAGTTCCTGATTGCTGTAACAAATTTCAGAGAGTCAGCTTTGCAAATATTTTCTCAGCTCTAATTTTCTAAACTCTGAGTTGTGGGTCCCAGTGTTCATAGGTAAGTCTATAATTTTCATCTTTGTATGCTCACCCCTGCCATGGAAAAGCACAGGTGATTGGAACAGACTTCCATGTCAACCCAGCCTCTGGAGTTACTTGTGACAGTTTTATGAGTTGTTTTACTGTCTGGTAAAGATTTCTTTCTTTCCTACTTACTTTTTCCCCCTATGCTTAGGTTTCCTTTTTTTAACAAATGAGTTAAGTATTCCTCCCCTACAGTACACAAACGCCACCTCCAGGAAGGAAATATAATGTTCCTACTAGACCACATTAAATGTTGGGTTTTTTTTTGTTTGTTTGTTTTTCTGTTTTTTTTTTTTTATAACTTTCAAGACAGCAGCACTTATAAATTAGTTCTAACTTTCACGTAGGAGAGAAAAATGTCTATCTTTTGCTCCTCTGAGTCTGACTTACTTAACATAATTTTTCCAGTTTTATCCCTTTTTTTGAAAATAATGTAATTTTTTCAAAATGGATAAGTTAAATTCCATTTTAGTGTATATACCACATTTGCTTGATCTATGTGTCCTAATATTTACAAGGGAAAATTCAAATGGTGTAATTCCTTGGAAAAAACTAGCTCACAGTCGAATAAAATTGATATCAGGAAACTGGCATCAATGAAAAGAGGAAAGGGTAGTAGAAAGTATTCATAGCATCCAATGCACATCCTATGTAGTTAAGGAACTTGATGGAAGGGTGACATTGACCAAGGTGCATTGTTCTTATAAACTGATTTGTTGAATGGTAATTCCTTTGTACAATTATTTAAAGACAATAAAATGTAATTTTTAAAAACTTATTCTATGTTATTTTTAAGAAATGGGCATTTAGTCTAAAACCATCCAATTTATTTTACTAAATAAATGAGTAGACATTTAGCATCATCCAAGGTGGATAGCATTAGTTCTGATTTGTTCTTCTTCAATGTTACCTCTTCTGGGTCTTTTTTTGTGGGGGGGGGGTCGGTCATGGGGCTTGAACTCTGGGCCTCACTAGTTCTTCAGTTCAAGGCTAGCACTCTGTTAAGCACAACACAACTTCTGGTTTTCTGGTAGTTCATTGGAGATATGGGTCTCATAGACTTCCATACCTGAGCTGGCCTTGAACTGTGATCCTCAAATCTCAGTCTCCTGAGTAGCTAGGATTACAGGTATGAGCCACCAGCGCTCAGCCTTTTTCTGAGTCTTTTGAATAAGTTTAAGAATTCATTTTAAGGAAGTAAGTGGGTCTGTGGCTCAAGGGGTAGAGCAGTAGCCTTGAGCTGAAGAGCTCAGGGACAATGTCCAGGCCCAGAGTTCAGGCTCCATGACCGACAAAAAAAAAAAAAAAACGATTTCATTTTAATGTTTCAGAAATAGCTTTATGTCATAACAATTGCTTTGAATCTATGGATCAAATTGGGATGTTTGACATTTTTTTCCTATTCAATAGAGGTTATCTTGATTTACTTAGTTCTTTATAAACTTTCCATTAGAGTTTTATAGTTTTCCTTATATAGATCTTTTTTTTAAATTGTAATTAGTAAAAGGGTTACATGATATTTGCCAGATAGAAGGTGCATTAATTCACATACATTGATACCCTTTCACATGTCTTGGTACCCATTTCCCTCCCCCCCACCCCCCCCTTATATAGATCTTAAAGATACTTTATTAAAGTTACATCTAACTATTCCAGTATTTAGGGTATATGCTAATGTGTGATTATGTTTTTAATTCAAATTCTATTTGTTAATTACTAGTATATAAAAAGGATCATCATATCTTAACTTTATATCCTGTGGCACATCTATAATCACTTGTTACAAATTTCATTAATTTTTTATAGTTTTCTATACAGACAGGCTGTGTAAAATGACAGTTTTGTTTCTCCAGTGGGTGTATCTTTGGGTTTTTTTTTTTCTGGTTTTACAAAATTAGGTAGCGTATGTAGCATGTTGTTGAAAAGGACTGGTGACAGGGAATATCCTTATCTTCTTCCTAATCTTACTAGGCAAACTTCTATTTTATATTATTAAGTATGATAGTAGCTTCAGAATTCTTTATATTAGTATCAATTAGCTGGAAAAGGTGGTTACATTTTGCCATGCCATATGTGTACATAATGTAATTTGGTCAGACACACTCCTTTCATCATTGTCCCTAATTCCCACTCCTTCCCAAATCTATGTCAACAAACATTGTTTCATTTTTATAAATAAACATGAAATTTGGGCCATATTCACTGTCCTTCACCACTCGTGCAGTGTCCACATTCCTGACAGCACGTTTCGCCTTCCTAACATCCATTTTTGTTAAATTGCATACTAATTGCTCAAAGGAGTTTCATCATAGTATTCTTCCCATACATATTCCATCCTTTACTCAGATTAACCCCCATCCTCTACACTCAATTTCTCATTCCTCTATTTCCTCCTTTCCCCTATTATTCAGCAACTACCAATGAGTTTCTTTTTGCTATCTTCATGCACAGATGTGGTGTATCTCAGCATTGTTTACCCCCATAAATTTCTCTTTTTCCCTGCCTTCAAACATTCCTGTGATTAAAGATATGAAGATAGAAATATATATATATATACATATATATATATATATATATATATGTGATCTTGTGTGGCTTGAACTTGGCCTGGGTGCTGTCCCTGAGCTCTTCACCTCAAGGCTACTGCCCTACCCTTGACCCAAGCCCCATTTCCCATTTTCTAGAGGTTAATTGGAGATAATAGTCTCAGGTCCTTTTGTGCCCAGACTGGCTTGGAACCTTAATCCTCAGATCTCAGCCTCTTGAAAGATTACAGAGGTGAGCCACTGCACCTGGCTTGTATATGTTTATTTTTTAAATCTTGTATCCAGATTTAGTCTTTCTGAACCTAGTTTATTTGGCTTAATATATGATCTCCAGATCCATCCATTTCCCTGCAAAAGACATAATTTTTCCATTCTTCCTTGTGGAGCACACACACACACACACACACACACACACACACACACACACACACACACACCGAGTTTCCTTCTTTTGAGAACTTGAAGATCTACTAGCAAGTGAAGAGAGACATTAGAAATAGACAGGAGACATTAGAAAAAATTGAAAGCAAATGATTACTCATTTAAATAAGCAACTGTAAGTGGAAGGAGGTCTAACAAAAAAGTGGCTCCTACGAGTGCGGGTTGGAGGTGTTGGGGGGAGGTATTAGAAAGAAGGCAATAAGGAAGCTGATTCTTTTTAAAAGAGGTTGGACCAGCAGGTGATAAATGAAAAAAGAAGAGGTTTATTCGAGGCATAGTCAGAATGAGAAATATCTAAAAGTGGGAATAATCAGAAAATGAAAATAATGTCCATAGGGCTCAGATGGAAAACCTCATCTATCCTTGCGGTGTGGTTATTTGTGGCTTTCTTTGCTATAGTGTTAAAGAAGGGTATTTCTTTCATACTTATACAGCAGATAGAAGCATGAGCTCATGTTGTACTTCACATAGCTCATTACAAGTAATTACAATTTTCAGAAATATAACAATGATTAAAATCTTCACCTAAAGATACGGAGATGCCCTTTCTCCCTTTCCTTTGTGAGGGAATTGGCCTAGCTGGCACTGGGAGCTGCTGCAGCGTTGGTAGGATATAGGACACATGGGATCCCAAGTCCCATATAGCGACTAGCTGCCATTGTTTCATTCATCTTTCTCTGAAGACAAGGTATGATTACAGAGAACATGTACCCTTTCCAATATTGTGAAGAGAATTGATGACCATGAAAAATGTCAGCTGTGCTGAATATGAGTAACTGGGTCTTGCTGGGTTTTAGTTGAGCATTTCCTGGTGATTAGAAGTTTGCATGTGTGAGTCAGCATTAGACTGAAAGACATTTCAAACTCTTGAAGATACATTTTTTATAGTGTCTAGTTAAGGTAGAGGGAAATTTTCCCAAATACTGACAGCTGTTATCTCTAATTTAACATATTTTATTTTATAATTTACATCATTTTATAGTATCCCAATTTCTGTGTAACTTTTATAACCTGAGGAAAAATTACTTTTAACTTAGAGCAATAGAATGAAGTTGAACTTCCTGGAATTTTTTTAGTTTTCTTTTTTGAAACAAAGTTTCATAATATATTCCAAGTTGGTCTCAGAATCAAGGTGCTTCTACCTTGGCCTCCTGAGGTCTGGGCTTACAGAGATTCTACAGTACTTTTTCAGCCACTTCCTTTCACCAATGCAGCAAGATTAGTAATAGAATTCATCTTTTCTTCTAAAATTTTTTTCAGCTCCTGCCTGTAACTAAGGAAGACATGTAACTAATTCAATTTTCCTTCCAAGGTCCCATGTTCTGAAATACCTGTATACTTAGAAGTGGGTAGGGGTGTCTGATATCAGATATGCAAAGGCAAAGGCCTTACCTGACATTGAAGACGAAATCTGTCATTTTACAAAACAGAGAGGGTCAGAAAAGTTAGGAAGTTTGAGTAATGCCATGATCTAGTAACAAAACCAGATTAAGAATTACATTTCTCATCATATGACCTTTGTATTAATAGCTCCAACCTGGGGTGAAGGCATTGGGAAAGGCTAAGAAGACAGGACATTGATTTCACAACAGGAATAGAGAGGATTAGGGAAGTGGAAGGAGGGAGGATAGAAATCAACAGAACAGGAAAGAAAAGAGTGAGAGTGCCAGCCCTAGAACAAAGCTCTAACAATCCAGTGTAATCCAAATCAGGCCAGCAGGCTGTCTTTGATTGGTCCATCCGGCTGAGTTCTCTAAACTGCATTTCCTTCACTGTGCCCAGCTGGCAGGATGAAAACCATTCGAAAAATATCCGGAAATTGCTACTCACCAGGGAGCATCTGTGAAAAATACTGGCCGCAAATGAGCTGGCAAAGGCTCAGGGACTGCTGGCTCACCCTGCCATGGTGAGTGTGTCTGAAGGGGTTCCGGAGCTGTTTCCCAGATGGGCTGCCCAGCTGCTGGAACTGCTTAAGCCCTTGTGGACTTTTTCTTATTGCACAATGTTTATTTAATGCAAGAGATGTATTCTGGAAAAGGAATAGGTAAATCAAAGTCTTCTACCTGGAAATGGACTCATGAATAATCCTGTAGTGATGCCCTATAATTCTTCCTCTAAAGTGAAAAACTTCTCATTTTAATGCCATTTTTAAGCCTAAATTTCTAATGCAGACTCCACCTAGAGTTGTGGCAATGAAAAGAAATTGCAGTGCATTGAAACATCATCTATATTTTTGGACTGTGATGCTGGAGAACTGTATGCAAGAGATGGGCTATTTCTGCGTCCTGGGATCAGAGACTGGATTGTCCTGCTGAGAATTCATTCAATATCTCATAGCAATGGCTCCTTAAGAAATGAAAGTTGGAGCCAGGCGCTGGTGGCTCATGCCTGTAATCCTAGCTATTCAGGAGATTGGGATCTGAGGATGGAAATTCAGATCTGCCATGGCAGAAAAATCCTGGAGACTCTTATCTCCATTAAACTACTCAGCAAAAGCTGGAAGTGGTGATGTTACTCAAGTGGTAGGAGGATAGCCCTGAGCACAAAGAGGTTCAAAGACAGCTCCCAGGCCCTGAGTTCAAGCCCTAGGACTGGGGCGGGGTGGGGGGGAAGAAATCAAAATTGGATGAACTAATCCATCATTCAATAATATTTCTTGTCTTCTACCTTTTAATATTTTTCTCCAAGTTGTCAATGTTTTTAACAGGAAAATACCATGTGAATATTTTAGGCTGACTTAGAGTCCAGGCGTGTGTGTGTGTGTGTGTGTGTGTGTGTGTGTGTGTGTGTACCAGTTCTGGGACTTGAACCCAGTCCCACGGTTTTTACTCAAGGCTAATGATCTACCACTTGACCAACAGCTCCACTTGTGGCTTTTTGGTGTTTAATTGGATTTTTCTGGCTGGGTTGGTTTCCAATGGCCATTCTCAGATCTCAGCTGATAGAGGAGCTACACGCATGAGCACTCACCATGTCAGGTGAGTACAGTCCCTTTTGTCCCTTTTGTAAATGAGACTGTCATAAATAATCTACTTACCAATTCATATTCTGTCTGCTCTTTCTACTTGCACTTCAGTAGGTAAGGGTTCTAGTTTTATTCACTTAGTTGAAGAATAAACTATTTACTTATAATCTGAATCAAATACACAAATAGTTCTATTCATTACTTTCACCTTCTAGGTGAACTGTCTAGGGACTGGTATATATTGTCAATGGGTGAAACACACTAGTTAAGAAGAAAAGACAACCTGACGCAGTGGCTCACACCTGTAATCCTAGATACTCAGGAGGCTGAGATCTGAGGATTGCAGTTCAAAGTCAGCCCAGGCACTGAAGTCCTTGAGACTCTTATCTCCAATTAACCACTAGAAAACCAGAAGTGGTGTTGTGGCCCAAGGGGTGGAATGGTAGACTTGAGCTGAAGAGCTCAGGACAATGCCTAGGACTGACAAAAAGCAAAAATGTAAATGGGATTAGATGATCCAAGAGTTTGAGAGCTTGTACAATCTAATGAAATTGGCAAGTTTGCTGCCATTCCTATTGTGAACTCAAGGGGTAGGGAAGTAGCCTTGAGCTGAAGAGCTCAGGGACAGCACCCAGGTCCAGAGTTCAAGCCCCTTGACACACAAGAGAGAGAGAGAGAGAGAGAGAGAGAGAGAGAGAGACAGAGAGAGAGACAGAGAGAGAGACAGAGAGAGAGAGAGAGACAGAGAGAGAGAGAGAGACAGAGAGAGAGACAGAGAGAGAGAGAGAGACAGAGAGAGAGAGAGACAGAGAGAGAGAGAGACAGAGACAGAGAGACAGAGACAGAGAGACACAGAGACACAGAGAGAGACACAGAGAGACACAGAGAGAGAGACAAAAATGATCTCAATAACAATGAAGATGCATTGTAAAGAAGCAGAAAGTGGCCTGGATTTATCTCACAACTGTTCTCAGAGCAGAAGTTCCAAGAATTCAAATCATAATTTTCATAAAGGCTTTTGTCTTCTACTTCCTTCTAATACATTCAAACCTTCAAACTCCCTAAATATAGAAATTCTGGAGACAGAATGAGCAGCAGGATTTGGAGAAAGAGTCCTTGGACATTGAAGAGAGCTGAGACAGAAAGATTAATAGGAAAGGATTTTAAGTAGCACTGAGGCTTAATTTCTTCATAAAACTAATACACTAGTGCAAATGTCATTACTTATCATTACTTTTGATTCTCAGATTTGTTTTCTGACATAAACTAAGTATTACCTGAGCCAAGAAGGATTTCTGTGTTCATTCTATTTATAGAAAAAAAATATTCTTCCTTTTGGCAAAGAAATTGGGAGTGGAAAGTTGTCCTATTTTAGAAATCCATCTAAAGTACAACCAATCCAACAGTCATAGTGCAAGCTCCAGAGAAGAGACTGAGCTTGAGACTCAGTCCCTTGTTAACATAACTCCAGATAAGCCCTGGCTGATGCAACAATCCCATCTTCTATCTCATGCGTATGTCTTCCAAATCAAATAAATCCTACTGGCTGCAAACAAACAGACAAAATTCCCTAAACCATCACCACATTCCTTTACAAATGGCCTCTGGGAGGCTCACTTGGATGAATTTTCATAATCTTTCAAAGAGATGGTATAGAAACTGCTAATGTTAGCCAGGTCAGCTCTACTAGCTAGGGATTCCATGTTTTCCTGGTGACTTCATAAGTCATTAGTGTCAAGCTCCCTTAGCAGATCCTTTGGATTTTCTTATCTTACAGTTCACTTTTTTTTTTTTGGTGGGTCCTGGGGCTTGGACTCAGCCAGGGCATTGTCCCTGAGCAATTCAGCTCAAGGCTACTGCCCTACCCCTGGGCCTGAGTGTTGTCCCTGAGCTCTTTAGTTCAAGGCTACTACTGCCCTACCCTTGAGCCTAGCCCCCCTTCCCATTTTCTAGAGGTTAATCGGAGATAAGAGTATCAGGTCCTTTTTACCTGGGCTGGCTTTGAACCTTGATCCTCAGATCTCAGCCTCTTGAGTAGCAAGGATTACAGGCATGAGCCACCATGCATGAGTTCACTTCTTTTAGAAGGAATTTTTATTCATGTGGATCAACTCCAGTCACCATCCACATGAAGAAAGTCTTGACAGCAAATTAGACAATGCAGAAGTTAGAATCTCTGGAATTGAATATAGTCTAGACTTTATAGGAAAAGAACATGCAAATATTCAAAAGAATTAGAAGAAACAAGATATATCCATACACGAGATACAAGACACAATCAGAAAGCTAAGGCTAATAGGTAATAAAGAGTGTCTAGAGAAGGGAGTTAAAGGAATAGGAAATATATTTAACAGAACCCTAGCAGAGAACTTCCCCAAACATCCAGAAGGATAGGCCCATTCAGATACAAAAAGCCTTTGAACCCCAAACAGACCAGACCAGAACAGAACATACCACCACCATATTGTAATCTGAAACCAGAGACCAAGGAATGGATCCTTAAAGCTGTCAGGGATCCCATATACTCATGGCTCAGGCCTGTAATCCTAGCTGCTCAGGAGGCTGAGATCTGAGGATCATGGTTCAAAGCCAGCCTGGGCACTTAAGTCCCTGAGACTCTTATCTCCAATTAACCATCAGAAAATCAGAAGTGACATTGTAGCTCAAATGGTATAGCAATCGCTTGAGCTGAAGAGCTCAGGGACAGTGCCCAGGCCCAGAATTCAAGCCTCATGACTGACAAAACAAAAACAAAAACAAAAAAACTGTCAAAGGGAAAAAAATCAATCACCTATAAAGGAAAACCAACCTGAATAACAAACAAACAAAACTGAATAATAAAAAAAAAGCAATCTACAAATTCAAAACAATACTCATCCATTTCCCAACATTCCCTAGCGAAATGGAAGAAGCAAGCCCCAAATCCATATGGAATAATAGAAGACCCAGAGTAGCAAAAACAATCCTTAGCAGGAAAAACAGTGCTAGAATATTAATACCAAACTTCAAACTATTATAAAAACAGTTATTAAAAACCTAGTTATAAAAACAGCTTGGTACTAGTATATGAATAGACCTGAGGACCAATGGAGTAGAATTGAAGACCCAGAAATGATCCCATGGACCTAGGACCATCTAATCCTTGATAAGGGAGCCAAAATCATCAAATGGAAGAAAGATAGCCTCTTCAACAAATGGTGCCAGCAGAAAACTAAAATTAGATCCTTATAAATCACCCTGCATCAGAATCAATTCCAAATGTATCAAAGACCTTGGAATAAAAGCAAATACCTTGAAAATACTACATGAAGGAATAGGGGATACACTAGGTCTCCTTGGCACAGGTCAAAACTTTCTAAATAAAGATCCAGAAACACAACAAATCAAAGAAAGGGCAGATAAATGGGATTGCAGTAAACTGCAAAGCTTCTGCATGGCAAATGACATAGCTAGCAAGATAAATAGAAAGTCCATTGGGAGATCTTCACTAGCCATACAACAGACAAAGGCTTCATATCTAAAATATACTTAGAACTCAAAAACTTAAACCCCCCAAAACAAATCCTCAAGGGAACAATTACCCCATTAATAAGCAGGCTAAAGAATTAAAAAGAGACTTCTCTGGAGAAGCAATAAAAATAGCCAATGTGCACATGAAAAAATATTCAACATCTCTGGCCATAAAAAAAAATGAAAATCAAAACCACACTGAGCCAGATGCTGGTGACTCACACCTGTAATCCTAGCTACTAATGAGGCAGAGATCTGAGGATCACAATCCAAAGTCAGATTGGGCATAAAGATCCATGAGATTCTTATCTCAAATTAACCATCAGAAAACCAAAAGTAGCATTGTAGCTAAGTGGTAGAGTGCTAGCCTTGAGCTGAAGAGCTCAGGGAAAGCACCCAGACCTAGAGTTCAAGCCTCATGACTGACAAAAAAAGTCCAAAAAACAAAAACAAATAGTGTACTACACTATTGGTGGGAATGTAAACTGGTTCAACCACTCTGGAAAGCAGTATGGAGTTTCCTCAAAAGACTAAACATAGAGCTCCCACATGACCCAGAAATCCCACTGCTGGGCATTTACCCAAACAAGGCCACACTAAAGCTACCAGCACAACTAACTGTTCATTGCATCATTATTTACCATTGCTAAGATATGGAGTCAGCCCAAACACCCCTCAATAGATGAATGTGTATATATACCAATGGACTTTTATGCTTCTAGCAGAAAGAATGACATTGCCTGATTTGTAAGAAAATGGAAACACTTGGAAAAATCATAGTAAGTGAAGTAAGCCAGACCCAAAGAAACATAGGCTGCCTGGTTTCTCTCATTTGGAACCATTAGGATTTGCCTAGGATAGATGCCCAGAGGTTCACAATGGCCCAATAGCTATGTACATTGTACAGGTGACTCCATAAAATGATGGTAATTGAAATGATCTCCATGATATGGAAACAAAAGGGGTTTTGAGTATGTGTATGTGTGGTTGTTTTGTTTTTCCTTTCTTTTTTAAGTTTACTGTTTTCAGTTATTACTTTTGTCTCTTTTTTTCTCCCCTGGTTTATTCCCAGTGGTCATTGTTACTGATTTTGTCTTATATATATATATATATATATAAATTTATCTCTCTTGGGGAAGGGAAGAATCACAGAAATGGGACAAAGGATGAACTAATACAACAGTGTGTATTGGAAATGAGGTTTACAACTTGGGAGGAGAGGAGCTGGGGCGGGGGGGGCGGAGGAGAGAAATGGGAAGAGAGTAACATTGCTCAAAAAGAAATGCACTCATTACCTTATTTATGTAATCATAACCCCTCTGTACATTACAATAAACAAATAAATAGACAAATAAATAAATAAATAAAGATTCTGGCTTTTACCCTAGAAATCTAATCCAAAAATTGCATTTTAACTTCTAATTCCAATGATTCTGATGCAGGTAGTTTCTAACTACTCTGTGAAAAAAATTGATGGAAGTGCTTTACATAAAGCAAATCTTAGGACTCACCAACCCCTTTAGGCCTGTGACCTGTTCACCCATAAGGAATTAAATAGGGCCCAGGGGATTGCATTGCCATGTTTTGATGCATAAAAGAATGGTACAAAGGCATCCCATTTGGATACAGTCCAGGAGTCTTCTGGCAATACAAAGGACATACTTCACAGCAAAAGATCCACCATTTACTATTAAAATCAGGCTTTCTGCATCCTGTAAGTTATTTGATCTTAACAGCATGGAAAAAGAGCTACTTAGTGAAGTGTAGTCAAGGCAGTGATTATGTTCATAAACTAAGGCTGATTTTTGTCAGAGAGACTAGTTATTCTATGAGCCTCCAAACTAGGAAAAGAACATAGTTCAATATGAGGAAATTAATAACTAAGTCTCTTGAGAAAGAAGTGTGTCATTATTTGAGAGTGAGTGCTATCTTGTCAGAGCATCATAAAGAGGCTATAATAACTAATCAAATCTCTATCTCGCATAAATTGATATACTGTGTGATCATGGGGAAAGTCCTGGGTTTGAAATTAAACCTGGACTTGAATCCTGGGTGCCTCACTAACTGTGAGAGCTTGGGAGTATAACTTAACCTTCCTGAGACTATTGCAATAAACACATGTCAAATACCTGGTACTGCTGGCGGGGGGGGGGAGGGCTCATGTATATTTGTCTCTTGCTTCTTTTCTGGCTGTCATTGTTTTAGCATCAGGGAAAGGAGGATGGATGAGACTTGGTGTGTGTCCTCAAAAAGCTCCCCAACAGAAATATAAACAGAAATAAAAATGGAGTCCAAAATTGTATTTGCTTATGAAACACAGAGAGGCAAAAGAAAGATGTCTAACTTTTTCCGGAGGTTAAATGTCTTCTATCAACTCACACTCTTGGTGCTGTCATTTAATACTTTATGAACTTCTTTGGACTTTTTCTTATTGGGAATCATTACTTGACCTGGGGAATGATAAGGGATAAAGAGAAAATATGGTATAGCATAAGTTAATAAGTCAAAGGGTCTTTGTTTCTTTGAACTTATTAATCCAGCAATAAATTTTTAGTGCTTCTGGATTGTAGTGAGGAAACCTTAGTGTGTAGAGTTTTTAGGCATAGTTCTTGTCATCCATTGGGAAGCAGAAAGAAAATACTGTAATTTTTGATACTGTTTATCTAAAATTCAAAAGCAGCAATGTCTATGGAGACAAGCAGATATAGGGAAGTACATTAATTCACAAGACCCCAGTATTCATTTCAACCAACAATGAATTTTAATTTTCACATTATTGTTATGTTTGCCTTGGCTCCTAAAACTTACTTTAGCCACCCTGGTACTTCCTCTTCTAATGATTCTGGATTCACAATGGAGACTCCCTTATACATATTAGTTCAATAATTTTATTCTTAGAAATGTGCCAGGCACCGGTGGCTCACACCTATAATCTTAGCTACTCAGGAGGCTGAGATCTTAGGATCACCGTTTATACCCAGCCTGGGCACACATCTATAACTGAATTGTCAGCTTTTTAAAAAAATTTCTGAAGCATCATATTAGGTCTCTGCCAATGTATTTTTGAATGCTCAGGAAATTGTATTATTGCAATTATTATTTTCAACCCACAGCACTGTGTAGAACTTCTTTTTGTGAAGAGTAATCTAATTAAAAACTGGACAATGTCATTTTTGCAACCACTTACTAGTCACAGGAAATCTGAAAACTTGAGTTAGAGGTGTGACTCAAGTGGTAGAGTACTTACCTAAGCATTTTGAAGCCCTGGGTTAGGTCTCCAGTATAATGAAAACAAACACACAAAGTGCCTAGAAGGTAAAAGTTTCAAATGCCTCAGAAACCCTAAAGCAGAGAAAAGAGAAGAGGTGATTGTCAATTCCACTGCTCTGTGAACTTTCACCTCTCACAAGATGCTACATGACCTTCACATGAACCTGCCCTTCCAACATGTAGACAGACTGAGGGAGCTGCTTTTGACTTTTAGATAAACTCCAACAAAAGCTTCAATATTTTATTTCTGCTTCCCATTGGAAGAGCTTGTGCTTTGAAATGTATACCACAGGCCAATGGTCCAGGCCTTTCTGTTAAAATAAATAACTATACACGCGTGGTTGCTTCATTGCTTGCTCACAAGCTCAGAGTGTTCTAACATTCTGATCATAGGAGTGTCTTAATGAATGTAGAAATGTACCATATGTTCCTCTTTTTGCTCTCTTTTCAATTGTAATCATGTGTCCAGAAACTGCTACCTGATATAAAACTTGAAATCAAACTTCATAGCTCAGAACACACTTTTCATGATCTCAGCACACTTTGTATGGGCGAAACTCACGTGGAGGTCAGGGAAGAGAGGAAGAGAATAGCTTCTTCAACTTCCTTTTAGGATCCAGTTTCAGGCATAGAATAGGAAAGGACAGGGCCAGGAGCATGTCTTAGGGTACAGTGCTTACCTCCAGGCTCCAAGCCCTGGGTTTAATTTCTCAATGCCACGTACACAGCAAAAGCCAGAAGTGGGGCTGTGTCTCAAATGGTGGAGCATTAGCCTTAAAGAAGCCCAAGGACAGTACGTAGGCCCTGAGTTCAAGCCCCAGGACTGGCAATAAAAAATGATAAACTTTGTATAACAATAATTAATGAATCACGGGATTCGTTTTATTTAAAATCTGAAAGATTTATAAAGGCAATGAATTGAAACCCTTATGTACAATTTTAAAGACAACAAAATAAATTCAATAAAAACTCTGACATCCTTGTCATTTAGTTCTAAACACAAGAACCAAAAATCATGAGTTTAGCAGGGCAGTGATTTTATATATCCTTTTCTTCTATCTCTTCTTGAACTCGTTATAGGTATTCTTACACTTTGTACTATGAACCTTTTGCTGTTTTGTTGAAAACTGTAAATATCTTCCTGAAATAGCTTCTAAATTACTTGTAAAATGATGAGCATCAAACATTAAAGGAGATTAATTGCATTGGAAATAAAATACTGAAGCAGTAAATGTACGAATGAGGACTAAAAGTGCTTATTTATTAACCAGTGGCTGGTCTATCAGAATATGGAAGCAGCTACAAGTGTCAAAATACTTTGCAATACCTGTATAACTGTAAGGTGACTTAAAAATCTGTAATTTCAGCTAGGTGTGTTGGCTCACGCCTATAACCCTAAGCTACTCAGGAGACTGAGATCTGAGGATAGCAGTTCAAAGCCAGCTGGGCACTTTTTTTTTTTAGAATCTATTCATTCTTTTTTTTCATATATTTTTTATTGTAATTAATAGAAGGGTTACATGATATTTGCCAGATAGATGGTGCATTAATTCCCATACATTGATACCCTTTCACATGTCTTGGTCCCCATTTCCCTCACCCCCACCCCCATCCCTCATCTTGTTTTCCTCCCTTCCCTATCCAATTTCAAATAACCAAATACAAATATATCTGATATATCAGGTAACAAAGTGAGATACTGTAACAATATGAGATAACCAAGGGACAGCAAAAGAGATGAGAGATAACATAGTACATTAAGGACAACAATCATTCATTATATGGCTTATGTTTTTATATCCTAGAGATCCTTTCATTTAGCGTCCTACTATATGGCCTTTTGTATCAAGGTTCTGCTCTATTGCAAATCTTTTCTAGGAGAGCCCAAGGTTTCCACTGGTTATTACAAATGAGGGAAACCATAGAGTCTAAGTTCCTTTGAGTCTGGCTTACTTCACTTAATATGATCTTTTCTAATTCTTTCCATTTCCTAACAAATGGGGCCATGTCCTTCTTTCTGACAGCAGCATAGAATTCCATTGTGTACAAATACCACATCTTGTTGATCCACTCATCAACTGAGGGACATCTAGGTTGGTTCCATATCTTTGCTATGGTAAATAGTGCTGCAATGAACATTGTTGTGCTGGTGGATTTAGTATGTCTTTGTTTCTGGATGATTGGGTAAATGCCAAGTAGTGGAATTGCTGGGTCATAGAGGAGCTCTATGTTTAGTCTTTTGAGGAACTGCCACACTGCTTTCCATAGTGGTTGCACTCCCACCAGCAGTGTAGTAGTGATCCCTCCTGGCCACATCCCCTCCAGCATCTGTTGTTATTAGTTTTCTTGATCCTCAGCCCGGGCACTTTTAATCTCCAATTAAGCACTAGAAAATTGGAAGTGGGGCTGTGGCTTCAGGGATAGGGCAGTAGCCTTGAGCTGAAGAGCTCAGGGACAATGCCCAGGTCCAGAGTTCAAGTCCCATGACTGACAAAAAACAAAACAAAACAAAACCTGTAATTTCTTCTGCTGATGACATCACCCACACCACTGAATAGACATTGTCTATATTCATAATTGAAGATCTTGATAGCAATTCTATAAATAAAAATGTAACTTCGTTTTCATCTGACTTCTGAATTCTACTCAGGAACTTTTCTTTTGGAATGAGATTCCTAAGACCCTCCCACCTCTCAGCTCCCACTTCTCCAGCAAGTCTCTAGCCCTTGATGTATTTAGCACCACAAAGTATTTAGTGAGTGTACTGCTTACAGAATTTCCAGGAGGTGTCAGCCTTGCATTTCTCAAGATTCAAATCCATTGCTATGGGTTTGCTCCAAGAAGGCTGAGCTACTGGAAATTACAAGGGGGAAATTCTTACAACAGGAAATACGTACTTCAGTGAAGCCATCTATACAAGGATCCAGAAAGTGCAGCATAAATATGAAGACATGTTATATCCAAGAAACACATAGAGAATGAAATTGTTATTTTGTCTTCTTAGGTTGAAAGCAGTCTTAGATTGTCAGTAGGGATCAGACATCATGAAGTTTCAGAAATGGCATCACAGATAATTTATGTGCAGTGGGGGGTGGATAATTTCTATCCTCACATAAAGAGAATTAGAGAGTGCAGGAGATAGGGGAAAATTCAGGCTATAAGCAGAGGCTCCTAGTGAAAAGCAGTGATTTAACTATGGTCCTTCCTTTCATCTCAGCTGTACCCTTAGAATTTCTTAAACTTTCCCAGTAAAGAATATATTGGCACTGAGTAAAAGATATTTCCTATAGAAGTCATTGTTCTTATGTGGATCATATATTTACCTAATCTAAGTCATATATGTTTGCTCTCAGCTGAATTTTTTTTACGACTGATCAATTTACAAGTAAAATAGATCCTCATGGTGTGTATTGCACTTTACAGAATTACTTCTCTTTCCTCGTAATATTCCTCTTTTAATTTCAAGTGATCTTCATTTAAAAAGGATTCCTGTGAAAGTTTCATTATTGTTCTTCCTTAGGAAGAACTAAACTCAACCTTGGCTAAGACACTGATTTTACTTGTAGCATGTAAAGTATCCAGTACAAGCAGAAAGTTTACTAACCACTGAGTGGTTCTATTATCTTCTTTTTCTTCTTTCCTCTGCTTTATGAATGCAATGTCTTATAAAAATACCATACTTAATTATTTTTATAGACCTGAGATTGCTGGGCAGGTGCCCAAGCACTTGAGCCACATCTCATCTTTTGTGCTCATTTAGTGGACTTTTTTTCATATATTTTTATTGTAATTAAAAGAAGGGTTACATTATATTTACCAGATAGTAGGTGCATTAATTCACATACATTGATACCCTTTCTCATGTCTTGGTTACCATTTCCCGACCCCCACCTCCACCCCTCATCTTGTTTTCCCCACTTCCCTATCCAATTTCAAATAACCAAATACAAATATAGCCAATATATCAGATAACAAAGTGAGATACTGTAACAATATGAGATAACCAAGGGACAGCAAAAGAGATGAGAGATAACATAGTACATTAAGGACAACAATTGTTATATGGCTTTTGTTTCTATATCCTGGAAGTCCTTTCATTTAGCGTCCTACTATATGGCCTTTTGTATCTAGGTTTTGCTCTATTGCAAATCTCTGCTAGGAGAGCCCAAGGTTTCTACTGGTTATTACAAATGAGGTTATTACATTGAGCCTAAGTTCCTTTGAGTCTGGCTTACTTCACTTAATATGATTTTTTCTAACTCTTTCCATTTCCTTACAAATGGGGCAATGTCATTCTTTCTGACAGCAGCATAGAATTCCATTGTGTACAAATACCACAACTTGTTGATCCACTCATCAACTGAGGGATATCTGGGTTGGTTCCATATCTTTGCTATGGTAAATAGTGCTGCAATGAACATCGTTGTGCTAGTAGACTTTTTTTTCCTAATAAGGTCTCATGTTTTTTGCTATTGCTGGCATCAGATTGTAATCCTCCTGTTTCCCACATGGCTGTAATTACACAGTACACCACTATCCTTGGCTGGTTTTATTGAGAATACTTTTTGTTTGTTTTTTACTTGGGCCGATCTTGAACTATATGCCCTCTGATCCTCATGAGTAGTTAGGATTATAAGCACTAGCCTCTTTTCCCAGAGCATTTATTTAACTTACATAAAAAAATATTTATCATTTGAATACAGGTGCTTTAGTGAGGTTGCAGCAAAATAAATTCATAGATTTTTACATGAAGGACATACGAATCTTACAGTCTGACTTCTAGAATATAAAGTTATAATGAAATTGTATTACTTAAAATTTAATGCATAAAACTTTTGTTATGGGGGCCAGGAGTGTGGCTTAGTGGTAGAGTGCTTGCCTAGCATGCATGAAGCCCTGGGTTTAATTCCTTGGTACCACGTACACAGAAAAAGCTGGAATTGGTGTTGTGGCTCAAGTGATAGGATGCTTGCCTTGAGAAAGCCCAAGGACAGTGTCTAGGCCCTAAATTCGAGCCTCAGGACTGGCAAAAACAAAACCAAACCAAACAAACCTTCTGTATGGACTGCTAACAGTTCATTGAATACCAGCTCTCTGATTGCTTATGTATAAATGAGTAAAACTAACACATTTTAAAATACTTTAAATGTGTTTCTTTTTAAATTGGCATGTCTTTGATCAGGTTTGCTCTTTACGGGTTGGATTTTGAGATAGTCCTTTTTTCCCATGTAGTCTGTATTATTGACTGAATGCTATACTCAACTACTGATTTATTGCTTCTAAACAGTCATCTGATGAATAAGGATGCCTCTACTTATATAAAGTTTGATGATAGACAAAACTATACTGCCTAGTCAGCCCAGTATTTTCTCTACTGAAGGACACATTTGTGATGACCAATAGAAACACCAGAGCGTAGTAAATAATGCTGGTGTCTATTTCCTTTCCTGGAAATACAGGTGGATATTCACTTTATAATAATCTATTCATATTTTACATTTATATACTTGTGTGTTTCTCTTTCTATATATGATATTTTCAAATAAGAAAGGGGTTTTCAAAGCTAATGCTCACTATAACCATAATATACTCAGACAAAATGAACAGCTTGAGAACTAAGAGAATTTCATTTAGAACATCCATACTATTTAGCAGAGAAATGCTACCTCATCCTTCTTCCAATATTTTTGAGGTAGAGACAAAGTGCAGCTTTTATTTCTCCCCATTTTATTTTTAATCATTACATATACAGCTTACCTGGAAAATGGCATTATCTTGGTAATTATATAAATATGCAATTACACATTACAATAGAAGTAATTGTACATTACATGGTCTGGCAAGTATACAAAGAGCTGCAGCTCTGTAAGTACTCTGAGGTTGAGTATAGGATTATTAAACTATCATCACTCACAGAGACAACAGTCTACCAGGGAAACTCTCCAATCTTAAAGAGAAAAGCAATCAAATTAATTTTCTAATAAACTTATTAACTAGATTAACCAGTGAGCAATTCCAGGAGGAAAACCAATTATGCCACAATAAAGTACAAAACGAAGTTTTGGACTATCCCCTTGCCTTAAACTTACCTACCATTGCTCTCAGAAATTGTCTTAGTTTGTCGGTAAAATCTGACCCTCAGGGCTTCCTTTCATCTTCACAGGAGCCCTTTTAAGTACAGCTTCAAGCTTAGCCAACAGCAGTGAGATGTTTTTCTGTAAATACTTAGAAAATGGTAGCTGACTCTTAGTTTTTTCTCAACATAAACTCAACATTATCTCTTAATTTTTTTGAAGTCTGCAAAGTTGTGGAATTGGTCAGAAGCAAGGAAGGAGAGGAAACTGAATTCCCCCTCCCACCCCCAACCCAAATCAGCCAAGCACACAGTTCCCAAGCTCTTTTTCCTACCAACAAAAACAACTGTGTGTAAAAAGAGGAAGGCAATAATCAGACATGCAATTTTAAGTAAATTCTGTCGCATCCTTGGCAACCCATAGGAAAAGCTGTATTTCCCAGGCTCTCCTTTTATGTCTAGGAGACAAACCTCTGGCCATGGAGATAAGAGTAGTTACAAATGCAAGCTGCAGGTCATACTCTTAAAAGGAAGTAACATGGCCTCCTCATCACTCTCCTTTCTTCTATTTTGCTGATTAGATTGTGGATAAAGTGGCAAAACAACAAAGGAAATACTCCATGGATGACAAAACAAGATAAAAGCAGTCTTCGACCTTAACAGCTTGACAGAGAAAAACTGCCTTATAAGTCTTGACTTTGGTCTAAGATAAAAATGCATGTCTTTCTTCATTTAGTCCTGTTCTTTTTAGTCTTTGAAATATGGAGCTAAGTCTACTACATCTCAACTGGGACAGAAAACATCTGCCTTACTGCTATACTCAACAAATAGAAAAGGTGTGATTTCTGACCCCAGGGAATATATGTGGCAATGGTACAGATAATTCTAGTTGTCACCTTTGGGGGAGAATGGGTGGAAAATGCCACTGGCATCTTGTGGGTCAGGAATACTACTGAACTCCTCGCAATGAGTGGATCATTAGAACCCTCTTACCCATAATGAAGAATATGCTGCCCAGAATATCAATGGCACCTAGGCTAGTAAGCCATGAAGAAAATCAAAACCCAGAGAAATTAAGAGCCACCTGTTGGTTCTTGAGAGCAGGTGATTGGGGGTAGAGTTGATGCCCAGGCTAGGTCATTATTACTATTATTTTAACTGTACCAATCCACATGCATTCAAACTATATTACTTCATTGTTTAACTTCCATACTTACTTAACAAAAATATGATAAAAATAAAGATGCATGAAGCTTAAATGACTCGAAAACTTATCTAGGGTTAACATTGTTTTATCACCAGATTTTTATTAATCATTGATTTTTACTTACATTTCTAGACTGGCTGCCATTTTAATCCTGAAGAATTAAGATATGTACAAAAAGGGAGGACAAGAGATATGATGGAGCAAATGACAATATCCAGAGGGGAATTGCATGTGAATGTGAAAAAGAAAGAGAACTGTCTGACAAGGACAGTATTGGTTACAGGTAGGTATTCCAGTCCAGGAACTTATGCCTTAGACATGTATGTATTAGGCTGAGCTATTCAATATGATTTATCTCCATTTTGGTTGTAGGCGCAACTTACCTTTCCCTGTCCTCTTACTGATTCTAACTGATCATGTTGGAGATACCAGAGACTTCAAGATTTCTCCATCTGTCTGGCCGGTATGAATCAATTCATGGGACACATTCCATCTGGCTTTTGCCTCACTTTGACTATTTAGAGGCCAGAGGATAGTCGAAAGAAGAGTGATGTTGGGATGTTTTTCCCCTGAAGACTTCTCTGCCAACCTGGGGATAGTTATTTGTGCTCTTATACACAAACCTGAATGAGGAAGACTTCGTAATGTGAATACCTTTCCTCTTCCTAGGAACTTCCTTTTGAACTTCAGGATGGTAAGAACTCTAACATCATTAGCACATGATCTGAAAGTCCCCCAGTCTGAGTACACCATCTACTTACTACTGGGAATTTTGCTAGCACAGAAACCTACCCACATGCACACATGTGAGTTCTAGATCCTACTATAATCAGCGCTCTGATTATAGTAGCTTGTTCTCCCAGGTCAACATGTTTCTGAGGAAACCTTCCCTGTGGCTTTGAGAAAGACTGTGGGAAATGACAATTCTCTCTTTCCTTTCATAGGCATTAACCAGAGAGATACACATTTGCAGTGATCTGTGGATATTGTCTCTTCTTCCACCCATAGAAGAGGCCTATGTTTAGTAGGAGAGAACAAGGCAAATCTAGACTGAAATAAAGCAGAGATGTGGAGAATGTCATTTTAATTCCTCATTCAGTCACTAAGGTGGTCCCCTTCCACTGCAGTTGAATGGACCAATAGATTTCTTTTTGCTTATTTTGGATTGATATGAATACTTATCACTGACAGAACAATATCTTGCTCTACCTCAATGTTAAGTGTGGCCTTTGTAAGATCTTCACTAAGCCATTAATGGTAAAGAAACTCTCTTTAGAGATATTCTCAAAGCCAAACTGTCTAACTTGCTTCATGAACTATCATCAAGGAAAAAGAACCTGATCCTTCCATGGAAAATGGGACATCAGGACACAAGCAAAAAATTATTTTGCTGTGACAAACTGAGTGAAGTATTGCCTTCAAAGCTCCCTTCTCTATGACAAAAGTGCCCCTTTCTTCTCATCCATCACTTGTCCCTCTTTTCTCCTTCCCCCATCCAGAAGAGCTAAGTCTACAGACTTTCACACAGGGAGTGATTGGAGCTGCCTTGGTGAGCAGAAACAATAAAACAAACAAACAAACACAATTGGCAGGTAGATTGGAAATCCATATTCAAATACAAATTGTTTCACTGTGTGTCTAAACTTCAGATTTTTCTTCTGGATGCTTGAGATAAATGTAGTCCTAGGAAATGATGGAGAAGTTTAAGGTATTTTGCAGGTGCTGGTGGAGATAGTAGACTGTTCTTTATCCTTCTATGATAAAGAGATCTGGGAAGGTCTTGAAATGACCCGCTTATAATTCCAGATGAACTAAGTTAGCTCCCACTGCTGTGTGCCTGTGTTGAGGTAGAAACTTCATGGAGGAAAGGCATCCTAGAGGAAAGCTGTTCTCTTCAGGACCGCAGTGAGCTTTCCTGTGATGGCCTGTTCAAAAGCAAATCCCATAAAGTAAACTCCCAATCTACGCCCTCTTACCAGAACCTACCTCCTATTGGGCTATGAACTTATCCGTGGGCAAATCCACTGATCCTAGCATCTTCGTGGTGTAATTACCGCTCAGTAGTGATGCTTGTTGGGGACCAAAGCTTTCAATACATGAACCTTTGCTTTGGAGGGCAGCAATCCTTATACAAATCATAATAAGAATTTTGGCCATGCAACGGAATCGTGACTTAATTTGGAGGGAAGCATGAGAACTAATCACTGCAGAAAGAGTCTGATCCAGACTATTCCCTCTGGGCCATTGCGCTGCAGAGGCAGCTCATCACTGGCTGCAGGCCTCTCATGCTGAAAGGACTGTCTTGAGTGCACCACAGATGGACTCTGGGAAGCCTCCCATGTGTTCCTTATGCAAACTTCAGGTTTCTTTTCTAACTGCAGGGAACCTTGATACCAGAGTAACATGGGAAGCTTCACAAAAGGGTTCATATAACTTCCTAGAGAGCAACACAGAAACTCTCCAGACATTCATCAAAGACCAAAACGGCAGCCCCAGTGGAACGAGCTGGTGTCCATCTTCTTAGCTCGTTTTCCTGCATTATCCTTTCTTGTTAACTAAACATACCCCTTTCCTGGTTTTGTCTCCCACTGTCTCTGGCATTGGTCTTGGATAGCCCCACCCCTTCCGGGTGTGGGACCCACCCTTATCCATACCTATAAACTTGGGATGCAACTGAGAGTCTTCCACTGGCTGCAAGTACCCTACATTGGGAATCCTGTTCACTTTTTTTATCCACGTATGTGCTGATATTTATTTATTTGTTTGTTTGTTTGTTTGTTTGCCAGTCCTGGGCTTGAGCTCAGGGCCTGAGCACTGTCCTTGGACTTTCTCAAGGCTAGAGCTCTACCACTTGAGCCTCAGCACCACTTCCGGCTTTTTTTCTATGTATGTGGTACCGAGGAATGGAACCCGGGTCTTCATGCATGCTAGGCAAGCACTTTAACCACTAGGCCAAACTCCCGGCCCTGTGCTGATATTTAAATGCAGCAAGATTTGTTTCAGGGATGCTGTTTACAGATAGAATTTAAGCACACCATGTTATTCGCTTTGTTTCCCAAACATGATTCTGTCAGGAAAAAGGCCTGCTACTTCCAGTTTTACAGGCCATAACGACAGCGAGTAACCACTGTTTCTGTTCTTTATGTGGTTTACCACACATTTTCAGTCCAAAAGCCAAACTTTCTGATTAACTTCGTGACTTTGGGAGTGCTATGTCTTCCTTTTGCCTCAATTCCATCATTCATAATGAAAAAAGGGAGGTTGGTTCAACTTCTCCCTTGAATCCTTCAGGGTTTGAATTTTCATCTTTCCTCATAAACTGTCTAATGATATGGATTAATATTTCTTTTATTTCCATAAGTCAATATGTATTTTATTAGTCTTTTCTAAACAGTAATTTCCTTAGCAATTATCACTAACAATGCTTTTGCAATGGGGATATTAATAGGTCAGATAATAGAAATAGGGTTCTGTACAGCAAGGAATTGATTATACAGTGTACAAGCCAGAAGAGGGCCCTCTGGTGACTTCAGAGAATGGAGGGAAACAGAACATGACCCAACACTGCAAAGGTCGATGTGGAGTCAGGGCATACGCACGCGCACATGCAGGCACATGAAGCCAATGCTTCGTCACTGTATCACTCCTTCCACAGTAGAGTAAGCAGTGGAAATTTCCAGCACTGCTGACAAGCAATTTCCAGTTGTTAACTCTCTGCTGTCTGAACTTTGTCAAGGCTTTGCGGTATTTGCAGCCTACTTACAAACTTTGCTGTAGAAATTGTGAATTTTCCATGTCTTTCTGTTCTCTGAGTATTACTTTCTACTTGCTTCATGCTGGAAAAAAACTTTCCTTCTTAATATTTAAGCTCAGTTGTCTTATTGACAACTTAGATAAGCAGATAGATTTTAAAAGTTGCATTTAAAAAACATTAATATGTGGTACCAAATAACAAAACAAAAACTGTGTCCTATGGCTCTCAGTATTGGTGCTAATCTAGGAAACAAAGCAGTTTATTTTTGAACCAATAAGACGACTTGAACAAAACCTCGCAATTATTATTCAGATAGTTTCCCTGGTGAGAAATGAAGGCTCATGGAGGTTTCATTAATGGCTATCTTTTATTCCCTTCCTTTCAAGTAGTTTCCGCAGTTTAGGAATGGAAAGTGATCTGAACTTTGATTCACTGATCTCTGGTTTCAGCTGCTGTTGTTTGTTCAGCTTTCTGACCACATGGATGATAGTGACAATCATTCTATAAAACAATAATGATTGCATTTTACTATCAGCCACTCTAAGTTCTTCTTAAGGTAGGCACTAACTGGAATTAGGAGAGGTCATATAGTATGCCTAAAATCAAAGTAATATAGGTGCATAGAAAATAGATTTGGTCATGCCAAGCCTTAGCCAGATACACTGTCTGTATGGAAAGCTTAAGGGGAGGAGGGACCTAGCAAGTAAGAAATAATGTTAAATTACTCTTCTCCTAAACCCATATGACCCAGTTGGGCTAAGGATGAGGACAGGGCCAAATGATCAACTCTCTCCATATTTATTTCTATTTATTTTTATTTATTTTTTGCCAGTCCTGGGCTTGAGCTCAGGGCCTGAGCACAGTTCTTGGGCTTTTCTCAAGGCTAGCACTTTGCCACTTGAGCCACAGCACCACTTCCAGCCTTTTTCTATGTATGTGGTACCGAGGAATCGAACCTGGGTCTTCGTGCATGCTAGGCAGGCACTCTACTACTAGGCCAAACTCCTGGCCCTCTCCATATTTATTGAGATCCTACTACATGCTTGGTAGATTGCTAAGCTATACCCTAGAAGTAAAGAGAGAAATAGCCAAGGCTACAAATTATTATCTTAGGTAGGGAAAAGTATATTTATTGTCATAGATAAAACTGAACTGTAAACAGAATGTGATAGCATCACAGAACAGCAATAAGTGGTTCCAGAAATAGATTAAAATTAAAGATATGATCTGTTTTCAGGGAGTATTTCATCTGGGTTTTAAGAGATGACTGGAATTGTGAAATTTCAGATTGCACAGAGGATAGTGAATGGAGAAGGAAAATAAGAGGAACAAATATAGCCGGGACACAGCTGGAGATAGTACAATGCAATTATTCTCCTCTAGAATGGCTTTCCTACCAGGTAAGCCAGAAGTTACAAAGAACATGTAGGAGGCTGGCATACCCATTCAGCAGAGAAAATGCAACAATTATAGATAATCCAGGCTACTGGAGCTTAGGAAGCATCAGGGAACTTCCTAAATAAAAGTGACTTCAGAAATGGTAGGGGTCAAGGAAAAAATTCTGTCTTCCCATCAAAAGCTATAGTTGTCTACAAATACTACCCATTAGTGAGGTGGGTAGAACAGGTATAGATGCTAAATTTCCTTGGTCCCAGCATTTCACAGGCTGACAGTGAAAGTTGACCAGATGCTTTACAGATTGGGTTTAAAGCAGGATGGAAGGGCCTGGGTAGGGAAGGCACCCTGTCAAAGTACAAAAAAGGAGATTTACCTGGGGTAGATCAGTTGTACTATTCTCAGAACTGTGTAACTAGAAAGCAGCCAATTCTTTGAGCAATAGGGCAAGATAACCCTGTGTGCTCTGAGAAGTTATGGAGTCAAAGCCTGAGCTATGCTATTGACAGATTGGATGGGGTGGAAGGTTACTCACCCCACCTTTCCTGAAAACCAATTCCTAGCCTATGAGGAAGAGAGTGACTACCAGAGAATTTGATATGATTCAAAGTCATCTGAGTTGAGTATCAAGGAATAAAATAGGAGCCTTCACTCAGATCACAATCAATCTCACAATCTCATCATTACTTCAGGAATGAGATAGTTGTGTAGGAATAGTGAATTTTTAAAAAATGAGTCAGACTTATGAACTTGTAGGAGAGGGTTTACCTTTAGTTAAATGCACTGATTTTTTCATTAAGTGACTTGGCTTTCACACTAGGGAATAATGAGGGGAAAATGTAGAAATGAGCCTCAGTTGAAGATGTGAAATATTTCTTTCTAGTCACATTTAACTGGACTTTATCTCCCATGAACTCGAACTACTGTTCTTTGCAATCAGTGTCTTCCTTTACCTGGACTGAATTTTCTAACTCGTTTCCCATAATCACAAACGAAGCATTTTTCCCTTTAGCCTTGGTTCCCTGTCTTCTGAAAACACATCTATTTCCATTTAATCTTCTTGCCTGCTGATCTGTTCGGGCCCTTCCTCAGAGAACCAAGGTAAATTCTAGTGTTACCGCCTCAAAGCAGTGCAGTCTTTTTAAGTATTTTCTCTATCACAAAGGTAATGTAGCATTTATTCATGTGTCTTTGGTGAGAGGTGGGTAGGTCTGTGTGTCTCGTACACGTTTGTTTTCTGGGCCAACTCCACTACCAGAATTCATGGCTGAGTCTTCAGGAAAAGTATCTCTAGAGATGGCTTAAAAAAATGCACTCAGACAGTAAAACACAAGTCTTATATTGGGCCACTAAATCCATTTAGTTTCCATATTTTCCTCATATACATGCCTGCTTTCAGCCACTGAAGAGTAGTCAGGAAGAATTTAAGGATCCAAAAGGTGGTCAACCTTGCCATGCTTCAGTCATAGTCTGAAGCCACCCTAAACTATCCCAGTTTTCTTCATTCTGTGCACTTGTCGCATAAGACAAATGCTCGATTACAAGCAAAAACATCAAACTGATTAAAAAGTTGCCAGGGTCTACATTCACAAAAACCACAGAACTTACTGACTTTCAGAAATGTTTTGAGAAACTTTCTTAGTAAATCAGGATCCTTAGGAGACTCATGGAGAAAGCTAACCAACCAAACATGGCTTACATTTACGAGCTGTCTTGATAGGTTCATGGTATGAGATGTGAGTATCAAATTTCCATCTGGACTTCAACTCCTGAGAACTCAAGAGACCCTACTTAATAATCATCTTCCATGGGACATGTTTTAACTGACACAATAGAATATTTTAGGAAAATAGCTAACTAGATACTCCCAGAAGAAAATATTTGAAAGGATGTGTGTAATTAGGAGAACATTGTGGTTTAGGAGAAGAGACAAAAGCAGATTTTCTGCAGCAAGGTGTGAGCTCAACATGCTTTGTATACAGGGACTGAATCACTTGAAAAGCAGTGATAAATAAGGCAACTTAGCCTGGGAGGAGTGTTGCTGAATATATTGTTGCCGGCTTGGCCCAGTACAATAAACCATCATGAGTTAGTGTGGTTCTCAAATAGTTCAAGATCACGAAGACTGGAATGGTTTAGGGAATTTTATTAGCCAGTAACCTGTAGGTCATATTAAAATTAAAGATACTGGAGGTGTGGAGAGCAGTTATGAAGCTTTTAGAGTAACTGGAGAATCATTTAGGGTGGTGTTAGGAGAGCAGAAGGAAAATCAACAAGTAGTGAGTGCGGTTGAAGAGCCTAAAGAAAGCAAGAGAAGAGAGATGCTAACATTTGCTCAATGCCTACTTTGTGCTAAGTATTGCCTCAGAGAGTTATAGTGTTACAGTCACCCTCAAAGGAAACCAATCTGTGAACATAAAATGCCACTACAGAATGAAAACAGCTCAGGCAGATGCATATATTTATATATCTATATATATGAATATATATGGAGAATATTCAGAAAAGAGGCATAGATTTGAAAAAGGTATTGAAATATAAGTGAAAAATTAACAGGAAAGCCAGAGAACATTCCTGACAGATGGATAGTCTAGACCAGGTGCTTCTATTGCAAAATATTTTCATGTGATGTCTTTTGAACAATTCATCAGTACAAAAGAGTCCTTTATTAGGAACTTACCTGTGGGATAAGGGTTACTTTTTAATGTCTCTGAATAATATTTACAGTGATCTGCCAATTTAGTACCTTAGAAACTAGAGCTAGAGCCAAAAGTGGAAACATCTCCAGAGACTCCAACTGGAAGGAATGTGACAGGATATCATCATGAGAAGATGGGGAAGAACTGAAGTTCTTCCCATGTGCCTCTTCTCTCCAAGCTCCTCAGGATCTTCCAGAGACCTACCTTTTCCTCTCCTCTGCTTGTTCTCCTGCCCACATCACAGCTATATGGTTTTAAGCACACGCTGGACAACATTCTCTTCATATTCTTCTATTTCCTGTTGAGGCTAACTGCATGCTGGGGTCCAGGAAGAGAGGAGACCTAAACTTTGAGTTTCTCTTTCTGAAGAGCACAGTCAAGGCTTTCTGTAGCTCCCTGTGCCTGTGACTTTTTAACATCAGCCCGAGGCCTTGGAAGAATGACTGCTAGGATTCCTGTTCATACTCTTCTATTATCCAGGAAGATGTTTGCTTGTTTGATTTCCAAAAGCCCTTGGTGATGGACACAGGGCACCAGATAACTCTGTTGGGAAGAATTACCACTGTCTCAGAGAACAAATGCTCAGTCTGAATATGGAAAGGGCTAGCTACCCATTCACTTCTGATTGCAACTTCTGGTTCCATGTGTTAGAACCTTGCTTTATGGCATTTGGAAAAAATCAAAGTTTACCATGTCCTCTTCTATAATTTATTACCCCCGCCCCGACTGCATAGTTTCCATGTTTCTACTTTATTCTGCTACCACCTTAAGTTTCTTCTTCCACACATCAGAAATACTGTCACTCTTTACTTCTTTATTTCCTTTCAAATAATTCCTAAGGAATATACTTAAAATGTATAAGAGAGTCAGGAAAGCCATGACCTTGATGATGAGCCTTTTGGTTTGGACTGTCTGCACTTCTGGAAAACATTACTCTGTGTATGTCTTGTTAGTGGTGATGCTGCAGAATCTTTTCTGCATCCCCCAATCCACACTTCATTCATTCGCCTATTCGTTAATTCATTCAGCTACTAAATATTTTCTGGGTGCCTCTAGTTGTCAGTCACTGTATTAGGGTGCTGGGGAAACAAAGATGGATTAAGGCATTTCGTAGGCTCAAGCATCTTCTCTGAGTCCCAAATTATTTGGAAAATGAAGGTCAAAATAAAGGATATATTTGGGGTTAATATGAGGAGTGAGGCAAAACTCTAAGTGCTGCATTGTTATCGTTTTGCATCCTCTGATGGATGCTGCAAAAATAATATGTACTTAATTTGGGGAGGTGGGGAGCGGGATATTTCCAATCCAGACCATAGTGGAAAGTTACTGATGTGCTTAGAAATAAGCTTCCATAATTATGGGCTAAGGTCAGATAGCCTGTACAGAATTCATTTCTAGCATTTCCCTAGGCTATGAGCAAACTACCATTTGACCTAGGTAAAATCTGTGGTCTCCTTAAGTGGAAAAGTACTCAGATGGTGGAAATTTTATGTTGTTTAACAACCAGAAGCTGTCATTCCTGGTCTCACTTTGTGACTACGAAGGTTGTTTTGTCCACCATTTTTTCCAATAGTTGCTCCGGTTGGAATGGTTTTAAGATGAACAGTGTAGATGATGCTTTCGAGTACAAGCATTGGTGTCAGAATAACTGAATTTGAATCACAGCTCTTCTAATTTGCAGCTTGTAAGAAGTCAGTAATGACCTGGCACCATTGAGATGTGGGTTCATCAATAAAGTGAGTGCAATAAATAGTTACCGCATAGGAGCAGGAATATTAAAAATAATATAATGTAATATACAAAGGACATTCAGTGCTTGCCATAGAGTTAAAACTCAAAACATGCTAAGTATAGAGAAGATAGAGGGCAGGTCAATGCTTCATTTGGTCAGAGGCCTCTCTAATAGCATCTTCCTCTCTTTAATAGATCTATTGATATTGACCTCCTCTGAAGAAGATGGGAATCAATCCAATGAAACACCGCTAGTGTGATCACAGTGTGGAAAAAGGAGTTCAATAAACACACTTTCATCCTTTCCTATAACTCTGTTCTAGTATTGTATTGTCCTTAATCAAAACAGTAATTCTTTCCTCATGTTGAGAACATGCTGAGACACTCGCAGCCACTATATTTTATTCTAAATGCCACTGAATCTAGCCATTACACTTTATCTAGGACACAGATCCTTCTTTTCTAGCATTATTTCTTTCTAACCAAGTCACACATGAGAATTGCTTAACAAAAGTTTTAAAACTATCCATGTCCAGCATATGTGCTTCTCTATTTCTCAACAACATCTTGAGGCTTGAACTCAGGGCCTGGGTGCTTTCACTCAAGGCTAGTTCTCTACCACTTCAACCCACAGCTCCTCCTCCAATTTTCTGGTGGTTAATTGGAGATAAGAGTCTCACAGACTTTGCGGCCTGGACTGGCTTTGAACTATGATTGTCAGTTTTTACTCTCCCGAGTAGCTAGGATTACAGGCATGAGCCTGTATTGTATAAGGTAGTATTTATTATATAAGGTAGTATTTATGTTGTTTCCTGAGGATGTCTTTTGCACACTTATATTTTATCCTCTAGATCACTGCCAAATGATAAGGGAAGTTAAAAATAAGGACATTCAATCCATTTGCCCATCTAGGAATTTCATCTAACAAGGAAAATAAAGTAACTTCTTGGAAGATCATGTTAAGGCCTGTGTTTTCTGCCGTGGTAATAGCTGGCATGAGAAGGAGAATGAGTTGCTTGTCTATGTCTGGGCTGGGAACAGATGCAGTGAATTGCTGAAGCTTGTCTACAAGAAATTCAATGGAAGCAAATTTCAGACTTGTTGAATTTTGGCGGTGTTTCTCTGGCAACTTAAGCAGGTGACATTCCTTCTGGATGTACCCATGACTTAACCTAACTCTAGACATTTGAGGCTTGCTGGCTTGAAATTCTCAGCCTGTGCTAATCTGAACTGGGCTGTAAATGAGTGACAGTGCCTAAAAACAAGGTAACTGATTTACCTGGAAGGAACACCATGCTCCAGGATACAAGTAAACAATGTGCACAGAACCATTTGGACAAAGTAGAGTGGAGGCTCATTCTGGGCGGATGGATAGACATCAGGCTTGCAGATAGAGCAATATTCTATCTGACTCCTTCTGCCTGAGGAGTGTCTTCAGCCATCTCAGGGACACCATTTAATCCTCAATGAACTCCCTGAAAACTTGCTTTATATGGTCATTCTCATCTCCTTAAAATCAAGGGTGTTTGTAGGTGTTATCCAATGCTGTATTCTCAGCAACTAGAATAGTGCTTTAACGATAATCAGTGCTAAAGATGAATCTTTACTTCTGGAATACACCCTTTCCACAGCTTTCCATTTCCTTCAGAATTCACACAGAAGTCCTTACGTGATGCGAAGGCCTCCCTGAACTACCGTCTGTTTTTTAATTAGCTCCATATAGTTCAAAAAATATTACCTGGCATCTCTTCCTTTGGAATCTAGCTTTGGAGGCTAGATATTGAGCCTTGCAGTTATCTATCATAAAGGCAGGGGGCCTTTGGATCTGCCAAACACCAACACTATTGGACGTTGTATAAATAGAGAAGATAATCAACAAGTTTCAAATCTGCAAGGTGGTCAGAAGGCTTTACACGAACAGAAAACACCCTGAAAGGCAGGGTTAAACAATCTCAAACTTAAAGTTGTTTGTGCATGTCAGCTATAAAAATGCCAAGAAAAGTATTTTAACCAAGAGTCTTAGATGATAGAATATCCTACTGCTTTAAAACAGTTTCTTAGCAGTAAATCTTTTTGCCAACTACGTTGTCTACAGCTATCATAGACAATAAGATTGATAGTTCAAATTTATAAAACGAAAGTGGGTTGCTGTGTTTAAAGCTAGACAAAGGAGGGTCAAATAAAAAGTTGTGATAGAAAAGATAATTTAAAGTGGTCATGTGGAATAGAAAAGTGAGTCAAGACCTGATGTATGCATTAGAATCATCTAAGGAAAAATTCTACTATATTTAGAGATTCTGGTTTCATTAATCTTGATGGAAGGACTGACACGAGCTGCCAGATGAATCCAGATGCTAGACGAGGTAGTTTAGGCTAAACAGGTAGCCTTTGCTTAACCGGAGTCTACGGAAATTCATCTATTTTGCTGGAGGGAGGGTGCAGCCCAGCTTGCTTGCTCTCTCTCTCTCTCTCTCTCTCTCTCTCTCTCTCTCTCTCTCTCTCTCTCTCTCTCTCTCTCTCTCTCTCTCTCTCTCTCTCTCTCTCTCTCTCTTTTGTCAGTCATGGTGCTTGAACTCTGGGCCTGGGTGCTGTCTCTGAGGTCTTCAGCTCAAGGCTAGCACTTGACTACTTGAGCCACAGCTCCATTTCCGGTTTTCTAGTGGTTAATTGGAGATAAGAGTTAATTGGAGATAAAACTTTTAGTGCCCAGACCTGCTTTGAACCTTGATCCTCAGACCTCAGCCTCTCGAGGAACTAGGATTACAGGCGCGAGCCATGGTGCCCGGCTCAGCCAGCTTCCTGAAGTGCAGGATATGATTATATCATCTTGGAGCATTGCACTTGGATCTTCCTGCTAGAAGGAGACTCGAACTGGTCACACTGAGAGCCAGCAGTCCATTGTAGGTTAGGGTTTCAGACTGGCTGCCAAGTGAATGCAATTATGGGGCTGGTCCCAGAAAAAAAAATTGTCATAAAGTTACGGGAAATAATTATTGTTGTTTTAAATCATTAAGGCTTAAGGAAGTTTGGTTTTATAGCAATGGGTAACAGGTATTTCAGATTTACAGAAGATTCCCAACCAGAATCTTAGCTCAGGGGCCATTTTATCTAGCTTTCTTAGATTCTTGCGTTTTGTTTTTCCTCTCTACATCTTAAGACAACATTAACAAAAAGAATCCCAGAATTTTTGAGTGTATACAAATGAGAGAAGCCGTACATGTAGCGATCCACACTTACAATCCCTCTCACTTGTGAGGTGGAGGCAGGAGAATTGCAAAACCATCCAGGCAAAGTGAGCAAGAACAAAAAGGCTGAGAGAGTAGCTCAAGTGATAGTGTGCTTGCTAGTAAGCATGAGGCTTTAGGTTCAATTCCTGGTATTGAAATATCCCCAAAATTGGAGAGTAGTGGAGTCTAGAGACTAGACCGTGGTTCCACTTATTTTGTAATTATGGCCAGATTAGAAATAGACTGGAGAAATGTACTCATCAGTATTTATAAAGTGCCTGTGGTGGTGTCAGGGTGACATAAGGGTGGCAGGATCTTTTACCAGTTTCTGAAAAAATGATTGGACTTTAATCCCCTTTATAATTTCATAATAACCAGCTTCAGAGAATATTTAGCTCTAAACATCAGGGAAATATTCCTTCTCTTCTATTTACTGGAAGAGATTGCATAGGAATGCTATGCAATTTAAAAACATCTGGTAGAATTCTCCACTGAAGCCATCTGGCCATGGAAATTTCTTTCTCATGAATTTTGAAATTATGAAGTCAACTTCCCTAATAGTTCTGATTATTTCATTCATGTTAAATAGTTACTGTCACTTTTGCTATTCAAAGAATTGGCTCATGTCATCTAATCACAGATTTTGTGATTGGAGTTGTTTACAGTAGTACCATATTTTACTTTTAACATCTACCAGGTCTGTAGCAATGGCTTTCCCTCCCCCCCTCCCAATTTCTTAAATGGTGTCTAGTATTTTTTTTAAGTACTGCCATTGTTTGTTAATTTCATTACTCATTTCAGAAACTTGACCTTTAAATTTTATTTTATTTTTTTGTGGGTCCTGGGGCTTCAACTTGGCCTGGGGGCTGTCCCTGAGCTCTTCAACTCAAGGCTACTACCCTACCCTTGAGCCAAGCCCCACTTCCTGTTTCTTAGAGTTTAATTAGAGACAAGAGTCTCAAATCCTTTTGTGCCTAGGCTGGCTTTGAACCTTGATCCTCAGTTCTCAGCCTCATGAGTAGCCACTGTGCCCGGCTTTTAAATTTTGTTTTAAATTTATTGTCGGGGTGATGTATATAGAGAGGGTTACAGTTACATTTGTCAAGTAGTGGTTCATTACTCTTTTTTTTAACCTCAGATTTTTGATTCTGATATGTTTTCTCTATTGTTTATCTGCTTTCAATCTTATTGATTCTATTCTTAGCTTATTTTTTCATTCTGCTTGTTTTAGAAATATCTTTACAGTTTCTTGAAGTGTTTTCTTCAAAGAAAATTCTATTTGTTGATTAAGTTTGTGTTTCAGTATGTTGCATATATTAGATATTAACTGAAATCTTATTAATAACTGATTATCTAATAACTATGTACTTTCACATAGCATATATAATACAGTTTCCACCATGGTCATGAGAAACCATTTGAGTACATTTGATAATGATAATAAAACTTATAAAATGTGTGTCCATTAAAAATATCATGCTATCATCCTAGCTGACATTTGCCTAGTGTACTGAGATCCCAATCAGCCTGATTTACACAAGAAAATCATCAATCATTTTTTTCCTGCTGCTCTAAAATTTTCCCCTAAGCAGTAACAAAGCAGTGGAAAATTCCTAGCATGAAGTGTGGTAAACATGTGCTGATCACCAGATTTATCTTTCATGATGTCTTTATAGTAATAAATGTCTCCCAGGACTGTGAAGAAACTAACTGTGAAAAGATCCAAGTTAGCAAACTAGCTATATAAAGAATGAAGTATGCTTCAAAAGAAATAATTGGTGTTTTTTTCTTATATTAATGTTTATGTGAAATTACTTTGTATATTTTTTGCATTTTTAATTGTTGTAAAGGTGGTGATGTACAGAAGAGTTAATTATATAAATCAGATAAAGAGTACATTTCTTTTTGAGCAATGCTACCCTTTCCCTCACTCTCAATTTTTCCCTCCCATCTCCACCTACAAGTTGTACAGTTCATTTTCAACATAGTGTTTAGTAAGTACCACTGCTGCATTTGTTCACCCTCTGTCTCTCCATTTCTGGCCTCTCCTTACACTCCCCCAAACAGGTAAATGAACAGACAAGACAAAAGGAAAAGAAAATAAAAAGAGCAACAAAGGAAAAACCCCCTCTAATTTCCATTTCCTGGGGTTCATTTTGATAAATACTATATGAGATGCACATAGCTTTTGTGCCTTTGTGATCCTCTCCTAAGAATATCCTCCTTTGTTCTCTGTGTGAATGACTTGGCATGCTTTAAAGAGACAAATGACAAATGGTTTGTCATTGATTTAAAAACAATGTTAGGCTGGGAGTTTGGCCTAGTGGTAGAGTGTTTGCCTACCACACATGAAGACCCAGGTCCGATTCCTCAGTACCACATACATAGAAAAAGCCAGAAGTGGTGCTGTGGCTCAAGTGGTAGAGCACTAGCCTTGAGAAAGTCCAAGAACAGCGCTCAGGACCTGAGTTCAAGCCCCAGGACTGGCAAAAAATAAAAAGCCATAAAAACAATTTTTAAATCATACAACTGTTTTTCTTTTTAGACATTAGAGACCCAGAGACGAACATGAGAACACTGAAGTAGTTTGCTCAAGTTGCTTACCTGGGTATCTGTAGGCTCTGAGCTCAGACTGTCCAACTCTGTTCCATCAGTCTGGCAGTAAGTATTTTTTGATCCTTACAGTATGTCAGAATGTATTCTAGAAGCTAAGATGCATAAGAAAAAATACCCCCACAGAACCATTGACCCCATGGAGCTCAGAGAAGAAGAGATTCAATAAACAATGAATACATTAAAATTACTTTGCACAGTAGTGGAAGTGGTGTTAAAAGTGAAAATGGGAGGTTAAAGTAGAGGAATTGGGACTCTGGCAGGGGTGACAAAGGCTGAATTTTAAATAAGGTGATCAGGTATTCTCTTTGAAAAGAAATGAAGTTGGTTGGAGAAGTTCAGTGCAGGACTGGAGAGTGCATTGGTAGTGGGGGCAAAGACATCAGTGTGAAGGACCTAAGGTGAGAATAAGTCCAGAGCAGTTTCTGAGATGCTCCTGGCACATTCAGAGAACAAGTCCCCCTTCATGCTTTCTGCATCCATGCTTCAGAAATGAGAAAGGCAAAAGTGTGAACAGTTCAATCTCTCAGCTGAGTGGGTGCTCAGCTCAGTGATTTCAGAGGACACCTTGCAGAAAGCATGTAGACTATATGAAGAAGGAAGTTACTCTATGAATCTCATTCTATTTTAATATAGCCCCTATATCTACCCAGAATAAGAAAACTGAATTCAGGGTAATTTAGAAAGCACACATCCACACTAATATTTTAGACCCTTTTAACTGAAACAGTAATTTCCCAGCAGATGTTAAGTGTAGTTATTACTACATATCAGTTTTAATCCAGTTCAGTACTCTTTCCGGGCTTCTGTTCATGCTTCTTGTCTGACCCTTAATTCCTGGGTACTCTTACTTGGATCATTGGGGGCGGTTTGGAGTCAGAAAGCAAAGGGACTGCCCCGGGGCATCTGAACTAATGAGTGCTGGTGGTCCTTCTTTGACTCCAGTGAGACACAATTTAATGCCATTGGTTGTTCCGTTGGTTTACCTACCTCCTCTCCCACAATGATTGCTTTCGGATGGAGTTTGGGGAAAGGAGAGCATGCCTTGAATCCTCATTTAACTAACCCACGTAAGTAAAATAGGCTCCTCTGGTGATCTCGAGGTCCTGCCCACAATGCACAGGGCATTGGACCTTTGTTCATTTCATTATGGCCACTAAATAGTTTCACCAGAAGGAGAGAATACAAGGCTGGAGAGAATCCAATTCCATTTTTGTTATGCAATGAAATTTTCATGGACTAAAAAATTTAAAAAGAAATTTCACTTCAGCACAAAATAGGAAAAAGTTTGAAATTTACCACGTTATTAGACATTCCTATGATTTGTTTTAAACCAGCAACTTGGTTATTACTGGACATTTCTCAGTTCAGGTTTGCCGCTATGTTTATGGAAGCTGCCTCTTCTCTGGTTGTTTTTTCCCCAAGGCAAAGACTGATACAAACAAAGAAAAGTGGAACCGTTCTAAAGAGAGTCTACCTATGATATTTTGTGAGAGCACAATCCCAGACTGTGCACGTGCTAATTTCCACCACACATTGTAGAAATGTGGTTGACTTTGACACCAACCAAAGTCCAGTTCACTGAGAGTGTATCTGTGAAATTCCTAAGAAATACAGATGCTGTCACTTTAAAGTCTTCTAGCTATGGATTGAAAGGATACATCCCTGCAGAATTCATATGCTGAAATCTAATCTCCATTGGATGACATTTGAAAATAAAGACCTTGGACATGAAAGTGGATCCTTGATTAAATAACACTAGTGCTCTTACAAGAAGAGACTTTACAGAGATTGTTCTTTCTCTCTCTCTCTCTCTCTCTCTCTCTCTCTCTCTCTCTCTCTCTCTCTCTCTCTCTCTCTCTCTCTCTTCTCTCTCTCTCTCCCCCCCCTCTCTCTCCCCCCCATATGTGTGGCTGTCTCTCTGTCTGTGTCTCTGTCTCTGCATATTTTGTGAAGATTCAGTAAGAAAACAGCTATGTGCAAATCAAAGGAATAGCCTTATATCAGATCTGCTAGCACATTGATATCAGCTTTCCAGCCTCCAGAAGAGTAAGAAATAAGTGGTTTCATGCATCTTCTCCATGGTATGTTTGTTATAGAAACTAACCCCGACTAATACGTTCCATAAGATAGATGGAATCCATACAAACTACTAATTCATTATTTGTTTTGTCACCTCACACTCATTATCCTTGATAGCCTCCAAAGAGCAAAGCTGTCCTTTGTTCTACTCACTTGATAGGTTCTGTTTTCCCAATTGCTCAAAAATGTATTTCACAGTCTTTGGAATAGAAGATTATATAACAAACACCAATTCAAACAACTTAGCATCTCCTTGCCAGGAAAAAAATAAAACAGATGTTGTTCTAAGCAATAGGAGGCAAGTTCTGAGAGACAGCTGGAAAAATATTTAGAAGATCATGTTCTTCTGGTAGGCCTTATTTTCTCATTTCTAGAATATGCATCACTACATTTGATAAAAAATTCTCATAATGATAGTTAACATGAATACATTTGTGTTTTAACAGAAAAGTTATTGGAACATATGGCAAGTACAAAGGAAACTAACAAATAGCTTAATTAGAAAGTCATGATAACCTTGACTTTGGATAAGGTGAACATGAAAGTAATTATGGCTTTGAAAAAGTGAACTTCAAGCTGGGTGCAGTGGCTCACGCCTATAATCCTAGCTACTCAGCAGGCTGAGATCTGAAGATCAAGGTTCAAAGCCAGGTTGGGCAAAAAGGACCTGAGACTCTTATCTCCAATTAACCTCTAGAAAATGAGAAGTGGGGCTTGGCTCCAGGGTAGGGCGGCAGCCTTGAGCTGAAGAGCTCAGGGACAACACCCAGGCCCAGGGATAGAGAGGTAGCCTTGAGCTGAAGAGCTCAGGGACAGCACCCAGGCCGAGTTCAAGCCCCATGACCCACAAAAACAAAACAAAACAAAAAAAGTGAACTTCATAAAACACACATCAGAAACAAGGATTCACCCAAAAACTTCATCCTTAGAAATTATTTATAATTGAGTAATACTCTCTTCACCTCTTTAGAATCTGTCTTTGAGGCTTCTTTGAGAAGATGTGTGAGAGCTCTTTTCACATGAACTGAGAGTTTCTTTTGTTAAAATATTTTTAAGGTCCTATGATGTCTTTTGGTGTAGACTTTCCCTTAACCATTATTATCAAATGATTTTTGTGTCTCTTTGTATTTCCTGGTTCTGATGAGTAGATAAAAAATGATGGAGAAATATCCTGTTCTCAGCCCAGTCAGAGAACAATGAGTATTTGAAGCTGAAAAATTCATACTCTACCTTGTAGTCTTAATTTTTTATTTAGAGCATATTTCATTGCATTTTTTCCTACTGAACAGCATCTCTAGCATTTTAGTTAGGGTTATAGCACTTAAAATGAGACCAAGGACAACGATGTACTTGTTTTTCCAGGAAAAGAAAGTCTCTAGTGAAAGTATATTCAATGAGCTAAAAGGTGTAAAAAAATATTAAAAGGTGAAAGATTTATACAATCTAAGGAGAAACCAGAGAGTAATAAAACATTAAATAAAAACATTTGGTTAGCAGAATTTCACAGGTAACATTACAAGGTGGACACATACTATTGGTGGGTTTTATTTTTCTGAAAGTTAAAGGCTGTAACTGTTTTTTTCAAAATATTCTTTACAGTAGAATCAACAATATGGTACCCTACTTTCATGAGTTTACTAACATTTTTTCATGCAAGATAGCTATTAAAAGTTGTCATAGATGTTGCTACTGAACCACTGAAAATTTCCATTTATAGAAGAATTTATTGGCTGGGATTAGTCAATAATTCTTTAAATATACATCCAAGAGAAAATAAGACTCATGTGATTCCTGATAAGATCCTTAAGTATAATGTATATAAATCCCCAGAAGCTTTGTCTATTAAATGTTAGGTATAAAAAAATTAAGTGTTGCATCATGAGATTTATAGGAGGAACAGGACCAAGATGACCTCATTTATCCATTGAAGATTACTACTCATTGAAAATACTTTATGTGACTGGAGTAGGAAAAGATCTAGCCTCCTTAGTTCACCATAGGTTTCCATTGCTTTAGAGTTTTTCTTCTTACTGTTTTTGATTATGGCAACGTAATATGCAACTGCCAGGGTATGAGTGACTAAGACATATTGCCAGAAAATATTCTCTTTGGATCTATTGCTCATGTTTTAGTATCTTGGGGATTTATTAGGAATAGTGAACACATCTTCCTCCTTTCCATCTTGTGATTGATATTGTGTGTGTGTGTGTGTGTGTGTGTGTGTGTGTGTGTAAGAGAGAGAGACATACACACACATACAGAGAACAACCAGTGCGGCTTTATATTTTATTTCTTTTTATTTCTGAGTTTAGGAAGACACTTTTGAACTATTAGGAAGATATTTTAAGAATATATTCATTGGCTTTAGAGGTTTGGGACAAAGTATTATAAATTTGCACCTAACAATAATTTCTGAATGTACTTTCCATGGCATCAGCATGTAATAACTAAACCCTCTAGGTGCCTGCAGTTGACTGAGCAGGTACAAAATTTGGACAGACCAGACACCATATTCCCAAATGTTAAAGAATCCAAAGAGCAATCTATCTAAGTTTTTGTTGTTGTTGTTGAAGAAGTACTTTTTCAAACATTATTTGATGGATTTTATTATGCTGTGTGTATGCATGCGTTTATGTGTGTCTGTGTGTGTGAGCAAGAGACATCTTTTCATCCTCTTCTTCCTTAATGAATACTGATACAAAGAATGTTTGTCCCTAATTTTGTTCTTTCTCAAAACTATTGTGGCTATCCTGGCTATCCATTTCCACATGGTTTTAGAGTCTATTTACCTACTACTATTAATCTGCCTGCTGACAGTTTAATTGAGATTATATTGAATCTGTATTTCAGTGTGGACATGTGTTCTGTGTTACTTCTTAGCTGCTCATTAGACTCACCTGAGTTGCTTTTAAAACATATGGATGCTAAATCATACCTAGAGAGTTTCAGGCTCAATTACTTCAGATGAATTAGTTCAAGGAAACTACTATTTCTATTGTAATTCTGTTGTACAGAAATTACACACCACCATACTAACCCAACAAAATAATAATCTGTCTTTCTCTTTTCCTGATCTTTCTGATTCAAAAGGTGCCCTGTTTTCCAGTAAGGTACTGAAGTAAGGACACTTGGATCTGACTGGCACCATCTTGGCCACGTGGATGGTAGACAGTTGAGTCTAATGGGTGCCATTTGTCTTCGTCGTGGAAGCAGGGAATTTACACCTCCCATGTAATGGGCGTGCCTGAATTCCTAGAGGCAGGGCTAGGGATTTGGACAATAGGTTGCTGGACCTGCCAGTCTTGGATCATGAACTCTTAGGTTCCCTGTGACCTTGCCCCTGACCTGATCCTATTTAGGCCCAGACCAGCTCAAGTGCTCAATACATTGTGTCTCTTGTCCTCCTGTCTCCTGACTCTGGTCAACATGGTCTTCCATTTCAGGTCTCCATTGGAGCTGATTTGGTTTGTTGGCATTGTTACTCTTCTGCTCTCGTGGCTTAGTTTTCAGACAGTGCTAAGTGTATTCTTGAGGCTTCAGGTCTTTGTGAAAAGAGTCCACCTGTAGTCGCCTTTTAATAAAGATTCCTGATTTGATCTTTCAAAATGTGGCTTCTCTGTTTTCTTGCTCTGCGACAGTACTATGAATAAAGTGTGTACTTTAAAAATTATATATTGTTATATATCTTTATTTTGTATCAGTGCCATTTCCCTTTTCCAAGTCCTATTCCTGTTCTCTAATTAACAAATGCAAAAATAAAATTGGTAGGCACTGATGTAATTTAATGTTATCTGTAGTCAAATTCAAGTATCATTTCAATCACTATCCAGTTCAAAGCTCTGTCTCTTTCAACTTTGAATGTGTAGAAAATGGAATTTTTTTTACTTGACTTTTGTAAAAGTCAGGGAGGGGAAAATCAGAAAGAAGGAGACTGTGGTGGGCCAGTGGTTAGAAGGAAGAAAAGAAGCTGGTTTCAATCACTTTGCTGCTGATTCCAACAGCCAATGTCAGTAATTGAGTAGTAAATAGTGAATAAGTTGAGTCCTGACCATGCCGGTCATTATGATATGATAAAGAGGGAAGACCCCAGACAAAGGAAACTAGTGGTACCCATGGGGAAGTGGTGTGTGTGTCACAGAGCTGATCAGAGAGCAGCTTGCCTTGAAAGAATTCTGCATAATTTTTAAATTATATCCCAAGTAAATCCCCACCCCTCTCTTCTCCTTGTACTACTGATTTTTGAACAGGGCCTTGTCACTTGCAAGCTATGCTCCCAGACCTATTTGTTTTTAGTTTATGTTTCAGGTAGGGTCTCACACTTTTCTAAGGCTTACTTCTAGGATTAGAGGCATGGGCACTCTGCCTGGCCTTCACCTGTTTCTTGGCCTAATTAGAGTTCTTTTTCTTTTCTCTTTCTTTCCTTTCTTGTTCTCCCATCCGTCCCTCCCTCCCTCCCCCTCTCCTCTCTATCTCTATCTTTCTCTCTTTTGGCAGTTTTGAGATCTTGAGTTCTGGATCTTACACTTGCTAAGCAAGTGCTCTTACCACTGAGTGCTATTATTGATTGCCATTTTAAAAATGAAGTCTTGCTATCTGCCCAGATACACCCCTGGGTGTGAGCTGCCTAAGTGCTATGTGAGACTTTTGGTTGTAGCTAGGATTACAGGTGTATACCACTGCATGCAACTCTCCATTGTGAAGGGCTGTCATGCACTTTTCTGTCTGGGATGGCCTAGAATTGCAATCTTCCTGTTCTCAGCACAAATCACTATGCCTGGCTCCAACTCCTTACTTTTCTTTGTTGTTGTTGTTGTTATGGGGCTTGAACTCTGGGCCTGGATGCTGTCCCTGAGCTCTTCAGCTCAAGGCTAGCACTCTACCACTTGAGCCACAGCCCACTTCTGATTTTCTGGTGGTTAAGTGGAGAAAAGAGTTACACAAACTGTCATGCCCCAGCTGGCTGTGAACCGTGATCCTAAGATCCGAGCCTCCTGAGTAGCTAGGATTACAGGTGTAAGCCACCAGTGCCTGGCAACTTCTTACTTTTTTTCACAAGCAAGAAGTCCAGCATGGTCTGCTCATTGGAAATAAACTTAGTAGTCTTTCATATAGCGAATAATGGAAAAGGAGATGCAGAGTGACCAGCCATCCCCTATAGCAGACATGTTTGATGTTGCTTTACTACTGTAACACTGAATTCCATTATACTGGATCAATTCCAATGGAGTCTGCAATTAACCCCTGTTCTTCTAGAATGTATCTCTAGAATCTAGGAGTCACCTGGACCCAGGTGATCAAGCCATTGTCCACACCTGCCCAATGATGTACAGACCAAGAAGAACTATCCTCTTACACTATCCTCTTGCCATTATATTTGAGGAGTACATGCTTGGTTTCATCAGCCTGCAGGCAAACTGCAATTGAATAGAGCAAAGCAGCTCTATACAAGTAGATTATATTTCTTTACCTGGAGCTCAGGATTTGAAATACATGTAGATTCTAGATTCTACCCCAGACCTCACACTCTAATGGTTGGGACTCAGTAATTCATATCTGCACAAGAATTCTGGGGTAATTCACCTTGAGGATTGAGGGAGTTCATCGTTAAAGCACAAGCCCATATTCTACTGAGATCTTATGTTTCATTCTGTTTTTAATTCTCAGGCCCTAGACAAAGACAGAACAGGTCTTTCCTGTCTTTCCTTTCTTGGGCCTTTCTATTTATAGAATGAGGGTTGACTAATTTTTTTTCAATCCTTTTCACAAAGGAATGCAGAACTCAGAGATGTTAAGTGCCTGACTCAAGTTTGCACAGTTAATGGAGAGCCAGGCAAGGGAACTGACCATTCTTTTTCCTCTTTCTAGTTTTCCTCTTCAGATTCCCATTCACTTACCACTGAGAAAACTGCAGGCATCTAGGAGCTTCCTTGAAATGACAGATCTAAATCACATGTGGATTAGTCTCCAAGAACAGTTTCTTTCTTTCCTTCTTTCCTTCTTTCTTTCTTCCTTCCTTTCTTCCTTCCTTCCCTTCCTTCCTTCCTTCCTTCCTTCTTTCCTCCCTTCCATCTTTTTCACTTTTTCATTCCTTCCTTCCTTTTTTTTTTTTTCCCTGTTGGTCATGGGGCTTGAACTCAGAGCCTGGGCAGTTCCTGAGCTCTTTTGTTCACGGCTTCTGATTTTCTGGTGGTTAATTGGAGGTAAGAGACTCACAGAATCACCTGCCTTGGCTGGCTATGAACTGGGATTCTCCTGTGCTGAATCCTAAGCCTCCTGTACTCAGGATTATAGGCATAAGCCACCAGCACTTCCTTAGAACATTGTCTTTAAAGCAGATCTTAAATTTAAAAAGAGTTAGGACTCCTCTTAGGGGCCCTTTCTTAACTTGGTCCTTTTTCTTTCGCTTTCAAATAAACTTTCTTTCCCTGCTTTAGTAAGAAGAAAGAATGAAGAAAGAAAGAAAGAAAGAAAGAAAGAAAGAAAGAAAGAAAGAAAGAAAGAACGAATCCAAGAACAATATCAATTAGATGTATTGTCTGGGTATTTCAGCCCCAAATGTAGAAATAAAGTTTATGAGACAATCATAAATCAGGAAGTAAAACACATTGCTTGAATATTTATTTACATGAAGGAATTACATTTAACTGTTATGAATATAGGGCTATTATTATAATTACATTTTAAAGTGTTTGCACTTTAGAAATACTTATCGATGTTGGGGATACTTCCAATCCATGGTCCAGGGAGAGTAACTGGGCTGAAGAACAGGTTTGAGGGGACTGGGAGCTGGTAATTATCAAATCAGCTTAATGGTTGCACTGGGCTTTTTGTACTAGTGTCTCTACTTCTTTGTATGTTTGACTTTGATTTTATCAAACACATTGCTTTAAAGATCCATTTATTTCAAGGCTGGTTTAGAGGCTTGAGTTATTGAATTTATATAGATATATATAATATCGATAGTATCTATATATTATGTCTACAATATATAATCTGTAATATATGCTTAATGCTGAATTCCACAACTATATGGCATATTCACAGCTTTGTATTATTCCAGCAATAGCTTTTGTATAAAATGAGATGAATATCAGTCAGGTAAAACAAAAGTATGCTTCTTGAACAACTGGACTCTTTCAATGTAGAAAAACAATTCTAGCATACTGCAATGATGCAAAGCAGAAATAGATTGACTATGAAAACAACAATAGGTTTTTAAGAGGACATTAGTGAAGAGCAATCACATATTTCATCAATACCCAGAAATTGGAGCATGCCTGAAGAATTGGTAATGTCTCAAAATAAAATGAAGGCATTTTGAAAGGATCTCTGGATATGAAAACATATGTGATTGTTGTTTTTAATGTACTATGTTGTTTTTTGTTGCCCTTTGGTCAATTTCATATTGTTACTGTATCTGACTTTGTTACCTTGTGTATTGTATATATATTGATTTGTTTATTTGAAACAGGAAATGGAAGGGGGGAAAACACCATGATTGGGAGGGGGTGGGAGGAGGGAAATGGGGACAAAACATGAGAATGGGTATCAATGTATGAGAAGTAATGCACCTACTACCTGGCGAATGTAACTGTAACCCCTCTATACATTACCTCAACAATAAAAAGTAAAATTAAATTAAAAACAAAAATGAACTCATCCACTCAGGTAGGATTAGGAGAGAACTGCCATTAGGTTGTCAAGTCAGTTTCCAAAGTCCAGACTCTGAGGTTAAACAGCTCTTCCTATTTCTGTCTCGCTTGGACTACAGAGAACTGTGAAGCTGCAATAGCAGTTTCCACCAGCCCATACTATGACTTCAGTTAAATTAAAGGTATTTTATTGAAGGAAGGGTCTCTATTTTTTAACAGTAATGAATCAACAAGCCCAAGAAAACACTTGAAAAATAACCTTGTCTTTGAATGTGGAAGCAGCAGTAGACAATCTGTGGAGGAACAGAGTTAAGTTTCTGGAAATGATAGTGGCTTATGCATTATTTTTCTTCCAAAACTCCAAATAGTTGCTTTGGCAAGAAAGCTGCCCTGTAGCTGCTTTCTCCTGAAGCCTTGACAGTGTTTACGAAAATCAAGAAGTTCGAACAGTACATTTCCATGAGCTCATTACCAGCTCCCTTCATACCTTTTAGCTCTAACATTTATCAGAGGCAGGCAGAACAACCTTTAGGCTTTCAGCTTGTATTTTAATTACAAACAATGGTAAAGAAGTCAGATAGTTGATTACTGTAACAGCGTCTCCCTAGAATCACTGCTTTGTTGTTTAAAGCAACCCCAGTGTCATTTTCTAGCCTGCCCCTTCATGCTAATCAGACAGCTCACTGGCTCCTCCTTCTTCCAGCTTCCCTTAAAAACTGTGCACAATCAGCTGTCACTGTGGTTTATTCAGTCCAGGCAGAAGAAATCTTTCCACTTACTGCCCAGGCAGCAGCATTTTCTTTTTTCCGTTGTGTGTGTTTTACTCTAGCAGTCCTTGCTAAATACTGGAGCAACTGGATTTCATCAGCAAAAGGAACACCCCCCCCTTTTCCCTCCCCCAAAATACTAAAAATCTAAATTTGTTAGAAATAGTTACGTTTTTAGGTTTTTATAGGAAAAGAGGAGAAAGTTTCAGGGTGGTTATGAGAATTATCTTGATTTTAGCCAAATAAATTGGCATCTTGATGTGCAGGAGAAGTCATACTGGGGAATATTTTTTTTCAGGAATCATAACCAAGGGATATTTGGTAGTATTAGTAGAGTGTTTTACATGCATGGCAGGACCAGGGTATACTTTCCTGGTTCTTTCTGGGTGCCTTTTGGGTGACTGACCAAGGGAATAAAATGCCTTAGTGATTTTCCGGTCATTGCTAGACTTGTAGTATCATGTCTGCCACATCAGAGAAAGACAACAGCTACCTGTTCACCTGTTTGAACATGTGTCAGCCAAAGCTGCAACAAGACCAGCAACAGCAAGGTGAGTCGGATGGGTGAAGGACTCCCATGCTCTGTGATTTTCTGTCTGTTGGGATTTCCAGAAGCACTGTGGGCTGGTAAATTACACGGAGTGAAATCCTTTGAAATCTCCTAGTTTTTAAAATCAAAGAATAGGTACTAAGGGTGGATTCATTTGTCACAGCAGTTTATCTTTCAAGGATTAGCAAGCATTAAAAGTCTATCAAGAATGCAGATTCCTGGGAAACATTTGTGTTTAAAGTTCTAGCTACTATCAGCTGCTTAGAGTATGCTAGATCATAAGTAATTCAAAACACATTCAGGCTAGCTGACTCAGCTACTGGAGGAATTTAGCTGGGAGTAGGTTCAGTTTGTCTGGGACTTGTTCTCATGTCCTACCATAGGCAGGACACTTTGGGGCTTTGTTTTGTCTAGATATCTGGCACATTTATTTATAGGATATATGTATGTGTGTGTGTGTATGTATGTATGTATTCTTGATACTTGAGAAGTGTTGTATTTTGCTAGATGAGCATTTCACTTGATGATGGTTTTTCATATTACAGCCTTTTCCCAGTCAGCTGTGTTAAGTAGGGGCAAGTAGTTGTCAGGAACAGCGAAAGACACTGTGGGAAGGCCTGGGTATCCCTATGAATGACATCATCACCTCTCAGAAGTTAAGAATCTGCCAGATATTTCTAATTTCTCTTGTGGAACCTGCCATGGATAACTTTCAATATAGGTCTGAGACTATGAGACCTTCCTTAATTTTCTGTAGACCCAGTGGTAAGAGAGTTGGAGCAAATGGGCTAACGCTTCCCATTTCGAAGGCAACAAAGGCATGTTAATGTTTTCCTGTATGTATAAAGCCATATCACTGTGAATGAGTCCTGGGTTGAGTTCTGCAAGAAAATACTTAGAACATACTAAGTGTGCAATATGTGGGTAGAAAATACTTAGTGTACAATTGCTAAGGTAATATTCCTTATAGAAAACATAGTGAGGGAAACAATATGGGTTAAAAATGTCCTCAGTATTTCACTACCCAAACATCATTGCAATTAACTTCTTAATATATAGTCTAGCCTTTCCTTCTATGTTCATATATAGCTTTTCTTCTTGATTTTGATAATCAAAATTCTAATTATGTACATAGCGTTTTGTGAACTGCTCTTGAATTTAATAACATATGACACATGATGACCAAATTCCCATGTCATTATATGTTTTCTTCAATGACATTATTTTTAGTGGTTGTATGTTTTTCTTTCAATGTGGCTATAGCAAAATTCCCTCAGGTCCTGCCCTATGTTAGATATTTTTTATCTTTCGAATTTCTTATCTTTTTCATTCATGCTGTGTTAAATTTAAATGAATGGATAGATTGAAGCACAGATATAGGACTATTTCCTTAGAAAAATTCTTAGAGGTAGATTTTTATGTTTAAATGAGTGGGGTTTATTTTTGCTTAAAAAAAAAACAAAAAACCTTCTTTCTCTTGTCTATTGGCTCTCAAACAACCAAACGACATACTCTCAGCAATACTGGAGCATTTTTTAAAAATTCTTTTCTAATTCTGTAAGTGAAAACTAATGTGCCACTGTTGTTTTAATTTAAGGCAGGCTGTCTTAATGGTCTCTTCAGAGAGGTCTGGGAATATCATTATGATGGCATACTTCTGAAAATACCAACAAGACTAGAAGTCTGGTCTTTTACTCAGACTTTAGCCTTTTGCCTACTATATTTTGAAAGCAACCAGATTTTTTCATGGCTGAATCTCAAAACATTTGCCCACATAAACCACAGGCCTCAGAGCTGTGAAGCCTGGGAATGCAGTCCAAATTGGTCATTGATTACCGCAAGAAATGTCATCTAGAGGTTTCAGTTGACAAATGATACTGGGTAGTGTTTACTAGGCTAGTTAATTGCATCCCAGTTACTGTAATCTAAAAGTTTACACTTGCTCCAGTCCTGGAATTTAAAAGAATTCATTCAATATAGTGGTTTTGATTTTTCTCAAAGCTATATTTGTTCCTTGCTAGTATGTAAAGTTCAGCAAAGAAGAGGCAAAGCCATTAGTCTGTCTGTTCACCAAAGTAGGCTGAGTTCATGGTTTTGGCCTCACCCCAGCCAGACAAGTCTTTGAACTCTCTTATTTACCACGGACTAATAAATTTGCATTAACCTCTTCTGAGAATATGACTAGCTTTGGCATACAGGCCTGTTTTCTAACTCTTTTATTTTTTTTTTCCCAGAGCCGGGGCCCGAACCCAGGGCCTTGTGCTTGCCAGGCAAGGGTGCTTCCGCTGAGCCAAGCCCCGACCCCCCTGTTTTCTAATTCTTAATTCTAAATGCTAAGGTGCTTTACCTCTGAACTATTGGACTCTTTCTACGTAGGTACTCAAAAATGTAGCTTGAGTTGATCACAAGGATGAAGCATTTATCATTTGGCAATTATTTGGGCAACAGCTATGTACAAAGTATTGTGGGAATATCACTTGAACTGAGCCAATTTAGTTGTGGTTTCCTGTCTATATGGAGTTTTTATTCTTTGACCACAGATGCTATTATTTCTCCAAAACAAAGTCCAAAGGGGTGAAAACAAGATGAGTGGAGGACATGGGGGGAGGGGAATGGGGACAAAAATATGAGAAAGGGTAGCAATGTTTGTGAAGTAATGCACCTTCTATCTGGTGAATATAATATAACCTTTCTATTAATTACAATAATATATATATATATATATATATACAAAAAGTCCACTATAATCTTTGTCCTACTTGCTGCTGCCTTGTAGCTTTTTTTTTTTTTGCCAGTCCTGGACTTGGGCTCAGGGCTTGAGCACTGTCCTTGGACTTTCTCAAGGCTAGCACTCTACCACTTGAGCTCAGCACCACTTCCAGCTTTTTGCTATGTATGTGGGGTACCGAGGAATCGAACCTGGGTCTTCGTGTATGCTAGGCAAGCACTCTACCACTAGGCCAAACTCCCGGCCCTCTTTTTTTTCTAAAGCAAGGTTTTTATTTAATTAATTTTTTTCCAGTCCTGGGACATGAACTCAGGCCCTGGGCACTGTGCCTAAGCTTCTTTTTCTCAAGGCTGGCACTTTATACTTGGGCCACAGCTTCACTCTGGCTGTTTCTGTGTATGTGGTGACAAGGAATCGAACCCAGGTCTCTGTGCATGTTAGGCAAGCACTCTACCACCAGGCCATGCTCCTGGACCCCCTTGTAGCTTTTTCCATGATATATTTGGTTCATTCATCTATAATATTCACCTATGACACTATTTGTAAATGATCGTGTATATGCTTATAAGCAAGGCTCATGACATATTACATATAGTAAACAGACAACTGTCTAAAACTCTCTCTATGGGTCTCAAGACCCACAGAAAGAAGTTCTGAGAGGTTCTTGGTTGCTAATGCTGCTGCCTCAGTAGAAATCATATAGGAATTGTTGTTTGGGGGGGCAAAAAGAGCTAGTATAGTTGAGTGATCTTTCTTTTTTAATTGTATTTTATTGTCAGGGTGATGTATAAAGGGATTATAATTACATTCATCAGGTAGTAGGTACATTAGTTCTTGAACATTGGCACCCCTTCCCATGTTTTTCTCCCATTTTCCTTCCCCCTCACCCCCTCCAAATTATCTCGTTTTCCTCCTTCCCTATTTCAAATAAACAAACAAACAGTATACCAGGCACCAAAGTCAGATACAGCAACCGCATGAGATAAACTGTAAGGGGGGAAAAAGAGAAAAGAAATAACTTCATCTAGCACATTAAGAACAACAATCACAAGATAAGCCTCTTGTTTCCATATCCTGGTGTTCATTTTGCTTAATCTCATCATTTTTTTAAGATGTCTCCATTTTTTTTGCCAGTTTTGGGGCTTGAACTCAGGGCTTAAGCACTGTCCTTGGGCTTTCTCAAGGCTAGAGCTCTACCATTTGAGCCACATCACCATTTCCAGCTTTTTTCTATATATGTGGTACTGAGGAATCGAACCTGGGTCTTCAAGCATGCTAGAAAAGCACTCTACCAGTAGGCCAAATTCCAAGCCTCTTATATAACTGTATGTACATAGCTTTTGAACTATTGTTCTCTTGTAGGAGAATCCTGGACATATACTAAATATTACAAATGAGAGAAGCCATGGAGCCTATGTTTCTTTGGGTCTACTTATTTCACTTAATATGATTTTTTCCAAGTCTTTTCATTTCCTTATGAATAGGGTGATGTCATTCTTTCTGATGGCAGCATAGAATTCCATTGTGTATAAATAGCACATCTTCTTGGTCCATTCATCTAATGAAGGACATCTGGGTTGATTCCATATCTTAGCTATGCTAAATAATACTGCAATGAACATAGTTGTGCTAGTAGCTTTAGTATGTCCTTGTTTATGGACATTTGGAGTGAAATTGTTGAGTCATAGGGGAGCTCTATGTTTAGTCTTTTGAGGAACCACACTGCTTTCCATAGATGGCTGAGTTATCTTAAACGAGTGTGAGGAATACAGTTGAGATGTAACAGGGAGGAGGGAGAAATGGGACACTTACAGAATGTCTTAGCAGCTATGGTAAACTCTTTGGCTTGGATTATGAAAGAGAGAGAAATTGTTATTATTGTACACTATTCTGAGGTAATTTGGTTTTTTCAGACTCCTAATTCTTTAGGGAAGATGGGTTACAACTAAGCTCTTCCTCCACAACTTCATAATCTTCTTAAAGCAAATCTGAAGTTACCTTTTTGGGAGAGATAGATACTTTTAAAGCAAACATTTGTAAACAAACTAGGAAACAATTTGATGTTAACTTATTTCATGTTCTTTAGGTAATCTGATTACATCTTGCTTTCAAGATTTGCTCAAAGTAAAATAAAATAGGCAATAGTCTGTGTAGTCAGTCAGTACCCAGGAATTCTCTTGCTTATTAATGGATACTGGTCTTTTCAATATAAACTTTTGGGTGTCATACTTAACCATGTCAAATTCTACAGCCTAGTTCCTCCAAGACTAGGAAGCATTTCTAAAGGATTTTAGACAATCAAGGGCCTTGCATCCCAACCACTTCACCAAAGAAAATTTCTCTCTGATACTTACTGTACTAATTCTCACAGCCTCTAGGTCTAAGTGAGGCTGAAAATGGCAAGTTAGTAATGAATCTCTTGAAAGCAGTTTCTTTTTTTTTTTTTTGAGTTGACAACCAACTTTGGAATGGTAGAGAAACAAATATAACCAAAGATGGTATGGTGTCCATATAAAACTCATCCTTGCTGATATCATCTAAAGTGAATTATAATGGTAACAACAAGAAGCAGTACATTTTCTCCAATAAGGTACATGTAAAAATGATGAAAATGTGCATAGCCCTCTGAAATGAAGTCAGGAGGCTGACCTAATGTAATGGAAGGTCAAGATCTTGGCAAACAGACAGCCTTTACACCACTGTGTTGCCAGTAAGTGCTGGCAACAGCAGAATTTTAACCCTTATTGTTATTCTGTGATGGATGACAGTCTACTGCATTGCCCTGGCACCTGAGAGGATAATTTCCAGTAGGAGACATATAAATTACCTTTCAGAACTAAGAAAACATGAATGAAATGTTTTGTTGTACAAATATTTTCACAGAGAAAAATGGGATTTAGACTAAAGCTGTATCTGAGCTGACATGTCATTTAAACACACACACACACACACACACACACACACACACACACACACACACATGCTTAGGAGTGTTTGTTATATGCCAAATGCTATTTAAAGCATTATTTTTTACTTAGCAAATTTCTTTCTTGATGAAAGCCCTTAGGAGGTAGGTCATATCAGTACCTTAGGGCTGGGATCTTTGACAGGCTCCAAATTGGAAAGCATTTATTCAGGAGCCAGTACTTTAGCCCCTGCTCATTATTTCTTAGGTTATCACAAAATAAATATTCAACTAAGCACCTGTGAAGAGAGTGGTAGCTGACCCTAGAACTCAGTTTGTGGTTTAGTTTGGCTGTTTGAAATAGATTATTAGTAAATCACCAGTTACAGTCGGTATGAATTATAAATTGCATCCAGATGACTCTCAGAAGTAGTTTGGCTTATAAAGAAACAAGTGCACTTACATAACCTATCAGTCAAGAGAAAGTGGCTTGCTGAGTAGGCTAATAAGAGTTTGCCTGATACTGAGAAGATGTGTTTTGCTCATTCTGCATGAAGCACAAAAGATAGCAGTGTACAATTTTAACATTTGGGCTGATATGACCTTGGAGAGATGGACTGAGTTTTTGATATCCAAAACTTTAAAACTTTTGAGCAATATTCAAAACTTTAAAGATGGCTAAATAATAATCAATATGATAAGTTATTTTGGGGGTACAGTTCTGGGGTTTGAGACCAAGGTCCTCATGCATGCTTGGCAAGGGTTTTATCCCTGAGCAAGATTTCCAGTCTCTGATATACTTGAAAAACTTATACTGGGGACTCCATCTCAAACATTAGCTCAACTATTATATGAAATCATTAACCTGACTTGAAATTTTAATAAACATTTTAACAAAGTAAGTTTTACATCTGAGTTGCTTTTTAATGAAGTCTGCTGGCAAATCTTGCAAAATATTCAAAAGTTAGGATGTAAAATGCAGCCAATACCTGATTGCAGTTAGAAATTCATTCCTTCTAAGATATTCCACCCACCATGGATGGTAATAAATAAGCAAAAGATCAAAGGAATGTGATCTAAATTTTAAAGGATGATAGTCTAACGGTATCTGTACAATCTTTTTGCTTGTTTTTGATACAATTGTAAGAAAGGATAATAAGATAAAACTCTGAGAATATTAAAATCAAAATGTTTTGGTCTTGGACTAGTTGTGTTAAATTTTTGTCATCTGCAGAGCATTGAAGTGGCAGATAAAGATTTGTATATGTGAATATGCCTACTTTTATAAACAAAGGCTGGGCACATGTAGTAGTGCTAGAGATTATGAGGTTCTGTTTATTTAACAAGACCAACTATAAAGAGTTTCATGGATTAAAGTTTAGGTGGTTTTAATTTTTTACCATCTTTCTTTTTAAAAACAGGATAGACTCAAATTCATTAATGAAATGGATTGCTTTGATAGTGGGATGAAGCAAAATAAGTTTTGGGAGGGGTGTATTTTTAGAAAATAATTTCAGACACAAAGATGAGAAGAATCTTAAAACAAGCATTATAATAAATTTGTCCAACTTTTTGCTATTTGAGTGATCTGAACTCTCATTTGTACTGTTGAATCTACAATGTTGGTATTTCAGACTTAAGTTTATAATCTTCTTTTAATTGCTCAAAAACAAGCAATTATTGTTTATTCACAAATAGTTCATCCAAATGGCTGATAGTCATCAATTATTGAAAGTTAGGGCTTCAAAGATCATGTAAATCCAGTTGCCTTCCTGATCACAGATAAGAAATTAGAAGGAAGAAGTAGTGCTCAAACTTAACTAGCTAACGCAAGAGTTGAGTCCATACTTCTATTTACATGACAGAATTACATATAACAAAATGTGGCTAAAATAGATGGAAAATTAAGAAGAGATATCTTGAGTTTTATGTCATTTAAAATAACTTATAAAAGAATTTAGGGGCTGGGGTGTGACTCTGGTGGAAGGTTTTCCTGGCATGAGTTAGGCCATGGATCCAATCCCCTAAACTAAAAAAAGACAACTCTTCCATGATTTATAATTCTAGCACTAAATATGAAGAGAAAATGATGAAATGAAATGAGGCAAAGAGTAAGTGAATATGGGGAGTTGGGTACATGGAGCCAAAGGGAAGCAATTGAAGGAAAATGGGAAAATGTTAATTTAAAAATCCATCAATGAACAAATGAATTAAAATTGTACTATATATTTACAATGATCATGAAAACTAGAACTGATACCTTGAAAGAATTGCTTTCAGTTTTCCTGAGGATTTTTCAAGTCACATACATTTCCTGAGTGAAAAATTTTAGTGGTAATTTTTATTTAGTGTCATAAGCACACTATTTTCTGGTAAGGGGTACAATTCTGGTAAGCACAGGAAGATGTCTGTGCCAAACTATTTGTGGTAGGCATCAAGTTATTCCTGTTCTGTTCTTGTCCCTAAGGACGAGCAGAGCAGAAGAGCCTTCACACCACACAGGCTTTGTGGGTCTGAGGCCTAGGCTGGCAGCTTGACTTGTCTTGCTGTGTAAGTTTACAAAGACTTTGTTCTCACTGGGAAAACATTCATTTATTCCTACAGAATGAAGTCATAGGATTTTCCTCTGCATATCCCTTATTTGCTAAAAGGCTCAAGATAAACATAAATAACTTTAAGGAAAAGAGTTTTAAAACTGGAAGAAGTCACTGTCTTGCCTGAGCTTTGAGAATTCACAATGGAGGTTGTGTGTGTGTGTGTGTGTGTGTGTGTGTGTGTGTGTGTGTGTGTGTGTGTGCTTGGGCTTAGGGCCTGAACACTGTCCCTGGACTTTCTCAAGGCTAGATCTCTACCACTTGAGCCTCAGTACCACTTCCATCTTTTTTTTTATGGATATGGTACCAAGGGATCGAACCCGGTCTTCGTGCATAGCAGGCAAGCACTTTACCACTAGGCCAAACTCCCAGCCCCTATTTTTTAACTTTAATTTTTCCTCAGTAAGGAGTTTTTCAATTTAACATATGAAGATATAGTAAATCATCTGTAGTTCTTTTGAATAATCATTTAATTTTTATGAATATATTCTTATGAATATATAATTGTTACTGGAGAGTTGTTTAAAATGGACTGTAATGATTATATGTTGAAATACCTGTATATGTGCCTACAGAATATATATCTTCAACATCTCTTGAAATCTAGACTGCATTCATAATATCCTCCCCCTTCCCCAAAGTGGAGAGACCCATTTCTGACAAATGGAAGCATTTTCACACCATGAGTTATTCTGAGGGGAAAATATGTAGTTTACAAGTCCTATCATATGAAATATGTATTTCCACATGGAGCCAGTTGACCAAGCATGTCCTAGGACACATTCTGCATTTTTATTAGCCTTTGAGCCCAATGAGGAAATGATGTAGACAAAGAGCTGGCAGCTCCTTCTGGCATTCCCAATCCAGAGGCACCTCTTCACGCTCTCCCCATTTGTTCCGATAAACACTGCAAGTAAAGATTGCAAGCATCCTCCTAGAAAAGCATACAATTGACTTATTCCTAGACAAAGATAACACCTGAAAATTATAGAGAAATGGATGTACTCTATCATAGCTAAATATATTTTTTCTGTTATTTTTGCCAGGAGCTAAACAGAAATATTAGAAAATGACTTAAAATTGCTATTACCTATATGTCATTTACCTGTGGACATTCTTGAATAAAAGTCTTTCGAATCAGAAGGCGAACAAATACTGGCAAGAATTAAAGCAAGACTTGATACAGGATCACATCTGTATCATGTCTGCAGACAACCAGGGAAGCAGGAGACACCCTGACAGCCTTCAGTAAAGAGGCTGTGAGCGGAAGTCCAGATGGAGACGGGCTTACAGCTCTCATGTACTTTAGTCCCAGATTCCCGTGTGAAACTAATAATTTTAGACCTTCATAGACCTTCAGTTCTCTTATGAGTAAAAGTGTTAAATAATTTATCTTCTGCAAATCCTAAGTCATGTAATAAAGAACAGTTGACTCTGTATTTCTTACAAGCCATGTCCTGTGCACTGTTTAATATATGTGACTTGGTTTATCATTACAAGAATTTGAGGTAGGTCCTATGAATCCCATTTCACAGATGTGGAAACCTAAGCTCTGAACTACACAGCAAATTAAGGAAGGAGAACTTGAACCCAGGTCTGTTTTTTTGTTTTTGTTTTTTTTTACAAAGCATGGGTTTTTAAAATTCACATATTCGTGGCTTCTACTAGTCACTCATCTATACACCAAATATTACTATATCTGCATATTTTATAATAGGTAAAAGTATGACAAAATTTAAGTTTTATATTTGCAGTGAGTGTATATAAGAAACATTCTGGGAGATGAGCTAGGTCTGACTTTTTTTAAAAACGATTTTATATTGTCTTTGTATAATCTGCAGCCTTGTTTATACAATGTCTCTTGAAAAGATTTTTGTGCACATGATGCTGGTTTCAATGAGTGATTGAGTTTCAAATGGAACTGTAACCACTCATTGCTGCCATTCCTTTTCTGGACTACAAATCTGATCATTAGCATAGATCTTCACAATTTTCTTTTTTTTAAATTTTTTTTATTGTAATTAGTAAAAGGGTTACATGATATTTGCCAGATAGAAGGTGCATTAATTCACGTACATTGATACCCTTTCACATGTCTTGGTACCCATTTCCCTCCCCCCCCCACACCCCCCTCCCGTCTTAGTTTTCCCCCCTTCCCTATCAAATTTCAAATATCCAAATACAAATAAATTCAATATATCAGACAACAAAGTGACATACTATACCAATATGAGATAACCAAGGGATAGCAAAGGAGATGAGAGACAACATAGTACATTAAGGACAACAAATATTCATTATATGGCTTTTGTTTCAATATCCTGGAGGTCCTTTCAATTAGCTTCACATTATATGGCCTTATGTATCAAGATTTTGCTCTATTGCAGATCTCTGCTAGTAGAGCCCAAGGTTTCTACTGATTATGACGAATGAGGGAAACCATTGAGCCTAAGTTCCTTTGAGTCTGGCTTACTTCACTTAATATGACTTTTTCTAAGTCTTTCCATTTCCTAACAAATGGGGTGATGTCATTCTTTCTGACAGCAGCATAGAATTCCATTGTGTACAAATACCACAACTTGTTGATCCACTCATCAACTGAGGGACATCTAGGTTGGTTCCATATCTTTGCTATGGTGAATAGTGCTGCAATGAACATTGTTGTGCTAGTGGGTTTAGTATGTCCTTGTTTCTGGATGGTTGGGTAAATGCCAAGTAGTGGAATTGCTGGGTCAAAGGGGAGCTCTATGTTTAGCCTTTTGAGGCACTGCAACACTGCTTTCCATAGTGGTTGAATGAGTTTGCACTCCCACCAACAATGTAGTAGTGATCCCTCCTGGCCACATCCCCTCCAGCATCTGTTGTTATTCGTTTTCCTGATCCTGGCCATTCTAACTGGAGTGAGGTGGAATCTTAGAGTTGTTTTGATTTGCATTTCTTTTATGACCAGAGATGTTGAGCATTTCTTCATGTGTCTATAGGCCATTTTTGTTTCTTCTTCAGAGAAGACTCTCTTTAAGTCTTTGGCCCATATTTTAATGGGATGGTTGTTACTTTGGAGGTTAGTTTTGGAGTGATTCAATTTTTTGAGTTGTTGATATATTTTAGATATGAGGCCTTTGTCTGTTGTTTGGTTGGTGAAAGATCATCACAATTTTCTTTGCAGGTAACACAGTGAACTCTAGTCAACTTTCCAATTACATGTACTCTGACTCCTATTTCTAAGAAAACTTCCTAGTTAAATCCTACCCAGGAGATTGAACAAAAAAGAATAAAAAAAGATAATTATCTGACACGACTATGATATCACTAAAGTTATACTGAATATGTCATAACTTTTCTGCCTAATTTTTCTTCATACCTGAACTCCCAATTTGGCCTGACTTTTCAAAGGACTTATTAAGTTCATGTGAAAGTAGATATTCCAAAAGGCAAAAGGATAAAGGCTTATGATTTGCATAACTTGCATGTGGTAACTGCTGCTGCTTTGAAGGAAAAAAAGGAAGAGGAGGAGGCAGAGGAGAAGGAGGAGGAAGAGGAGGAGGAGGAGGAGGAAAAGAAGGAGGAGGAAGAGGAGGAGACAGAACTATCCCAGGAGAAACAGTTTTGATACTACAACAACCGTGAAATTTAATGAAGCATGTTATAAGATGTATATATATATGTATATATATATTGAAAATTACCTATTGAAAGCAAAATAAATAAATAAAAAGCTCTTCATGAATCAGTTCTAGTCCCTGACCATTCCCAGTCCTTAACATGTGTAAATGATGATCATATATTGAGGGTTCAATTACAGAACCTTCTTGAAAAACAGAAATCCAATTTCTTTAGTCATCACTGTGTTTGATGATAGAGACATGTTGCCAGATGTGCTGTGTGAAATGATTTAATTCAAATTCCCTGATTTCAAGGATTTACAAACTTCTCTAGAGACATTGGTGAACTAAATGTTAAGAAATGAAAACAATTTGTCTTCGGTTGAATTATTGTTGCTTCAAGTCTCTAGATCCTAAAATGCAAATGAAATTTAATCTCTGGCTACAGCCTACTCCCATGCATGACTGGATTATAAACAAGCCAGCAGATGTGAGCACATGCAATTAATGCAGAGTGTTCAAGGCTTCGGTTCTTCTTCTAAAAGGGTAGCAATGTCTGTGTTTGGCAGGAATGTTTCTTGTTTACATTAGGTATGTAGGTAGAATGGACGGACAGAGAAATATTCTGTATCTTCCCCAAAGGTTTGAAGGTGATGTTCTTCCACATGCTTCCATTGCTTCAGTCCTCACAATAATCCCTTAAAATAGATGTACACAGAAAGAAAAAATAAGAAATCTACATGTGTAGTAATTTTTTTTTAACCAGTAAAGCTCTAGGACTATCTGACCTCAAAGCTCCAAAATCCATGCTTTGATCACCGAGTTAATCCGACGGAAGTGACAGAAGTTAAAGAGGACAAGGAAACGAAAAAAGTATTAGAGAATTGTATCCAGGGAGAAGAAATTAGAGAAGATGTGGCAGAGACATGTGGAAAGGCTAGGAAGAAAGGGAAAGGAACTTGCAGAGCCTGCCAGGGCTACAGTCCAAGTAGATAATCCCAGGCCTGGTAACAATTAGAAGTGACCTATTTGGCAGTCCTTCTACCCCTCAGAAGAGGATTTTGTTGCCACACTCTTCTCTGCATGGCTTGTTTTCTACCACCTTTTCTGGCCATTACTAAGACAGCCTGATTCTCTCAAGTTCAGGGAATGATTTCACCTTCCTGGAACTACAAAACAGCAAGAAGAATTTGTCATGCTCCAGGTGAGAGAGACTAACTAGCAAAAGCATGGAGGACTAGAGAAGTTGCCTGTTCGCAGTGCACACTGCAATTCCCAGCCCAGGCATTCCACTTTCAGTCTCTTCCTCTGCTTCCAGGGTGCTCTGTTAGCTAAGTAGATCTTTTCAAAAACCCTCCTGTCAGATGATTCATCAGCAAAATTCCTCAGTTAATAGTCTAGCTCAAGTAAGTTTTTCAGAGGTTAGGTGTCAGTTAAGTACATGGAAATTAAAGGTTAGAGATGACCCCCTTACAACTCACCCAGAGTTGACAGAGGGAGTAGGGATATGCTACATGTTAAAAAGGAGAAAAGGACATTCAGATTTGGTGTATACACTGACTGTGATGGCACTTTGGAAATCTCCAAGAACAGAGCTATTACTTATGTGCATAATACTGAGTGGAATTTCAGTTTGGTGACTTGGATGCCTGTGTTGAGCAAATAAAGATGAAGCCTAAGAATATCAAATGCCTCGCAAGAGTTTAGATTTCATTATAAAGAACAGATGTGCAATTATGCCGGTTCAGCAATTAGGCTCTGAACTCAGTGATTCTATCTGGTCACATTTTATATTAGTAAATGTATACTTATATTTGTACATACAAAGGTACCAAGGATTTGAACTCAAGGCCTTGCAATTGCTAGGAAGGAGCATGGCCATTTGTGCCACATCCCTGGCCCCTTCATGCTTTAGATATTACCAGACAGAGTCTCATGTTCGGGCCTAGTGCCAACCACAGGCCTTGATCCTTCTACTTAGGCCCCTACCACATGGTTCCATAAATTTTAGTGTAAAGAACAGTTAAACCCAAGAAATGAAATTTTGTGTCCTTGCCAAGTAACATAACTCAATAAGAGGTCTATCTTTGGCAAAGTCTATGAGATTTTTTTTCTTTAATTATGGTACCCGACATAACTGTAGAAAAGAAATTCTTTTCCTATTTTATTTTATTGTTTCACACCCATGACATGCATGTGGTTTAAGAAATGAAATGAAGATTTTTTCTGGAAAATCAGCAATTATGCTCTTGGTCTCTTTCTTTGTCCTTAGTTTTCTTGATCCCTAAAGACAATACTATCCAACCCTCACAAGTACATCTTTTGATGTTTACTTCACATCTCTATATATCATGATATACTACAAGCTATTAAAGAATGTAGTTCACTTTCACAGATTTCCCTGATCCCAATGGACAGGATCTCTAAGCAAATACATCCTGTTCTATCTTCTCCAAATTGTTTTTAAAGTTTAATAAGATCAATACTTGTGTGTGTGTGTGTGTGTGTGTGTGTGTGTGTGTGTGTGTGTGTGTGTAAGGCTGGTCCTGGGGCTTGAACTCAGGTTTCAACACTGTCCCTCACTTCTTTTTTTTTTTTTTCTCAAAGCTGAAACTCTACTACTCCAGCCAAAGCTCTACTTCCAGAATTTGGTTGTTTGTTGGAGATATTTTCCTGCCCTAACTGGCATTGAACTGTAATTCTCAGATATTAGCCTCCTGAGTAAATTCAGCTAGGATCACAGGTGTGAGCCACCAGTGTGTGCAAGATGGGTACTTCTTGTTGATATTATCATGACTAAGTGAATGGTATTGCAACTAACTCATTCAATACATTAGTTTGCTTCTTGTGCAAAATTGTATTTTCTCTGAGTCATATTTGTAAAACTGTTCTTCTTAGTTTTTTAAATAATTGCATATTATTAGCTAATCCCTAAACTTTTCACCAATCTTCTAAATATACAGTAAAATTGTTTTCATTCTTGTTAGAAAGGTGATGTACAGAGGGGTTATAGTTACATAAATCAGGTAAAGGGTCCATTTCTTTTTGGACAATATAAACCCTTCCCTCACTCTCTCCCACTTTTCCCTCCCATCCCCACCCACAAGTTACATAGTTCATTTTCAACATAGTGTCTATTGAGTATCATTGCTGCATTTGTTCTGTGTCCATACATTTCTGTGTCTCCCGCTTACCCTCTCAAAAACAGGTTAACACACAAGACAAAAGAGTTTAGCCTAGTGGTAGAGGCTTGCCTAGCATGCATGAAGACCTGGGTTTGATTCCTTGGTACCACATACATAGAAAAGAGCCAGAAATGGTGCTGTGGCTCAAGTGGTAGAGCTCTAGCCTTGAGAAAGCCCAAAGACAGTGCCCAGGCCCCGAGCTCAAGGCCCTGGAACTTCTTTCTCCTCAGAAGTTAATTATCTGAGTTTTGAGGGTCTTTTTTTTGTTTTGTTTTTAATAGTAACAGAAATCTGATTGACAAAAGGGTGACATGTGAGAGCTCAGTGCTTTTGGAGGAGGGAGAATTGGATTTAATTAAAGGCTTTTCTGCTTACTAGAGCTATAATCTTGAGCAAGAAATTCAATTGCACCTCTGTTTTTGTGTCTGTCAGTGGCAAATAACATATTTAATATGCAAAATAATTAAGTTATACAAGTTGATGAATAAAAATCACTTGACATACAATGCACCCCTATTAAGAAGCAGAATTATGCATGAACCTAAACTGAGTTACATTGGTAGTGATTTGCACCCTTTCTTATACTTCGTACTCAATAAAATATTTGTTGAGTGAATGAATATCTTTATTTAATAAAATACTCAGAAAACAGTAAGACATATAAGCATTTAATCAATATTTCATGAAAATTAAAACAGGGGCTGGGAGCATGGCCTAGTGGAAGAGTGCTCGCCTAGCATGCATGAAGCTCTGGGCTCCATTCCTTGGTAATACATACACAGAGAAAGCTGGAAGTGGTGCTGTGGCTCAAGCCTTGAAAAAGCCCAAGGACAGTGCCCAGGTCCCGATTTCAAGCACCAGGACAGGCAAAAGAAAAAAAAAAAAAAGAAAAAAAATTAAAGCAGGAGAAACATCAAAATTGTGTTTTCACATATTTCCTTCTCATGCTTTTATTTCATTACAGCAACAGAAGACTTTTTCTTTTCTTTCTCTTTTTCTTTTTGCTAGTCCTGTGGGTAGAACTCAGAGCCTGGGCACTATCCCTAAGTTTCTCTTACTCAAGCTTAGCTCTCTATCACTTGAGCCAAAGTGCCACTTCTGGCTTTTTCTGAGTAGTTGATTAGAAATAAGAGTCTCATAGACTTTTCTGCTCAGGCTGGTTTCACACTGTGATCTGTGATCCTCAGATCTCAGCCTCCTGAGTAGCTAGGCTTACAAATAGAAAAAGAAGAAAAAGAAAAAGAAAAAAATTTGACCTCACCAGTTCTCATCTAGAACTTAGGATAAGCCTTTTTAATTAAATTACTTTCTCCCACTCAGAACCATTTTCCATGCAGCAGGCAGAGTGGTGTCTAAACACACGCACACACACACACACACACTCACCATATTAAAACAACAAATGGCTTCCCATTTCTTGTGGGTAAAAACAAACTCCTTGGAAGAAACCAAGTCCTTGGAAGACTCCAGTCTCATCTCCAATCCTATTTTTTGTTCCATTCATCCTCCCTCCTCTCAGGGTTCTGCCACACTGGTTCCTACCATTATTGGAATTGTCCAAGTTATAGACTCTGACTTTGCTTCACTCTCTGAAATATCTCTGCCCATTTGCCTAACTGTACTAACCTTACAAGTCTTAAAAATCGCCTCTCCCAGGAACCAGGCAAGTATCATCTCAATGATCTCTTGCTAAGAATCTGCTATCTCTTGTTTGTAACTCTTATTCCAAATGAATTTAAGTAACTAATGTAATCACTTATAACTTTACTTCTACTCCTTTGTATAGTAGAGACATTTGTTTTTCTTTTTCAATATAAAAAACAGAGGGGAGTTACCATTTCATAAGTCAGGTCATGGATATATTTCTTTTTTTAGACAGTGTCACCCCTTCCTTTGCTTTCCTCCAATTACCTCAAATATTTTAAGGTGATGTCAGAAATGCCAACATATGCTCTGATTTCTTGCCTGCTCATTTCCTTTACAGAAAAATCTGTGATTGCTCAACCAACATTTGTTTTTGAAAAGGGAGAACAAACTTTTAAGGTAAGAACAAATCCCTGTGTCTTTGGTTTTATTCTGACAAAGAAAATGGTATTTCAAGAAGCTAGCTAGCGATTCCAAAACATTTCATCTGCAGAGATTTTTCCTTTAATGTTAATTAAGAGTGGTACTGCTAGAAACTCATGTAGATAAGATATGTAGACAGCAGTTTGGCTGAAATAGAATGATAATGCACTGGTTTTACTAAAAGAATGTGCTTGTATGGAGTGATCTGAAAAGGGAAAAGATTAAGCAGGCTGATTTCTCCTGAGCTCCCTATCACTGGTTGACCAAGAAGTGAATCTAAAATAATGTTCCTTTAAGTGGGACTGATAGACATTCCATTTTTTGAGCCTCACCCTGAGACCATTTACTTTGAAAGACAAGATGACTGGCATTGCTGCTTTAAATTATTACACTTCTTTGATGTTTATCCTCATTATAGAGATCTTCTACAAATAAAATTAAAGAAAAATTCAACCTCCAAGCACTTTTTTTTGAAAAGTAGATTCTTACAACAGATCAACTACTTGACAGTCTTTAGAGTGGGTGCCTCAAAACTGTTTTCCTATAAGTGATTCTGTAGTCTTTGAAATATGAAATGGCTGAGCTAGATTTGACTTTCTGTGGACCCTGGTGAATTGCTTTGTCTAGGTGCGGGGGGCAAACCGTCTTGACTTCTCAGAATTCCTTTAAATAGTGGCAGAGTGGAACTCTGAAGCAAGGTAAATACTCAGCTCTCATTGGCAGCTTTGTGTCCTTTCAGAGACCTGCTGAAGACACCCTCCATGAAACGACAGAACATGGTAATGATTCGCAATCTGTACTGCAAAAGCAGTCTTTACACAAAGAAAACAAGCAGGTGTAAGCATTTGAACATGTGCATAGACTGTAAAACATGATGTTTTCCTTAAAACAAAACATGTAAATGGGCATTTGTTTTGAAAGACGACATGTAGATCCTGTCACACTGATGTGAGTGATTCACCACTGACTCTCATTAGTCTCCTCAGAAGTGCTCTGTAGAACCTCAGGATGCATGTACAGTTTCTGCTGAGGTCTCTCACTTGTACTTATTTCATATAACATGATATGCCTATAGGTTGATAATTATGAATAGGTTTAAAACTGGGCTTCATGAATTAACATGGTATCAAATGAGGTCCTATGTTTATCATTCCATATCATGGCTTGAGGACAATTTGCTATTGCAAACAATAACAAAAAAACCCGTCCTATTACATTTCTTGTAGAACAGAGTGGTTACTCAAGAAAGCGTGTAAGGTCTTCATCTTTTACTCTGTATACTGCAGATTCTCAATCCCAAGGAGGTAAGTTTGGCCTATGATTATTCTGAACATAAAAGTTCTGAGATATGGTCAAAGTGGTCATTTAAAAATTAACCATCTCAGGCCGGGAGTTTGGCCTAGTGGTTAAAGTGCTTGCCTAGCATGCATGAAGACCCGGGTTCCATTCCTTGGTACCACATACATAGATAAAAGCCAGAAATGGTGCTGAGGCTCAAGTGGTAGAGCTCTAGCCTTGAGAAAGTCCAAGGACAGTGCTCAGGCCCTGAGCTCAAGCCCAGGACTGGCAAAAAAAAAATAATAATTAACCATCTCTGGAGCCGGGAGTGTGGCCTAGTGGTAGAGTGCTTGCCTAGCATGACATGAAGCTCTGAGTTCGATTCCTTAGTACCACATACACAGAAAGAGTCAGAAGTAGTGCTGTGGCTCTAGTGGTTGAGCACTAGCCATAAGAAAGCTCAAAGACAGTACCCAGGCACTGAGTTCAAGCTTCAGGATTGACAAAAAAAATTAAGCAGCTATTTTAGAGGGACTGTGTCATACCCCACATCCTGAGCTGACCGCTAGGAGCTCGCTAAGGTCTTCTTCCAGACTGAAAGAGTCTTACACATGGTCTGACCTCAAAAAATATTTACTTAATTGAATGGAAAGGAAATTAATTTCTAATCCTTCACTGGAGTTATTCTCTTTTTTTAAAAAAATGTATATTTGATTTGATAAAAATAGAAAAGTTTTTCTAAATTGGTGATCTTGAGGTTTTTTCCAAAACAGCAAAAATCCCAACTAAAACAAAACCTTAATGACCCAAGTTTGCAATATGCTTTTAGTGTCAGCCTTGACTCAGAAGCGCCTGAGATCTTCGTCCTTCACTGACCTCCCCATCTTTCCCCCTTCTGGGCCAGGTAAGGAAGAACACTTACTAATGACAGTATTTCAGCAACAAATCAAATACAGGCCTTAGCAAATTATGCAAGAATTACATTGTGTGAACTGTATGAACACTAACTTCATGAATTCAGACCGCATTATGCATATTTAGTTTTGGTAGAGAATTTGACTTTGATGGTTTATTCTTTAGGGCTTCATGTTTATGACAGCATTATATAAAATATAATTTATAAAATAAAAGCAACTTCCTCTGTTTTCTTCAATATTATTCACATCCCTAGAGTACTCAAACAGTTAGACTCATATTCTAACATTGTGAACATCATTCCATGAGAGATTTTCAATAATGAAAACATTACTTCTCTTTACTTAAAATTTGAAATGCTTTGTTAAGTAAAACTACTGCATCATAAGATAATTTGAAAAGATTTGTGCTTTTTTCTACATCAAAATGATGATTTCTATTCTTGTGCAATTTTTAGTTCTAGTGTCTAGTTTGCTGCTAAACTAATAAAAATTAAAAAGCATTTTCTTCTTTTTAACTAGTCTCCTTGTATGCAAGAATTAAAGTTTTCAAATGAATGAACCAGTGTTCTTATAATAATCTTGACATAACTGAGCATCCTTAAGACACAGAAGAGATAGTTCCTAGGTCAACAGAGCCCTTGTAAACCCAACTGACAAGTTGTAGATATTAAGAAAAATAGATGGCTTATTTTCCTCAAAAGACTAAACATAGAGCTTCCCTATGACCCAGCACTTCTATGTCTTGGCATTTATCCAAATGTCCAGAAACAAGGACATACTAAAGCCACTAGCACAACAATGTTCATTGCAGCACTATTTACCATAGTAAAGATATGGAACCAACCCAGATGCCCCTCAGTAGATGACTGGATCAGGAAGATGTGGTATTTATACACAATGGAATTCTATGCTGCCATCAGAAAGAATGACATGACCCCATTCATAAGGAAATGGAAAGACTTGGAAAAAAGCATATTAAGTGAAGTAAGCCAGACCCAAAGGAACTTAGGCTGAATGGTTTCCCTCATTTGTAATAGTACACATCTAGGACTCCTAGTAGAGGATTACAATCGCTTAAAACCTTGGTACAGAAGGTCATTAGGATGAGACTAAATGAAAGGATCTCTAGGATATGGAAAAAAGAGCTTTATCTTGTGTGATTGTTGTTCTTAATGCATTGTTATTTCTCTTCTCTTTTTTTTGCCCTTTGGTTAATCTCATATTGTTACTGTAAATGACTTTGTTACCTGGTATATCATATATATATATATATATATCTATTTGATTATTTGAAATAGAAAAGGGAAGGGAGGAAAACAAGGTGATTGGGAAGGAATGGGCAAAGGGAAAGGGGACAAAATCATGAGAAAGGGGTATCAATGTGTGAGAACTAACGCACCTACTAACTGGAAAATGTAACTGTAACCCCTTTATACATTACCCCAACAATAAAAAATTAAAAAACAAAAACATATATCAAGGTAAAGAAAAAAAGAAAAATAGATGGCCTAATGCCAAAGGCAAAGGGCTCTGACTTATTATATTGTACATAAAGCAAAGTGATACCTTTACTGGCATATAGGTATAAATAAAACATTATTTCAATTCATTTAAAAAACCAAACACATGCTAAGAAAGAATACTGGTATCAATATGCTCTATTCCATTTTATGTTGTACGAAACGTTAAGGGTATAGGAAATGAAAAAAATAGTAAAATGTACCTGATTCATTGCTAATTTTCAAGAATAAAGATCATAAAAATCACTAAGTTTGAGTTAAGAAGCCGCTTTTTAAATTATACTGCTTTGCAGAATATTTTAAAAAAGCAATTCTTATTCTCATATCATCCCTATTAGTCAATGAAGAGATTCCCAATCTTTGAAATAGATAGAAATTCTTCATTTGTGGCGACTGAGGTCTTAAACCTTCAGTGCACTTATAGAAAGTATCCTCGCACAGTGGGCACATTTAGTTCTCCTGTCCGATATATTAAGGAAAGATTAGGGATTGAGGGCAGACTTTACTAACAGTTTTAGACCATCCTGTAAGTTATACTTGTAAAGCACACACAGGCTTTATTATCAGTCCAGATTTTATGATCTTATAGCAAACTATTTCATGATTGCAAAGAAGACTACCTTTTCTGTCAGTACCCTAGTTTTCATTTCTGAGGGTAAACAAAATAATGTAGCAAAATCCACTTAGCAATCACATTTCCTATCTTCTAATGAGCACAGAGTATTACTGTTAGTGACAATAGTGACATCTACTGGTTTATCCAAAACAGGACTTACTGGTTTATCCAGAACAGGACTTTTAAAAAACCCATGAAGAACTTTACATAAGATTTATATTTTTAAAAATATATTTTCTCTTGCAGTGAGAAAAAACAATGTCTTCATGACATCAACTCTTGTGCAAAGAAATGTTGGCATGAGGAGTGCACAAGGTAGGTATCTTGTATTTCAAGAATTGCAGGAAATTTACATTTAACCAGGTAGATCTTTAATATGCCTATTAGGGGTTGGGGTGCATGTAGAGGTAGAACAGGATGACAAAACATAAAGAATAAAAATATTTGGCAAGTCATATCTCACTGACAAAATGAATGCTTACTAGGCAAAAGATAGGCAGGATGTGAGTAGTAAAACATGTTCGCTGGCTATTTTGGTTTACATTAGTCCTTCATTTAATTATGATTGGAGAACCTAGAAAATAAATCAATTGAGAAGTGGGATAAAAGAAATATTTCATTAAAGTACTTTTATCTTTTAATTCTATTTTTAAAGGTCCTGTGAAACATTCTGAACACATTCTAAGGCCTGCTATTCTGCAGCCACCTCAAGCTCAAAGCTGTGAGAAAATAAAACAAACCTTTGAGCATAATAATGTGTCAGAATCTGGCAAAATTAAAGGAAAAACAAAACAAAACACAAAGGTAAGAAAACCCCCTATTCCGGGCCGGGAGTTGGCCTAGTGGTTAAATTGCTTGCCTAGCATGCATGAAGACCTGGGTTCGATTCCTCGGTACCACATACACAGAAAAAAAAAAAAGCTGGAAGTGGTGCTGAGGCTCAAGTGGTAGAGTGCTAGCCTTGAGAAAGTCCAAGGACAGTGCTCAGGCTCTGAGCTCAAGCCCAGGACTGGCAAAAAAAAAAAAAAAGAAAGAAAACCCCCTATTGTAGGACTTTTGGAGGTTATTTGAGGTTAGTAATAAGGGTGATCTTATGTAATTTTGCTGAAGACGCAGCTAGGCTTGAGGGACCTCTAAGGTAGACAGCAGAAAGTGCTTGGTAATTTTATTAAACTTCTCCTCTTAAATTGGGAAGCTGTGCCCTAGAATATATCTTCTGGTTGCTCCCGATGGGAAAGCTCTGTATCCCAGAGCAACTCTTAAGGTCATATTCCGGCACCCTGACCCCATACTGAATGAAGGAGGCCATGAAATAGGTGCAGGCCAGGATTAGGCTGGGGATTTCCATGTCCCTAAATGACGAACATCATAATGTGGCTTTGCCAGCTTAGGTCACACCAGGGGTCCATTCCAGACCTATCTTCCTGGGTATCAGAAGGAAGAAATTCTCCAGTCAGTGTAATTGGAGAGGTTAAGCAGCCTCCAGAGACAGGTAAGAATCTTCTTCCAACTACTGCAGTGTCTGAGTCAGTCACTGTAACCTTTGTTGGAGAGTCGCCCATTTTGCTCAGGTTACACAGATATGGCTACATCTATAGCCATAGAACGAGCAGATGTAGGCATAGGAGAATGGGGCATAGGTAAGTAGGTGGAATTTGACACTCTATTAGCCATTTGTTCCCAACTAAACTAATAAGGGTTGGTAACTTGGGTTTGCTCTGTTTTGTATGCCCATTAATAGAAGGCCAGCAACATAGGAAGAGAAAAATATAGCAGCCAGTTTGATTTAAAGGAAAACAAATCATAATTTAAAGGAAAACAAATCCATTTTGTTTATCAAAAAAGGACCGAACATTTTCTTCCGCAGTGAAATGAGAGTTAAATTTGGTCACCATTTGCCAAGGTTTTCATTTTTTGCAGGCCCTTTTCTTGAAATGTAAGGTAATTTTGTAGGAGCTGTTATGAATTCTGAAAATAATTCTATCAATTATGCATGGCCTCTGAGAAAATATGGTTTGAACTAAAACAGATCAAGGTTGCCATTAAATTGCAGTCTAGTAATCATCAGTATGTTAATTGAACGTTACCCCGTTCATCATACTCACCTGTCCCTCCCAAACTACACGGCCCTCACCTTTCTTCATTTTGTAGGTTCCACATTGAATTTAGTACTGGCTCACCCCCTTTCTTCTCTTCATTTGTCTACATGCCTCTTCTTTTTTGTTTTTGTTGAACTATGACTTCATCTTCTTTGCATTCTCCTCTGACTCTACTATATTTCAATTAATACATTTATGTACACTTGCATACCATTGGAAGTATTTACTTACATATTTATAGACCAATTCTAGTTTCCACATATGAGGCAAATATGCAACTTTTGTTTCTCTGGGCCTGACTTATCTCACTTACCATACATTTTTTCCCCAGGTCTTTCCATTTCTTTGCAAATGATGAAATATCAGTCTTTCTATTGGACGAGTGGAATTCCATTGTGTATATATACCACATTTTCTCGATCCATTTGTCCATTGAGGGGCATCTGGGCTGATTTATGGCTTTGGTGAATAGTGCTGAATAAGCTGGTTTCTAAATATTATGTGATATTTGGTTTGGGAACGGTATGTATTCGAAAGATAGATCAAAGGATAGATCAAAGGATAGACCTGGAGGGGATCGGGGTTAAGTGCGGTGGGGCTGGGGGAGGGAAGAGAATATGTGGCCACAGCAGATGCAGATGTGACTTGAGTCTGGGAACCTCCCACGGCCCCCAAGGAGGTGTGACCAGGATGTGACCTCAGAGAAAGGGGAGGTGACTAACTGCCCCCCAGGTGTGCCAGTCACCTGAGCAACACTGGGTGGAGACTTCTATAAAGTAGGATACATAGGGCGGGATTGGAGGGGAGGAAGACCATCTGCAGACTGGCACAGAGAAAAGGGGCCCTTTTCTGTGGCAAACCTATCCTCAAATTTCCTACATAAATTATAAAGCAAAGAAGAAAACGTCAAGCTCTAGTCAGAAACCATTTGTTTCTTATGTGCTTTATAACTTTTCTTCTTAAGTAATTTATAACAGTAGATATTTCCCCCAGTTACTAAAAAGCCTAATTAGATATGCCTGGCCATTATTGAATTTTCTATTTTAGGATGTTTAAAGACAAACTATAAAATATCATGTAAAAGTTTTGACCAAATGAATAAAATGTAGAAATTTGATTAAAATTATCTGTAGGAAAACTTTGTAGAACAAATTTATATTTCTTATTAGCTTGGATGTGAAAATCAGGAAAAATTTGCTGTTCATTACTATGTATCAATTACGTAATATATGCCTAAATTATTTTAAACAACATACCATTGATGGTGGCTATTCTGACTGGAATGAGATGGAATTGGAATCTCCAGGCTGTTTTGATTTTCATTTCCATTATGGATGTACTTAAATGGCTCATGGCAATACTTTAACATAGTAGGTTTTCAATGTATTTATCTACAACTGTCTCCTTGTCTCCTATAGTAAGACAACTCTAATGAACCTTGTAATGCATGACATTTTTTTTTTCAGAACTCTGAGGGGAATTCCAATTTATTGAGTGAACATTTACCAAATGCCAGACTTTCAGTCCAGTTGTCTACTGGCCAGCATTTTTTAGGTACAACCTCAATAAGGTAAGTTAATATAGACTGAATATCTCTTATTGGGAAACTTTGAGGCTAGAACAGCTTGTTATGTGTTTTTTTTCAGATTTTGGAATATTTTTCATATACATGACATGTCTTGATTCCCCAGCCTAAGCACAAAATTCATCCATATTTTATATACATATCAAACACATCGTCCAAAAGCAATTTAATATAATATTTTAAATAATTGTGTTCTTTTTAACTGTGACCCATTACATGAAGTCAGAAGTCTTTTACTTGCAATATTACTTCAGTGCTCAGAATCTTCAGATTTTAGAGAATTTAAAATTTCAGATTTTGGGGATTAGAGATACTCGATATTATGAGATAACAGAAGTATTTTCTTTTCATTTTTCCTTCTCTTATCATTATAATCACTGATAAAGAATAATCACTTTGTGTGAATCAATTGCCAAGACTCCCATTTCAGAGGAAATTTTATAAGAACAAAAGCTTAAAGTGCTTTTCAAAATATCCCTGTTATTTAAAAAGAAATTTTTGTTATTGTTATTTAATTTATTTGTTTATTTATTTTGCCAGACCTGGGCTTGAGCTCAGGGCCTGAGGACTGTCCTTGGGCTTTCTCAAGGCTAGCATTTTACCACAACACCCCTTCTGGCTTTTTTTCCCCATATATGTGGTATCCAGTAATTGAACTCCTGTCTTCATGCATGCTAGGCAAGCACTCTACCACTAGACTAAACTCCTGGCCCTAAAAAAAGATTTTAAACATTTTTTTTTCTACTCTTGGTTCTTGAACTCAGGGCCTAGACACTGTCCCTGAGCTTTTTTTGCTCAAGGCTAGCATTCTACCACTTAAGCCACAGTGCCATTTCTGGCTTTTCTGTGATTAACTGGAGATAAGAGTCTCATAGATTTTCCTGCCTAGGCTAGCTTCAAACCATGATCTTCACATCTCAGACTCTTGAGTAGCTAGGATTACAGGCATGAGCCACTGTCGCCTGCTCCCTGTGTGTGTGTGTGTGTGTGTGTGTGTGTGTGTGTGTGTGTCTGTATTGGGGTGAATTCAGAGCTTTGTGCTTGCTAAGCCGTGCTCCATAGTTTATTTCTCCAGTCCTTTTCTTATGGTTATTTTTGAGATCCTGGTCTTGATTTTGACTTAGTTGGGCCTGGACTATACCCTTAATGATGCTTCTACAGTAGCCCAAAGAATCCGTACACAGTAACTCTCACATCTCTTGAGATGGAATCTTATGATCTGTTGTCCTGGGCTTACCTGGAACCACAGCCTTCCTGATTTCAGCCTTGGTTCCTGGCTGATTAAGTTTTTATTTTGCTAAGAATGATCATCTGGTTCATTATTCCTTTTTTCTCTTTTTTGACATTTCCTCTTCTTTTTAATTAATGTTGGTATTGTCTGTTACTTGTTGGCATAATTGGTATAGAGAAAAGGGAAAGCAGAATAAATCTGCAAAATTAAAAATGGATATTTTTTAGCACTAGTAGCAACAAACCAAACCTATCTGTGGACAAACATTTACTTACCTGAGTATGCCTGTTGAGATATAGCAGCATTTGCTTATTCAACACTGTGGGGAATCAACAGAGACCTCTGAGTACCTTGGCCTACAAAGAGGCTCTTGAATTTTAATTCATGCAAAACACCTTTAATATCCTAGAAGGAAAAAAAATTTCAAGAATTCTTGCTGAAGTATAACTGACAAGAAAAATAGATTTTGCTTTTGCTCTCGAGGTCTCTGATTGCTTAAAAAAATAGCATCATTAGCAGAGAAGAGTGATGAGTAGAGATGGATGAGGCTGTGGCAGAAAGGGAAAGCCCTGGGTAGATCTTGTGACTGATTACACAGTGCCAGCACAGGAATAGGCACAAGATTTTTGGGAGGAGCTAATGCCAGTATCGTAACACTTGGAAAGTACTTTAAAGGTCATCTTTGGCTTCCTTCATCTCTCATTGACTTCAGATAAACAATTGCTATCAGATGTTTACAGGTTACATAAACTCTTGGAACATGTGTTTACCTCCTATGATTTAAAATGACTTTATACATTTAAAATAGCAAATGCATAATTCTTTTTCTTAGATGTCAACTGAATGAAGATAAACCCTCTTTTAAGAGCTGCAATTCTGACTTTGTTTTTGGAGAAAATATGGTAGAAAGAGTTTTGGTAAGATTTTGGTAATAGTTTGTATGATCCTAGAGAGGACAAGCACTTTCTATTTCTAAAAGTAAATTAATCAGAAAGCTTTGCTAAGTTGGAGCATACTTTTAATCTCCTGGTTTCAAAGTCACATTTTCTTTCTTTAACTGGAAAGAATCTTGTGGGAAGACAATTCTAGTTGTTACACTAATAGATGGGACCCACTGAGGGAGGAAACTGCCTGATTATAACATTATTACTGATAGAAAGTATTAAATAGTCTTTTGATTTGTGCTAAACCAAAAGTATTAAAGGAAAATAAACATTATATTTTACATAAGCTCAACTGCTAATGTCAGGATCTCTATGAGTCAGGCCAAATGTTAAATGGTTTGAAAGCTAGGTTTGAAAGCTACCCAAGTACTTATGCTCACTTAAAGACAGTACCCTAGAAGGTCTTCTACTTTATAAGTAGAGACTGAGATACGTGTTCAAATTAACTTCAGTCTAGGTCAGAGAGGTTTCATCTGAGATAGCAACCGCTTGTGCATATTTCCAGAGGGCACTTAAAATCTGGCGTACAAGAAAACATGAGCTTGCTGTCTCTTTCACTTAGGAATCTCTATGGATGGCAGAAATAACCGAGATAATTTGTATTTTTCCTCTGATCTTGTAATCATGTGGCCTTGAAATCTGAGAGCCAGTGTGCATTCCTGGCTGGGTGGCCAACCATGAACTTTTAGAGTGAGTCATTAAACTTTCTGAGCCGGAGAATTTTTTTTTTTAATGTGAAAATAATTACATAAATCCCTACAAGTTTTCAGGAAATACACTGATGTCTAAATAATGTGAAAAAAAATTAAGTATCAGTACTCTAATCCCTCCTGTCTACTGGAGGTTAAATAGCATGGTAGCTTGCTTTCTTCATAGAGGCTTTGATATCAGATATATATATGGCAGTCTTAACAGAATCACTGGCAAATTTTTCCTTGGGGAAAAAACTAGGATTTTTTTTCCATAAATATGTTCTGGGGGGGATGTTATTGTGTATACTTTAATTTTGTTTCCAGTCCTGGGGCTAGAACTCAGGGCCTGAGCACTGTCCTCAGGCTTCCTCAAGGTTAGTGCTCTACCACTTAAGCCATATCACTATTTCCAGCTTTTGCTGTGTACGTGGTACTGAAAAATAGAACTTGGGACTTCCTGCATGCTAGGCAAGCACTCTACCACTAGGCCAAACTCCGGGCCTTGTATAAATATGTTCTTGAAGACCTGACATTCCTGAGGGGAGGGGGGAGGAAGGCGGGGTGGGAGGGAGGCTTCTGGATAATCTCCTCCCACCATGAAAATATAGCAAGAGTGAATTCCTGGGCTTACTGAAACACCTTGAAGCTGAGATGATAATTTCACTTTGTAGATAATAAGCTAGTCTCCTGGGAACATGAAATCTCTATATTTTCTGTGCCACTAGAACTTTTCACATTGTTTCTGGGACTAGACCCTTTCTGAAATAAGCTGGCAGTAAGAAGATTATGTTTTTGAGTGAGATGAGAATCAAAGCCCTTTAGCAAATGTGTTTAGTATAATGGGAGCCCAAACAAGAACATAGCATCTAGGTTTGTGTTCTGAGTTATAAAAGAACAAAAAGTATCTTGTGATTCACTATAAATATGTAGGGATGATATTAAGTAATATATGCTTTTCCTCACCCAGGCTTCTCAAAAACTCACCCAGCCTGAAGTTGAAAGTGATTCATATACCAAGGGAAAAACATTCAAATCCATTCTGAAATTTCCTATTAACTCCCCCAGTTCAAGTAAGAATTGTTTCATTTGTACATTTGATTTAGTTACTTGTTACTCCTATAAAATAAAAAAAATTATAAAGTGCTGTGGGCTGTTCTTTTTTGTAAAGATTTAAACATACTTGATATTATAAGACTTTTATTATATGATAAAACTTGATATTCTCTAGACCTTTGCCTTCTTAATGCTGTGGGAAGTGATCAGGAAATTCAACCTACACTCAGGTAGTTTTATTGTTAATAGATAAGGATATGTGTGTTTATAGGGGCAAAAAAGAACTTTCACATTAGAGAAAATGGGGCCTTTTAGTTACCTCCATTTCCTTTTAGGAACAGATTCTATGAAAAATACATCCCTAATCGAGTCTGCTGCTGCTTTCTCTTCCCAACTATCACGAAAATACTTGCTGGAGAAAGTTAATGTCATAACAGGAGAAGAAGCAGAACATAATGTGTTAAAGGTTTGTATATCACCAGTAGCTTTTCAGGTAATACACACAAAGAATAATTATCATTAGCAGGGATATCATAAAATATTATTGTTTTCATGAAGATTATATTGTTTTAATAAAAAATGTTGTTAACTCCCAAAGCTCAAACATTTTATTTTGTGTGTGTGTGTGTGTGTGTGTGTGTGTGTGTGTGTGTGTGTGTACCCAGGCTGCTGGGTATAGTCATTAACATTAGATTTTTAAATTTTTTTCTATTTTTCTTCTTCTTTGTTTTCTATTTTGTTTTGTTTTCATAGCTTTTCTTTTATTTTTTCCCTTCTCCTCCCTCCTTTCTTTCTTCCTTTCTTCTCTTCTTTCCCTTTTTTTCTGTTTTCTCCTCTTTTACAAAGCAGGTTCTCAACTACGTGGCCTAGCCTGCCATTGAACTCTTAATCCTCTGTCTCAGTCCCCCCAGTATTGAGATAACTAGGATCCCATCTGCAGACCTGCACTCTATATTACTCATGCCTGCTTTTAGAATCAGTGTTATTGATATAGGGTGACTAATTCTTTTTGTACTGAAAGAGTTTAAATGTTCATGTCTTAAGTTGAGTTTAAGACAAGAATTTAAAGTTTCAGATTCATTTCCTTTTAAAAATACTTTCAAAATGTAAGTGTCTAACTCAAGAACTTCATGGATCTATTCCACAGCACCATATCTGAGGGCTGAGTGGGATCAGGTCTTTTATGTTTGTCATGCTTCAGTAAGGTGGGAATTGTACCTGCTCTTTTCTCCAGCTGCATTTCTCCCAGACCCTGTCCATGTCCCCTCATTTTCTCTAAGAAGGATACTTTTATTCTGAGTAAGGAAAGAATACTAGTGATTCTTACGTGCAGGAGTATTTAAGAACCACTGGTCATTCATTGCTAGATGCAGGTTGAACTCCTAAGACCTCACTTCCCAGTTCTCCAAGTTTTCATGTTGTCATTGCAAATTTTTTTGTTGTTGTTGTAATTAGTAAAAGGGTTACATGATATTTGCCAGATAGAAGGTGCATTAATTCACATACATTGATACCCTTTCACATGTCTTGGTACCCGTTTCCCTCCCCCCCACGCCTCCCACCCGTCTTGGTTTTCCCCCTTCCCTATCAAATTTCAAATATCCAAATACAAATAAATTCAATATATCAGATAACAAAGTGAGATACTATACCAATATGAGATAACCAAGGGACAGCAAAGGAGATGAGAGACAACATAGTACATTAAGGACAACAATCATTCATTATATGGCTTTTGTTTCACTATCCTGGAGGTCCTTTCAATTAGCTTCGCATTATATGTCCTTATGTATCAAGATTTTGCTCTATTGCAAATCTCTGCTAGTAGAGCCCAAGGTTTCTACTGATTATGACAAATGAGGGAAACCATTGAGCCTAAGTTCCTTTGAGTCTGGCTTATTTCACTTAATATGATTTTTTCTAAGTCTTTCCATTTCCTAACAAATGGGGCGATGTCATTCTTTCTGACAGCAGCATAGAATTCCATTGTGTACAAATACCACAACTTGTTGATCCACTCATCAACTGAGGGACATCTAGGTTGGTTCCATATCTTTGCTATGGTGAATAGTGCTGCATGTCATTGCAAATTTTAAAGTAAGCAAATATTTCCTGATTCCTCTACTTTTAAATACCATCATACCTCTCAAATAGTATGAAGTTTAATGTGAAAGTTGGTGAATGTAGAGATATAGAATTTGAAACAAACAAACGAACCAACCAACCACCTAGCATGTATGCATGGTATCACACCAATTTAGAAACAAAGAAAAGGAGCACATACTGGTATCAGTATGCACATGCCTTCTAATGTCTGTGGAAGAAGAAACAAAATATTACAATACGGTTATTACAGGTAGAAACTGACAGATGGGAAACCTGTCCACATTATATATGTTTGATCTACTCAAACATGGCCTATTTTGAAAAGTGAAATTTCAAAAACTGGTTTCTAGATCATTCTGATAAATGATCATATACTAGATCAGATATTAGAACACAAGAAAGTTTATTCTGAACAAAGATTATGTATGTTTGACATTTAAAAACTTATCATTTAGATCAACTGCAAGATTTTTATCTTCAACAAAACAACACACTCATGGACGGAAAGGGGAAGAGGAACTCTGAGACTGAATGACACAGCAAGCAGTGATTGTGGAACTTTTCACTCAAGACTGAGTAAGAAATCCTTTTGTAAAAGCAAGCCATCATTTGTCAGGGTAAAACCTGAAGCAGGATATACACTTACCCACTTCTTGAAGTTGGGGTAAGAGATTCACCAATAAATCTGATTAGTGAAAACTGTTGTTCCTAACATGCTGTAGGACTCCTCCCACTTCAAGGTAGCCTACTTGTCAGACTACAGTCCAGTTCTGATTCCATCACTGTTTGGTAACCTGGGATGGGAACTTGCCCTCTCTCAGCAATAATGGCCGCAGTTTTAAGGGGGGAAAGTTTCTGTTTATAGCTTTCTGAATGGTTATGAGAACCCAGTAAGATTCTAGAGCACAGCACATACCTGTAGAGGAATCCCATCATTACTGAAGCAAATCACTGTAAAATGTAAAGTCCTTGGAAAACAAAATAGCTTTCCCATAATTTATCCTTAGTTTTTCAAACATGGTATTGGGGTTGAGATGGAAGGCCAGTTTCTAAGGAAATAAGTGTGGGATTATTGAATCCTGCAAGCAGGACAATCAGAAGCTGGAGGTAGCAGATTCTATAGTTTGGCATCCAAAAAGTTGCTGTACTTTGTCCAGGGGTCCAAACTGAGACTGAGGCTGGGTAGAGAGGTGGGTGCAGAACTGGTTTTGCCAGTCAGTTTTGATTTTCTTTCGAGGACAGTACAAGCAGAAGAGGAATTCAATTGCATGAGTATCTGTTGAGAGTAAGCTCAAGAAATGGGAATGGAATATATGTAGACCAAAAGAACAGGAACAGTATTTTTAGTGGTATAACTGACAATCAGGTTTCTAAGTATTATCAACAAAGTAAGAGTCATTCTGTACTCTGAGTTTAACTCCATTGCCTGCTAAAATTTAAAACAAAAAATGCAAAATAAAACTTCAGAACAGGTCTTATTATGTTCACTGTTGAAATCAGAAAATATAGGTCATTGGAAAGGAAAAATAAAAGCATTTCAAGGCCTAAGATATTGTCTGTTAACACAATTATTCAGGTGGACCTTGCTCTCTGCACATGTGTATACATGAACCACAAGTTTGTGATTCATAGTGTTATACTGCATTAGAATCTGACATGTTTATTTTTACTGGATATCATAATGATCCTGTATCCACACCAATATATGTTTCTTTACTTTATCTTCTTCTTCTTCTTCTTCCTCCTCCTCCTCCTCCTCCTCCTCTTCTTCTTCTTCTTCTTCTTCTTCTTCTTCTTCTTCTTCTTCTTCTTCTTCTTCTTCTTCTTCTTCTTCTTCTGTGTTTATTAGGGTTTGTATTTTCTTCTTATTTTTTGTGGGTCATGGGGCTTGAACTCTGGGCCTGGACACTGTAGCTGAGCTCTTCAGTTCAAGGCTACTGCCCTACCTCTTGAGCCACAGCCCCACTTTCCATTTTCTAGTGAGTAACTGGAGATAAGATTAGTGCCTGGGCTGGCTTTGAACCATGATCCTCAGATTTCAGTGTCCTGAGTAGCTAGGATTACAGGTATGAGCCACTGCACCCGGCTTAGGGTTTGTATTTTTTAAGAAGCTATTCTACTGCTTCAGTTACTCCTCTAGCTCTATTTGCTGTGGTATTTATGAAATATGGTCTTTTTTAGTTTTTGCAGATCTGGACTGTGATCCTCCTCTTTCATGCTTTCCACTGTAGCTGAGATGAGTATCATGTAATACCATGCTTAGCTTCTTTCTTTCTTTCTTTTTTTCTGTTCAGATGGGGTCTCATAAATGATATTTTTGCTCAGGCTGGCTTCAAACTGTGATCTTCTTCATCTTTAGCTCCTAAGTAGCTAGGATTACATGTGTAAACTACCACGCCTGGCCTTCTTCAATATTCTTAATGGGTTCATAATAATTTTTTGAAAGCTGTGCTTTATTTAATTCAATTTTTTAGGCATTTGAGGTCTTCCATTTTTTCTACTGTAAGCAATTCTTGGATATATATTTTTCAAGCCACTAGAACTTAAAAGGAATTTGAAATTATTGAGAAATGTTATAAAAATTTAGTTCTAGTATTTAAGCTGAATAAAAAAATCTCTCCTTTATAAAGCCCAAATACAATTTGAAAAGCAAGTTATAATTTAGTCAAAATATACTTAGTAATGGAAATCCAGTCTCGAAAGCTACCAAATTTACTTTTAAAAATAGTACATCTTTATTTTTGGCAGGCCAAGGAATCAGGAGCTCTAATCTAACAAATTTACTTTCCTATTACAGTTATGCGCAATCAAGGCAGTCTACGGCTGATCCTTAATAGCAAACTCTGGGCTGAAATGAAGATTCAAAGAGCAAACCACAGAAATTTGCAAATAACTGCTACAGATTTAGAAGACTATAACATCAAAGTATTTTTAATTCAAGTAAGTGAAAAATTGCAGTGATGCAAGATTATCTTACAAATGCACTAATAGAACTCATGATTCCTGGTTTGATTTTTGTTTTTATTCTTTCTTTCTTTCTTTCTTTCTTTCTTTCTTTCTTTCTTTCTTTCTTTCTTTCTTTCTTTTTTTTCCTTTCTTTTTTTTGGTGGGTTATGGTGATTGAACTCTGGGGCCTGGGCACTGTCCCTGAGCTCTTCAGCTCAAGGCTAGCGCTCTACTACTTGAGTCACAGCTCCACTTCTGGTTTTCTTGTGGTTAATTGGAAATAAGAGTCTCATGGACTTCTGTGCTGGGGGTGGCTTTGAACCACAATCCTGAGATCTCATCCTCCTAAGTAGCTAGGATTATAGGTATGAGCCACCTGGTGCCTGTTTTTATTTTCTGATCCTAATCTGTATCATTGGAAAAGGAATTAGACACTCAGTGTGGTTGCTTATCCTCAAAGACCTAAATACATATGGAATTCCTAAATCAATACCAAAGTCAGACTAGGCAATTCTTACCCATTCCAGTACATGCATATGCTATATGCCGTCTACCCTTTTCTTTACTGTTGAAATTCTGTTAACAACCTTACTAAGTTACCCAAGTGACTATATATTGTCAGGAAGAACTCCTAAGAGGAAGTCAGCAGAATCTGACTGAGACAGAAAAGGCTTTCGGATCACTGGAAAGGAATCAGCAAGGAATGGAAAAACCCAGAGCTAGCAAGTTCTAACAACCGGTCCAATAGCAAATTCCAATTCTGAACATGAGTAAATCTCCAAGGTAACAGGATGGGAGCAGTGTAGCTGTTCCCAGAAATAGGAATGCTTGACCTCAAATACAGGATCCTAACAACACAAGAGAGCTTCCAACAACAAAGCTCCCCTCCCCATGAAAGCTGGATTTTCCCCATGGGCTGAGATCCAGAAGAATGGAGGAAACAGAGTACCCAAGTGATTCAGACAGAAGGTGACCACACAAGTAAATAGGCTTCTACAGAGTAATGGAGAAAGCTGTTGGTGTGTGGCCAGTGATAAAACAAGACAAAACAAATGTTTTATTATATAAATGTAAGTGTATTACCAAGTGTGATACTGTATTTGATTCCAAAGTCCACCCCTCAGATATGCTTACTTTCGACATATTATATTATACTACTATATAAATTGAACATCCCTGATTAAAAACAACAACAACAACAAAATGCTCCAAACTTCAAAACTTTGTGAGTCTCAACAGGTAACCATAAGTGGAAAATTTACACCTGACCTTATGTGATGAATCACAAACTACAAGCATAAATCTAAAGGTGGCATAAATAAAGGCAAACATAGAACATTATTTTCAGGGTACATATGAAAGGCATATGTAAAACAGAAGTGAATTTTATGTTTAGACACAGATTCCATCCCCCAAAGACACTTCATTATGTATACTCAAATATTCCAAAATTGGAAAAATGTAAATGCGTTTTTGTACATTTGTGGCATATCGCATGTATAAGCTTCAGGCAAATTACCTGGCTATTCTTTAATTTACACATGGGCAAAAAGGAAAGTGATGATAACACAGGCCTCCAGCTTTAATTTAAAATTAAGTGACTACAATGATTGTGAAACACTTAATGTGAATGAGTGCTTTCAAGTCATCAAAATTGTGTATTCCTCAAAAGTTCTTTTAATAGATAAGAGTTCTATTTTATTATGCATTATAATTTAATGAATGAATCCTACTGAGTTGAAGGGCAAAATTCTGGACTCAAGTACCAGCAATTTGCTGAGTAGCTGTAACTCATAGACAAGTTATTTTTACCTTTCTTTCTCTACTTTTCTCTTCCTTCCTTCCTTCCTTCCTTCCTTCCTTCCTTCCTTCCTTCCTTCCTTCCTTCCTTCCTTCCTTCTTTCCTTTCTTCCTTCCCTCCCTTCTCCTCTCCCTCCCTCCCTCCCTTCCTTTCTATTTTTCACTCCCCTCCTTTCCTTTCCTTTCCTTTCCTTTCCTTTCCTTTCCTTTCCTTTCCTTTCCTTTCCTTTCCTTTCCTTTCCTTTCCTTTCCTTTCCTTTCCTTTCCTTTCCTTCCTTCCTTCCTTCCTTCCTTCCTTCCTTCCTTCCTTCCTTTCTTTCTTTCCTTCTTTCTGTATTAGAGTTTAAACTCAAGAGCTCACTCTTGGTAGGCAAGTGCTCTACCACTTGAGCAATATACATGGCTCTTTGTTGCTTTGTTGCTTTATTTTTTTGCCCAGGTTCAGCTTTGGACCGAGATCCCATATTTATGCCATTTGAATAGTTGAGATTACAGGCAAGAGTCATCATATCTCGTTTATTGAGATAAAGTCTTGCTAATATTTTTGCTTAGGCTGGCATCAGACACATGTGTCAAAGAATTGGGTTTCCTTTTCTCTTTTTGGCCATAATTTTCTCATTTACAAAGGAAAGGGAAGGATGAGTCTATATTAAATACCTGTGTTATCCGCTTTTGCTAATATAAATGAAATAATTATATTGCAGCAGTGTTGTAAGGATAGAATAAAAATATAACAGTTAAATGTCATACCAATTTTGATTATTGCTACCATCATTTTTATATTAATAATAATCAGAAAAATACCACAGAAAATACTGTAAAGCACAAGCATCTTATGTGTTTTCATGGTCAATCTCATAGATTGCTTTAATGAAGTTTGTTATGTGACTTGGAGAAATGTTTGAGCAGAATGATGGAAAGGAAATTGAAGACATATTCTCTACTCTTCCAATTGTCTATGGGGTAAAATAGTGGAAGAAGAAATGCCTTAATGCTAAAGTTATTTTAAGTCAAATGAATATATTAAATTGCAAAACTTAAATGTACATACACATTGAGGCTTCTTACAATTTATTCACTGTTGGATGGAATTTATTCCAAAAATGAACGAATTGATAAGACTCTTAACACTTATAATTACATTGTATTGTAATTATGTACAATTATATACTATACCATATAACTCTTTCCTTATTAATAGTGGTAGATTAAAATCTGTAAAATGTGGTTGTCTAGCAAGTGTAGGCTCTGGGTTCAAGCCCCATTACCCTCCCCCCAAATCTGTAAAATGTGGCTAATGCCTATAAGTGATTTATATTCTTAATAATTTAACTTGCCTCATGAAGGCCAGTGCCAAAGATACAGGACGTCTGTATGCAGCAATACATCATCGTCTGGTAACCCTTCGAAGCTTCCATAAGCACAAGGATGTCAATCAAGCTGACAGCTCATCAGAAACAGCTCTCCAACAGCTCAACTGCGAGAGTTATGATGAGGAAGAGGATGATTTCATTCAAGTTACTGAAAACAAGTCAGGTAAATATATATATATATATATATATATGTTAAAATGATTTTTAAAAAAGCCTGAAACTGATCTCTTCAAAGTGTGTTGTGGTTAGAGCCCTGGAAATGTGGCTCTGAAGAGTGGGTTGGAATCACTGGTCTTCATTAGGATTTTACTAGCTCAACCTCACTGTGGTGTTGCCTACATGACATTTGCCTATACATTACACTGAGGACAAGTCAAAGTATGATGTTGCTATTCTGAAAATAACCACTTGTTCACATTTCTCTTCACTTGTTCTTGTTCTTTTATTGGCTAAAACAAGAAGAATTGGAAATAGATATAATGGGACCTCCAGGGCCTTGAGCTCTTAGTTGAATTTTTTTCTCATGGCTGATATCTTGCCTTTTGAGCCACCTCCCTAATCTAGCTTTTTACTGTTTAATTTGAGATGGAGTCTTTATATTTCTACTCAGGCTCACTTTGAACTGTAATCCTCTGAGTCTCAGCCTCCTGAGTAAATATGATTATAGATGTATACTATTCAGCTGCCCAGCTATTATTTTAAATTTTTAATTATATATAATTTAAGAATTTATCAAAGAACATGTATAAAATTGTATTAAATGGCTGGTGTTGTGGCTCAAACGGTAGAGAATCTGATCAGGTAAGTTCAAATCTCAATACCCACAGGAAAAAAAAACTGCATGAAATATTTCCTGCTTTGTAATATATGCAAATATATTCTGCAGTATCTGCAAATTGCAATCATTACCATGGTCGATTCAGAGAGCTAGAGAACTAAGGAAGTATGATTGTTTTGCTACCTTTAACAAATCTATTCAGCAAATAGTTTATTGTTCCCTGAAACATGAACTGAAAATAAAAAATTATCTTTTATATTATTATGTTTATATTGCTGATAATAAAATAGAGTCTGATAGAAAATGAGTTGGTACTTATTAAAAGTTATCAGTTTAGTATAGCAATTACATGTAAAAAAATATATATACATTTTTTGTGGGTCATGGTGCTTGAACTCTGCCTGGATGCTGTCTCTGAGCTCTTCAGCTCAAGGCCTGCCCTGAGCCAAGGTCCACTTCCCGTTTTCTAGAGGTTAACTGGAGATAAGAGTCTCAGGTCCTTTTGAGCCCTGGCTGGCTTTGAACTTTGATCCTCAGGTCTCAGCCTCCTGAGTAGCTAGGATTACAGGTGTGAGTCACCACGCCTAGATAAAATACTCTTAATGAGACGTGCTTTCAAGATTTATATTCTGTTCTGTTCTGTTGTTGGAAGTAGATGAGGGTTGATATGAAACAATCTTAACTTAAAGCAATGGAGGTGACATAAGCAAAGTCCAATTGTATGAGTTCTTTCCCTACCCTTTCCCCCCTTTCAAGATAGTATCTTTTTCCATTTGCAAACAAATGTCATGATGATATGGGAGCTATAAAAGTCTATTGACTGGACTTTGTTGTCCATGAACTAAGGAATATTTTAATTATCTGAAAATACCAGATTTAAAATAATTAGCAGTATTTGCATGCACATCTTATATCATTTCCTAGCCAGTAAGCCAATCATGTTCAATTGTATTTGATATTAAATCTACTCTAAATATACTATTGTGTAATGAAATATTTTGAATTTATGTCACAGATCCTTCCGGGTGGAGCCATAGACAGTCAGTTGCCTGTTCATGAACACAACCTACTGTACATGTGACAATATACACACAGACTGGCTACTCTACAGAAGCACCAACCCCTCCTAACTAATTGAAATGATCCTATTCATTTCTTGGAGAATTTTTAGAGTAAAACTTAAGGAATATAATTTGCTGCAATAAAATTTTTTCTCTTATGTGCTACATCTTAATTATGGTGGGAAAATGACAGAATTTAAGAAATGGACCTCAGAAGTTAAAAAATTCATCATTTTCTTGAAAAAAAATACCCTTAGACTAGAATTTGATAACTAATTTGGACTTGCACATTGATGGATGTAATACTTAAAATTATAAATTTCTGATAAATACCTAAATATTTTTTCAGTCATACATGGGTCAAAACAAGTAATTTAGTTAATATTCAGTCATTTGTTTAAACTTTAATTGCATAATTTCATTAAATCATGTTTATCATCTAGAAATTTATACATATTCACTTAGCTTTTTGATTTCCAAATACTATAAAATGTACTTACATATTCAAGTTGTGAATGCCTTTACAAAATTATCTGTTCTTGGACTTGTATCCATTGCATTGTATATACTCATGATGGTTGATTAATACATAGTAATTGTTGAATAAATAAACAAAATATGACATTATCTATGTATCAAAAATTAAGTATATAAAGGCCAAATATGTTAACTTGTCCTTTGCTTTATGTATTTAATTTGTCATTAATATTCTAATAGGTGTGATTATCTAAGAACCGTTTGAAAACAAGTTTATAATATGTTACCAAAAGAGTCTTTTTCTTAAATTCTACATTGTAATATATACAATAAGTTTTACAACAGAATTTTGGAACAGATTTTGATGTTCTTTTGAGATCTGCTTCAGAGATACTTTATGAGTTATGTGAAAATTCATCCTCTGTACTTATGAACAAATTTTTCTTTCAATCTGATCAATCACTTCATCACTTCCAAATGATGCGTGCGTGCGTTTGTGTGTGTGTGTGTGTGTGTGTGTGTGTGCGTGTGTGTGTGTCCTGAGAATTGAACTCAGGGCCTTGATGCTATCCCTGAGCTTTTGTGCTCAAGGCTAATGCTCTTATTTTGAGCAACAGTGCTATTTCCTGCCTTTTGGTAGTTAACTGGAGGTAAGAGTCTCATAGACTTCCCTTCCTGGGCAGGTTTTGAACCTCATTCCTCAGATCTCAGCCTGCTAAGTAGCTAGTATTACAGGCATGAGCCACTAATGCCTAGCCAAAATGCCTTTTGTTGCATCCATAAAGAATTCCCCAATTAGGATAGAGATTCACAATTCCAAAATGATTTCTGAAAATGTTTTGAACAATGACAACTTAGCTAGACTAAGGCTATCACCTCACAAAGTGCTACTTTGCAGAAAATGTTAATTTGGGAGCTTATATGTAAGTATATATTTTAAAAGATACCTTCTTTTGTAAAGTTTACTAGTAATAAAAGCAAGTATATATGCATGCAGTTTTTAAGTTAACCATCACCTGCTACCTGAAAATCTTATTAATCTTAAATGAATTCTTTGAAACTGATTTATTGAGTATGTCTATTCAAAGTTTTGCTCTTCCACATAACTGAATAGTTAAAATTTACTGTAAGTTAGCTACCTGTAAAGGTCTAATCAGTCTTCACAAAAACCACATAGTGCATAAAAATCCTTTACATACACATTAAACACTAGGTCGGACAATAATGGTAGAAGGAAACTTAATGTGAGAAAGGAAGGAAGAAACAGCAGAGAGAAAAGGGGGGGCAAGGGGAAACTTTAGCATGAAGGGGAAGGATGCAAGCAATTTTGTCCTAAATTTAAAGTTTTCCTTCTCTTTCTCTCCCTTCTTCGCCCATGCAACTGATCCACAAGACTGATATTTCTCAGTGGAAAATTTTCACTAGAAAGATAATACAGACAGGGAGACATTTAAAGAAGATATGATAGTACTGATTTTCCTATGAGACCTTAGCAGTGTGGGAAGGTTGTGAAAGTACTGTCAAAGAACAGGGATCTTTATCTTCCTGACATGTCATTCTTCTTTTCATTCTTTGTCCACTAGGAAATAAGCAATTAAAAAAAATCAAAGTTGAATTAATTCTAAGACTTTCTTTGACCTCACTTTTATAAATCAAAGGATAAAATATATTATCTAAGTTGCGATCTGCCTATGATAACAAATTTGAAATAGGGTTGGAATATCAGGAATGTAGTAAAAATGTCTGGATTTTGAAGAATATACATGATATGTAGCTCATTATTCTTTCAATCATTCTGATATTTGAAATGTATAGTTTTCCTTGTATGTTTTCATCTAGTCTTCCTTTTGGATTTTTTTAAATGTCCTTTGCCTTATTCCCTTCTCTTTCATGTGAACATATTCCACATTCATATTTCATATGTTCTCTTTCATGAGATCAATTGTACAAGTACGTTCATTTTCCTAAGTTACTGAATTATGTGACGTCAAACCCTGTATTTTAGCTTTTCATAGTAGTTTTTAAAATCAATGTTTACTTAATAATCTCCAAATACATTAGATGCTCAAGTGGTAGAGTTCTAGCCTTGAGAAAGCCCAAGGACAGTGCTCCAGCCCTGAGCTCAAGGCCCAGGACTGGCAAAAAAATGTTTTCTTATATCCATTAAAATGTTTACTTACATTCACTACTAGTAAAGCCTTTGTTCCCATGGGAAAATATATACAAATCTTAGAATATATGAATGTCATAAAAAGGGTGGAAGGCATGGGTTTACAAATTTGAAGAATGCATCTTAAGGCCTTTGTAAATCTACAAATTGTGACTATTATAGTATTATGTACTATTTCCAATAAAATGTTGATAAAATTAAGTTTGTTTATGTGCAGTGATCATAATGACTAGTTTTTTTTTAAACCATAGATGGGTTAAAGTTTGAAATTCAAAACCATTGCTTTTTGTTTTCAGTTGAGAGTTTAAGTACATGAAGGCCAGGAATGAAAGTCCGTCTATTTTGCTTGCTTGCTTGCTTTCCTTCCCTCTTTCCTCCCTCCCTCTTTCCTCCCTCCCTCCCTTCCTTCTGCTTGCTTGTTATTTCCTTTTCCTGCTCCTCCTCCTCCTTCTTCTTTTTTGCACGAGTCAAGTTATACTGACCACACTACCACACAAGTAAACTTTTTGACATCAGACCTGGAGCAATGAAATACATCAACATGTTTAAATTTCTAAAATGATATGTGCAAATTGTGACTGGAGGAATTTGTGAACTGACTGTTGAATATTTAAGCTAATAGATTTGATATAATTTTCTAGTAAGTACAGCATTACTAAAATTTCTTAATTTCTATCAATTTAGTAGACATAAAATATTATGATCTTTATTATTACCTTAATTTGTGTTTTTTCTGAAGTTCAAGAAGATTGTTTTCAGATACTTATTTACTGTTTTCTTTTAAGAAATTCTTCTTTATGATTCTTGCAAAGACAACTATACCATTTTTTCCTTTTATTAACTCCTAGCATATAAAGGATAAATGGCAAATTCTTATATATGGACAAAACAGTTTCCTTGGGATTTTCTCATCTATCTTTCTTGTCTTACTTTCCATTGCCCACTTCTCTCTACATTATCTAGGAAATCTGAATTGTTATTTTATTGCCATTGTGATCTTCCTTTTGATATTTTCTTCTGCATAATTTTTCTCAGTTTTGGTGATACTAATTATGAAGCCAATTCTTGTCTTAGGACATTTGTTGAAAGCTCCTTAACTCTTCTGAGGCTAAATTAAGACCTGCTCTTCAAAGCTGTATAAAAACATACAGAAATTAGGTTCTTCAAGGACCAGAGAACTAATGAAAAGGCTATCACTTAACCTCTAGCACCTGGCAGGTTGCCTGGCCCAAATACAACTTGATATTCACTGATGTGTTGTATGTACAAAAATCAAGAGCCATTATATAATAGAAAGCTAGAAAAAGTAATTTTAAGTTTAGGAGAAAGATAGGGGTAGAGCTCTTGATTGCTGAAGTCATGAAAAGAGAAAGGGCTAATATTTTAGGTAGCAATTGTGTTTCATAGATGAAGTAGGTGCAGAAATATTAAGCAACTGTTCAAGGTTCACAAAGCTAATCAGTTCTAAAGCTGGGATTTGAATCAAGGTTTTTCTCATTTCAAGGCCCAAATTCTTTTCATTACGTAACGTGGATGAGATCATGCAGAAGAATGAAGGGAAGGTTATAGCAAGTGAGAGATAGAGAGACAGAAAAGACAGGAGTTAGATCCTGCAGATAAGCCTAGAAAGAAGTCAAAATGAGGATGAAGAGCTATAAATAACAGTACTGAGAATTGGAGTGCTGGGAAACAGTAAAAATTTCAGAAAGGAATGACAGCAATTTCAAGTGCTAAAGACAGCTTAAAGCATTGAAGGACTGAGCAATGTCTTCAAAGTTTCAATCAGATCATTTGATAAACTTGGAAATAGAATTCAAGGAACACATGAGAGAATACTTTATGAAGCAATATTTGTAAATGGGTGGAGAAAGGATCAATTATAAGGGTGGGAAAAGGTATAACCCTTCCAGACAGGGAGATACATATTATTATATATGTTGTGTCTTTCATTTCTATCTAGAAACCATAAGGAGCCAAAAATGTGAGTTATTATCTGTGAAGTAGGAAGAAAAGAGGCATAAAGTTTCATATATATACATATATATATATATCAAGATAAGAGTTTAGGTTCCAATTAAGTTTTCTCCATTTATTTTTCTATCAAATGGGCCAACATTCTCCCATTTAGCTTCAAATCTGTGTCATTTGTGATGTCTCCCTTCTTAATATGTAATGAATCATGAAATGTGAAGAATAAAAGAATATGAATGAGACCAACGAGTTTGGCCTTGTGGTAGAGTGCTTGCCTAGCATGCACGAAGACCTGCTATTGTTGGATTCCTTGGTGCCATATACATAGAAAAAAAATCTGGAAGTCATGCTGTGGCTCAAGTGGTAAAGTGCTAGCCTTGTGAAAGACCAAGGACAGTACTCAGGCCCTGACGTCAAACCCTAGGACTGGCAATAAACAAACAAGTTACTTAAAGATGACATGTTGGGCTGGAAGTTTGGCCTAGTGGTAGAGTGCTTGTCTAGCATACACAAAGACCCAGGTTCGATTCCTTGGTACCACATACATAGAAAAAGCTGGAAGTGGTGCTGTGGAATGTCCACATTACCTCCCACAGGAGGGAGTGGGTAAGTCCTAATCAAAAGCAAAACATTATCACATAAAATTGTGTGTGCACCATCATATATCATATTCAGGTTAACTGAATAAACTGAGCTTAGTAGAACCTTGCTACCCCTCTAGTTCAACTTTGCTTTGCAGAGGAGGCACCTGAGCATGATGAAATACTCTACGCCAAGTCCAAAAGCTGCTTGCTAGTAATGCCAGGAGTGGAAAGGATAAAAAGAGGTGCCAAGAGTAGGTAGGATCTAGGAATAGATGGAATTAACCCCTAGGATGTGAACTGCCATTTGATTTTCTCCTCCTGCCTACTTATCTTTCTAGTCACATTACTCTTTTCCTGGCCTGGGTCCTTATTTCTGCAGTTATTCAACAGCCCCAGACAATCTCCTCTTCCCTCCTGGTCTACCAACACTCCAAGGCCCGATCAATAGTTGCCAAACACTGCCTTCAATACTCTGCTTTCTGGCCTGTCTATAGGATAAAGTCCAAAACGCTGACATTCTTAACCCTGTCCTGCCCCATCTAGTTTGGCAAACTTATTTCCCCGTTCGGACACCCATTATCTTTCCAGGTCTTAAAGGCAGCGACTGTCTCTCCCTCTGGGACGATGGCTCTTTGGTACTCAGAGGCAGGTGGGAGGTCCCAAGCTGAGCCGCGTTTAACCAGTTGTCTGGATATTCCTAATGCCTTCTGTAACGTAGACGTGGCCCAGCAAACTACACAAGTTGGTCCCGAGTCGCTCTCCAAGCCCTGGTTAAAATGCACGAACAAGGTGCAAGCGATTGTTCCCGGGGAAATAGTGGAAGAAGCCCACTGAGCAAGAAGCTACGGACACCAGCTTTCCCGCCAGGCGCTCAAAGCCCCGCCCACAGTCCCTGGGCCAACTCAGACCGGTTCCAGCTGGTTTTCTGGAGGCAGCTCGAATGCCAAATAGCATTCCAGCTCTCGCCCCGGCGACAGCCAATCCCCGCAGCTGCTGGGGCTCCGAAACCGCAACGGCCTCTGATTGGCTGACTGAGTTAGCCCGGGGGCGGGCGAAGAGCGTCCACGGTGTCGCGGGTGGAAGGAGTGATTGGGCCCCGGTGAAGCGGCTACTGCGCAAGCGCCAATGGAAACGCATAAACAAACAAACCAACCCCAACACCCCGAGGCCTCCCGCTCTTCCCCGCCCACCTGCCCCTCGCGTGGGGCTCCCCGCCTCCCCAGCGCCCCGCTATCCCCGGCCGCGTCCACGTCTGGGCACGTCCCCTTCTCGGCGCGGACCACGCACTTCCCCGCACCTCACCTCCCAGCGCCCGGCGCGAAGTTAAAGGCCGGGGCGGCCCGGGCGGCCCGGGCGGCGCCCACTCCCGGCGGCGCGGAGCCCAGGCCAGCGCTGCAGCCTGCGGCCGCTGCCCGGCCGAGCATGACTTGCTACCGGGGCTTGCTCCTGGGCAGCTGTCGGCGAGTGGCAGGCGGCCGGGCGGTGCTGCGGGGCGCGGGGCCGCGGCTGGGTGGTGACGGCAGCCGGCGGCGCCTGGCGCACGGGCAGCCGCGCGAGCTGGCGGGCTGTGGCAGCCGCGCGGACGGCGGCTTCCGCCCCTCGCGCGTGGTGGTGGTGGCCAAGACCACCCGCTACGAGTTCGAGCAGCAGCGCTACCGCTACGCGGAGCTCTCGGAGGAGGACCTCAAGCAGCTGGTGGGTCCCGGCGGGGGCGCCCCGGGGCCGGGCTCGGCCCGCGTTCGCTCCCCCACCCGACTGGGGTTTAGGGGTGACGGAGGGAAGGCGCTGGTTCCTGTACTTCCCCCCTCAAGCCAGACCTCTGGGGGCGACCCCAGTCCTCAGGGCACCCCTGGGCCCCACTTGCCGACCTCACAGGATCCCCCGAGCCTCGCCCCTTGCTCGGGTAGGGCATCTCCAGCCCCGCCAGTGGTGGTTGGCGGGGGGGGGGGGGGGGGGGGGAGTTGGGGGGTCTGCAGGCCCGGGAACTGCGCCCCGCGGGGGGCCCCGGCTGCTGAAAGCGGGGCGTCGGTGCCACGGACCCCCCCCCCCTCCTTTCACTCTGTGGCCTGGGCCACCCTGGGAAGCCCTTCGGAACCCCTCGTTGCCTTGTTGCCTTGTGGGAGGCAGATGAGGGTCTTGCAATTTGTGTCAAAAGTACACGTGGATTTGGTGCCAGGAAGAGCAAGGGAGGAAATGCGATTTGCATCTGGTTAGGTAGAAAGGTCCCCTCATGGACATGTTCTAGCGGCTCCACCCTGGACTAGATGTATTCATTCCTTGTTTGGAGAAGCACATAAATCGGAGGCCAGATCTGATCATCCCTCTCCCCCTTTATTGAAATTTCCTGATGTCATATCCCTAATCGTCATTAAGAAATGGAGAGTAATCCATGCTACCAGGGACAGTATTATCTAGGAAAACCAGCACTGGACACTTCATTGTTGTCCCTGTACTCAACAGGGTTTGGAATTAGTTGCATGTAACCACTACTTTCGAATTCTGTGCAATCTTCACCACAGTTTTGTAGACATGTCAAACTGAAATTATATGTCTTTTCTTGAAGGGAGCCCAACTAGAAGCATAGGCGCCCATTTGCTTTTTCCTTTTCTTTTCCTGAGTGTTTGTAAAACATTTATCGAATTTAGAGAAAATCAACAGTTTGGACAGAGCAGGGGAAGTTGCAGTTGTGTTAGACTGTGAAATTGGTAGTGAGGGAATGTTAAGGTCAGATGAAAGTACTTGTTTCTATTTTGGGAAAGGGGTGTGTCCTTTGGTTTATATTCCTCTAATTTTTTCAAAGATCCACCTTTTAGAAATTGTCAGCTGCCATTTAAAAACAATGTTCTGTATACAGTTTCACCGATGCCTCCCCATTTCAAGTAGTACATCAGGGACAGAAGAAAGAGAGAGAGGGAGAGAGAGAAGAGAACAGTATATTCAATTTGGCACAGTGTGGGGAGCAGAGGTCAGGAGAACTCTAGGCTGTGGCTCTGTGTTGTTAATTTCCTGTGTGATTTTTCAACTTTTCTTAGTGTCAAGGCAATACTTTTTGTACAGTACCTTCAGCTTTTCAGTTAGTTCAGTTTGTGGATGTTAGGATTGGATTAGATTGTCCCCAAAGTCCTTTTCAGTGCTGGCATTTTGAAATTTTTTGAAGGCCTCAGGAAAATGGGTGGTATTAGTATGGGGATTAACTCTTGGACCTCTGAACTACACCGCCACCAATACAAACTTAAAATGTAGGGAAAGTCAATAATTCTTTAAAAGTCAAACTACCTAGTGTACCCAGAGTGGAGAAATCTCTTAACAGGTAAATATTTGTCCCTGATGTTGTTAGAATAAGAAAACTTTGAAGTTTCATTATAAGACTGTGAAGGCAGTTTTGCAATTGCATGATAGTAGATGGTGGAATAGGCTTTGTTGGGGATAACATTGCAGTTTTATTAAATAAGTTGTCTATTGAGAAGAATTATATTGTTATCATTGTTAGTCTTGTTATCAGACAGTATTGGGATTTGAACTCAGGGCCTTGAAATTTTTAGGCAGATAAAAAAAAATTCATTTGAGTTGCATCCTAGCACTCTTGCTTTAGTTGTTTTACAGATAGGACCTTTGGCTATTTGCCTCAGGCTATTTTTGGGATCCAGTCTCACTAGTTGTGCTGCAAAAGAATTATTAAGTCTTCTGATCTTTGCCTTTTCTGAGTAGCTGTGATTACAGTGTGAACCACCAAATCCAGCCTTTGTTTTATGATTATGTTAAGCCAGTACTTGCAATGAAATATGGAGTACTAGATACAGCCTAGACCAGTGATCAGGTACACCCCAAAGAATACTGGGCCTTGTAATGCATAGAAATGGTATGAACATTAATGTTGTTTGTTATATTGCACTGAAGTATGTGAACCATGTGTGTTGAAATGAAAGTAAATAACTAAATCCAGAAGCCAGTGGCTCTTGCCAGGAATCCTGGCTACTGAGCAGGCTGAGATCTGAGGATCTCTGTTTGAAGTCAGGGAAATTCATGAGATCCTTATCTCCAGTAAACCATCAACCCAAAGTGGAGCTGTGGTTGAAGTGCTGGAGCATTAGTTTTGAGCATAAAGACTCTAAGTTCAAGTCCCAGGGTACTCTCTCTCTGTCTCTGTGTTCCTTCCCCTTGCCCCCACACACTTAATGGCCAAGTGTTGCTCTGACACTCTCCTTTAGCTTTCTCATAGCTAGAGTTCTACCACTTGAGCCACAGCACCACTTCTGACTTTTTCTGTGTATGTGCTATGAAGGAATCAAACCCAGGGCTTTGTGCAAGCTAGGCAAGCCCTCTACCACTAGGCCACACAGCCCAAGTACATCTCTTTTAAGATACTACTTAAGGTACCAATAACATAGCTTCATCTTCATCAGAGTTCCAGTATAATTTTATATTCTGAAACATTTGGTTTTCTAACTTCGTAGAAGTGTAATGGAGTAGAGAAAATATCCTTTTAATGGACAAAGCATGTGCAGAATAGAATTACATCCTTCAGTCTAGGTCAAAGTTTTGACTGTCAGTTATTCTTTCAACTAATTACATTGCTTTATTTTTTAAGCCTTACCTTTTTTTCCCCTTTGTTCAGTGATTCTTCTTTAGTAAATTTTTAGCTAAGGAGTTTACCTGCATCTTTCATGACCTTGCAAGATTAATAAAGCTATTATTACAGCTTACTTTATCAAAGGAGATATAGCTGTTGGCAGAGGTAGAATTTTAATCATTATCCATAACAGTCACAAATCAGAGCTTTATGTAAAACCAAACTGGATTTGAAATGGATTTTGACACAAGAGAAATGCATTTGTCTCAGAAGAGTTTTATAGTCTTTTAGAGTCTTTTGGTATGTATCAGATACAAAACAGGCAGTTTCCACCCTCTTCTACTCCATCTAAGTCTGCTAACCTCATTAGCTACCCTTTGTAATGGTCCTCTTTTTATGTCTTAGGGTTAAAAAAAACAAAATGAGATAAAAAATTTTATTTAACAACACCTCTATTACTGGCTTACATTATCCCTTATTTAGTGCCATCATAAGTGATTTGGGAGGTGTTATCTCTTGCTTTTGTTTTTCTTCAGTTTCCTAATGAAGATGATATGGCATAGACTGTAAGTAATACTTTTTTGCCTCCTGGTTTGAGCAGTAAGTTTATTGTATGCAGTGTGGATATTTATCAAATTAAAGACTGTGATATAGAGCCTATGGGGCCCTTCTAACTGAACTTTGCTCCTCTCAGATCTTCCAGATGTAGCCACCAGATCTATCTAAAAGCCTTTTGATTCCTCTGCTTAGAACTTTCTAGATAATCCTCATAATCTTCCATGGTACATTAAAATAGTTTAAAAATGTAAATACAGAAATTCAGTTAATAAAAATCTGTACAACAAAAACATCTATTTTTCTTCTCACTGGTTATTTTTTTGTCCTTACAAATAGCTGTCTATATGTATAAATCAAAACAGTGAAATAGTCTTTTTATTACAGTGAAATATTCTTTGTCTTTCATCACATCCTTTTTTTGTTGTTGTGCATTGATAACATTACTGTTTTGTGCATTTTTCTTTCCACTTACAGTGCTGGTGCAGATTGTCATTCTTTTTAAAGAGTATATATTTCTATTATTATGTGTGTTGTGACACTTAAGTTGTTCACTAATTTTATTCATGTGTGTGAATTAATCTACAAGACAAATGACCTAAAAGACCCACATATTTGAATAGATAATTGTCAAATTGTCTTTTAGAGATTGTTTGCTTTTACCATTTTGCATGAGACTTCCTAGTTTTACAAAATACTTCAAAATTTTAAGTGTTGGACAACTTGACAATTTGAAATAATATTTCAAAGCAATTTAATTCACATCTCTTAGGGTCTTGATAGTTGCAGTCCTCTTGCTTTGAGTGCAGTCTTGTTTGTGTTCCTCCTTAGAGGTCATGCTCAGCTGTCTGTTAAGACTGCCTGGTAACCTTGTGGCCCTGACTTCCTGTGCTGGTCAAGGTTGTGTTACAGTCTCCATATATTCCATAATACTTACAATTATGTCTTCCGTGGACTGTAAACTAGAGATTTGGAAGCAAATATTTTACCTACCTTGTCATTCTCCCCATACTTATACATTCAACACTTTACTTAACAAGGTGGTGAGATGTTTCCATGTTGTTTAAGATGATATTTAGTTCTTTTTCTCACCTAGCCTAAGGACTAGTTTTTTTCCAGGTGAAGATCTAGAAAATCTAGCTGTGCAAAGCTGAAGGATTTGATTAATCAAGTTACCATCCTGCTTTTTTTTTTTTGAAAGATTTCATTAACACTGATTTTTTTTTACATCATATTTCAAATGTCAAGTTTAACAAAACAAGTATTCAAGAATGGAATCTCCATATGCAATCATTGGCACATAAATTTAAGAACAAAATTAAAATTAAGCTGAAAGTTTGCAATAGATATATATCGACTTACCTATTAATATGTCCATAGACTATATATCCCATCATAGATTTATATGTCTGTATAGTTATATCTCCAAGTTCATGTCAATGACCTTAAGTACCTGAGTGTTGAGTCATCACTCTTGTACTATTTGGATGTAATATCCACATATAAAGGAGACCATGCGCCTTTTATTCCTTTGGTCTTGGTTTATTCACTCAACATGGTTTGTTCGAGTTCCATGCACTTCCCAGTGAATGCCATTATTTTATCTTGTCTGTTGTCTATGTAGAATTCCATTCTATATATTCCATTGTATACCACATTTTTGTATTCATCTGCGGTAGGGCATCTGGGTTGTTTCCATCACTTGGCTATTGTGAATGTGCAGAGACGAACATGACTGAGCAGGTGTCTTTATCATATCCTGGGTTATGATGCTCAGGGTAGATGCCTAGGAATGGTATGGCTGGGTCTCTTTTAAGTTTTTTAAGGAATGTCCAAACTGCCTTCCAGAGTGGTTATACTAGTTTACATTCCCACCAGCAGTGCAGCAGGGTTCCTCTTTCTCCATCCACAACCCCGCCAGCATTTGTTGTCTGAGTTCAGAATATTGGCCATTCTAATTGGGGTATGGTGGTATTTTAGGGTTGTTTTTATTTGAGTTTTCTTTTTGACCATGCATGATGAGCATTTTCTTCTATGTTTCTTTACATTATTACCTCTCCCTCTGATAAGTCTCTCTTTAGTTCCCTTGTCCTTTTAGTGATTGTTTTGTTGCATTTGGGGGGAATTAGTTTCTTAAGTTCCCGGTAGATATTGGATATTAAGCATTTGTCTGATGTATTATTGGTAAATATCTTTTCCCAGTTGGTTGGCTGTCTTTGTGCAGAAACTTTTTAGGTAGTCTCATTTGTCAAATCTCTCTCTAATCTGTAGTGACCCTGGGACTCTGTTCAAGAAGTTTTTGGCTGTGCCCATGAGTTCCAGTGTCTCTCCTACTCTGTCATGTAGCAGTTTCAGAGTTTCAGGTCTGATATTGAGGTCTTTGATCCATTTTGAGTTAATATTCATGGATGGTGACAGGGTGGGATGAATTTTTAGTTTTTTGCACATGGCTGCCCGTTTTTCCAGCACCAGTAATGGAAGACGTGGTGTTTATTCCACTGTATATCTCTGGCTCCTTTGTCAAATGTAAGTTGATTATAAATATGTAGTTTCATTTCTGAATCTTCTGTTCCATTGATCTTCTGGTCTGTTTTTGTGCCAATACCATGCTGTTTTTGTTATTATGGCTCTATAGTAGAGTTTGAAGTCTGGTATTATAACACCACCTGCATTGCTCTTTTTGTCTAGAATTACTTTGGCTGTTCTAGGTCTTTTGTTAGTCCATATGAACCTTTGGATTACACCCTCTTTTTCGGTGAAGTATGTCCTTGGGATTTTGATGGGGATTGCATTGGAATTGTATATCTATTTTGGCAGTATGGCCATTTTCACCATGTTGATTCTCCCTATCCATGAACATAGGATGTCTTTCCATTTTCTGGTATCCTCTTTGGTTTCTTTCTTTAGGCTTTTGTAGTTTTCATTAAATAATTTCCTTATATCCTTGATTAGATTAATTCCTAAATATTTTATTCTTTTGGGGGCTATTGCAAAAGAGATCATTTTCTTGATTTCTCCTTCTGTTTGTATATTGTTGGCGTACAGTAAGGCTGACTTTTGAAAGTTAATTTTTTATCCTGCCACTTTGCTAAAGTGCTTTATTAGTTCTAGGAGTTTGGGAGTGGAATTTATTGGGTTGTTCAGGTGTAAGATTATGTCATCTGTGAATAGGGATAGCTTAATTTCTTCTTTCCCCATGTGGATCCCTTTGATGTCCTTCTCTTGCCTTATTTCTCTGGCTAAGTGTTCCAGCATTATATTGAAGAGAAGTGTAGTGAGTATTCCTGATTTTAAGATAAATGATTCTAGTTTTTCTCCATTTCATATGATACTAGCTGTAGGTCTGTCATATATGGTTTTAAATATTTTAAAGAATGTACCTCCTATTCCTATTTTCTCTAGTGCTTTCAACATGAATGGGTGCTGTATTTTGTCAAATGGCTTCTCAGTGTCCAGAGAAATTATCATATGATTCTTAACCTTCGCTCTGTTAATGATCTACATGATATTAATTGATTTGCAAATGTTAAACCAGTCTTGCATCTGTGGGATGAAGCCTACTTGATCATAGTGTATAATTTAAAAAAATTTGTCTCTAGATTCTGTTGGCAAATATTTTATTGAGGAGCTTTGCATCTGTGTTCATCAGATTAGTCTGTAGTTCAATTTTTTTGTTGGGTCGTTCCCTGGTTTGGAGATGAGTGTGATAGTGGCTTCATAGAATGAGTTTGGGATGGCTCCCTCTGCTTCTGTTTCTTGAAAGAGCTTCAAGAGTGTAGGTATTAACTCATTTTTAAAAGTCTTAGAGAATTCCACAGTGAAACCATCTGGGCCTGGGCACTTCTTAGTTGGCATGTTTCTGATTGCTTCCTCTATCTCACTGTATGAAATTGGTTTGTTCAGTTTATTTATCTCTTCTTGGTTCAATGTGGGCAGCTTATTTTTGTTTTAAAAAATCATCCATTTCTACTAAACTTTCCTATTCCATTGAGTATAAGCTCTGGAAATACTTATTCATGATGGTCTGGATTTTTTATATATCGGTTGTGATTGTTATGTGGCATCTCTAATCTTGTTGGAGTCTCCTCTCTCCTATTTTTGATTAATCTTGCCACTAACCTGGTTTCATTATAGGAGTTTCAGTTTAAATGTTTGAGGAACATGAATGCAAGCAAAAGATGATTATTGTTTGACCATGCCTTTTACTTTTAGTGGGTCAGAAGGGGGAGAGAAAACATTCAAAATTCTGTAGAATACAACTTGGATAGAGGCTTATGGTGGATTCTCTTCCACAAAGGCTTACACAAGTGGATTTACAAAGAAGAGATTATCATAGCAGCTAAAATGCCACCATTGGAGAATCATTGACTATTAGGGGAGAGTTCTGTTTTTTTGCACCCTCTTCTGTGTATAGTTTACCTGAAGGAGGGTTTAGAAAACTAAATATGTGTCCAATTATGAAATTATAAATAGAATATTTTTCATAGTAATTACTTTTTGTATTTTTAAGTACATAAGTGCAAGAGTTTGTTGATGTAAACGAGTTGTAAGCTAGTAAGGTGTATGTCACTTTATTGCCAATGAACTTTGTAATGTGTAATAGAAATGTGTGGTTTCAAAAAACTTTCAAATGTGTCAGTTATTTCATACCTTAAGGAAAACCATTACATGTATGCTTTTTCTTTATAACAAAACACTAGAACAAAAATAAACCACTAGATGTGTATCATGCCAGGAATTCAATAAACCTTTGTAAAATATTTCCATTTCATTATATACTTGAAACAGCATTCATTTGGTCAGGCAAAAGAAGGTTGTTTTACTAAAATTAGGAACAGTAAATATTTAGCATATTTAACTTGTCCAGTTTTTAAAATTAATTGCTTTGAGGGCAATTAGTATTTATTGTGTTTAACTCTGTAATCTTAAAAAAATATTTGCTTCAAGGGCATTATAGTGCTGATATATCCTTTAGAATATGGCTTTTCATGGAAAGTTTTGCTTTACTGTTTTTGGTTTTGAAATTTTCTATTCATATGTATTAGTACATTTTACTGGTATGTAGTATTCCGCTGTTTGGATAACTAGATTGTAGTTTTCCTAGTTTTAAGGAAAAAGCAATTATAAAACAAAGTATTTTCAACTGAGATCCGCTGGCCCATGCTCATTATTCAGGAGGCTGAGATCTGTGGATCGTGGTTCAAAGCAAGCCCAGGCATTAGAGTTTGTGAAAGCTGTATCTCCAGTTAACCACCAGAAAACAGGAAGTAGTGCTGTGGCTCAAGTGGTATAGTAGTAGCATGGAGCTGAAGAGCTCAGGAACAGCGCCCAGGTCCAGAGTTTAAACCCCATGAGGGAAAAAAAGTATTTTCTATAAGCATCAGGTGAGAATGCTTGAACTCCATATTTTTGTCAGCAGTTGGTAAATTTTACCATTTTTGCCAACAAAAAATAGAAGTGAAGTTAGATCTTTAATTTTAGGATATTTGGAGTGTTTAAGTATACGTAAGAATTTTGCCTGGTGTTGATATCACATGCCTGTTATCCTAGCTACTCAGAAGCCTGAGATCTGAAACAATACTTGGGAGACAGTGAAGATTATCTTACAGTCAACAACAGGTCAGACTTTTCTCTGTGATCTACAATCAGAAATACTTTACATCGAGACTCAGTACTTAACATTCGAAATAAAAGATAACTGGAACCATTTTAGCTTTAATATGTATAATGGTTAATAGAAGTGCTGGCTGTACTTGTGACCAACTTACAAGGCATTGTAAGGCCACTTTGAAAAACATTACTCATGAGTAAATACTGTGAGGCCAGACAGGTGGTATAAAGTATCAGCTGTCATATCTTTCCCCACAGGAGTACGGTGATACCGGCCAATTTTTCTGAAACTTCAGTATTTTGGGAAGAGCATGAAGAAAGCTTCTAGTGATAGATTTTGAGAAATGGGAATTAGTCAGTCTTAAAGAAATTAGCTTAGAAAATCTGGACACAAGTATTTTATTAGACCAGGTAAGAGTTGCCATGGTCAAGAACTTGGGCTGGGACAACATAATTGTACATGGGAACAGTTCAGTTTTCTGTGAAGCTACATTGTTAGGGAAGAATTAAAGATGAAAGCCGGTGCTGGTGGCTCACACCCGTAATCCTTAGGCTGAGGTCTGACATTCACAGTTTGAGGCTAGCCAGGGCAGGAAAGTCCTGAGACTCTTATTTCCAACTAACCACAAAAAACTAGAAGTGGTGCTGGGGCTCAAAGTGGTAGCTTGTTATCTTTGAGCACACAAGCTCAGGGACAGCTCTCAGGCCCTGAGTTCACGCCCCAGGAAATGAAACAAACATTAAAGATGACACCTGTATTCTGTTGAACAAGACCCTAGTGCTAGTATTAACAGGCAAAAATGAATACTTATGCGTATGTTATATGCATAAATACAAACATCAGATGAGCATATTTGAAAGAGGAAAGTATAGTCAAGTTTAGATCTTTTGGTGAGAGGCACCATGCTGACCTGTGGATAATTGAAAGGAAGGCACTTGAATGTTTGAGCGGAAGCACAGAGCATCTTGAGGGCCAGCACAGGGTTCAGAGTCACTTACTCACACTTGGTAGGTAAGATTGGCCTTGATGGAACTTGGAGCAATGCCAACAACAACAACAACAATGAATACAGAAAGAAATGGAAGGATGGAGAAAGGGTAAAGCTCTAAGTCATATATCTGAAGGAATCTGTATGAGCCGGTGCTCTGTTCTGATCGTGAGATGTGAATAGATGACTAGTGAATAGTTGGCTCTCTAGCTGTCATTTCAGTACCACTAACCCTTTTTAAAGCAAAGATTGCTAACTACGTTATTTATTCCATTTAGTTAAGTGTGCTTAAACTGTGCTTAGTAAGTTTCCATACCAGATTGTCATAATCTCAGATGTTTGTGCATTTCTTGTGTGTTGAGTTTTCAGAAGACAGGTTCATCCCTTATTAATAAGCTTTCATGAAAATTACATCAAGTACGAACTAGGAACAGTTAACTAACTGGTAAAACAAGTTTTAAAAATTTGTAATGATAAATGCAATGTAGGCCAAGTAAAAGTCTCTGGGATAATGTAATAAACATAGTAGACCATTTTAGAGAATTGACTATTATTACCTGGTCTTAAAAATGTGAGTCTGTTACCTTATATTCTTCCTTTCATACTGCATTGTGTTTCCACTTCAGTAAGAAGAGATGTTAGCTTTTGGCAGTATTTATAAGTGAAATCTTTGCTTATACTGTGGGTGATTTTGTTTTTAGATTTACCTGTTTTCTCTCAGTGTTCTATTGAATAATCTTTTTATTCTGTCATAGAGAGAACAAGTTTTTGAAAAATAGATTATCTAATGTAGAACACTGTACATTGGAAATGCCTTCTAAAATTCTTTTAATTTCTCTAACTTTCTAAATGTAAAATATTTTATATGTAAAATATTCATGTGTGTCTGCTGTAGGAGTAGCTCAAATGGTAGATTCTGTAATTCAAACCAAAAAAGTATGTGTGTATACATACATATACATACGTACATGAATATATACGTGATATATGCACATATATAATGTGTGTAAGTTTTTTTATTAAGGTATGCTTTTGGATTTTTTAATGTCATGTTATTTTCAGTGACATGACTACAGATTTTTACTGGTTTTTATGGACTATACATGAGACAAACATGAGGACAAGTTAAATAATGATATAAGACTTCCTAAACTGATGCCATTTAAGTGGTTTTCCTACATACTTAATCTCTTATCTGCCCAGTTTAGTGAGTCGTTGTTAATGAAGTCCAATCATCCAGTAAGCTAGAGCTTCAGAGAAAGTAACACAAAATCTATATTCTCTAAATGAATGTTAGCCATAAGTTATTAGAAAAAATTGGAGTGGGAATAAGAATTTATGAAGTTTCCTTTCTTCTTCTTTGATAAGTATTTTCAGATACTATGTGAACTTTATGTTTAGATTGGGAATTTTAGGAACTTCAGTGTTGCTAACCATCATAGGAAATGACATTTTAAAAATTTATTCCCCCAGAAATTCAAACCCTGTTACCATATTATAGAACTAAAATTTTCTAATATTAACTGTTGAGTGTCATAAGTTTCTAGAGCTTGTTCAGAATCAAGTATTGATTGCTCTTTTAATCACCAAATATAAGCTATAAGACTTATCTACTAAGCTTTATGAATAGATAGTCCAAATAAAAAATAGGAATGTAAGACCAGAATTTTGAACATGATATTGAGGCCTGAGGGCCAGGTACTCTATTTTTTTTTAAATAGTAATTTAGAACCAGTACATTTGAGAAAACTGTACCTTTGAATTAGTTCTTATAATCATTGGCAATTTTTAGTGCCTTTCTAACTCATTTGCTTGAGCACAGTTCAATATTTATATAAATACAATTGTCAGGTATTCTCATATTTTAAATATTTAAAGTTCTCAAAAGTTGATATTTTAATTTTTCAAGTCGTAATCTCTTTGTAATGTTTGCATTCTGAAAGTGAAATCATGAAAAGTAGTTACTGTAACAAAATTATATACTAAGTAATCAGTTTTGATGAGGCAGAAATGGCTTACTTTACATGCTGTTGTCACTTAGCTGGGTTATCTTCTCTGATATCTGCTTATACAGTTATTTTTTTTTTGAAACACAGCAACTGTGTGTGTGAATGAATTCATTGAATAAATAGTTATCTAGTATCTAGGCCTTGAGGCTACTAGGTGAATCAAGAGGGATCATTGCCCTTTATGTACTATGTTATCTCTCATATCTTTTGCTGTCCCTTGGTTATCTCATATTGTTACAGTATTTCACTTTGTTATCAGATATATTGGATATATTCGTATTTGGTTATTTGAAATTGGATAGGGAAGGGGGGGAAAACAAGATGAGGGGTGGGAGTGGGGGGGAGGGAAATGGGGACCAAGACATGAGAAAGGGTATCAATGTATGTGAAGTAATGCGCCTTCTATCTGGCAAATATAATGTAACCCTTTTATTAATTACAATAAAAATATATGAAAAAAAGGCACTAAAAAAAAGTGAAATGAGGGGCTGGGAGTTTGGCCCAGTGGTAGAGTGCCTGCCTAGCATGCATGAAGACCCAGGTTCAATTCCTCAGTACCACATATAGAAAAAAGCCGGAAGTGGTACTGAGGCTCAAGTGGTAGAGCTCTAGCCTTGAGAAAGTCCAAGGACAGTGCTCAGGCCCTGAGCTCAAGCCCAGGACTGGCAAAAAAAAAAAAAAAAAAGTGAAATGAGTAGTTTCAGGCATGGTAAATGCAGTGAAGAAAGTGAACAGCTTTTGGGGTAGGGGAGTTGGTCCTGATGATCTTTAACAGCCTCAGTCCGTCACTGGCACCGTTACCATGATCAGGTAATTATGCCCCAAATCTGAGAAGAGGCAGGGTTGTGCGGAGAGAGAGGATGCATGCCAGCCAAGGGCACAGGAAGAAGCTAGGTGAGAATAGGACTTTTGAGAGCAGAATATAAGGACTGAGGCAAAAAACGAATTGTAGCACAAAGGAGCTGGTCAGACCTCTGTAGAGCTGGTGGGGAAGTCTTACTTCATGGCTACTGTGTTAAAGTGAGAGAGAAACATACTCTTGGTCTCCATGTGGGGTTCTGCTGTAGGGAGCAAGATCAGAAATAGGGATCCCTGACTAGAACCTTGTGCAATGGTCCAACACAAGATAGTGTGTGTGGTCCGAAGTGGAAAAACAATGTAGGACCCCATCCAGGATTCCGTGACTGGATGTGGGAATGAGGGAAAAGTAAGCATTTAAGTGGCATTAAGTCCAGATTGGTGGCTTAAGCAATAGATGATGGGAAGTCCTGGAATAGCAGATGAAGACCTTGATATTTCAGATATTAATTGGAGATGCTTACTCGACATCCAAAGGAAGATGTCCAATAGGTAGTTGGGTAAGTTCAGTCTGAGCCCTGATGAGGCTGGGGTGCAGTAGGGCAGTTATCAGCCTTTGCTTAAATCTTGGAAGCCAGACATAGAGGGGAGGAGCAGAGAAGTCCTATGGGCCACCTTCTTTGAGTGGTCGTTAGTGCCACCTCAGTTACTATCACCCTGAGCAGTGATAGTAATAACTTGAATGTTAATGGTGTTTTCATCCATAGTCAGAAATTCCACTACAAGGGGCCGGGAGTGTGGCCTAGTGGTAGAGTGCTTGCCTAGCATGCATGAAGACCTGGGTTCAATTCCTCAGTACCACATACATAGATAAAAGCCAGAAGTGGTGCTGAGGCTCAAGAGGTAGAGCTCTGGCCTTGAAAAAGTCTAAGGACAGTGCTCAGGCCCTGAGCTCAAGCCCAGGACTGGCAAAAACAAACAAAAAACTGCTATAAGAATAGTTTTTCAAATTAGTGTTTAGTTGATTAAAGTAAATGAAGGATTATCCAGCAGTCACTGCTTTCCTTTTAAAAAATTCTTGACACCTACTGTAAATATAGTGAGGCTTAAGGAAGAAATTATATGGATCATCTAAACTACTTTTACATCTCTACTAGTTTTTATAGTAGTTCAATATTTTCTCAGCTCTTCTGATGAATATACACTTATAGACTGGGATGAGGCTAAATCTATTTTCTATACTGTTATTCATAGGGAAAAAAGGCTAGAAAGGCAGGTTTTAAATATTGATACTATCTCACATTGGTTATATTTGATTTTAATTTTCTTTACATTTTTATCTTGTTATCTTTCTAATCTGTAAGGAGCAAAATTCATATTAAAGTTTGAATTAGAAGTTAATTTTACTTCAAGAAATAATGATTAAAAATAAAAATGCATTTAATATTTTATATTGGACAAGTACTTTGAAAAATTGATTAGCATCATAAAAGATTTTGGAAAAGAAAAGAAATAACATTTTGAATTCTACTAGCATACCTTCTAGTGTATGAATTTCCTACTTGGTGATGTTCACTGATACTGCAACAGATTTTCACTCTCAACATTTTACTTTATGGGTAATTTAGAGGACATATAGTTTATAAAAGGAGAGTATTCCTGGTAAGATAGTTACAAACTCTAAAAATAGGGTAAACTCATTTTTAAAAGAAATATATATTTAAAATTATTCTTTCCCAGAGAGCTCATCAGTACTTTGTTTAGATTGCATAGGTAAATTCCAAGCAGAGTCCATAAATCTAAACACAAGATAATAGCAAATCCAAGTGGAACAAAGGTTATTTAACTGCCTCTGATGATATTACATATGAGTTTATCGGTTTTTTTTTTTTTTTTTTTTGCCAGTTCTGGGCTTTAGCTCAGGTCCTGAGCACTGTCCTTGGACTTTCTCAAGGCTAGAGCTCTACCACTTGAGCCTCAGCACCATTTCCGGTTTTTTTCTATGTATGTGGTACCGAGGAATCGCACCTGGGTCTTTATGCATGCTAGGCAGGCACTTTAACCACTAGGCCAAACTCCCGGCCCCATATGAGTTTATCTTTGGCTTTGAAGTAGCCACATGTAAGAAACTCATTAAAAATAGAAAAAGTTTTAAAACATTAAGCTTTAAACCATTCAGTCATAACCTACTGACTACATGACTGAGACTTAATACCCTATTTGATGTTGTAACTAAGTTATGATTTTCTAAAGTAAGACTTTATAGTTCAAAATGAACTTTGGGGCTTCACTGGTAGTCACTAAAATTTACTGAAAAAATTCTATTATACATAAAGCTTTTAAAATAACATAGTATAACAGGTTATTTCACATGGTAAAACAATGTTCCTTTTCTTTTTTTTTTTCTTTCTTTTTTTTTTTTTACTTAGCTTGCATTAAAAGGCTCTAGCTACAGTGGACTACTGGAACGACATCATATTCACACCAAAAATGTGGAACATATTATAGATAGCTTGCGGTAAGTCTATGGGCTAGGGGGTTAGTGTTTTGAGTGGGCTTTTATATTCAAGACTTTTCATTTTATTTAAATTTAGTAGCTAATATTTAAAGATTGTTATTACTACATCATTTTCAGAATATCAGGATCGACTAGTTTTATAACTTTCTAAAGAAATTTTTACTGTATTTGGAAAACTTTATGATATTTTTCAGTTTTTTGTCTGCTACAGAAGTGCCTTTCTACAAAAAGTTAATTCAGTACACAGCTCCAGCTGTATGTGTTAGGCTTATTTTTTTAACTTTTAATTTTTTGTTTTGCTTATTTTTAAAAACAGGATAAAAATTATATTTCCATTATAATATTCTTTGTGTGTATACAAATTGTCATTATAGAAACTTTGGTTCAATTGTGACTAAGTGTAGTCATCAGATAAATACCTGTGTATTCAAGATAATAAAAGAACATGTAAATTGCAAAGTATTGTGCTCACTGTTTTATTGTTTGCTACTCAATATTTGTTGAGTTAGAAATAACTATTTGATTTTATAACAAATTATATAATGCTAATCTTCTGAACTATTTTATATTAATGCATTTTATGATTGGAAGATGTAGAAAAAAATTAAATTCTAGCCAAGCAATATTGCTATTTATTAGTGGTTATAAAATTGCTTAAAGTCACATGGAAATTTGCATATTTACTTTTAGTTTTGTTCCTATGCTTCCTGATCTGTCACAGTTAATTGGTTGTTGCAATTAAATGAAAATGAAACTAACTTTACAAAACTAGACTTAAATTTGTTTATATGACATAAATCTGTTTTATATCTTTGTTGTAATAATCTGTCTTTCAGTAAACATAACCTTAGTATATATGCCTTCAGTGGAAATTTCATATAAACTCTTATTTTAGGAATGAAGGAATTGAGGTTCGTCTAGTAAAAAGGGGCGACTATGATGAAGAGACTGTTCAATGGGCAGATGCTGTCATAGCTGCAGGAGGTAATTGTTTTATAGAGATAAAGATGTTGGAATATTGAAGTTTGATTTTCTGTACATGGTATTTCCAAATATGCTGGTGTCTATTTTGAAGCTCTCAAGTAGGATTAGTTTTCAAACAGATCTATTTTGTTGATAATGAATGAGATGGTAAGGTTCCATGTGTATTTATTTAAGCTGTGCTTTTAAATTCAAATATTTCAAAAGATTAGTTGTAATTACATAAGAATTTAAAAAACTGAGGATGGTAGTTTAGATAGTTTAGTAAGATTAGGTGAATCCATAATCTGTCCCCAATATCTTTTTCTTTTTTGACTTTTTGTTGCTCTTATTTCTTTCTCTCTCCTTTTTTTTTTTTTTTCTGTTGGTTCTGGGGCTTGAACTTTGAGTTTAGGTGCATTCCCTAAGCTATTTAGCTCAAGGCTAGCGCTGTACCACTTGATTTTGTAGTGAATAATTAGAGATGAGAGTCTTGTAGACTTTGAACTTTGATCCTCATATCTCAGCCTCCTGAGTAGCTAGGATTACAGGCATGAGCCACCAGCACCACCTACTCTTCTTTCTAAAACATTAAATTGACAACAATTTTTGGAGAGAACAGTCTGAAGCTGCACGTGGTTGGATATGTTCTTACTTATGAATTTGGACTGATGTTAGAGAAAAAGGGAAGACAGGTTTTGGGATTAACACATTAGCTCCCACCCTTACAAAATCAGATTTAAATTAGTTGGCATTACTAACATCTCACTGGTAGAGACTAGAGATGATTAGAACAGCCCCTATAACAAAGATACTTGTCAACCTTAACATTATTTGATTAGATGATCAGAAATAATGACATTAATAGAAAAGATGATGGGCAGGATCTATGGCAGCCAGCAGGAAGTAATGTGATTGTTGAAATAAAAGGACTAGTTTTCAAAATGAAAACAAGTTTTATCTGGTTTTATAATGAAAGTCTGATTATGTGTTGTTCTTTGTCTTATATCCTGTAGGTGATGGCACAATGCTTCTGGCAGCAAGTAAAGTCTTGGACAGACTTAAACCAGTTATCGGAGTAAATACAGATCCAGATCGGTAAGAAGTGTGCTCTTGTCCTTTATTTGTGGAGTCTGTGTGCTAAAATGAAGCACATCTTGGGGCTTGAACTCACGGACTATCGGTGAGCTTTTTTGTGCAAGGCTAATGCTCTACCACTTCAGGATAGCTGTACTTCCACATTTTTTGTGGTTAATTAGAGATGAGTCTCATGGATTTTCCTATCCTGGTTGGCTTCAAACTGCAATCCTTAGATCTCAGCCTCCTGAGTAGCTAGGATTACAGGTGTGCTTATCCACACGTGTTGGTGTTGTTGAAGATGAAGAGATAATGATCATTTTTACTTCTCTCATAAGAATGACAGCCTGGTCCTATGTGTATTGTTTTTTCAGCATATCATTGGCTTAATGAGTAGACTTACTGAAATACTATTTTTTTTTCTTGGCTTGTTGATAATTTCTCTTTTATTCCCAGTCATTCACAGCCATCATTCTGTCTGGACTGAATAGTCACCTGGGATTGTTTTTTTTGTTTTTTTTTTTATCTCTACAATCTTAATTTTACTGACATCCTCCTACTTTAATATCAGTCTTACTTCTTTCATTCCACTGGGTCTGCCTGTTGAGTGAGTGCATTCACTTAATCCTTCTTTGACTCTTAAATATTCAAAATTATATCCTGTGGTCAATCCTAGATCAGTCTATCATGATTTCTGTTATTAGCATTGAAAAAGGTCATCTGAGAAAATAATATAGCAGGAACTCTGGCTTGAATTTATAGTCTCCAGCAGTTGGAACAGTTTGAGTTGTTCATATACTTTGTAGCCCTGATTATCTCTCTCTTCCATTCCCTGTGGTTGCTGCTTCAAGTATGTCTGTTCAACTTTTGAATACTGCTAGCTCCTTATCCTTCTTCCTTCAATAAGGCCTTCTTGCTTCTCTCAGAGGAAATGAAAGTCAAATGATTAGATCTTGCTTTAACTCTTCCTACTTTAGCAAACTCTTCTTCCATCTTTTGTTACCTCTTCCCCTCTTCTTTAATGTGGTTCCTTTTAGACTAAACTTTTCAAGACTACAGTTTTTCAAGAATATTTTTTTAATTTATCTGTTAATTTGTCTGTTACTGTCTCTTTTCCTTTCCTTTGACTCCAAACTTGGTGTTTCTGTTTTCTCTTTTTACATTTACTACCAACTTATGATAATTTTTCCCTTATTACATCTGTACTGCATTGGTATTTATGACATCTTTTTTTTTTTTTTTTTTTGCCAGTCCTGGGCTTGAGCTCAGGGCCTGAGCACTGTCCTTGCACTTTCTCAAGGCTAGAGCTCTACCACTTGAGCCTCAGCACCACTTCCGGCTTTTTTCTATATGTGGTACCAAGGAATCGAACCTGGGTCTTCATGCATGCTAGGCAAGCACTTTAACCACTAGGCCAAACTCCCGGCCCCTATTTATGACATCTTTTCCCTCCTCTCTTCATGACTGCTACTTCATCTCTTTTAAAGAATCTTACTCTTTTTTTTGTGGGTCATGGACCTTGAACTTGACCTGAGTGCTGTCTCTGAGTTCTTCAGCTCAAGGCTACTGCTCTACCCCTGGACCTGGGCTCTGTCTGTGAACTCTTCAGCTCAAGGCTACCACCCTACCCTTGAGCCAAGCGTCATCTCCCGTAAGAGTCTCTGGTCCTTTTGTGTCTGGGCTGGCTTTGAACCTCGATATTCAGATCTCAGCCTCCTGAGTAACTAGGATTATAGGTCTGAGCCATTGCTTGCAGCTTAAGAATCTTACTTTTTAATAACTGCTTTAATGTTGGTAGTTTGATATATTGTATTCTAGGCCATCTTTTTTCCCCCTCATTTTCTGTGCCATCTTCATGCTTTTATTCTTAATATCTTCTCAGTATAGCCTGGAATAGTAATGTTTCACTTGTCCTTGGATCTTAGGCTCATAATGAAACAAATCTTTCATATGACTAGGGTGACAAACTGCTTTTCCTGGGGCTTTTCTGGTTTTAGTGCAAAAAATCTTCTACATGAAAAAATTGGGGGACAGTAGGTCATCTTCATTCTTATTTACAAGGCTTTAGGCTATCTGGCCCCTGGCTATTTTCTCTTATCTCTAGTTTTTCATTCCATATTTTCCTAACACAGTGACCTTTATTTAGATGTTTTGAAAGTACAACATACCTGTAAATGATCTTTTTTCTTTCATATCATTCTGCTGCTGTGACTTTCTTTTCCTCACCCTGTTACCCAACTAGTTCTGTGTTCCAGGAATTCTACCTTGGAGTACTCTGCTTGCCACCTTTGTTGTCACTAAATGTATCTAAGGCTTTTACAAATGTTTGTGGGTTGAAGTACTTCTGTATCTCCCAATATCTCATCTTACTTTGGTATCTTTTTTTTTTTTTTTTTTTTTTTTTTGTGGGTCATGGGACTTGAACTCAGCCTGGGTGCTGTCCCTGAGCTCTTCAGCTCAAGGCTACTACCCTACCCTTGAGCCAAACCCTACTTCCCATTTTCTAGAGGTTAACTGGAGATAAGAGTCTCAGGTCCTTTTGTGCCAGGGCTGGCTTTGATCCTTGATCCTCGATCCTCAGATCTCAGCCTTTTGAGTAGCTAGGATTACAGGTGTGAGCCAACATGGCCCACTGCTTTGGTATCTTTCTATAGTATAGATCTATACTCTAGAAAGTATTTGTACTACACAATCTTTTATAGTTCATCTATGATCCTTAGGATACATTATAAATCCTTAGTTAATATATGTGATCTTTCACTGTCTATTGCTTATATAGTCTTCTAGTTTTTATCCCTTCTCATGTACTTACAGACCTTGTACATTCTTCAGGCAAAATAACTCTTGCACTAGTATACAAACACATACATACATATATGTATCCTAAAGATCATCGGTGCACTCATACACGAACACACACACACACACACTCTTTTAGGAACTGCCTAGAATCCTTCCTAATGGCTTGTGCAGAATTGCACTGAATGAGTAGCTGGTGGCTACTAATACATTGGTTGGAGACTCTCTGGAGGGATGTTTTTTGTCTGATGAGAACTTTTCTTGACATCTAAGATAGTGCATGATTTGAAGGAGAGAGTGTTTGCTAGAAGGCCCATGTTTGTTGCATGCTTTTAAAGTGTGATTCTGCCAAGCCTACTGTCAGCCATTCCTTTAATCTATGCTCATCGTTTCCTTTACTAGCAGACTGTTATATAAATTAACTTGTCTTGATGTCATTAAGTAGTGTTTTTTATCTTCCCATAGAAGGAGGGAACCTTATCATCGTATAATTTGCAATGATTTGTTCTAATTTATCCTCTACATGAAACTGTGATCTGTGATATAAATAAATGAAGAATTATATTGGATTAATCATGTGTCTGTGTGTACGCGCATGCATTCGTGCATTTTTTTTTTTTGCCGGTCCTGGGGCTTGAACTCAGGGCCTTGGCATTGTCCTTGCCTTTCTCAAGACTAGCGCTCTACCATTTGAGCCACAGTACCACTTCTAGCTTTTCCTATATGTATGGTACCAAGGAATCGAACCTAGGGCTTCTTGAATGCTAGGCAAGCACTCTATCCCCTAGGCTACATTCTGGCCCTTAAGGATATCTTAAAGAGCTTTTAAAAAGTGCTCATACTTTCACATAGTTTTAATTCCTTAGAATAACCTTTCATTGTTAGTGATTTAATTGGAAATAAGAAAATTGATACTGAAGTAACTTGTCCAAAGGTAATAGCTAATTAATTTATAACTAGATAATTTATCTCATTATTAAAAATATACAGAATAATTAAGAATCAGCTTATTGCTATTTTTTAGTTTTACCATAATGTGGAAACCTAAGTATTATTTTGTATTGATTATTATAGCTGGATGAAAACTATTTCTGTTTGGTTGTGTTCTGTTCTTATTGAAAAAAACAGAAAAGTTTATGGCAAAGAAATGAAATAGAGAATAGAAATTTTGAAATCCATTTGAGTTTTATAATTTAGAGATAAGTTTTTAATTCTGTTTTTCCCCCTCCCTTTTTTCCTTCTTTCTTCATCCAAAAAATTTCTTTTACAATAAAGGTCTGAAGGTCATTTGTGTCTGCCTGTTCGATATACACATTCCTTCCCAGAAGCCTTACAGAAGTTCTATCGTGGTGAGTTCAGGTAGGAATTTCTTACAATTTATCACTACTGCTGCTAAAACCAGAATGAATTGGACATTAGGTCACCCAGAAGCAATAAAACTTGGTATATTAGTTGAGACCCAGACTCATCTGTCTCACCTTTTCCTGATAGAGTTGGAATTAGGTGAAATCTGGACACATATGATTTGAGTTACAGTTTCAAATAGTTTTTTCCTCAGCAAGTTAGAGGCTATGCTACTATTGGAAAGTTGAAGAGATTTTATCTGTGTGTATGTGTGTGTGTGTGTGTGTGTGTGTGTGTGTGTGTGTGTGTGTGTCCATTTCTGGGGCTTGAACTCAGGGCTTGGGTCCTGTTCCTGAGCCTCTCTCTGCTCAAGGCTAGTGTTCTACCACGTGAGCACTGCACCACTTCTGGCTTTTTGTGAGTAGTTTATTGGAGATAAGAATCTCATAGAGTTTCTTGCCTTGGATGGCTTTGAACTATGATTCTCAGATCTTAGTCTCCTGAATAGCTAGGATTACAGACATCACCCACCGTGCCCGGCTCCTTTTTGTGTAATACTTTTTTGGTGAGCAAAATATAAGCTTAGATCAATAGCTTGGATTTTGAGGGGTTCTTGATGAAAAATTTAACTTAGGTTCAGGTTTTTTTTTTTTTTGGAAATTTTATACAAACACCAAATATATCCATTATAACAAGAACTTGGGGATTTTCAGTTTTTCGGTTATAATTCTTTGTGGAGCAACTAGCATTTTATAAATGTGCCTTTTACTTGCTAGAGTTATTGTAATGTCTCATCTTTAGTGTATTGTTTTAACATAACCTTTCCCTTCACTTTTCTAAGGTGGTTATGGAGGCAGCGTATCAGGCTATATCTTGAAGGGACTGGCATAAACCCTGTACCTGTGGACCTTCATGAACAGCAGCTAAGTTTGAATCAGCAGAGTAGAGCCTTCAACATTGAAAGAGTTCATGATGAAAGTAGGTGGACTGGGAATTAGAACTAGTTTCTTTGACCTCTGAATTTTCGAGACAGTAATTAATAGTTAATTTATTTGTAATACCACTAGCAACAATTAAGAAAGTGTAGTATACCACTTTTATTTTTCGGTAAAATTTGTTATAATTAGAATTCAAAGTAAGAAATTAGTGCATATTTCTAGAAGAACTGTTTTCTAGGATGAATTTTAAAAATAGTTGATTAGCAAGGGACTATAAAGGATATTTGATGGTTAAGATTCTTGGGTCTAACGTTAGAAATGTCAAAAAAAAAAAAAACCCAAAACACTGGGTACTAGTAGCTCACAGCTGTAATCTTAGCTAATGAGCCGAAGTCCTAAAGATCATGATTTGAAGCCAACATGGGTAGGAAAGTCTGTAGTTCTCCATCTTCATCCACTAATTAACGAATAAAATGCCAGACTGGAGATGTGGTTCAAGTGGTAGATCACTAACCATGGACAAGAGATCTGAAAAGAGCATGAGGCCTTGAAGAGCATGAAGCCATAACACTGACATTGCCCCCTTCCTCCCACCCCCCATATTAGCAAATGGCAATTTGCAGTTACTATTAAACGTGAGCACTAAGATGATTTATGAGGTTATTATTTAGTTATATTTTCTCACTTTTTTCAGTAAGTGTAAGACTCTCATGGTGCAAGAACTTTCCATGTATTTGTGGACTATTTGAAAAGATTTATTTTCCCCTAATACTTCATTTTTCTGAGTAAACTTATTAGGAATAGCTTGTTTTATGTATCTGCCTTGTCACTGCTTTGCTATGGTACCTGATGTTTATATTCATTTTCCAGGACTTTTTTTTTTAAATTTTTTATTGTAATTAATAAAAGGGTTACATGATATTTGTCAGATAGAAGGTGCATTTTCCAGGACTTTTTAAATGATAATATATAGTTTTAGATAGAATATAGCTAAAATATGTCTTTATATCATGTTTTAAAGATTTTCTTCCACTTAAGGGTAATTTAACTTATACAACCAAAGAAATTACATATACATATTAATTTATATTATTGTTTTGGGAAGTAAATATTATGTTAGATTAAACATCATAGTTAGAAATTTTATTTTCTCCCTAACTTGGAAGGACCAATGCTACCTTCAAAAAATGGTGACTTGCTAGGTAGAGAGGTACCTATAATCCCAGCATTTGGGAGGCTGACCTGGAGGATCAAGAATTATGTAGCAAGACCTTGTGTCAGAAAAACCCAAGTCGTTGTTTTTATCAACTGTCATATAATTTTTGGAAGAAGAGTTTGATATATAGAGAGCCATAAATGAACAAAACATGTACTTACTAAATCTTGGCACTACATGCAGGATGTTCAGTCTGATTAATGGTAGTTCTAGGAAAAAATGTTCAAATTAAAGCAAAAATAATGTAAGAATTTTCTCAAAATTTAGGCAACAATCTGAATGAACATGTTTAGTATAATTAGTGGTAAAAGGTTCCAAAACAAAGTATGTCAGGTATATTCAAATGAAATGTTAAGAAAGAAGGGAGTATAGGTAACAGGATCTGGAATTAGAGTTGTTTTAGATCATAATAGCAACACTAATCATTGCAATTGTTATAATTATTATATTATAATTGATGCTAAATTAATTGTATAGTGTTTACTATTTCTCGAATTTACCGTTTCTAGAAGGGATTTTTTAAATTAGAAAGTTATCAAACCAGTTCACTTTCCCTAACTAGGTTTGATAGTTTTATTTTCTTAGAAAAAAATTGTAGAAAAAAAATTGTAGACATTGCAGGGTACAATATACCTATGGTATCCATTAGTTTGTGATTTTAGGGAGTCCACCACTGAGGACACTGAATGCTTAGGATGCAGAGTTTAAACACAGGGAAGGTAGTAAACCTGTAAATATAGTACCAGATCTTCTCTATCCATCATTCTTCAGTTGTTGGCTATGCTGTGACTGATTCCCAGTGAAGCTGTTGTGACTACAGCTGCATAAGATACAACTCAAATTTTCTATTTAAATTCTCTTCAAATTGGCAGGAAACATTTCCTAGGAAGCTTCCAAAAATAGTTTCAAAAGTTAAAAATATAAGTACATATCATAAATAAACTACTGAATTTGTTTCCTGGCCTAACTTTCAATTTAGAATAAAGAAGAAAGAGAAAAAAAATTAAAAACTTTCCCACTTAAAAAAGAAATCATATAACTTGAAACAAGTGAAATTATATTTCTTATGTAGTTTAACCTATACTTAACCTAGGTTGTATTTGTGTACAAAAAAGTTACATAGATGTGTCACAGTGTCTCTCAAAAGGGCATGGTAGGTTTATTTTGTTTTCTTTTAAACATTAAAAATCTTTATTTTTAAAATTATCTTACTGTTCAAGGGATAGTCAACCAGCTGGATTTCTTCTGATTAGTGGCTCCTGCTGTATTTTAATGCCTCTGAGTCTTGATCCCTGCACCTTGCTGGGAGAGAATACAGAGAACGTGGAGGTTCATAATGATGTTCTGGCAGCCAGGCCTTTTCATTACTTTTGCCTGCTTCACATTGGCCATTCCCAGTCACATGGTTCTTCCAGTGCAAGTTGACCTGAAAGTGCCTAGCAATGTGAAGATGTGAGAGAATTTTATAATGTAGCAGTGTGCTACTACTCTTATGAATTCTGTATCTAAAGCTATAAACAATTGTATAACCCACTCTCTTAAATAGAAAACTGTTAACTGATATTGAGTCTGTCATTTCATAGCCTATTCAATGAAACAAATTATAAATGAACAAAAGTGACTAGGTAAGGCTTGATAATATGAAAGAAAAGATAGGATTGCGATTATTAATGAAATTTAAAGCAGATCTCTCCCTTGTATGACTGAAGTTTTGAGGTGAAATTTAGCAAATATATAGAAAATATAATATGGAGAGGAAAATTAGGTAAAATAAGATGTAGAGACAGAAAATCAAAATCTTATAAAAATACGTGGTTAGAATGTGATGGTAAATAGCAAAGATATGGGACCAACCCATATGCCGCTTAGTAGATGATTGGATCAAGAAGATGTGGTACTTACACACAACAGAATTCTATGCTGCCATCAGAAAGAATGACATGACCCCATTCATAAGGAAATGGAAAAACTTGGAAAAAATAATATTAAGTGAAGTAAGCCAGACCCAAAGGAACATAGGCTCAATGGTTTCCCTCATTTGTAATAATTAGTACACTTCTATGCCTCTTCTAGCAGAGAATTACAATGGTGCAAAACCTAGATAGATAAGGATACAAAAGATGAGGCCAAATGAAATGATCTCTAGGATATGGAAGTAAGAGCTTTGTCTTGTGTGATTGTTGTTCTTAATGTACTATGTTATTTCTCTTCTCTTTTTTTGCTCTTTGGTTAATCTCATTGTTACAGTATCTGACTTTGTTACCTGGTATATTGTATATATACATTTATTTGTTTATTTGAAACAGGAAAGGGAAATGGGGGGAAAACAAGATGATTGGGAGGAGATGGGGGAAGGAAATGGGGACAAAAACATGAGAAGGGGTATCAATGTGTGAGAAGTAATGCACCTACTATCTGGAGAATGTAACCATAACCCCTCTATACATTACATCAACAATAAAATATAAAATTAAAAAAAGAATGTGATGGTAAGAGTTTAATTTATTAGTAATAATTAGTGCATGCCCACTGTTAGTGGAACATTTGTTTAAAATATGTGGGAATGGAAATCTAGAAGAAGTTTAGTTGGTAATTTCCTCCTCCCTTCCCTTCCTCATGTACACAGTTTGTAATTAATGCTAATATAAGTATTTTTATTAGAATTATGGTCAATTTTCCTAGTTGATGTTAGTGTTCTGTATATACAGCCCCTCCAAATGTCTGTTCTTTGAATTTGAAAGATATACAACAGCAAACAAATGAAGAAAACAGAAAAGGAGGGAAGGGAGAGGAAGAGCAGGAAAGGAGAGGAAAGGAAAGACAGGAGTGAGGAAGGGGAGAAAGTCAGATTAGGCATCGTGGTGGTGGTGTGTTCCTAGCCCTCTGGAGGCTGCAGCAGGAGTATTTCAAGTTCCAGGATAGCTTGAGCTACATAGCCTTTTGTTTTTCTTCATTCACTAGTTAACCAATAAAATGCCAGACTGGAGATGTGGTTCAAATGTAGATCACTAACGATGGACAAGAGCTCTGAATAAGGGTATGAGGCGTTGGGTCAAGCTATAACGCTGGCACCGCCGCCACCTCTGCAAAAGAAGAAAGAGAAAAAGAAAAAAGAAAACAGTATAGTGAGATAATCTGATCTACCTCTGAGTCTTTTATAGAGAAACTAAGTCCATAAGGATATATGAATTGGTTACATTTGTTATATCACTATTGAAAAATTGAAGAATTAAATTTTATTTGGTAGAGACTGAAGTGTCATGTTGGGGTAAGGCTAGATGACTTTAAGGGTATATTGTTGATATGTTAGGCCATATTTGTATATTGGGGGATAGGATTAAACGAAAGCTTTAATATCACATAGGTTTTTATTGTAATGTTTCCAAAATTCAAGGAGCTGTCTTGAATTTTCCCCTCTCCATATTACTGCAGGGTCTGAGGCTTCAGGACCCCAACTTTTACCAGTGAGAGCACTAAATGAAGTCTTCATTGGCGAGAGTTTATCATCCAGGTAATTTTTTTAAGTCTGCAGTCTAGGGTACGGGATTTAGTAATTTTAAGTTATTTAATTTCTACACATCTGCTAAATGCCCAATAATATATACTTAGATATTATTTAATGAAGTATTTTCCAAGCCATCATATCTGCTAATACTTATTAAGGGAAAAGAATGTTCTGTAACAAAAACACTTTGAAAGCCTATGATGTTTTTTAAGGGAATTTGATATTAGGGGCATGTGCCTGCTTGGATGGCATTCTACCACTTGAGCCACACAACAATCCTTATGCTGGTTATGTTGGGGATGGAGTCTAGTGAACTTTTCTGCCCTGGCTGGCCTCGCACCACAGTCCTTTAGATCTTAGCCTCTTACAAGCATGAGTTAGTGCTGCCTGTCTTATAAAACTTTTTTTTTGTTTGCCTGGGCTTGAGCTCAGGGCCTTGGGCTGTCTCAAGGGTAGAGCTCTACCACTTGAGCCTCAGCACCACTTCTTTTTAAAATTTTTGTATTTTTTTGTCTTTTGTTTTTTTTTTCTATGTATGTGGTACCAAGGAATCACTCAAGGCTAACATTTTGCCACAGCATTACTTATAGCTTTTTCTGTGTACGGTACTGAGGAATTGAGCCCAGGGCTTTGTGCATGCTAGGCAAGCACTTTACCACTAGGCCAAACTCCAGGCCCCAAACTTTTTGTGATGTAGTTACTAGCTATGAAATGACTACAATAAGGTAAAGTTAATTTAAATCTTTGTAGTACTTTAGAACCTCTACTTTTATATAGATCATAATTAGAGACAGAAGATTGGAGATACGTTTTATGTCCCATTTTCATGCTACTACTAGAACTCTGTAGCCCTTTGTAAGCCATGTAGTTGATTCCCCAGGCTTTTTGAATTTGTGGGAACTTTTATAATTCTGTTTGTTTCATCTTTTTCTTTTTCTTTTTCTTGAAATTGTGACCTGGGTGCTGTTCCCGAGCTCTTTTGTTCATGGCTAATGCTTTAACATTTAGAGCTACAGACAGAAAACACCACTTTCTGTTTTCTGGTGGTTAATTGGAGATAAGAGTCTTTTGGACTTTCCTGACCAGTCTAGCTTTTAACCACGATCCTCAGATCATCCTCTTGAGTAGCTAGGATTATAGGTGTGAGCCACCAGTGCCTGACTGCAACTTACATTTTTTTTTGGTCAGTCCTGTGACTTGTATTCAGGGCCTGGTCACTGTCTTTGGACACTTCACTCAAGGCTAATATTCTACCACAGCACTACTTCCAGTTTTTTCTGTGTATATGATACGGAGGAATCGAACCCAGGGCTTTGTGCATGCTAGGCAAGCACTCTACCTCTAGGCCATGTTCCTGGCCCCAACTTAAATCTTTTTATAAGGACTTTATATGAGAAAAAATTGTCATAACAGTGATAATTCTCATTCTGGCTAATAGTAAATAAATTGCTTTATTATCAACTTGGGTAGTATTAAAAAGAATGATTTAAGCTATCTTTTATATAATTATTTTTTGTAAGTAATACTAAATTCATTCAATAAAATATATTGGGTACCTATGCACAGTATATGGGTCATTGGAGACGCAAAGATGAATAAGATTTGAGATGTGTAGTAGTATCTTAATATTCTGGAGAGTAATAAATAAATAAATAAATGTGTTAAAACTGTTTTAAAGAAATAAAATATTTAAAGGCAATTCAAAAGTACACTACTGTTTAAACATAGATTTAACATAGTAAGACTTTTTTGCCGCATATCATTTGAAACAATAATTGGTTCTATTGAGTAATAGAAGAGGAGAAAATGTAATTGATTAGAGATAGAGTCTAATCATTATTGCCAATGACATAAGACAGATAAGAATGCAGTAACTTTAAATGAGTTTGGAGAGGGCTCATTAAGAGATAACAAAGGTAAAATGTTCCTGTGAGTTCACATTCTTCTAGGCAAGCTATTTTATAGTTTCTTTGACTCTGCATATCACAAGGGCTGTGTGGTGACTGAGAGCTTCTACTATCATTGCTTTATACTTTGTATATACTAAAAAATTAAGCAACTTATAAAAAAAGAGAAAATAGGGCTTGGTGATAGCTTTGGGGGAGCCATTGAAGTCCTGGAGAGTGATAGCTGATACTGTTTCTTTTTTTGTTCGATGACGTCACAGTGTATCTTTACTACCCTTCAGCAAGTAATAGGTTAGCTTCTGGTGCTATTGAACATGACTTAATGATGTAGGAAGTATTTTTTTTAAAGACTTTGTGATATAAAATCCTAGGCAGAAAGGAAAGGGAAGATTTGTTGCTTTCCTGCTGTGTATCAGGTTATTGCAAATTATTTAATGCTCATAATAAACCTGTGAGAAAAGTAGTTGTATTTATTAGTGAAATGATGATATTTGGAAGGTTCAAATAACTTCCCTAAGGTCTTATGATTAGGTAGCACCAGAACTGTATATAAGCTTATTATCTCTGCTTCTAAATCTTGTAGTGAGGCTTCACTGCTCCAAAAACTTGAATGCTTTCCTCAAGAAAACACGAAGCGCAGCAATATTATTCCTACCTCACTTACAGTGTTCTTAGATTAAAGAACATTTTTAAAAGCCCATTTTTTTTGTTTTCTCTTATTCTAACCTAGAATGTCTTATTCTTGGGCTGTAGCAGTGGACAATTTAAGAAGAAGTATACCCACTCTAAAGGGACTGTGAGTTTTATTGCTGCCTTAAAAAATAATTTCCCCCAAATAAAAAATTCTGTGAATTGACTAATCTCAATAAACCTGCATGTGAGATTAACACTAAATTTTCTCATAGTTCTGGGCTCAATATCTTTCACTTGATTATACTTTTCTTCTTTTTCTACTCTGCTTGTTTTCTCTCCGCCCTCACAACCTCTAATCTATTTTTTCTTTTTGCTTGATTTTGGCAGAGGAGTAGCCATTTCTTTGTGTATGTATGCTAGGTTCTCCACATGCATTTCTCAGGAAGCTATGAAATAGATTAAATGTGAATATCAGGCCTGCTCTCTTTAACTTTTGTAAGAACGTGAAAAGGAGTTTTTCATGTAAAAAACTTTTATAAATTAAGAGCTTTCAAGAGATAAAGGGGGCAGAATAAGGGATTAATTATCTATAAACCCTTAGGGTTTACGAGCATGTTAAGTAATTTTCATTGTTTTGAAAACTGGTATTTCAATAAGAATTTATTCTTACCTATTATATGCTGGAGAAAAATAATCCAGTTTTGATCAAGGACATCATTTTACAAAGAAAGTAAAGTAACACTTAAGAAAGGAGATTATTACATATTTCAGACTTCTTTGAGTAGTTTATTACATGCATCGAGTTAAAGAATAGTATATTTTTCACTAGTGTCAGAAAACCCATTTAATTTCATTAGTGAAGTATTCTTTACAACTTTATCTCAATATCAGTTCACAAGTTATATTGGCTTATCACTTTAAAAAATCAGAAGAGTTTAGAAGAAACTATTAGTAACAAAGAATAGGATACAAATTTAGATATATTAAGGACTATTCACCATGAAACTAATCTAAGTATGTTATTTCTCTTTTTGAATCTGAAATGAAACTGAAGTTGTGCTAGATTGCTTTAGAATAAGCATTAGTGCTATCAAAGGATATATAAGTTAGCACTTGAAATACTCCAGTACTAATGGAAAGGAGCATATAGATTTTTAAAAAACATGCAGAAACATGAACATATTTTTCTCATCTTTTTGCTTAATTAGTATTATAATATGACCATAATATATGTGCCTACTAAGTCAGATATTTCTTGGTGAAGTTGACTTACTTAGATTTAATCTGTTGCAAAAAGAACACTTGTTCTTTTTGTGTTGTATTCTTTTTGTTCTTATTTACTATGAACCATAAATTCTTAGCAAACAAGAGTTCTATAATCTCAATTCATAGGGCATCCTACTATGAAATTTCAGTTGATGATGGCCCATGGGAAAAACAGAAGAGTTCTGGGCTCAATTTGTGTACTGGAACAGGATCGAAGGCCTGGTGAGTAACTTGGAATGGTGCTTATTAAAGTTTGTGAAGTAGTTTAGATAACAGTCTATTTGATAACTAATATGAATCCACTCTGATGTTACATAGGTGGCTTAGCTTCTGCCCCAGTCAACATTATTTCATCACCATTGAACCTACTGTATTATATTTGTGAAGAAATAAAAGGAAAGTGGCTCAGAGGACTATATATAATACTTTGTAAAATTTAAGAATACTTTAAATTGGGCGTTGGTGGCACATGCTTGTAATCCTAGCTACTCAAGAGAATGAGATCTGAGGTTCAGGATTCAAAGCCAGCCTGGGCAGACAAAGCCAAAAGACTCATTTCTAATTTAGTGGTAGAAAGCAGAAGTAGAGCTGTGATTTAAGTTGTAGACCTTCAATTTGGAGCAAGCAAGTCCCAGTACCTGCACACAATGCGTGTGCGTGCGCACACACGCGCGCACACACACACTAAAAGCAAACTTTAAATAGTAAAGAAATGAAAAGTACAGAGTATCCTACAAAAAAAAAAGAGACTAGAAGTTTGTATGTTAAATATCCACATGGAAAAAAGCAGGCATCTTGTGTAAAATATTCTAACCTTCCTGACAGTAATCTCTTCTGAGTCATAGGACAGACATCTCATACAGAGGCCTGCCAGATGTATCTGTAGTCATTTTCTCTCCTGAGTGCTCTCCATATTCCAAACTTACTTGCAAAGTGGGATGTTAACAGCATATCATATTCAAACATTCAAAACTCCATTTATTCCTTTCAGTGTTGTTTATTTTCTGTGTTCCCTAAACTGTTTAACATCATCACTGTTTACTCCAAGTTTTAAAGGGAAAACACAACTTTTCAAAACTTTGTTCTTACCTTTCAATCACATGCTTCATTTTCCCTCCATATAATTTAGTCCCTAAACTCTGTGTATTGTTATCGGTTCCTTGTCCATCTTTCTGAATTACTACTGCTGCTGCTTTGGGCTAGGCCCCAATTATTTAGTAGAAATTTTTTTGTGCCCCACCTTTTATTTTCGTTGTCATCTGAACTGTGCCAAGAGTAATACTTAAAAAGTATATATAAGTCTGACGATATCTATTGTCTGCTTTAAAACTTCCATTGGGTTCTGACTGTGATCATTTTACTTTGTCTACCATTCAGTCTTGTAAACTATGACTGTGGGTATCTTTCTGGCATTATGCCTACCCTACCCTTCCCCTACCCATCATTACTTGGGCGACACCACAGGCTACTTGAAATTCTAAGCACATTCCTGGTCTTGTCTAGCTTTTTTAAAATTTCAATGTAACTTCTTTCTGTACTGAATGTCTGAACACTTTACACTTTCTACCCATTAAACTAAAAAGTCAGTTCTCAAATGTTCTTTTCTTTAGAAAGTCATGAGCATTCAGTTTTTCATAAACACAATAAACAAATCTTCTTTTTGTCTTTCCTCAGAACCTTTTTATTATATTATTATAACATATTTCCTGTTATTCGTTATCAATAATGCTGGTACCTACTAGATTTGAGCAACATGAGATTATGAGAAGTGTTTATTTTTCCAGCTTATTTTTTTTTGTGTGCAGAGGATAATACCTAATGTCTATCCACTAACATTTTTAAAAAAGGACTGCATGCTTACAAAAAATAGCAAAAACTTTCCTACAAAAGTATTTTTATTTGCATAGGGTGGGCCACACCTGTAATTTCAGTATTTTAGAGGTTGAGGCAGGAAAATGACAAGTTCAAGACCAGACTGTACTATGTAATGAAACCCTGAATTTAAAAAAAATCCCAAATTGCTTTTAACTGTGTTAGTTTAATTTTCTGCTTTTTAAATTTTAAAAAAAATTTTAATATAATTTTTTTATTTCAATGTATAGAGGGGTTACAGTTATATTCACCAGATAGAGAGTATATTACTTAACACACAGTGATATCCCTTCTTAGGTTTTTGTCCCTATTTCCCTCCCTCTCCCCCCTCATTTTTCTCCTCCTATTTCAAATAAACAGGTAGACATCTATATAATATATTAGGTAACAAAGTGAGATACTGTAACATATAAGATTAACCAAAGGGCAACACAAGAGAAGAGAGAAAAACATTCTTTAACTTTTTACAGTATAAAAAATTTAACTTCCAGGAGCAGGTGAAGTAATGTAATAACTCTCTGCACTCATCAGGTGTGGCAGTGGCTGTGGACTCAGGCCCTTCTTGTTTCCTCTTTGTACGAACCTTACCTCCTTCCTTTGTCCCAGGTTATTTTGAAGTGACTTCCAGACATCATCTCATTCGAATTAGAAAGTTACTTTACATCTTTTAAAAAATATTAGTTCCATAAAATATTTTGGAAAAAGATCTCATTTGTTTTGGATGGAGAGTGAGGGGAAGGTGTCCAAAATGACTTTTGCAGTCATTATGTGAATTTACATGTGTATGCATTAAATTACTTTGTAACTCTCACAGGTAAAAACCAAAAGCATTACCCTGAGCAATGTTCATTTATTCTATCCCGGCAGCATATTTTCTACTGAGCATCATATATTGTATGCTGAATTAGGAATGGTTTCTTAGGTTCTTTCTCTCTTTTCTCCTAGGATTCTCATCCATAAGAGTAGGCATCTTTGCATAATTGAATTTATTTATATATATTTTGGCAATATTGAGGTTTTTTAAAAGAAATTATAATATTTATTATTATTTAGAAAAATGCTGGATTGAATATCTACATTCTAGGCAAGCACTCTACCACTTGTCTGTATCCCCTCTCTTTTTTATTGTTATGTATAGAGGGGTTACAGTTATATTCGCCAGATTGTAGGTACATTACTTGTCATACAAATATTGAGGTTTGAAAGGCTTTCTTACACTTGCTACACTCTACCACTTGGGTCCTATCCTCAGCTCTTTGTGGATTTTAAGTTACTTTTCAGGTAGAGTCTTGCTTTTGCTGGATCCTCATCCCCTGAGGCATGGAGTGACAGCCCTGGGCCGTACACACCATTGTCAAGGTGGGGGCTCACTAAGTTTTTGCCCAGCGTGGCCTCAAAAACTGTGATATACTTGACCTCTCCCTCCTGAGTTGGCTATACCATGCACCTATGTGGATATAATCTTATTTTGTCTCTGCACTTTTGTGATTTGTATGTGTATGTGCCTTGTGTGCCTGTGTGTGTGCATAATGCATATTGGTACTGGGGCTGGAACTCAAGGCCGGGGTGCTATTCCTTACCTTTTTTTCTTGAGCCTAACCTCCACTTCTTGCTTTTTATGGTGATTAATTGGTGTTAAGAGTCTCAGGGGCATTCCTGCTCATGCTGGTTTCAAACTGCAATCCATACATATAGTCCTTAAGGGTAAATAATGCACCTGAGTAGCTAGGATTGCAGACATGAGCCACTGATGCCTGGCTACTTTTGTTATTCTTTTAATTATAATAGGAGTTATTGGTTGTATAGTCCCTGCTACTTGGTAAAATGCTGGATACCTTTAATCCATTGATCTAATAAAAGTCCTGAAAGGCTGTAATAGATCTCCTTTAAAGGCCTTTGAGGCTTGAGGCAAGGATATATATTGAGACCAAAGGCATTCAACTAGAAAGAATTAGAACTTGTATGCAGCATATATGTGCTTGTCTTTTTCATCATGTCACTCTTGCTTTGTGCTTTGCGATAATGGAAAATCAGCTTTTAAGTGGAGAGTAAGGGTTCCTAGCCTAGAGGTTTAACAGCAGAAAGATAAGTCATTAGATTGTTGTCTTAATTCTTTTTGAATGGCTTTAACATAATACCATAACTTAAATAACAAACTTTCACTGGAAAGTCAAGTGTCAAGGGGCCAGCATCTAGTGAGGGCCTTTCCTGTTGTGCCAGCCTAGGGTAGAAGTAGAGTGGGAGCCATGAGGAAAAAATGTCAAGCAAGGGTATAAGGCTTTGAGTTCAAGCCCTAGTACTGGCAAAGGGTAAAAGAGTACTGAAAACATTTTTTTAAAATCAGAAGCCAGTTCCCAATTCTATGAACAGATTTATGACAGAACAACTATTATAACCTAGTCACCTCTTAAAGTTTCCATTTAACACTGTAGGATTAGGAATAGGTTTCTTTTCTTTTTTTCTTTCCCTCTCCCCCAGTCCTGGGTCTTGAACTCAGTGCCTGAGCACTGTCCTTGGGGTTTCTTAAGGCTAGTGCTCTACCATTTATGCCACAGCACCACTTCTGGCAATTCTGTATGTGTGGTACTGAGGAATTGAACTGTGGCTTCCAGCATGTTAGGCAAGCACTCTATTAGTAGGTCACACTCCTGGCCCCTGGGGATTTGGTTTCTAACAATGAACAGCAGCAGTTTTATTGAGGAATTAAGATACCTTATGTTCTTAGTGAAATAGGGCTTTTGTTAAAAACTGTGTGGGCTTTGACTTCTGGAGTTCGTGTATACGTTTGATAGTTACAACTTACAAGTCTTCACTAATCAGCTGAGTTTTAAGAACTTGCTTATATAGTCCTAGAACTATGACTTATTATGACAGACACTAAATGTACTTCTAATTGGAGTTCAATTAATATTTAATTCTTATAGTTGTAATCTGGATCTCAGACAGTTCCCTTAACCTTCAAGAAAGAAGGTTACATTTTATTTGCTCAACTTTTAATTTTTTTTGTAAAAATATGGTACGCTTCACGAATTTGCGTGTCATCCTTGTGCAGGGGCCATGCTAATCTTTTCTGTATTGCTCCAATTTTAGTATATGTGCTGCCAGGGCAAGCACAGAAGGTTACATTTTTAAATCCAGGACAAACTAGAAGTCCATGTGGTTGTGAGCTAAGACATGACGTCTTGTTTCTTAGTTGTATAACTTTTAGCACTCAGAGTTTCCATTTGAAATCAGATAAAACCTCTCTAAAGACCATTAAATTGGAAAATAAGTTGAGTATCTTATTTTCATCAGCCACTAAAATTCCACCTCATTAAAAGAATCTTATTAAGTCTGGCCAGGCAGGGTATATGAAGGAGAAGGACTGGGGGCAGCCTTGAGAAGAAATGTAGGGGAACATGGTGACTGTACTCTGTACTATCATCTCCCAGTTTATGGAGCAAAACCTTTTTTACAGTGGCCGAAGACTGAAATAATGGGACAGTTCAGAGACACTTGCTATGTGGTAAAACTCCATACTCTATTACCGTGGAACAATTTTTAGAAAGGCAAAGATGGGACTTGGCAAGCACATTTTTTTCCCTGGTCGCAGGTTGGGTTTCATTTTCTGGTATATCTTACATTAGAATCGGGTGACTGATTCTGGCCAAAGGGCTCAGCATGGACATGACGGTCACTACTCCCAAGGCTGGCTCACCAGCCTCCCTTAGTCACTCTCCGGGGTCTTTGTCCTGCTGCTTGATGCACATGGGTGCAACAGCCCGACAAGCGGTGTTTAGAAGACAGAAGACCTTTGAGGTGGCAGGGGGCCTAACTCCCTGAACATGCGACATGGAGGAGAGCTACCTCCTTGTTAGCCTACTCTGAACTCTGAGGAAAACAAACATTCTGTGTTTTTGTTTTTTTTTACACATTTTATTAATGATTATCATGGACGTGAGAACTGAAATTCCTGAAAAAGCTTTCCAGGGTTCGATAGTGTTTGTAAGTAGTTGAATGTACATCCTTCAAGAAGGAAACTTTTTTTAAATTTAAAGAACCATATATATTAAAAAGATATATATAGTGAAAAGGATTGTTCTTTTCATTTTCTATGTGTAACATTATTATGTTTTTTGTTTTTAGCTTAACATTTTAGTTATATATGACTGTTATATAATTACATATATTATGATATATAGTTATATATCATATAATGTATAATAGCTATATATAATAGTTACAGATATATATTTACTTATATATAACAAATACATAGCATATGTAAGCTATATTTGCAGTATATATATCATAGTTATATTTCATATATTTGTTTGTTTGTTTTTGTTAATTACCACTCCGGGGGCTAGACCTCAAGGCCTGGTTAACTGCTACCCCTGAGCTTCTTTTGTTCAGGGCTACCTCTTGAGTCACAGTGCTACTTCTGGCTTATTCTGAATAGTTTATTGGAGGTAACTGTTTCATGGATCTTCCTGCCTGAGCTGTCTTTGAACCTGAATCTTCAGATTTTAGCCTTCTGAATAGCTAGGATTACAGGCATGAGCCACCTACACCCAGCTATAATATATATATATATATATATATATTTTGTTTACCAGCCACCTGTGGCTATATTTGAATTGTTCTGCAATTCTCAGCAATGCTTTCATAAAGGTTATTGTTCATATCTCTGTACATTATATGTGGAAGTGGTGTTTTAGGATAAATTGCTAGGATGAGGAATATGTTCATGTCAAAGTTTGCTAGTATATGATTGCTTTCCAACTACAGCTTCTGTATTCCTAACAGTATAGAAAGTACTGCTTTTCACTTACTCATATCACTGTGGTATTAATCAGATCTTAACTATTTATTTGTACCTGTCTTAATTTCTTCATTTGTATTGTTATCTACTTAGTAGATTATTCATTTTTCATTTTTAGCATGTTTTTTAGAATTAAAACAATGAATCATGTGTCTTTTTTAGGTCTTTCAATATCAATAGGGTTGCAACTCAGGCTGTGGAAGATGTTTTAAATATTGGTGAGTAATATAAAATAATTTATTATATATTTGCCCTTATACAGAGAAAAATATTGAATGGAAATATTTCTCCCTTTTCTCTTTGGTAGCAAAGCGACAAGGAAATCTGAATCTTCCATTGAACAAAGAATTGGTAGAGAAAGGTTAGTGGCTAATGATATTAATCACTAACAGCGTAATTTATTTCTATATTAATTTGACAATATATGAAATATAGTTGTTTAATTAGCAAAATATTTACTTGGACTTACTATAGTATGCTTAAAATGTAAACAATATAAAGATCAAAGCTGAATTTTGTGAATTTTTTTTCTTGCCAGTCCTGGGGCTAGAACTCAGGGCCTGAGCACTGTCCTTGGGCAGTGCCCTACCACTTGAGCCACAGCACCACTTCTAGCTTTTTCTGTGTATGTACTATCAAAGAATCAAACCCAGGTTTCGTGTGCTTGCAAGCACTCTACCACTAGGCCCTGCTCCTGGCCTTTTTTTTTTTTTTGGTCAGTCGTGGAGTGAGAATTCTGGGCCTAGGGTGCTGTCCCCTGAGCAATTCAGCTCAAGGCTAGTGCTCTACTACTTGAGACACAAAAACACTCCCAGTTTTCTAATAGTTAATTGGAGATAAGAGTATCTCGGACTTTAGTGCCCGAGTTGGCTTTCAACCACAATCCTCAGATCTCAGCTTTCTGAGTAGCTGGGATTACAGGCATGAGCCACCAGGCACCTGGCTAAATTTTGTAAATTTTAATAAATATACATTCTAATCTACCCATAACTTTAAACATGACTGTAGGAATAGGAGTATGTGGGAAATTTCTACTTGCAGAAGAGGAAATGTTTATCTAAAGGCATGCTATTGTAGTATGTCTCCCTTTATCTGGAGTTTCACTTTTTATCATTTGAGTTTTCTAAATATTCTTTCAATTTAAGATGAAGGTTATGTTAGTCTTGGGCTATTAGTATTAGTATTGCATTGTATCAAAAAAAGGGGAAATTAGGCCTAAGCAACAATCAGTTCTTTATTATATAAATTTTAACTTAAAGTATAACCATAAGGAAATGGTAAGTTGTCAGGCACAGTTACTTAGGAGGCTGAGATTGAAAGGATCGTGTTTTGCTGGATATATAAGGTCATACAGGATGAGGCTAAATGAAAGGATCTCCAGGATATGGAAACAGGAGCTTTATCTTGTGTGATTGTTGTTCTTAATGTACTATGTTATTTCTCTTCTCTTTTGTTGCCCTTTGGTTAATCTCATATGGGTACTGTATCTGACTTTGTTACCTGATATATTGTATATATATATTTGATTATTTGAAATAGGAAAGGGAAGGAGGGAAAACAAGATGATTGGGAGGGGGGAAAAGGGGACAAAAACACGAGAAGGGGTATCAATGTGTGAAAAGTAATGCACCTACTATCTGGCAAATGTAAATGTAATCCCTTTATACATTACAAAAAAACAAAAACCAGCCAGCACAGATAAAAATTCATGAGACTCCCCTTCATCTCAACAGAAAAAAGCTGTCCACATGTAAGCTTATCATGTAGGAAGGAGGATTACAGTCCAGGCTGGTATCAAAAAAAGTAACCACAGCAACAAAGGCCAACAGTATAGCTAAAGTGGTAGAAGGCCTTCCTAGGAAACAAGAGGCCTTGGGTTCAAACACCACTGTCAATAAAAAAGGAAAAGAAAAGGTTTACGGTGATAGATATGCTATTATGCCAACATGAGCACTGTCAAAGATATATATGATAAAAATATTACATTGTGCCTCATGAATATATATATATAAATTAAAAAGGCAAACAAATGATATACATAGCTGAAATTAATGTGAGATATATGAAAAGGGTATAGAAAAAAAATACTGTTTGGGAACTGGAGGTATGCCTAAGTGTAGAGACCAAGACCAACCTTAAATGAAAAAGCTAAGGGTTAGTGCAAGGCCCTGAGTTTCTGAGTTCAGGGCCGTACTGGCACTAAAAAGAAACATTAAACAATAATAATAATAATAAAAAGGAATACTGATTGACTTTTACAAATGTATAAAATTAGGTGTGTACTGTAATCCTAGCTACTCAGGATGCTAATATCTGAGATCATGGTTCAAAGCCAGCCTTGGCACTAAAGTCATTGAGACTCTTATCTCTAATTAACCACCAGAGTACTGGAAGTGGCACTGTGGTTTAAGGGGTAGAACATTAGCCTTGAGCTGAAAAGCTCAGGGGCAGTACGCAGGTCCAGAGTTCAAGCCCCATGACTGACAAAAAAAAAACCAGTATAATATTTATAATAAACTCTTAATAATACACAAATAGGCTTATATTTTAAGAAACATACAAGAATGAATATACTACCTTGATGCTTTGACTATTTGCAGAAGCAGTAGTGCATGCCAATGGCGCAATTACTACTATTGACATTTCTAGAAAAACTGTTGGAGTCTTTGAGAGCTGGCATTTTTTTTAAATAAGATATTCCCAAGGAGGCAACATTTTATATTTGCAAGTAAGTTAGATTTTTTTAAAGACAGCTTTATGATGGTATAAAAGTGATATGCTTCTAGTAAGATTTTGAATGTCTTATGTTTTTCTGGGATAATACCTGCTATAACAGTGTTCTGTCATGACTGGGCCAGTAAGCTAGCCAGTTTCAGCCAGCCAAGGTTAGAAGGGTAAACACACTGTGATGTTCAGTAGCTTAGGTAAATTAAAAGCATTTTCAGCTTAGAATATTTTGTTTGTAATGAGTTCATAAAATGAAGCATCTGTAATTCTTCAAAAACGTGGCACTCAAACTTTCTTTTGCATTTCTTTGTATAATAGTAATTGTTTTTTAAATTTAATTTTTAATATTTTTCATCATTTATCCATCTATTCATTCATTTATTAGTATGGTTTGAACTCATGGCCCATTGTGCTTGCTAGATCAGTACTCTATCACTTGAGCTAATTTTCCCAGGCCATCCTTGGCCTGCAATCTATTCCTTAGCTTTCTATGTAGGTACTATCAGTTAACTTACCACCAATTCAGCTTGTTGATTGAGGTGGTATTGGCTTTAAAAATGTAATTCTTCCAGGCTGCCATCTACTATCTGGAATTACAGGTAAGTGCCACCATGACAGTCTCTCTCTTTTTTTTTTTTTTTGTGGGTCTTGGGGCTTGAACTTTGGCCTAGGTGCTCTCCCAGTGCTCTTCAGCTCAAGGCTTCTACCTTTCCCCTGGGCTGGGGTGTTGTCCCTGAGCTCTTCAGCTCAAGGCTACCACCCTAGCCTTGAGTGAAGCCCCACTTCCTTTTTCTAGAGGTTAGAGATAAGAGTTTCAGGTCCTTTTGTGCCAGGGTTGGCTTTGAACCTTGATCCTTAGATCTCAGCCTCCTGAGTAGCTAGGATTACAGGTGTGAGCCACCGCTCTGGCTCTTGTTTTGTTTATAAAAAGACATATGTGTTTTGTTTCCCAGGCTAGGCTCAAATTTTCTGCCTTAAGGGCATATGTCCTGTCCAGCTTCCACAGCTGTCTTTAACCAATTTTTGTTAAAGACAATTTGTATGCCAAACTTCATGTCCTTTGGTTGAGAGAAGGCAGTTCCCTAAGATTTCTAATATCTTGAGTAATGATGGATTCATGAGATAAAGCATTCTTACCTGCCATAGTTTGAAACTTTTTTAGTGGGATTTGTATGGAGAGTTCCAGCAGATCTTCGGAACAAATTGCTTCTATGATGGATGTAGAATCTAGGCTTCCATTTGTACTTCTGAGAGAGGATCGTCCTTTATTGAATGTACCATTATTATTTTTCTTTACAGTAACAAATGAATATAATGAATCACTGCTCTACAGTCCAGAAGAACCAAAAATACTTTTCAGTATTCGAGAACCAATAGCAAACAGAGTTTTCTCAAGTAGTCGTCAGCGTTGTTTCTCTTCCAAGTAAGCATTTGGATCGGTCGCTGTTTTAAATCTCCTTCACCCAGTATAAAACATACTTGTTATCTCGTTCATTCTTGGTTTTTGTGGCTGGGTTTCATTCTAGTCTGGGCTCATTTCAACTTTTCTATGTAGCCCAAGCTGGCCTTGAATTTGGGGTTCTCCTGCCTCAGCTTCCTGAATGCTGGGATTACAGGTATGGCCTACTACTTAAGCATTTTTTAAATAATTATCAATATAACCCCCCCCAATTTTGCTATGTAGCTCTGCTTTTTGTTGAGTTGAATTCTCTATGTAGCCCAGGTTGGCATGTGAAACTTATAACCCTCCTCTCTCAGCCTCCTGAGCGCTGGGACATATTTGGTTTATACTCTATTTCATTAGATGCATTCTTTTTTGCTTTTTTCTTTTTTTTTTCCTGATCCTAGGGCATAGGCCCTGTCCCTGAGCCTCTTTGTGCTCAAAGCTAGTACTTTACTGCTTGAGCTTCTGGCTTTTTTTGAGTGGTTTATTGGAGGTAAGAGTCTCATGGCTATCCTTGCCCAGGTTGTGCTCAAACTGTGATCTTGGATCTCAGCCTCCTGAGTAGGTAGGATTATAGTAATGAGCCACCAGCACCCATCTTCAATGCAATCATTTAAACTGATTCTGGTTGCAACAGTAGAACCTATGACCCTAATGAAGTATCAAGCTGGCCAAAATATCTTTTAATCTTGTTTTATTTCACAGACACTAAAATTTCATTGAAAAGGTGTATAATTATTTGAGTGACATTGATTTATTGTATTTTTAACATATTCAAGGAATAATAAGAGCAGATTAATTACTGCTAAATCAAATCATTGATTAGAAAGCAATTTCTTTGTCATAAATGTAGAATGAAACAAAATGTTCACATGAAACCTAAGTTAGAATAGGATTTACTTCTCAGCTTTTCTCTGAAAATAGCCTGGTCTGCTCTCCTTAAGTGAATTTGCTTCAGCTTTTGCTTGAAAGATGACTTCTCTCTCTTTCCTCCTTCCTTCTTCCCTCCCTCCCTCCCTTCCTTCCTTCTTTCCTCTTCTTTTTTTCCCCCCATCCTGGGGCCTGAGCACTATCCCTGGACTTTCTCAAGGCTAGAGCTCTACCACTTGAGCCACAGCATCACTTCACCACTTAAGGCTTTTTCTATGTATGTGGTTCCGGGTATGAACCTGTCTTCACGCATGCTAGGCAAAAGCACTAGGCTAAACTCCCAGCCCCAGAAGATTTCTTATTTAAAGGCTGGCCAACTTTCCAAACTGTGAAGAAAATTTACAAAATAATGAAAAAATTTCATGTATCTTGTGGCAAAGAATACTTCACTTACAAAATGATATCTATAGGATGATTTTTTTTTCTTTCTTTCTTTTTTTTTCCGGTTGATCATGGGGCTTGGGCGATGTCCCTGAGCTCTTCAGCTCAAGACTACTGCCCTACCCCTGGAGTTACAGCGCCAGTTTCAGTTTTCTAGCAATTAATTGGAGATAAGAGTCTCAAGGTCTTTAGTGCCTGGGCTGGCTTTGAACTGTAGTCCTCAGATCTCAGCCTCCTGAGTATCTAGGATTACAGGTGTGAGCCACCATGCCTGGTAAAATATACATTTTGATTTTCTCAGGTAAGACACTTAAAGAGACATGTTTAAAATTTACTTATTTGAGAGTTAATTTTGATTAACAAATGTATTGGGTAAGACTACAAAGACTCCTTGCAAGATACATATATCTTATGTTTAAACTTTTGCTAATTTAAACAGAATATCTTTATGGTTGAGTGGTTGAAAAGGCTTTAAAAAAAAGTGAAAAGACATGGGCCTGCAATTTGGCCTGGTTGTAGAATGCTAGCCTAGCATGCATGAAGACCCAGGTTTGATTCCTTAGTCCTACATACATAGAAAACGCCGGAAGTGGTTCTGTGGCTCAAGTGGTAGAGCTCTAGCTTTGAGAAAGCCCAAAAACAATGCTCAGACCCTGAGTTCAATCCCCAGTACTGGGCGGGAAGGGGGGAGGGAAATCCAAAACAGGAACAGAAGATTGATAGAATTGAGAACTTCCAGTAATCAAAAAATTCCATTAAGACAACAAAAATGATGTAAAGCAAGAGAGATATTGTGAAAGATAAGTGAGAAGTTGGCTGAAATCTGCAATGCTACAGTATCCTAAGTATTTGATCATGTTAGAAGTTTAAAATTCCACATGTGACTGCAAATGATGGGTCACAATCAATATCAAGGTACAGAGGAAAAGAGTGTATGAGGTTGCTTTCAGGCTATGTATATAATCAATATGTGAACAAGTTAATTTTGGGTTTAGGCTGTGTTCTGTCCCCCAAATTATCTCATTACTTATATGTAAATATTCTGAAATCTCAAGTGTAAAACATTACTGCTACCAAGCATTTTGGAGGGATTCTTAACTTGTATATAAAAATTCCTGCAAGCCAATTGTAGCCGTGCATACCTATAATTGAGGCACTCAAGAGGTGACCTTGAAAGATCAAGGTCAGCCTGGACTACAAAGAACTATACTATTTAAAAAATACCTTCAAGTCAATTGATATAATAAAAGAGACAATTCTTATAATAAAAGCTAAAAGTCTTAGGCATTTTACAAAAGGGGATATACAGTAGACATGTGGACAAAAGTGCTTGATCTTATTTTTCATCTGGGAATGAAAATAAAAACTGTACTATATTACTATATAAACCTTCTGGAAAAGCTAAACACTTACGTGAAGTGTAAGAGTAGATACAGCTCTTCTAAGATGATAGAAATTAGGATAGCAGGTGTGCTTCAGGAAGAGCGAGCAGGAATATTCACTCAAAACACTGGACACCTGATTTGGGATAATTATACAGGTGTGTTTGTTGAATGGTTATATCGATCCTTTGTGCTTACTCTATACACAGGTGATTCTTAAGCAAAAACTTAAAAACAACTCTTTGATCAGTGCTTGACACAGTGGTTAAAAGATCATTAGTCACATGAAAATAGCCTATGAAATCTATCAAATTCTATCTATCATGTGTCTACTTGTTCACTGACAAAGGTCTGAATGGTTAACCTGGACACTTAAATTTTGAGTTTTTGATAGTTTAACTCATATTATGTAGTTAGTGAGTCTCATAACAAAAGCAACTTGGCTTTTAAAGTCATCCAATTTCTAGTTCAGATAGACATTTGGGGTGAAAACTGCAAATATTTAATGAGGTCTTTCCCTGTGCTTTAGAGTCTGTGTTCGTTCTCGCTGTTGGGATGCCTGCATGGTTGTGGATGGAGGAACTTCTTTTGAGTTCAATGATGGAGCAATAGCTTCCATGATGATCGACAAAGAAGATGAGCTTCGAACTGTGCTTCTAGAACAGTGACAGATTTCCCTAAATGACAAACTTGGATTATTGGAAACATTTTTGTGCAGAAACAAACGAGTAGTCCTCAGGCCTACCTTGCTTTGTTTATTATGGAGACTGGTTGCCCTCTGGGCTCACAGTGATGAAGAAAGTGGGATTTTCATTATTCTTCTGTTGGATTCTGATAGGTGAAAGGTGTTCACTGTTTTAGAACATGGAAGGACTAAATGGATTAGAATTGATGTCAGAAATTTCTGTATTATTTGTAATTGATAACCAAGAATATCGATACCTTTAAATTTAGGGAGGCGTGTTTTAAATAAAGGATTAAATGTTTAGGATTTGAGATTTTACTATAAAAACATTTTTGTCTTCCTAGACAATGCAATTGGACACACTATCATTTGATTTGTGCATTATTTTTTTTATAATATCTAAAAGTAAAGCTTTTTGTAACATTTTTGATTAGCATAAATTTTGATAAAATTCTGACATTGACCTAATTAACGTAGGCAAATGAGTTTTTTGTATGTGCTAAAATTTTCTAATTCTATGACACAGTAATGACTGTTGATTAAAAATTTTTAATCATTTTTGAAATTAATAGATGAAGACATCAATTTTGGCTAATTTCAACAATGCTGTGTGAAATATCTATTGAATCAAATCATGATACTTTTATAAATGTATTATGCTTTAGCTATTTTAGAACGAGTTTTTGAGAAATTATTTGAGTTAAATAGGCCTCGTCCATCTTTTCAATTGTTAACATGGATTTAGGTACTAAAAGGATGAATTGATGAAATGATTTCTATTAGGAATTTGGTAAAATCTTTAAGATTTCTATTAGAAATAATAGATTCCTTTGGAAACGTGTGAAACATTAATTTTGGAATTGACTTACTCAGTAATGTGGTGGTCGTCATATTTCAAAATTTGCACAAAAGCTTTGTAGGATAAAATGTCATGGCTTTTTTCTCTTTTTTTCCATTGTGAGAACTCCTTTAATTTTGGAGGAAATTATTTAATTCTTGACTTACAATAAGTAACCAGTTTTCAGGAAAAGTGTCTATTTCTGAGTAATGAAATGGTATTCTTATGCCATTTATTCAGTTGTTTATTCATTTGCTGGTGAATGTTTTTGTTTTCATGACAAGTATTTATTGAACACTTGCCCTGTCCCATACATCACTGTGTCAGGTGCTGGGTACACACCAATGAATGACACTCTATCCTAAGAAAATCTGAGCTTAATGACTCAGAAGTCAGGATAGTCAAATGAGTGTTCTTAGTTTTTCCGTCATTAACATGTTTTGAAAAGGTATTCTAGATTTTCATGGATACCTACAAGAATGCTTTTCTTAAAAGAATTTGCATAGACCCTTAAAAGAAATAATTTACATGATGCATAAGGTGGAAATAAAAGTTAGTACTTTCTAGCTCTAATTTCTGCTCTAGTTTTTGTAAAATGATACATATAAAGTATACTCAGAATTTTGAGTATTCACAGTAGACCGAACAAAGACTTTTTATACATTAGGAAAAAATTAGTTTTTTTCCCAGAATTGGATCTAATTTGTAGCTTTTTCCCCCAAATGATGTATGATATCATTTTGTGAAAAAGTTGAATTCCACACTGTGTCCAGTATCTCAAGGATATCTGACCACTTATTACCATAGATCTGTTAATTTATAACATATTAATATGTAGACTGCTGGGTGAAATTCGTTATAAGCCATATTTTAAAGGGTTTTACAGATCCTTACTTGTGACATAACTTCTGTGCCCTGGTGTGGATTTCTTTGTAAGAGATGAGACAAAAAGGATGTTAGAATTGCAAGAACGTCTCTTATGAATGGGTTAACCTTTCAGTGACAACTGTGAATAAAATTAAACGATTGCTTTTTGTTACATTTAAAAAAAGTTCCTTCACTCTTGTGGGGTCCTTGTTTGAAAGTCCAGGTTTATTTTAGAAAAACGTGTCTCAGAAATCCTTTTCCTCATGGTTGTGTATGTGATGTTCCCTGTCAGTAGCATTGTGTGTGTGCATGTACAGAAGGTAAGAGGAGGTTGATTTTCTACTTTCTCTGTGGTTAGGGTGCCTAGTAACCACAGCTTTTCTGTTTTCCCAGTCCCTAGACTGCCTGGCTTTCCTCATCTGCATCTTGACCTGTATTATTATTTAATTAATATCTTCCCTACTATAGTACTTTGACAATAAATACTGAGTTGCAGTTCAGCTCACAGGAATAGAAGAGACTTAATCCCATGAATTTATCCAGAAATCAAAAATAAATTACAGTTGGTTATTGTCTATCTCATCTCTGGAACTTAATAGGATGCATGAATCAAGGAAACAAAAGGTGCAAAGGAATTGAATTCCTTGAAGGTCCAAGGCATGAAAAGCTGTTGGATTCATTTCCCAGTGACAGTCAAACATATGGTACAAGCTGATCGTCTATTTTTTTGTTTTGTTTTTGCCAGTCTTGGAGCTTGAACTCAGGGCCTGAGTACTGTCCTTGGGCTTTCTTGAGGCTAGTGCTCTACCACTTGAGCCACAGTACCATGTCCAGCTTTTTCTATGTACATGCTACTGAGGAATTGAACCTGGGTCTCTGTGCATGCTAGGCAAGTACTCTACCACTAGGGCAAACTCCCGGCATGGTTTGTATTATTTTAAAGTGTTACTAGCTGACATTAAAATATGGCTGCCACATTAATCACTTGGACTTAACTAGTATATAATTTTTGGAAGCATTTTAAAAACGATAATTACATTTAGTGCCTTCTCAAAATGTATTATTATAAACTATCATTTTCACTTGACAACAAGCATATGAAGAACACAGAATGGTGCTTAGAATTCTATTTTGAAAGGTCTTATTTGGAGGCCTTTAGGCCAAATGGCAACCCCCACTTAAATGCTTTCTAATTTTCACTATGTAAGAAACAATGAGAAGGGAAAAAGGAAAAAACTTATGGACTTATTTTTATAAAAACATGTTTTATTTTATTAAAACATCTATAAAAGTAGAAATAACCATATAAAAATACAGATTACTCCAATGTGTTGGCAAACAGCTTATGGCTGGATTTGAGAGTAGTACAGGTACTGTGTTCCAGAACACCCAGAAGTTAGGAGTCCACCTGGACTTGTCATTAATCTGTAAACAATAACTTCAAGTATTTAGCACTTTTTAATTACTAAAAGATGAGTATTTGCTTGTAAAACTTTTTAAATGTTCTTTAAATCTGAGCAGATAAAGGCACTTCATACTATTGTTTGAAACATAAAAATTTATAAGAAGTTTATAGAAATGTGTTTTGGCATTAGGACATATGAGATCAATGACTTGAAAACAAGCTTTATAATGATTTTCAGAAAACATAATTTGATCTTTTTGTTACTGTATACCAGGATTCTTTAAAAAAAAAAAATCATGCTACCAAATGGTTTTAACTCCTGAGTCTTAAAATCTTAGTGGGTGGTGCAGGTAGTGCTGCATGCTCAGAAACTGGGCAAAACATGTACCTACCGCTAGTGTGCACTCCTGACGTAAAGAACAAGATGTTCTTAGGAATTTAGGTCCAGTAACCCGATGAACAGTTTCAAACAATTATTGTGAAAGACCATTAAAAATGCATGTAAAATACTTGATTCTAGAATAATACAAAAGAACTTCAGCATTAAAAGAAAATAGCAGACAATATCAATTCAGAATCTTTTGTCCAACTTGAAGACTAGTTAGGATAATAACACCTTTCTAAAATAAAGCAAGTCATCTTAAAAATTAACCCATGTTAAAGTAATTTGATAATAAAATTAGAAAACCATAACGATATTTTCTTACCTAACTGGAATTCTAGAAACATAGCACCTTAAAAATAAAGAGATAGTACTAGACTGACCTGGCTTAAATTACTTCTTGAGCCTTCAATTTCTCTACCAAGTGTAACTTCCAGCTATTTATTTATTTGTTTTTCATTTAGAATTTAAAGTGAATTATAGGGGTCTCTTTCTGTGAAACTAATTTCAAATGAAATTCCTGGAAAGGATTTGCCTCAAATACTATACTATCCTATGGTTCTTTTTTTTTTTATATTCTTCAGCTATTATTTTTCCTTTCCATGTTTTACTAAACAAACCTGAAAAACAGTTATATGGTGAAGATTATGAAAACTATTAGCTGGTGGAAATTTTAAGCTTCATCCTAAATAGGCTTAATCTAACCATATACTTGACAAGTCAGGTCAAATTTCACTTTTACAAGGTTATTTTGAAATCAAAGGCTCACTCTCCTAAAACTTCCAAAGCCCTATAACTTAAGGCTCTTCAAGGGCATATCACTGAAGCGAAGCATAAAAGTTAACACTTTATAGTTGCTCCTTTTAAAACCAGTAACCAAACTAGCCAAATGGTCCAGCAATTGGTTTCCTGCATAGGTTCCCCATTCCAAAGGAGTATGAGGTACTACCCTGCAATGAGCACTTCACAGGCAACTGGGCTTTGTCAGGGCCAGTCGGCACTTGATGCCCCATATCTCCTGGTTCTTTTGGTTGGCAACAGTTGGCCTGGCGATGGTGGTGAAATAGGCACAATTAATCTGCAGGTGAGGAAGGGCTTCCCGTAACAATTGAAGGGTGTCATCTGGCACAATTCCAAAAACTTGTAGTGTTTTTAATGTGGGAATTTCTCCAAGTTCACTGAAAAAGGATAAAAAAGGGACTTTCAGTAGTATCTAAGGAAACTGACTAGAGATATTCAGTCTAGTGTTTATAAGCTTATAATTGGTTCCCAAACCTATAAAATGTAACCTGAGAAAATAACTTCTGATAAATATGACTTGATGAAAAAGCAAAAATCAAACATGGTGGCAGAAGCCTTGAAGCTAGACCAATGCAACTAGAAACACCTGTGCCTTAGAGTAGGCAAGAGCGCCATTCATCTGTACATACTACCATCCGTTTCCCTTGTCACAAACTGGCTGTCGTCTTCGGTATTTCATACTAGGTGAAATGCAACTGTGCCAACAGCTGTATTCTGGCTCATGAAAACAAAAAACAGTCAGATAACCCCCTCCCTAAAAACTTGTAGCCTGTTTCTCTGAAATCAATACTTAATTGATTTTTGCTAATGGTAGGTCCACAAACTTCTCTTCTGTTTCTTCTCTATTTGCTCCAGGTGGGAACATAGAGTACAAAGCCTTAGGAAGGGAAACATTTATTTTGAAATTTCAACAAAATCTAGCTGCGGATCAATGAACACATCAGTGAGTCAGAAGCAACCTTTCTATTTTCACTGTGAATCATTTTTCAAGGAAACTGAGCCTCCAACAGGCCTTCCTTCCAGTCTGTCCTATATATGAACACCAAAGGTATCTTCCTAAAGAAAGCCTCACTCAAGATCATTCTCCTCCAAAACCTCACATGCTTTCTGTATTTAAGGAACCCAGACTGTTCAGGGGGCCTAGAACCTTCCATGTTGAAGCCTGATCTCCCATTTTCCCACTACGCCTTCAAGCATGTTACGCCACATTCCACAGAACCTTTAGCACCAGAGATGTTTAATATATGTTAGTGGACTACATGATGAAGAGCAGTTTAGAAAAGCACCCTTTAAAGAAATGTGCTTGTTCAGAAGGGGTTAATAAGAGTGGGAGGGCAAAATAAATGGAAGAAATCTAATCCAAACAGGTTGCAATTGTTCCTTTCAGGACTGTAGAAGCAGTATAAAAGATGAGAGGACGCCCGCTCCAATCTCAAGTCTTCTTATGTGAAATCTGAGGTTATGAGAATTGTATAATACCTAGGAAGATCATGGTTCTGGGATATCCAAAGCAGCCAAGTTGTTAAGTCATGCTTCAGTGGATCATATTGAAAAGAAGAAGCTTTAAGTGGGAGGAAGGAAAGGAGGGAGGGTGGCAGATGGCAGAGGAGGAAATGTTCTTGAAACAGTTTTGGGAAAGATTTGGTGAGGAAAGACACCACATGGCGCTCTAATGAGTTACATGCTGACAAGGGAACTGTAGAGAGAAGGTTTTCAGACTTCAAGATTAAAAACAAAACAAAACCCAAACCCCTGCCTTTTAGTATGTACTATGACAGAGGAACTTACAGACATCTCTGAAGGTACAACGGAAGATACTGAAAATCAGATGAAGGGATAGAAAATAGGAATGGAGGAGGCTGAGAGTTTGGCCTAGTGGTAGAATGCTTGCTTAGCACGCATGAAGACCTGGGTTCAATTCCTCGGTACCACATACATAGAAAAAAAAAGCCAGAAATGGTGCTGAGGCTCAAGTGGTAGAGCTCTAACCTTGAGAAAGTCCAAGGACAGTGCTCAGGCCCTGAGCTCAAGCCCAGGACTGGCAAAAAAAAAAAAAAAAAAAGGAATGGAGGGTTTACAAACTCCTTTCTAGCTTAAGAACTATGACATTATGACACTAACAAATGCCTTAAGAATCTTTGTTCCAGTTCAGTATACAAAGCACATTTATATCAGAGGATGAAATGGGAGAATCCCAAATTTAAGGCCAGTTGGGCCTCAAAGAAACAAATGAAACACACTCTGTGTGCCCAAGAGACATTTGTAAACACACTTCATCTATATAAACCTACTTTCCCACACACAATCCAAACAAAAGGACTTAACTACAGATTCTCTTAACAAGAACTTTTAAGTCTCCTACATCTATCGGTTTACTCTCCAGCTTGGGTTTTTCACTTTAGTAAGAAATGGGCATAATTAAAGAAAGTTTAGACACATGAAACAAGATTGAGGAAGAAGACAATAAATACAATGATGGGTTCAAAACAACATTACTAAAGAAAAAAAAAGATTCACATGTTACTATCACTTCTGAGATTAAGAAATAGCCTTCTTGCATAAGATAGCTGGCTTGCCAGAAGATTTTAAGATCTTTTGGAACTTTTACTATGAATTTCAAATACATCAACTTCCAGAACAATGCAAAAAATGTTTTGAGATACAGGGTACCAACAAACTTATGTAAGAAGTTTAAATATAAATCATGAAAGTATTTATAGGGTGCCTAAAGAAACACTCTTTAAAGCTCAAAGAGTGCATTCTTGCTCTCTATTCTGAGGGTGTGACATGCTTAAGCCCTTAATAGTGGTTTTTATTAAAAGTAGATTTAGAAAATGAGAGATAATTTAGATAGTACACCCAGGACTATGTCTTCATCATCCTTCACCATCAGTTTACACTGACAGTGGGATTACTAAGTAGGCATTCTGTTGTGCACTAGATTCTAAAATAAAATGTAAGAGCTCAGAACCTTCCCTTTGCCTCTGCTAGGAAAAGCATTTGGGCTGTCACCTGTTTAGCTTCTTGCTGAAGCCAAGCAACAAAGCAAGACATATGGACAGAGCTCTCGAGAAGAGAAAACAAAAAAGAATTATTTCCACACTTCCTAGGGGACAGCCTACATTCTAGGCAGGGGAAAGAAAGGATGACAGAGAAACCTTTTTGAGTAAAGGCTAGAAGCTCTGCATGCCAGAAAATAGAGGCAGGAAATTTAAGAGTTCCATGCATCTGAACTTAGATCCTTGCACTTTAGAGCTATACAAGTAAATTGTAGTATTCTTTATAGAAAATATATTCCCAAAGGAGACACTAAAATTTAGGTCTCATGAGATTAACTGAAATTAATTATGATTAATTATACCAGAATTCCTAATTCCACTAGTTAGTTCTGTGCACATAAAGTATCTGATTTATTTACTAATTGGCTAAAACTATAAGATTCAAGTTATGAATTTGAGGATTATACACATTCATTGTTTGAATCCATCGTGTTTCTTGGGTAAGAAGCTGAAGCTAAATGACTGTCATCTAATAATACTGAGCACTGCAGATTCCATGAGCAGCCTGCCCATAATAGAAAGGGCAGTGACTACTGAAAGACACTGACCTCTTGTGGTTTTCAATGGAATCTCTCTGCTTTTCACATTAGGAAAAAATGCTTTGGTCCTTTGGGATGAAGTAAGGAAAACCTTTTATTATTCTAAAGAAATGATAATTACCTCATCATCAATCCCGGATGAATCAATCACCTTACTTTTTAGGACCTATATAAAATATCTCTTCACAGAGAATCAGAACCATACACTGATTCTCCATACTCCTTGACAATCAGGAAATTCCTCACTCCATTACAGAACTTTTCCTCTAAACCCAGATGAAAGCTTTTGGAATCACCTAGAATTAGTTGAAAAATTTGGAAAACCAAACCAAACCAAACTCACTCATATGGGGTCTGCTTTCCCAATGACACTTAGGAGATCTCTTGTACTTCTTTACGACTTTTACAGAGAATATTACAACACTCTAATGCTGACAAAAATAATTAATGCTTAGTGACATCACAGTTCCAGGCTCAATTTACCCAACATTTCAAGCAAAACATTGCCATGGGTTTTCGATTTTGCTACTTTCTTATCCAGTCTGTGATACACTAGTATTAACATTTGCATTGCAAATGTCTGTTATTAATAACAATGGCTTTCAAGACTAAGCAGTAGCTTTGTTGGTCTTTGCTCTTATTAGTAGGATAATGTAACATACTCACAGTAGAGTTTCAGGTATGATATCATAGCACCGACTGAGTGAGAGGTGTTGGAGGTAGTGGAGATGGAAGAATTCTGGGAAGCAGTCAGTCTTTAGCATGATGCTATCACTGTAAAAGAACAGAAGGATTCACTTATCCTCCCTAGATGGGAGAATACTAGTGCTTTAGTTCCTCCAGTTCAACATTAAGATCATTTCCCCATTTAATGAACTGATAAATTTTCAACTTTTGATTTAAACTAAATAAAGAAACCATACCTTAAGTCTAGGTGGACAAGGTTGGGGCATCTTCTAATTAAAGTACAGAGATCTAAGAGGGCAAACAAATGTGACGGTCACTATCAAATGAAGAAGAAGACAAGAATATCTGCTGTCGTTAACATCTTTTAACACAGCTCTTGAAGTCTGGACAAGAGCAGTGACAGATCAAATTATCAGAAAAAGCCAAGTGGTCATTAGGACATGCAAAATCTACATAGAAAATTCTAGAGATCACATGAAAACCTATTGGAAATGCTAAAAAAAATTGTGTGAAATGGTTAACTACAGTTGATTTATGTATCAGTAAGTGACTGAAAGATTAAAGAAAGTGGGATAGATCATTCCTAACAGCAAAAGGTAAATAAGTCTACCCAAGCTACTACTTTGCAATCAGAAAAATGAATCAATAAGTTATTTATTTGAAATAACAGGCAAGCTTTATTGATATTGTTGACATGTATCTCTATCTACATAGATATCTATGTCTGTCTGAGTGTCTGTCTGTCTGTCTATCCACCCCCCAGTCTCCCTTGGGCCATATTCTCTAACTTAGATTTGCTTTTCCAAGTGCCTCCTCGACATTCCTACTTGGATATGCAACATGCATTCCAATATATGTCTAAAAATCAAACCCAAGGACTCATGCTTGCTAGGCAAACACTCTACCACTAGGCTACATTCACGGCCCTGCAACCTATTTTTATATTGGAGTTTTGCCTAGTAATTTTGTTGATTTAAAGTTAATTCTTAAGGAATGTGGCTTAGTGGTAGAATACTTGCCTAGCCTACCGGAGGCCCTGAGTTCAATTCCTTGGTACCATATAAACACAAAAAATGAATAAATTCTTTACCTACAAATTTTAGGTATTTTAAAGTATATTTTCTCTCTCCTTCCTTCCTTTCTTCTTTCCCTCCCTCTCTCCTTTATTAGTATTATTTTTCTTTTGTAATACTAGGGTTTGAACTCATGGCCTGTGCTTCCTAGCTGGTACTCTATGTTCTCTAACAATGACAACAAACTGTAGTTATCTTTTTAGATAGGGTCTCCTGCTTTTTCTTTCCCTTTCCTTGTCAGGAGAAAAGTCCTCCCAGTGGTGCCTCAGTTAGTTAGTAATATAGATGTGCACCATCACACATATCAAGATGGGAAGGGTCTCCTTAATATGGTGCCTGTGCAGGACTGAAATCATGATCTTCCCAACCTCCGCTTTCTGAGTCATACAAGTATGACCCATCTGCTTGATTTGATTTTATTCTCTTGACGCCAGCTCACAAGCTGTTTACATTTACTCTGCCGATCAACAATACCTCAACTCTAAAATGTAAGTTAACACATGCACCGAACTAAATGAGACAGCATTTATAGAGGAGAACTTCTATGTTCAATCAAATGTGTGATTACACCTGAAGTTACACCATTTAGGCCAAGGAGTTCTAACCTGATTTCTGGAGATTCTTGCGGTAGCCACTAAGATTCAGCTGGGTGATTGTCTTTGACAAGTGTGCAACAGCCATTTGCACATGCTTTTCAGTAAACTCAAAGCACCAGGAGAGGTTCAGCTCATCCAGTCTGCACAAAGGAATAGGAAGGAAAACATGAGCCCATCATACAAGGAGTTTGGCTCATGGTGAAAAAAACAAAACAAAAACCCCCCAAAGACTACAAAGATCATACAAAGCATCACTGTTCTAAGCAGCTACTGTTGCTTATCTGAAACTGCATTCTCTCTTCCTAACACCCTCCTGTCCCAACTGTCCTGAAAATTGCTGGGATATCTGAATAAAAGCCCCAGAAAATCCTGTCCTCTCCAGAAATGAAGGGGAGTCCTATTTCCTCCTCCTCTGGAAGATGCACCCCACTGGAGGGTCAGGAACAGAAATTCTAGCTTTGTTTTCTTCCTCAAACCAACCAGATAACTGCCAGTCATAGAGACTGAGCAATCATCCAAGATGTCTCATAAAACCAGCAGAATGAACCGGGATTCTTGATTAAAGAGATGCAGACTTTGCAGGAAGCCCTTCCCATCTAATTCTGCCTCTTCTGAAGCTAGTGTGGGGAGGGAGAGGGTGGGTTCCAGAGACAATATACAAACCCAAATTTGCCGGCATTGCTGACTAAATGTGGCGCTCTGGATTTTGTCTTTCCTATAACACTCTAACCCAAAGGAAATTTGCTTCAACAGATCTCTTGGGTACAAAAGCTGTACTACAGAGACTAAAAAATAGTTAAAACAAACATATACATCATATTATCTGTTCTGGAAATCAAGTATCCTCTCAGTAGTATGGTTTTGCTGTTATTAAAGATTGCTAATGTTACCACACTTATTATGGTTTGTACCTACAATGGAACATGTTTGATCCAAACTGTGAGTTCTACAGATATTATAAGTAAAGACTTGCTGGTATAGACAGGTAAAATCAATACTTCTTTCAACCACACTGGGTTAAATAATTGGCTTACTCCTTATTTTCATAGTAACAAGCAGAGAAAGGGAACTACTGAACAAATCACTTTTCCTTCCAAATAGGATTCAGCTCTTGAATTTAATCAGAAATTTACAAGAAAAGAAAGTGTATTATCTCTCAAGAACATGGAGAATTAAGAACAGCTCAAAAAGTTCACCAAAGACTCAGATGTGAGGCACTACAGTATTTGCTACAAGAACTCTACAACCAAGTATCAGATTTTTCCTACCTGGAACAGCTGCTTAGCAAAGTCTTCAGGGCAGATTCAGAAAATCCCCAACACCCACATAGGTTTAGTCGCACTAAGTTTGAGTTCTGTGCAAGCTGACTAGAAAAAAAAAATGCCAGAGGAATACTGAAAAAGCATTCTTAGTTGATCAATACTGATTTACTCAGAGAACAACAGGCTAATGAAAAATTAAGTTGCATTAACAAGTTGTTTATAGGAAAAGTGAGTTTAAAATTTACATTTCATTATCTCTGACACCAAGGAGGGTGCCTTACCTCAGTTTACTCATCTTTGAAATGCCAACATACCTACTGAGGGATGTTAAAAAGATTAAATGGTCCAGTGCAATGGAAGACTTGGTATAGTACTTGGCACAGAATTAAGTGCATAAGAAAGATTGATTTATGTAATTTTTATTAAAAAAAGACATTGGTAATAAAAATGCCCATTTTTTTTCCTTTAAAGTCCATGGGAGGAAATGAATGGGTTCTATGCAGAGTACTGTGTTGTAAGAGACTCAAGATTTTTATCTATGGGTCTTGGTATCCTAGGGAAGGAGTTTCTGAAGGAAGTCCCTGGGAATACTGAGAATGAGTGCACTTATGACATCTTTGAGATGGGATGGGATGGTTTGCAGCCTAAATCCCTGCTTGCCTAAATAAAAGAGGAAGTTTTCTGAAAAAACAAAACAAAATAAACCCCCCAAACCAAAAAAACAAACAAAAATCCCAAAGCCCATTGTGCCCATAACTTTAAAGTCACAAGGTTTTTTCACTTGTATGTCCCTTAAAGATGCTTTCTTATCTGTGATATTCTTAGTTCTCTTTATGGAAGATTAGATATTAAGAGGGATTATTTTGGGATGGTCTCTTCAGAATCAACCTAGCCTGTACTTCTCCAGCCTGCCATGTAGGCTCAGTACAATGTGGCCTACCTCTCTTCACGCCAAGTCCCATACTCCACTGCGTGATCTCGTAAATGAGTATCTTTGATACCAAGCTTCCTAGTCACTTCCTCTGAGAAAGCTGCCCTCCCTAAATTTAATTAAGCCTCCCGTGTGTTGCCACACAATCACTAATGCATTTTATAAACATACTCTATTCTAATTATCTGCCTCGCTCCTGAATGAGGTATGGGCCATACAGTTCAGCCTTTCTTCTACACAGCCTAGCACAGGGCCTATATTGCCTGAATGAGTCTGGAAAGTTGCAAAAGCTGGAGGCCTACAACATGTATTGTCCATGTCTATCTGGAAGGATACCTTAGTCACATGTAGGGAGCAAAATAACATATGCAACAATTGTCTGTGTGATGTACTCTGGCTAAGACTCACTTGACAATGGGATCCGAAAGCTGCAGGCCTTCCAGGCTTAAATTTTGCAACTTGAAGCACTCAGACAGAATACCATGAAGGGCTGATACATTTATAACTGAGTTCGACAGGTCCATGTGCTGTACACGAAAAGAGCTGAACAGAGAGGGAAAAAAAGGCTCATATAAGAACAAGTAGATCAATCTGATCCCTTCCTCTCCCCAATGAGCAGCTTATCACTAATAAGACTCTTAAGTACACAGAGCTGCTGCAAGTGAATTCCCATTCTCACTCATTTTAAAAATTCAAGTGAGGATGTTGTTTCCAGTATAGACCCCTTTAGAAAATTACTAAGTGATTATGAGTCAAGGAGATTAAGTCTGTAACTCCTGGTTTCTGACAGGATGAGTGGGTAGCGGTAGTGGTATTTTCCAAAAACTGAAGACAATGGAAATGAGGGAGGCCAAGTTTAATTTTAGATATGCTAACAGTGAAGTGCATAGAAAAATTCACATGTGGAAGACTTTAGGTAATCAGAAATCAAAGATAGGGGGAAAGGGGAGGGGATACAAAAACATGAGAAGGGATATCAATGTTTGAAAAGTAATGTGCTCAACTACCTGACCAATGTAAATGTAACTCCTCTATACATTATCCTGATAATGAAATACATTTTTTTAAAAAAAGAAATCGAAGACAGGGCTGATGTACACATGAAGATTCGAGATGGTTGAACACAGGTGTGTGTATAGGACATAGTGTGTTTGAGATCAGCATATGTATTAAGAGGAAAAGCCAGAAACAAATCCTGGTGTGAACAAAAGAAATCACATACAAAAAAAAGACTCAGAAGGCATGATGGGACCAGTTTTTTTTTTTTTAAATTGTTATTATAAAGGTGATTACACAGGAGTTACCATTTTATAAGTCAGGTAGTGAGTACATTTCTGTTGGGAAAATGTCACCTCTTCTTTGCTTGGGACTTGTGGTTCTGACTATGGAAAGGGGAAAAGTATTAGAATGAAGAGATAGAGCTTATCCATAAGCTCTGTTATTCTCTGCCTGTGTTTTTCTTCCTTATCTAGTACTCTACTCAAGGATTAGATAGCACTGTGCCTCAGTATTTGGTAATTTCCACCATCAAAGAAATATTTTTTGGGGGGGAAGAATGATGAAAGGAGTGATTCATAAACTGACATAATGAATTGAAATTCCTTTGTACAACTCCTTAAAGATAATAATAAAAACAAAATGAAGGCATATTTCAAGGTTGTAAATCAGTCCACACTGGAACAGAAAATCCACACTACAAACCTGGAGACATTTTTCCTACCGATTTATCAGAAACAAAAGAATTTGTCAGCTGGCTCCTGTTTGTGAGAGTCGCTGGCCTCAAATGCTGAGCACCCGACCGTGGGACTGGGGATTCAACAACCCAAGGCCTTGAGGATGTTAGGTAAACATTCTACTACTGAGCTCCATCCCCAATCCTTAAATACACCAGGAAGAACACAACAGTGTCACTGAAACCCGTGCCATGTTTCAATCTAATGGCCATATAGCATTATATAATGCTAACACCCATAATGCAAAGATGGCCTGGGGCAGGCTGAAGAAGAAAAAAGTTCAATTCTCCCTCAAGATTTAGAATCATTACTAAGGAATTTTTCTTCTTTACCTGAAATGTTCAACCAATGGTCGTTCCATAAATGATCGTTGGCAACGAAAAGCAATCACCCCTCGAGACAACAGTCGAGCAGTGACATCTGGGTGCAGATTTCTACCTGTGAGGTCTAAGGACTGCCAGAGAGACTCATCAAACCTAGGAAAGGTGAAGACAGTAGGTGGGTTAGGGTGAGTACTGGGGCTCTCAAAAGTTGGATCAAACAATGGTATAGCCACTAAATCACCTGGAAGCAAATTTTGCAGGAATTTTGTTTCAAAGTAGACTGTGCAATTAGCTATACTTTAAAGGAATTACTGTGTTTTTTAATTATTACATGGACAACCTTTCATCTTTCTTTACCTATTTCTAAGTTAGACAGCCTAAAGTTAAAATTAGTACTGCCAATGATCAGAGAATAAAATTACAGTAATCAGTTCAACTCACAAATTAAACAATGTCCATTCAAATAGCTTAACTGATTATTATTATAGATGCCAAACTTCTTCAATGATCCTACTTGCCATTTCTATTAGACATAGAATTCTCAAATACTCAAAGTGACACAATGTAAATACAAAAGAAAAGACAGCAGCATTTTATTTGACCTACTGCTGTCATATGTACTTTCTAGGAAAAAATACCACTGCCAGATATGTTTCAGTTACATGATTTTGTGTTTGTGATAATGTGAAAGGAAGAGAGAAAAATAGTAGATTCTGTAGATGCCCCTCAGCTGATGAATGGATCAACAAGATGTGGTATTTATACACAATGGAATTCTATGCTGCTGTCATTTGTAAGGAAATGGAAAGACTTAGAAAAAATCATATTAAGTGAAGTAAGCCAGACTCAAAGGAACATAGGCTCAATGGTTTCCCTCATCTGTCATAATCAGTAGATACCTTGGACTCTCCTAGCAGAGATTTACAACAGAGCAAAACCTAGATACATAAAGCCATATATATTGACACTAAATGAAAGGACCTCCAGGATATAGAAACAAAAGCCATATAAGGAGTGATTGTTGTCTTTAATGTACTATGTTATCTCTTATCTCTTTTGCTGTCCCTTGGTTATCTCACATTGTTATAGTATTTCACCTTGTTATCTGATATACTGGATATATGTGTATTTGGTTATTTGAAATCGAATAGGGAAGGGGGAAAAAACAAGATGAGGGGTGGGGGTGGGAAGAGGGAAATGGGGACTAAGACATGAGAAAGGGTATCAATGTATGTGAAGTAATGCATCCTCTATCTGGTGAATATAATGTAACCCTTTTATTAATTACAATAAAAAATATATGGAAAAAGAAAAAATAGTATATTTTGGACAAGTGCTTTTTAAATAAATAAATAAATAAATGGGAGTTTCCAAAAATTGACTAAGCAACATAAAAGAATTTTAACACCCACAAATTAATTTAATTTTAAAAAAAGTGAAGGGGGGGTGCCTAGTGGTAGAGTGCTTGCCTAGCATGCACAAAAACCCAGGTTTGATTCCTCGGTACCACACACATAGAAAAAGTCAGAAATGGTGCTGTGACTCAAGTGGCAGAGTTCTAGCCTTGAGAAAGCCCAAGTGCTCAGGCCCTGAGTTCAATCTCCAGGACTGGCAAAAAAAAAAAAAAAAAAAAAAAAAAAAATTAAGGAGAAGCATAAGCACATGGACAAATGGTTTAAATGCAGCATTCTAAATGTTAAAACAGTATTCTAAAATGTTCTAACAATGCTCGATCTAAGTGCTCTTTATTGGCAGCTGTGTTTTAAAATAATTTGTGTTATATAGAAATTGCCAACATGTGATTTTATCCCCATTATTAAAAAGGTAGATTGGAGATAAGATACTTTAAGTGGAATTGGCATGCTTTGCATTTTTTTCTTGCCCAGACTAAGATCTACTTTGAAGAAAATATAGAATATCATGCTCTAGTTATCTCAGATCTCATCTCTCTGGGACAAGTTTTGGAACATTTACCTTGTTCTTAAAAAAACATATCTTTAAGATACACAGGAAGAAGGTAAATTCAGGAACTATCTAAGCCAAATGTAATAAGATATGGTTGAAGATGGGGAGTTATCCAGACATTTGATTTCTTGCTTTATCATTCATTTTCCAATGTTGTTCTCTTGACCCTGGTGTTTCTTCATCTCTTAAACTGACAACATATGAGCATTTAGGACTCCGTGAAGGAATAAATTGGTAACACTGACACAAAGTGCTTTTTAAGTGAAAGCTACTACTTTAATGAGAACTGAGGTGAAGATAGAGGGATTCAGAAGGTCAAATGATGTGAAGCAGCAGCCATAAAGGATGCACTGCTAAGGTACTATGTGAGAACTAGCAGTGAATACAATGCTCTGAATTTTGGTAAATGAGTGTTTTCTATGTACTTTAGACACAGACACACAGATACACAGACACACAGAGACACACAGAGACACAGACACAGACACACAGACACAAGAGATGAAGGGCATGGTAATGTGTTTGAATATGGTAGTCATTTTTACTACTTATATCTGTGTAAATACATACAACCGAAAGATTTCTTTTTTAACCAACTTAAGACCGTTGCATAGTTAGTGGAAAAAAGAAACCAAAATGGGTTTATTAGATGTGGCCAAGTGACACTCAGCCACCATGCAAATAACCCTGCATTCTAGACAACCTATGACAGTAAATATCTGTGCTGTTATTTCTAAGGCAGGCAGCTTCTGCTGTCTCACAGGGGAGCTCCACATGTGTGGAGAAAGAAGAGATGACAGACTGCCTCCAAACATGAAGTAAAGATGAGGACAAGAGACTGGGTGGGGGTGGAGGGTAGAACTGGGAGAAAGTTCCATTTGAAAAATGGGACTGGTGATGTAACTCAGTCTAGAGTGTGCCTAGAATGCAGCAGGTAGTAGGTTTGAACCTCTGTACGACAGAGGAAAAACTGAAAATTGATTTCTTCTTGCTTCAGCCTTGTTATTGCTTTCTCAGGTCACCACCCACTTGACATGCTGCCAAAAAAACAGCCAATATCTAGGCAAACAGGTCACTGGAATAGACTAAATTTATATTAATAGAGGACCCTCTCTCCCACTGTGAAATGAGGACTTTAATAAAAATAGTTAGATATCTAGTTTCTTTGGAGATATTGTACTTTTCTTGGTATTTAGTTCCACCAGACTAAAATAAATATTCAACTGTCCTTTCTCTACCTCCAAATCAGGTAAAAATACTCACGCGAGGCAATACCATCTCTTACAAACCCCAGAGACTCTGAGCAGCTCAGGAAGGCACAGACAATTAAAGATTCCCAGGAGCAGTTCATCAGGAAGGCAGTCCCAGGAAACACCTGTGAAGAGACATACAAAGAGATGAACACAAAGTTTCCCACCATCACTCTTTCCTGTCAGGTGTACTGAGTCTCTCCAAGTATAGGAAGAACATCTAATAGTTCATTTAAAGGGGGCTTAACACAAACTGGATTCCTCATCCTCACATTTATTTTTTTGCATGACTCACTTTCTCTGCACTCTCAAGTGAACATCATTTTTGTCAGCAGTGAGAAATAAAAACTTAGAAAGCTTTTTCTGTCATTCTTTCTTTCAGCTCAAACTGCCAAGTGTGGGCAAGGACAAAAAGGTAGTAAGATCAGAAGTTAGAGACCAGCCTGGGCTACACAGTAAAATCTACTTTTAAAAAAATGAATAGAGGGCCGGGAGTTTGGCCTAGTGGTTAAAGTGCTTGCCTAGCATGCACAAAGACCTGGGTTCGATTCCTCGGTACCACATACATAGACAAAAGCCGGAAATGGTGCTGAGGCTCAAGTGGTAGAGTGCTAGCCTTGAGAAAGTCCAAGTACAGTGCGCAGGCCCTGAGCTCAAGCCCAGGACTGGCAAAAAAATAAAAATAAAATAAAAAATGAATAGAAGCCAGGTACTGGTAGTTCTCACCTGTAATCCTAACTACTCAGGAGGCTGAGATCGGGGGATGTGACTCACTTCCTGCTTTTTCTTTCTTTCTTATGCCAGTCCTAGGGCTTGAACTCAAAGTTTGAGTTTTCTCAAAGCTAGTGCTCTACCACTTGAATCACTTCACCACTTCCAGCGTTTTCTGTGTATGTGGTACTGTGGAATCGAACCCAGTGTGCCAACCAAACACTCTAACACTCAGCCATGCATGGGCCCCTGAGGATCGTGATTTGAAGCCAGCAGGGGCAGGAAAATTTCAGACATTTATCTTTGTGCCTCAAAGTGGTAGAGCACTAGCCTTGAGTGAAAAAGCTCAGGGACAGTGCCCAGGCCCTAAGTACAAGCCTCATAATCGACCAAAAAATAAAAAACAAAAAACTCAAAAACTGCACATTCATAAAGCACAGATTCTACTGAGTGGGAATAGATGATGACACAAAGTATAAATACATTATATGGTATGTTGATATGTGTAACTGCTATGCAAAAACTGTTCATCTCGGTAAGGGTGAGACTTAGGTCAGAGACAGGTATTATATTTGCACACAGTGAGCAGCTGGGCCCTAAATGAGACCATGCTCAGTGAACCAACTGGCAGAAGGAGACCTGTGAGCATCTGGATGCATTCCATGAGATGGGGACACGTCTCAGCTGAGGAACTGAATGGCAGTCAGGGTGGTGGTAAAAACAAAATCAGTATGGTATTTGGGGTTGGTGTCACAGGGGCATTCTACATTACAATGAGGCTTTTGGACTTGGTTCTGATCATAACAAGGAACTACTACAGAATTCTGATAAGGATGACAAGATTTCATTTATGTTTTAAAAGGCTCCCTCTGGCGACTATGTTTAGGTAATTTTATAGGAGAAAGGTAGACAAAGGAAAATCAGTTTTCTTTGTCCTATAAAAGAAATCTGTAGATAACCTCTTACTCATGTCCATTAAAAGGTACTAGCATTTACAGAGCAGGTGCACTGCGCCAGGAATTGTGTAAAGGGAAACGAAGCCACTGTAAAGAACATGGAAGAAAGTGAACATGGAAATGCTCCTGGGCAGCATCCCTGAGCAATCTTTCTAAGATAACTGTATCCTTCCCTCAATTAAAACCCTTCAATGAAACCTCCAAAGATTTAGCCTAAGTCCACACTGTTTAGCATGGCATTTAAAGCTTTCATGCTACAGCCCAACTTGTTTTTCTGGGTTCCTTTTCTACAAAGGTGTTCCAGTAGTCTGGAGCTTGCTGTAATTTTTAGAATGAATCATTGTGCCTCACATCTCAATACTCCGCATACTATGCCTTCCTCTGGCTGCTATTCTTTTAAAATCAAATTATTTAAAAGCCTTACTCCTACATAGCCCTCTTAGGACAGATCATTTAAGCGCCATGATTCCATTATTTGCCGACTAGGCCCCTACTTGTCCATAAGTTTGTAAGACTTTGATTGAAAACAAACATTCGTTGTGTTTTCAGGAACTAAAATCTAGTGCATTCATTTATTTATTCAATGTGTATAACATGCTGATGTCTACTCTAAGGATGCAAGGAAAAACAGGGCCATGCTAATCTTCACTCTACTCAGAGTCTGAAAGACAGATCAACAAGACCTTTCAATGAAGTGCCACAATGGGTTATGAGAACACATGGGAAAAGTAGAAGCCTATCTGCAGCTAGCAGCCTCTATTTAAAAATGAGCCAAAGCAGCCACTAACTGGGGACAAGATTAAAGTACCAACTGAGGCTCTGAGAGCTATATGCACAGTGATGGAGACAGATCTTGCATGCTTCAGCCAGGGGAAACAGCCAAGGCTTTTCAGTATGGCACTTTCTGGCCCCATCACTCATGTCTATAGAATCAAAGTGGATAGATTACAGTGGTTTTTAAACTGGGTTCCTGTCTGTCCCCCAAATAAAAAAAGTCAGAAGATAGGCTTTTCTCAAGCTCTTCTCCCTTAAGTTTCTCATCTCTGCTACCTCTTATGTAGGTCACATTCTAGTATTCTGGAAAAAGTAATTTTGAATCTAGAACGTAGAGATTTTACTAGGATCTACAAAAACCATCGTAATACCAGACATGTGGCCTTCCCCCAAAAGCTTGCAAATTACTGAACTAAGGAAGAACCTCACTCCCAACAGAATCCCAGCTGTGGTGCCCCCAAGTCCGTGTACTTAGATAAGTTACTTAATATTTGTGCGTCTCTACAGAAATGACAATACATATAGGGAAGACTAAACAATGCAGCGGAGTCAGACTTTCTCACATTTATTACTCTCTATTCTTTTCTCTAATCTACATGTTTTTCTTTTTCTGAGGACTTGTACTTTGCAATGCTGCTTTCGATTTTCACCAACAGGAAAATTCCAGAGGGTCTGGACAGAGGTTGCAGTGTGATTTACCCAGGCCCTACATCTACCCCCATCTAAGCTTGACATCCCCAGGAACAGGTCCCGAAGCTCTGACTTCCAACTAGTTTATCTGGAAAGTCAGAAAGAACAAAAAAAAAGTGAAGAGAGTCATGAAGGGAACAAGTCAGGTTGGGTCATTTTTAATTAGCAGATTGTTGTATTGGGTAACTGGGGCTCAAATCTCCCAAAGTCTTCAAGAGACCCATCTGGAGCCTGCCTCAGAGCCATTCCACCTAAGGGTATGGCTGCTGATGCCTCAATCTATCAGCTGCTGTCAGTCACTGACTGGGAATTCAAACAAAGTTAACTCTCCAGCATTCCTGTCTGGAGAAAGCCCCCAGGCAGTCCTATCTGTGTACAGAAAAAAAAAATCAAAACCAAAAACCAAAAAAAAAAAAAAAAAAAACCAAAAAAACCAAAAACAAAATACAACCTCTAGCATTAAGGGAAAGGTGCACTTCAAAGGCCATGGATGAAAGACCCAACACTATCCTTTAAAGATAGTTTGAAAAGGAAATCAGAGAAGCTTGCTGAGAAATGGCAGGGCAGGACATAAATTAATGAACATAAATTAATGAACTTAGTACTTTTTATTTTATTGAGAACAAACAAAGAATAGAAGAGCGGTAAGAACAAGGTAAAAATGCCACAGTGATGAACGCAGAAGCCAACAAACTCAGGTAAGAGAGGCATGTAGGAGAGTCCAGTTTAGAAGCCTTCCCAGCAGCATATCTTTATTTGGCCACCTCCAACTTGCCCTCCATATTGCAGCTAAGAGCACTTGCTCTGAGAAGCATTTCTAGGTCACCAATAAAGCCCAATGCCCAGGTTTACACAATCAGGGATGCGTAATTCCTGACAGACACATAACTAGTTTTCAGAAAATACTTGTTACATGCATTGTGCCTTTCAAATACTTTCTCACAAACGTTGCATGTGGCAACTTTGCCTTAGTGTAAATGGCTAACCATAACCGACCACTTAACTACTACAAATCTGTGTCTAGAACAAAAGCTAGCACTGAATGTGAGAAATTGCCCAATGAACAATTTAAAAAGGAGTGATAAACACCCTGGAGAAGAATGCTGGCTTTATTTGAAGTAGAAGCAAGATTACTGGCCTCTCAGGACCAGTATTGTTACTTGTAAAATTATCAAGCTGGCCACTTATTCCACTTGCGACACTTCATGGGTGCCTGATGAATGTGCTAGAACCAAAAGCTGGGTGTAAGCCTTAGGTCTTGCCCAATCATCTCATTGGTAACCAAACAATAGAAAACACCATCTATTAGGTGCCCTAAAAATGATCAGGCATTTATTCAAGCACAATGATGCTAATCTTTGCTACAACCTGAGTACTAAGTATTATTATTCCTATTTTATACCTAAGGACATTTACTTAGTCGAGTTAATCAACTTTCTCAATGTGACATCAACTAAAACTGGGTAGCAAAGGCAAACCTGGGTTTCTAAACTCCCATGCCTCAAGGTGAGGTTGCAGATACACAAGAAGTGAGTTTAATGACTTGCCTTAATAGAATACATGGCCAAGAAGATCACTCAGCATAGAGAGGGGTGCAGTAGACTTTGGGAGAAGGAGAAGGGAACTCTTAAGAGAAGATAGTATATGGCAAAAGGGACAAGTCTTGTCAATATGAGGCAGAGTAGAAACTCAAATCCAGGTGTGACTTCAATATGTATCCCTTTTCTATCCCACTGAAATGTTAGTACATGCGTATTGTGCAAGTTTTAAAAAGCCAAGAAGTAAACCAGACATTCTGGAATCAGCAGAAGGCAAGTGAGTGATGGAGGGAAAAGTAAGTAAAAGAAAGCTACTAGGAACTATCGGTGGGCTCAGCATCAAATAGGAAGAACAATGGTCCAGGACATGCACGGCCTCAGTTACAAGCAAACTATGCAGAGCTCCACTTAGTCAACCACACAGAACTCCTAATGTAGGGGTCCTGAATGAAATTATATCAGTTTGGAATTGATTGTTGTCCCAGCAGAGGGGCAAAAGGTTGTCTTTAATATCTGTGATAGGGACAGCTATACAGGCTGGGATAAACTTAATTTTTACTTGCCATATTTAATTTTCAAAACACCAGCCAGCAACTTTCTGGATTCTTGACTACACTGATGCCTAGTTTGTTTGTAGAGAAGAAGGTAAAATCCAGAGGTCTTTCCACCATTTGCTTCTGTGAAAATCACAAAACTGCACACCAGCACACATAAAGAGAAATAATGATTAAGCCCAAGAGTGGAACAGCAAGGACTTGAAACTGCACACATTTCAGAGGCAGGAAAGGGAAAACTGGCTATATAGAGCCTGCTGGGAGTCACACTCAATTACCACTGCTTCTAATTCCTCCTGAGATATGAACCTAGCTTACCTCGGTAACCCACCACCTCCCATGCCTTCCGCCCTCTTATAGAAAGGAACGTGTTCTTCTATTTGATCTTCCCAGTAGAGTTACTCAGGTAATGTTCTCAGAACATCATCTATGTCACTCAGATTCAAACTGCTAGTCTAAAGAAATCCTAACCATAACCCAATTTTGACTTTTACAATTGCTCCTGTGCATGTAGTCTCAGCACCTAGGAGATGAAAGCAGGAGAAATCTGAGTTGCAGGCTTCGTGAACTACATAGTAAGAGCCTATCTCAAAAAATAATAGAATCAATTATTCTTTTAGGTATCAAATATCATATCACACTTGCGGGAGAAACAGGCTCTGAGGTCTTGCTACTCATACTCACTGTCTTATTTTATCATTACTTTTTAAAGGGGGGAAGGGTCACCTCACTATTGCTTTTGCAGGCTTGTTTTTAGGTTGTAACACATCATGCTTCCTATCTGGTGAAACACGCAGATTACTATCCTAGATGAGTTCACTTTCCTATTCACACAAAGAAAGAGAAAACAAGAGACTGTACAGACTTTTATTTCTTTATTTTGCATTTTTGGTAGGTAGTCAAAACAGAAAAGACAAAACAAAACTAAATAGGGATCCCTAGTATATCCTCAGCCCTACAACCCATAAGCCTTTTATTTCTCCTTCATTTCTTTCTTTGGGGCGGGGAGGGGACATTGAATTTGAAATCAGGGTTTAGTGCTTGCCACGCAGGTGCTCTACCACTTGAGGCAAACCTCTAGCCCCTGACTGGTTACTTTTCTTAGGGGTGGGGGTAGGGCAGAATGAGGTTTAAACTCAAGGCCTCACATTCTTACTTGGCTTTTTTTACTCAAGGCTAGTGCTCTGCCACTTGAGCCACACAGCTCACTCTCTGGCTTTTTACTGGTTAGATGGAGATAAAGAGTCTCCTGTCCTCAACCTGCCAATATCCTCATCTTTGTGCTTCTGTTGTTCCTGGGATGAAAAGCATAGGCCACTGTACCTAGTCACTGCCTTCTCCAGTAGCCTGAGATGACAACAGAAGGCTACCTTCCCTCTTATATTAATATCCAAGGTTAGCCTAAATCAATGTTCTGAACTTTATCACTCAAACAGCTATAATTACAAGTTTGAACCACTGCCCCCAGCACCATCTTTTATTTCTATGAAAGACTTTGTCCATTCTGGAGGATGTAAAGAAATGCAAAGAAAGAAAGAAATTGAAATAAAGTATAGGAATAAGCTCTACATGAGCATGGTCTTTTTTTTTAAACCCTTATTACTCTATTCTCAATCCTACAATACTGTTCAGTAACTGGGAAGGTCTCATAAAGGCTCCTATAGAACTACTAGCTGAGATTTACTGATGAGTTAGAAATCAATTTAATAAGCTTATTAATATTTTTTTCTTTTTCTTTTGTTTGTCATGGTGCTTGAACTCTGGGCATGAGCTCTGTCCCTCAGCTCTTCAGCTCAAGGCCAGTGCTCTACCACTTTGAGCCACTTCCAGTTTTCTGGTGATAAGAGTCCTATAGACTTCTGGGCCTGGGCTGGCTTTGAACAGTGACATTCAAATTTCAGCCTCCTAAGTATGTAGGCTTATAGGCATGAGCCACCAAGCCCAGCACTAATATTTTACATAAAAGAATAGCTGGGAGTTTGGCCTAGTTGTAGAGTGCTTGCCTAGCATGCACAAAGACCGGGTTGGATTCCTTGGTGCCACATACACAGAAAAAGCCGAAAGTAGTGCTGTGCCTTAAGTGGTAGAGCTATAGCCTTGAGAAAGCCCAAAGACAGTGATCAGACCCTGAGTTCAAGCCCCAGAACTGGAAAAGAAAATATCCTATGAAATATAGGATATATATCAGCATTACAGCATAAAACGTATTTCTTACTTACTAAAAAGTTGAAAGTAAAATGTTTTCTCTGAGGATATTAAGACAAGTTACCCCGGCTCAAGTGTTCTAGGATCAGAATCTCGGGAATTTTGCACTTTGAGCAAGTTCACTTGGGGCTTATGATGTACTACGACCCTCAGAGTTTCCAATCTGAGAACCTTTGTCTGGACTGGAATTTTAAGCAGGTTAAGAGCCATACAAGAACTGATCAACAAATTAGTTCAACCATAGTTTCATCGCCATCACCTTTAAAGGGCTGAGAACAAGCACTGATTGACCATAAATGTGATGGTACTCTTTCTGCTCCTCACTGGTTGTTTCCCATCAACTTCTTCCATAAGCTCACCCCAAGGGCCAATGAGACCTGTTCTGGGATAGGCTAGTCATACAGCTTTAAATTTCCAAAACAAGCAGAAGTGAAGTGGAATTCACATGCCAGATGTGAGGCTATATTGGGGCCTGCAGAGAAAGTCTACTTAGCACAGAACTGACAAAACTTAAAATCCAGAGCCAGTCATCAGATTTCCATGCACAGCAGGTGTGGCCTGTCAAATCTTAATCCTACCAAAGCTACCAGCCACTGTCCTGCCAACTGTAGACAAAAGGTCTTTGACTAAGGACTCATCAATACTGGAAGACTAGGCTTGCTTCCGGGAGCCCATCAGAACTGTTCTCCACAGCTGTCTATCCTGTGTCATTGAGCCGAGTTTTCATCCACAGCAAAGAGCCAATCACCATCTGTCTAAGCCCAGGCACATACACACATATGCTATGGTTTCCTCTTTGTCTTCTGTGCCTCTTACTTAAAACATAGAATTTTAGGGCCAATATTATAACCCAGTTAAAATGACTTCACCATTTCCAGTTCCTCTGTTTTGGAACTTCCACTTTGGCTGAATGGCAAGATTATTCACATCTACCCCAGTGGGAATGAAGTAACTTTTGCTCAAGGGCCTCTCTCCCTCTGGCCTCCTGGAGTACTTGCTATATAAGCTACTCATTTGCTATGTGTTATGTTTTTTGGGGGGTCCTTTCTTTTCAACTTGACTTGCAAATTCCTCAGAGACAGGAACCATCCATAATACTTGTGTCTGTTTTTCTGACACTCACTGTCCTTACACATGTGTATGTGTGAATGTAAAGAAGATATAGCATGCACAAAAACTATTAGCACTGAGCCATTTTGTCAAAATACCTTCAGCCGGAAATACTTTTCACCACATTCCACATGCTAAAAATAGCAATGACTTCTTAAAGAAAAAAGTTCTACAAGACTAGAGTTGGACTAACAATATTTTGCACTAAAGTCAGCATTATTGACAAGTCAACTGACTTGCCTAGTGGGTGTCAAAAATTTTGTTGACCAGTGTTAACTGGGTTACATTATCCTATATACCAACAGCATACTAAGGGCTTCATGTAGTCTCATTTTAAGTTTCACAGAAACCTACAAAATGGCAATTATTATTCCATTTCAAAGGTAAAAAACTAAGGCTCATAGAAAACTTTCTAAAATGGATATGACTGTCAGGCTATATTTTTTGTTTTGTTTTGTTTGTTTTCAGTTTTAAGAAAAGGCCTTGCTATGTACAGGCTGGCCTATGACATGACATCCTATTCCTCTGCTTGCTGAATGCTGAGATTATAGATTTGTATTACCATGTCTAGAATTAATCTAATTCTTGATATGGACTCTGGTGCTGTAATTTGGACAAGGCTCCCTTTCCCAAATAAAGGACTGAGAAACAAAATAACTATTTTCAACAAGCAAGAAATCCAAACTCATCTACTATTTTGCCAAGTCAAATATGAAAACTGAGGACTATAATTATTTATCTTGGCTCTGCAGGATTTTCATATGAGTCTTTTCTATCACACAATTAATTTCAGTTTAGACGCTGATCATTTCCCTCTATGAATAACTTCAAAAATCCTCTAATTTGGGGCTGGGAGTTTGGCCCAGTGGTAAGAGTGCTTGCCTAGCATGCATGAAGATCCAGGTTGGATTCCTCAGTATTACATACATAGAAAAAAGCCAGAAGTGGTGCTGTGGCTCAAGTGGTAGAGCGCTAGCCTTGAGAAAAACCCAAGGGCAGTGCTCAAGCCCTGAGTCTAAGCCCAGGACTGCCCCCCCCAACCAAAAAATCCTGTAATTCTGTTGTCTCTATCATTAGAATATATTCAGGACAAGCACTACTGCTTATTTCTGCTCCTCCCTTCTCCCACTATCACTTAAGAAATCTCTAAGCTTCTGCCTACCACCCACTTCATTTCAGTCTCAGCATATCTTGTGTCCTCTTGAATGGTTCCATTAGGTTTGGTCCACAACTCTGCTCAACACCACTTCTTGACTAACTTGCCTCTCTTTTCCCCTTTCCTATTCAGCTGTCATACAGCTTCCTTGTTGTTCATCCTTTATTCTATGATCTCGCAATAGCTCACCTTTTGCCTGAGGCTCTTTTCTCTAAGACTTTTGCAAGGCATACTGGGCCTACTTCAGGTCTCTGCTTAAAGGAGACTGTTCAATTGAATATTGAGGCATTCCTTCAATACTATTTAAAATCACAATCTACCTTCTTAGTCCACAGCTTCTTCTTCCTCTTGGTGGACTCTACTTTGTTTTTAGTCATAGCACTTTCCATCTTCCAGCACACTAAACATTGTATGTATTATTCATTGTGTTCCCTAACTAGACTGGAAGCTACATGAAGAAATGGTTGTTCTGTTAACCATCATATCCACAGTAACTAGAAACATGTCTAGAATGTGGTATGTGCTCAGAAAATATTTGCTGAATTGCCCTCCCCCCACAAAAAATGGTCAAATGTTGGCCTTACAGTTTTGAGCACTCCAAGGGCAAGGAGGAAAGAGCCTGAACCCAAGGATTAGGCACTGTTTTTAAGCCTTTTTTTCTCCTCAAGGCTAGCAATCTATCACTTGAGTCACAACTTGTGACTTTCGGGTGATTCAGTGGAGATAGGAGTCTCACAGACTTTAATGCCAAGGCTGGCTTTGAACCTCAATCCTCAGATTTCAAATCTCTTGAATAGCTAGGATTATGGACGTGAGCCACCACCAGCATCCAGTTACTCCAGAATTTTGATCCATCCAGAAGGGACCCATTAGGAATGTGGACCTTTTAAAAGAGGAATAATATGATTCCTATATTTTAGCACTTAAGAAATACTTACTAGAAAAAAAGAAAGATGTAATGGCTGATTTGTATATGGGAGGTGGGAAAAAGCTTACTTAAAGTTTGTCTGTTAGGTGACTGAAAGGGTAACACCATGGTAATGGAGACAGAACTTCTCAGGAAATGCCTGTTTGGGAGTGGACGTGGGGATAAACATTAATATTTGCTTTAGCAGTCCATTTGCAAATAAAGTGACTAAAGCAGGAATGCTCACTGGAATTACATACAGATAGATTCCTAGTTTATGTTTCCATTTATCAGTGGCTCTGAGTTGGACTTTGAGCAGGCAGATTCCCTTCTAAGGAAAAAGACCGGAATGTTGTCTCATAGGTTAAAACTTTCAAGTCAACTGTGTGCCAGAAGATAAATTCCCATGAAGATTCTGGTAAGCTTCAATAATGACTGGTCCATTTCTGCAAAATAACTAGAACTAGGCAATTTTGTTAAGAGCTCCCAAAGAGGAGTTGCCAATCAAATGCTTGTTGGGTCAATCTACTCGCTACTCAACTGACAGTGCTACCCTTCTATCTTACCTGGACAGGTCTCTCGATTGAGTTTAGGCCGACGGATGATCACAAAGTCTTTGTCATTCCCTCTGCTCTTATGCCTTTTCCTTTGAGGGCTTTGGGATTGGCCCAGGATTGGGAGTAGTTCCTGGGGGATGTTCTCACTGTCCACATCTTCCTTCTCCAGTGTGGAGACTCCCATGCCTGACAGCAATTCCGAAGTTTTGCTAGAATCCCATCCCCACGTGAAGCTGGTGGTAACATTGGTACTCTGATCTGGAATCTCTTGGAGATGCTTCCTGTAGAAGGGCACAAGACCCCCATTTTCTTTTCAAAACACATCCCTAAATAATTCCAAGGTAGGCATGAAAGAAGCATTAAATTATGTATTGTCGAAAAGATCCACAACAGCTACTAAAGTAGCAGTTAAAAAAATGCTGCAGCAAGTTTTTGAAAAATGCAAAGAGAAAAATGAACCCAAAGGCTTTTAGATTTACAGTCACGCAGGCCTGGAGAATTTCTTCCCCTGGAGGGAAGGAGGAAAAGGGGAGGGAAATCATAGTGGTGGAAAACGGTTGCAGGAAAAGCCCAACCAAGGAAGGCAAGTAAAACAGCAGGCCGACCTTCCCACGAAAGCATCCAACCATCCACCCATCCTTTCCCCAGGAAGGGGCCCAGTAAACATCAGTAATCTCAGCAATAATAATACGAGCGGCCTAAAAGGATCACAACGGTCCATTCATACTCGGCTCCTTTTTACAAACGGCGTACCTGTGCATGGCGTCCTCTGGTTCGAGAGCTTTAAACTCGTTCATTAGTGGGACAGCAGCCCGTCTTTCCAATTCCCACAAAACTCGCGTGGCGGCCCCCAGCAAGCGGCCCCGGCCGTGGCTGCCTGAACCAAGAATTCTAGTAACGTTCCATCCTCTCAGCGCGCGCAGACCACTTCTGCCCGCTCACACGCCCGGTGACCGCCTTCTGCCGGCGCGCAGCCTGCTGGGAATTGTAGTTCCTGGCCCGCCTCCCAGGCCGACTGGCTCACTCCGACTTCCGTTTTGCCCGCCTACCAGATACCCACAAAACCCCGGGGCTTGACAGTATTTAGGGGTGGGCGGGAAAGCGGAAGTAGGCGGAGCTTCGAGGTGCAGGGCCGGACTGCGCCGGGAGAAAGGCGGGGAAGCGGAAGTGGGCGGAGCTCCGGCTGACTGGGAAATGTCAGCCTCTTGACTGTGTAGGGGTTCTCTTCTCACTGGAACCTGTAGGCCTTGGGGTGACTGTCACCGCCGTCTCCTTAGATCCTGGGTCTCTAACCCTGGCCAGCTGCAGCGGAAGCGGTTTCCCGGTCCCTTCCAGACGCTGTCTGGCGAGGTCGGACGGTGAGCCTGAGGGGGAGCGCGTGAGGCGGGTTGGGGTCTGGGGTCCGGGGTCTGGGCCAAGAGCCGGCGGAGAGCGAGGGTACCTCAGAGACCCCGGGCGGCCCGCGGCCGTCACCGCGGGGCCCGCATCCCTGTCCTGGAGGGAGGTTGGAGCTCTGCCTAGAGCGAATTGGAAGCGAGGCGATGGTTAATTTTAGGGGACCCAGAGACCACGGTGCTTCCCACGATTGGCGAAAACGCTGCGCATCCCCTGGCAGCCTTGACAGGTCTCACGGATGCTGGGAAGGGAATAAATAAGATGACGGTGTGCTTGCGAAGCCAGCGGCGACCAGGAAAGCTTGTTCAGGTACTCGGTCTCAACCCACTGCACACTTCAGCGTCGACACCCACAAGCGAGGGAACGAGGCGAGGTTAGGGCAATTAGAATAGGTGGATGACCCGGCGAAATCCACTGCTTGCCCCAGGACAACCAGGGGAAAGGAGAGGAGGATGAATTCCAAGCCTAATTTTGAGAAACATGAAGAGGATTTACACAGTTCACCAATCAATAGGCCAGTTTAATCACAAACATACTAGAATATCCGGTTTGTTCTGATAGATTCTTGAGTTTCTTTGGCCCTTGGCTTGAAAAGGAATTACTTTTGGCAGGAAGGAATTCATAAACATTTAGTTCATTCTTGAAAGTGAGATAGATGATGAAAGAAATGATGTTTTGCAAATTGATTTTAATCACAATAATGCAGAATACTAGATTCACTGTTCCTAATTAAACTCATGTTACTATGTAAAAAATCTTTTAAAATGTAGCTTCAAGATTTTTTTTAATGTAAAGTTACCTCTGTGTTATTTGGAGAAAGCGGCTGCCTTTGAATGGGTATGTTTTGCAAGCAAAGGAAGTGAAATACACTACTTCAGATATAGATGTTATAGGTTGGGATGATCTAAATTTAAAGATATGTTTGTCTTGTGTTTAGCTAGGAATTCCCAGAAAACATATATTCAAAGAGACTAGTAGACACAGATGTCTATCTTAATTGTTTAAAGCAGTAATATTTATATTATCCAGGTGGACCCATTGTGTCCAATGGCAAAGCTTTCTCCAAGCTGAAAGCATAGGAAACCATGATACAGATAATACTGTATCAGAAAAACAACTTGCCAGCCATTGCTCCGTCAATGATATATAGTACCATCTCAACTCCCACTCTAAAAAAAAAAAAAAACGAGGGAAAGAGAGAGAAAGAGAAAAACAGAAACAGAAGTAACTGTGAGATAATGCGTGGTAATTTACTTGATCAAAATAATCATTTCTGTGTAGTTGTATTTACATTTAAAATAATGTACACATTTTTATTTTTGTATTATCTTAAGTTCTTGTACAAAAGGGTTTCAACTTGTTAATTTATGATCTTGGTCAAGGCCATTCCTTCTGTTGTTCTTCCCCCATCTGTCCCAACGGTACTCATTGTACACTTTTGAAAAAAAGATATACAGAGCCAGGTGCCGGTGACTTACACCTTAATCCTAGCTACTCAGGAGGCTGAGATCTGGGGATCATGGTTTAAAACCAGCCAGAGCACAAAAGTCTGTGAGACTCTTTTTTTTTTTTTTTTTTTGCCAGTCCTGGGCTTGGGCTCAGGGCTTGAGCACTGTCCTTGGACTTTCTCAAGGCTAGAACTCTACCTCTTGAGCCTCAGCACCACTTCCAGGTTTTTGCTATGTATGTGGAGTACCAAGGAATTGAACCCAGGTCTTTGTGCATGCTAGGCAAGCACTTTAACCACTAGGCCAAACTCCCGGCCCCATCTGTGAGACTCATCTCCAATTAACCACCAGGAAACCAGAAGTGGTGCTGTGGCTCTAATAGTAGAGTGCTAGCCTCAAGCTGAATTGTTCAGGGACAGGTGCCAGGTCCAGAGTTCAAGCCCTAAAACTAATCAAAAAAAAGAAAAGAAAAGAAAGATAAAAATAAAATATGTAGCCACATGCAAAGACTGGAGGCCTCTTAAATTTAGGACAATCTGGTGAATGTAACTGTAACCCCTCTATACATTACCTTGACAATAAACAGGTCAGAAGGAAATAGGAATCCTGGTCTTATAACAGCAAAGGATGAAAATTTGTCAACAGACGAATGAACTTCGATTCTTATCCATATAGTAATGGAAACACAGTAGACACCTTGAGACCCTCAACAGAAAACTGTTGACCCGTGTTGTACTGGGGACTGCTAGCCCACAGAAACAGAAATAATAAATAGGTGTGGTTATAAATCACTAAATTGTTAGTAATTTGTTACAGCAGTGATGAGTGACTATTACAATGGATAATTGCTGTAACAAAATGATTTCTTTATTATTATAAGGATCCATAATTCTACTTATTCATCTACAACATTGTAAAGTACTGTGATTCTGGCTGAGAAGTTGAGAAACAGTAAAACAAAAATGTGATTTTATCATATATTTCCATTATCTTATAACCTATTATTTAATGTTTTCACATATTTCACTTATTTTACCTTTTTTATTCGTATGGTATAAATATATTAATTGAGTCTTTTTGATTAATACAGTAATAGGAGAATTTCTAATATCATATGTAGTTTTAACGTTTTGAATACTTTAATTTAAATATGTCATCATTTTTCTCTGCTGTAATTTAGTATTTCTTTGGTAATCACTAACATTTATTATTTTCTATTATTTTCTTATCCATTGCACTGGAAAATTTTAGATAAATAACTTACGAGGGGTAGAATGCTAGCCTTGAGCTGAGGGACAATGCTCAGGCCCAGAGTTCAAGCCCCACAACAAACAAAAAAACTATAAGAGGGTCTTCTAAGAAAAATTTTGTTAGACTCACAATGAATGATTTTTTTTAAGTTGGACCTTAAAAGTGGAAACAATTTTCTTCAGTTCATTCCTCATTTAATTCTCAACTAACATCTTAGACTATGCTTTTCTCTTTTTTTTTTTTCCTTTCTTTCTTTCTTTTTTTTTTTTGGCCAGTTGTAGGGCTTGAACTTAGGGCCAACAATCAGAGGATCGAGGATCGAGGCAGCAATCAGGAAAGCAACTCCTTTTGCATTAGCAAAGAAAATAAAGTACCTAGGAATTAACTAAGACTGTAAAGGACCTTTATGATAAAAACTTTAGAATTCTGAAAAAGGAAATTAAAGCAGAACTGAGGAAATAGAAAAACCTCCCATGCTCCTGGATTGGAAGAATTAACATCGTGAAAATGGCAATCTTGCCAAGGGCTCTCTATTCAGCGCAATACCCATCAATATCCTAATGTCATTCTTTAAAGAAATAGAAGAAGCAATCCAAAATTTTATATGGAATAATGAAAGACCCCGTATAGCAAAACACTTCTTAGCAGAAAGAACAGCGCAGGAGGAATTTCAATACCAAACTTTAGACTCTATTACAGAGCTATAGGAACCAAAACAGCTTGGTACTGGCACAAGAACAAGCCTGAGGACCAATGGAATAGAACTGAAGATCCAGAAAGCAACCCACAGACCTATGGCCACCTAAGCTTTCATAAGGGAGCCAAAAGAAAAAAAAAATAGAATGGAAGAAAGATAGCCTCTTCAACAAGTGATGCTGGCAGAACTGGTTAAGCACCTGCAGAAAAGTAAAGTTGGATCCTTCTATGTTACTCTGCACCAGGATTAACTCCAAATGGATCAAAGACCTGGTGGTAAAGCAGATACACTGAAAACTTTCCAAGAAGGAATAGGAGATACACTAGGTCTCCTTGGCACAGACTGAAACTTTCTTAATAAAGACCCAGAAATACAAGAAATCAAAGACAATTTGGATAAGTGGGACTGCATTAAACTGCAGAGCTTCTGTATGGCAAAGGGCATAGCTAGCAAGCTAAATAGAAAGCCCACAAAGTGGGAGAAGATCTTCACTAACCATACCACAGACAAAGGCCTCATATCTAAAATATATCAACAGCTCAAAAAATTGAATCATTTCAAAACTAATCTCCAAAGAACCATCCCATTAAAAGATGGGCCAAAGACTTACAGAGAGTCTTCTCTGAAGAAGAAATAAGAATGGCCTGTTGTCACATGAAGAAATGCTCCACATCTCTGGCCATAAAAGAAATGCAAAACAAAACAACTCTGACATTCCACCTCACTCCAGTTAGAATGGCTATAATCAAGAAATCTATTAACCATGGATGCTGGTGGGGATGTGGCCAGGAGTGATCACTACTACACTGTTGGTGGGAGTGCAAACTCATTCAACCATTATGGGAAGCAGTATGGCAGTTCCTCAAAAGACTAAGAGCTTCCCTATGACCCAGTAATTCCATTACTTGGCATTTACCCAATTGTCCAGAAACAAGGACATACTAAATCCACTAGCACAACCATGTTCATTGCAGCCCTATTTACCATAGTGAACATATGGAACCAACCCAGATGCCCCTCAGTTGATTGGATCAACAAGATGTGGTATTTATACACAATGGAATTCTATGCTGCTGTCAGACAGAATTACATCACCCCCATTTGTAAGGAAGTGGAAAGACTTAGAAAAAATCATATTAAGTGAAGTGAGCCAGACTCAAAGGAACACAGGCTCAATGGTTTCCCTCATTTGTCATAATTAGTATAAACCTTGGACTGTCGTAGCAGAGGTTTACAATAGGGCAAAACCTAGATGCATAAGTCCATATAGGATGAAGGTAAATGACAGGACCTCCAAGATATAGATACAAGAGCCATATAATGTATGACTGTTGTTCTTAATGTACTATGTTATTTCTCATCTCTTTGTTGTCCCTTGGTTATCTTGTATTGTTATGGTATCTTACCTTGTTATCTGATATATTAATATATATGTTTATATATTTGAAATAGAATAGGGAAGGGGGAAAACAAGATGAGGAGCGTGGTAGGGAGAGGTAAATGGGGACAAAAACATGAGAAGGGGTAGCAATGTTTGTTAAGTAATGCATCTTCTATCTGGGGAATATAATGTAACCTTTCTATTAATTATAATAAAATATATTAAAAATATTTTCAAGCTGGGCATTGTGGCATATCCCTGTGTTCTGAGTGCCTAGTAGGCAAAGGTAGCTTGGGCTATGTAATAATGCCTTGTCTCAAAAACAACAGCAAGGGACCGGGAGTTTTGCCTAGTGGTTAAAGTGCTTGCCTAGCATGTATGAAGACCCGGGTTCGATTCCTCGGTACCACATACATAGAAAAAAGCCGGAAGTGGTGCTGAGACTCCAGTGGTAGAGCTCTAGCCTTGAGAAAGTCCAAGGACAGTGCTCAGGCCCTGAGCTCAAGCCCAGGACTGGCAAAAAAAAAAAAAAAAAAACAGCAAGAAAAGCCACTGATATAATTTTTTACATATAAAGTAACGTGATTTAAAGCAAATAAGATTAGTGGAAAGTGGTAAGTATATACTATTAAAAGAAAAGTAATTTTAAATCATGGAAGTTGAATTATTCAACTAGCATAACATGTGCATAATGTTTCACATAAAGAAAAGGTTACTTTAAAATAACTCCATTTTTCTAACTCTTCCTCCCAGGAATTTTTTAAATAATGTGGTATATATGAGCTATAAAACCTTTATGCTGATTATTTAATTTTCTAGTATCATAATTTCCTAAATTACCCTAAATATGTAAACTCCTAGGATAGCATTATTTGTGTGAAATATTCCATTAGGATTATAGCATCAGGAAACTTAACACTAAATGTCTTAAAACTGTTCAACATTATGACTTTCTTAAATTTTAGTATTTTATGAATTACTATGACTTTTGTAAAAATAGCTTTTATGTTCTGAAAATATAGTGGTGAAAAAATTTTTTAAATTGGATGTAAAGTGATTATTCTTTTCATCTAATTCAGAGTCCAGTATAAAGTTATGTCAGTTTTTCAAGAATTTATTAATAACAAATATTTGGAACATTCCCAAATGCTCATTTCCTGTATTGACAATACACACTTTCTTTTTCCTTTTTTTTCCAGTGAACAGATATGGTCCAGACTCTACCTGAATAACCTGGGTCAGACTGAGTAAACATTCAATAATGAGTGGTGCGGCATTGGGACTGGAGATTGTTTTTGTCTTTTTTCTGGCGTTATTCCTACTGCATCGATATGGAGACTTTAAGAAACAGCATAGACTTGTAATCGTTGGAACACTGCTTGCTTGGTATCTCTGCTTCCTCATTGTCTTCATCTTGCCTCTGGATGTTAGTACGGTAAGAGATGAAACTGATTTTCACAACTTAAAGAGAGTTGTAATTAGACAGTTCGTTGGATTCACACAGGCGTATGCTCACGCGTGCGTGCGCACACACACACCCATACACGCACACACATACACGCACACATTATTTATTATTTGTGTCAGTGCTGAGGCTGGAATGAAAGCCTGGGCACTGTCTCAACTGTTTTAGCTCAATGCTAGTGTTCTACTACTTACTTAAGCCACAGCTTACTTCCAGCCTTTTGTTGATTAATTAGTTGGAGATAAGAATTTCTTGCTCAGGCTGGCTTTGAATTATGATGCTCAGATCTTAGCCTCCTGTGTAGCTAGGATTACAGCACGAGTCACCACAGTCCAGCCTGCTGATTGGATCGATCTGTCTGTCTGTCTGTCTATCTATCTATCTATCTATCTATCTATCTATCTATCTATCTATCTATCTATCTGTCTACCTATCTATTCCCATGGCCAGCCTGACCTGACCCCCACTCCTGACTTCCTCAGGCTGTCTCTTATAGGACAAAATGGATTGTGTTTATCATCAGTGCTCTTCTAAGCACTCTGAATGGATTAGAGTTTTATTCTCAGACTACCCTTCTCAGATATGTGTGATTATTATCCTGTGATAGATCACCATGCTTAAGAAAGACACTTGGCAGTAGAGCTGGCTGCACACCCAGGCAATCTAGTTTCTGGCTTCCTGGACAAGTACTCTTGAGCCCTAACTGCCTTTTAGTATTAGTCAATGGGCAGGCCATCCAGATCAAATGAAGGAGAGGAAGGCTACATTCATACCCCTGATGCCTTTTCAGAGAGGTCACCCCGGCTGGCTATGAAGCTGGGAGGAAGGTCACAGCTTCTCTCATAGACTCCAGTAAGTAATATTAATGTTGTTGTGAGCTCAGGCTGTTCCACAATTCTGAGCTTCTTCTATACTCCACGTTTGTAAACAGTTCCCATTTAACCAGGCCAGCCACTACCTGCCTCTGTCAGCTTTAGGTAGAACAAATTGTTCTGGGACTTATTAGTTTGCTTGTCATGTTTTTAATTAGAAAAATTTTGAAAAGATTTCAATGAGTACAAAGGGTGTACAGTGAAGAGTGTCAGAAGCAGAAATACAGTTCAAATGGAAAGGGCCAGCCAGCCTTGAGGGAAATAAAAAGAGAAGTGAAAGTACAAGACTGAATTCAAGCCCTAGTACCAACACACACGCGCGCATGCGCGCACTCACACACACACAAGTGCACACATGTGCTTGCACACTCACTCACATGACAAAGTTTGAGCTGGGCACTGGTAGCTTATGATGATTTTAGGATTAGATCTTGAACCAGCCTAGGCAGACAAATCCCAGAGACTCTCATCTTCAGTTGATCAGCAAAAAAGCCAGATGTGGAAGTGTGGCCCAAATGGTGTCTGTAACGTGTGTGTGTGTGTGTGTGTGTGTGTGTGTGTGTGTGTGTGTGTGTGTTGCAAGGGGAGTGGAGTGTCATAGGGCTTGAAATCTGGCCTGAGCACTGTCTCTGAGCTCTTCAGCTCAAGGCTATACCTCCCTACCCCTGGGCCTGGGTGCTGTCCTTGAGCTCTTCAGCTCTAGGCTACAGTCCTACCCTTGAGCCAAGCCTCATTCCCATTTTCTAGTGATTAATTAAGAGTCTCTCAGCTTTGTATTGCCTGGGCTGGCTTTGAACTTTGATCATCAGATCTAGCCTCCTCAGTAGCTAGGATTACAGGAGTGAGCCACCACACTGGGAGTCAGTAACTTTTTGATTCTCATTTTTTAACCATTTATTCATTGCTGCAGACAATATACAACCGGTGCAGGCATGCTGCTGCAAACTCAAGCCCTCCTGAGAGTAATAATGTGACAGGGTCCTATGCAACTGTCATTCCAGCTACAAGGTATTTTCTTTTTCCTTTCCTTTTCAGTGTAAATATTGTACAAGGAACAATGGTCAGGTTTTTACTATTTATAAAAGTTATCTTCATTCTTGATCCTCCCACTTTCATCTGTTGCTAGTAGTAATCTTTTTATTATGTTACACAAAGGCTTTCCAGTTATGGTAGTGGGAAATGTATTGACTTATTTATTTACTTGTTATTGTTTTATTTTTATTTTTTCATATATTTTTTATTGTAATTAATAGAAGGGTTACATTATATTCACCAGATAGAAGGTGCATTACTTCACAAACATTGATACCCTTTGTCCTGTCTTGGTCCCCATTTCCTTCCCCCCCACCCCTCATTTATTTTATTTTCTTTAAGTAGTTGTACAAAGGGGTTTTAATTCAACATGTCAGTTTGTGAGTACAATGTACTCTGAACAATGTGACCCCCTGTAATTATTCCCTCCTATCATTCCCAACCCAACCTATTCCTTCAATTTACTTGGTTCCATTTTCACATATGTGTATTGAATATTATGACTGTGTTCACCTACCCTTCTCTACATTCCTCTGTCCCATCTTCCCTTGACCTCAGTCTTCTATCCCTGACAATGCTGCACGTTCCAACTTCCTGGTATTCATTTTGTTAAACTGTAAGTTATTTGTTCAGAGGAGTTAAGCCATTGAGATCTTCCCCTGAATATACCATACTTTAGTTGATAGGTTTGAGTATAAATGCATATGACCCTGCATATATTTATATTTCAAAGAAGCTAATTTTCTGATCTGGCTCTTTCCCATATTAGGCTCCAGACCTGTTTTTCCTCTCAGCCTCTGTCTCATGTCTAAAAATGGAGTGAGAACATTCCTCAGTTTCTGTACCATAAACAAATAAATAAGCATGCCTAATTTTCAAGGTTGTTATGAAGTGCAAAGAATTTATTCTTTCATACTTTATATCCTTTAAAAGCATTATAGTTTATATCAGGAATTAATAAAATTCTAGTTGCTAAAAAGTTTTATTGAATTTATATCATATTTCTAATGAAAGATGAATCTGTGTTGACATAAAGCTTTTGCCAATGTTTTAGGTAATAGTTTTAAAATATCTTTAACTTGAGTAAAGGTAAGTTTTAAATGTATGTGTTATTCCTTTTAAAAATGCCAGTAAAATGGATATATATCAGCAGTTACAGTGTTTAGAAGTTCGGGATTGAAGGGTCTATCCTCATAGTCTAGGTAGTTATTAAATGGGACAGTTAGAAACTCACAGACAATTTAAAGAGAATTATGTATAGTAGTTAAGGTTACAGGCATGAACCACCCAGCACCTGCCTGCCTCATCCTTCTTTTTTTTTTTTATAAAATATTTTGTTTCATTTGTACTCTTTTTTTTAAGCTGATAGGTTGGCTTTGTATGTTAAGTTTTCTGTAAAATTTTGTTAGTAATTTTTAATCTGATGTAAATGAACTTTACCACATACAAATAAGTTATAATTTATTTAATAAAGAAATTGATAATTGACTTTAAATTCTTATTAAACAGACAACATCCGTGTTTCAAACCATGGAGTTATATTCCTGATGGAATCATGCCAATTTTCTGGAGAGTAGTATATTGGACATCACAGTTTTTAACTTGGTAAGTACCAGTGAAGGATAAAAGTTTCGAATGATGTAATTCAATAGAAGACCTTCATATTTTGAAATTTCGTATCTCTTGATTTTTACCTTTCTGCGAGCTCAAATCTACCTTAACAACAACAAAAAAAGAAGTCAAGCTTAGTGGCTTATACCAGTGATCTTAGCCTCAGGTGGCTAAGATTGTTGCTCAATCAGTAGCTGGCATAGTGGTGTACACCTGTTATCCCAGCTACATGAAGGCTGAGCTACATGAAGGCTGAGATTGGGAAGATTAGGCAAGCCTGGGCAAAAAGGTTTGCAAGATCCCATCACAACAAAAAACCTATATGTACTGATGTGTACTTGGCTGATCTACTTATGGGAAATGTGAAAATAGGAATTTTGTGGTCCAGATTTGAGCAGAAAGTGAGATCTTCTTAAAATAATTAGAGTAAAAAGGGCTGCCTATCAAGCAGGAGACCCTGAGTTCAAAACCTAGTACCTACATATAGGAAAACTAGGTAAACAGTAAAAATCAGAAAACAAAAAAAAATTTCCATGTCGTTGTCACATTTAATTTTTTAGAGATTTTATTAATATTTTTACATCATATTTCAAATGTAATATTTAACAAACAAGTATTCAAGAAGGAAATCTATATATAATCATTGGCACATAGATTTTAGAACATAATTAAAATTAAGTTGAGGGTTTGTATGTCATAAAACAAAAAATTTTACTTGTCACTACTTTCCCTTTTGACTTTCATCCTGGTCTTCTTTTTTTTATATTTTTTATTGTAATTAATAGAAGGGTTACATGGTATTTGCCAGATAAATGGTGCCTTAATTCCCACACATTGATACCCTTTCACATGTCATGGCCCCCATTTCCCTTCCCCCCTCCCCCACCCCTCATCTTGTTTTCCCCCTTTCCCTATCCAATTTCAGATAACCAAATACAATTATATCCGATATATCAGGTAACAAAGTGAGATATTGTAACAATATGAGATAACCAAGGTCATCCTGGTCTTTTTCTAGCCTCAATTTTATTATATAAAACTTTTTTCTTAGGACATTAACACCTCCTCACCCGATTTTCTTTATATTTTCTTATCACAACCTTCTGAATTTCCTTCATAGAAAATTTCATTTTCTTTCTTTATTTTTATTGTCGGGGTAATGTATAAAGGGGTTACAGTTACATTTTCCAGGTAGTAGGTATATTACTTCTCATACATTGATACACCTTCTCATGGTTTTTGTCTCTGTTTCCCTCTCCTCACCCCCTCCCAATCATCTCGTTTTCCCCCCAGTTTTTCAAGTATTGCTCTTCCTTAGAGCCTCATGTTTGATCATCTTGTTATCTGACTCTCTTTGCATAGCCTTAATTAATGATGTATAGCTTTTAGCTATACATAGCTATGCTTTCATTCACCAGTAACATATTCCAAATCTATAATTCTACCCTTTATAGTTTTATCTTTCTGATGTGCTCCAACTCAGTTTCTCACTGCCCTTTGAATATCTCTTAGAGATTCTGCAAACAACTAAGCTATCAAACTGGCAAAAGCATAGTAGGCTAGAGTAGTACCTCTATAAATTCACATTTATTTTTCTTTATTATTTCCTCAACATTGCCAGATTTTTTCTCTTTGTTTCATTTGCTCTTCATTCTTTACATGAATTATTTCTGGTCATTCCAAATTTCTGTTCCTTTTTTGTAGCTTTCCTACTACCTCCCCAAATCCACTTTTACTGTTAGACTATGACTACTTTCTCCTCACAGTGAAAATAGAAGTCATCAGATGGCAGTTCTTTTAGCTTCTCACCAACAAACCTACCTATGAGCTCATCCGATCTGCACAGATGGAAGAATCATTCTTGTCCTCTTCCTAAAATATGGATTCATCTCCTTAGCTCATGGCTCCTACTTGTAGTACTTCCAGCTTCCAGTTTTGACCAAGAATTTCTCACATCTTTTGAAACACAGAAACAACAAGAGACAACTCTCAAAAAAATCTCCCTGTTCGAATCCCTTTTTAGCCTCCACCTCATTTGATCTCAAACTACTTTTTTCAATTGAAGTATGAATTCCTCTAGAAAATCATGCAAATTGTGTTAGTCTGAATGTTTTTCAGAGTGAATGTACCATCCCAGTACTCAGATAATACAGGATATTGACAAACCCCAGGCTCCTTCTTCATACTCCCTGCTAATCTTTCCCACCCATGTTAGTAACTGATTTCAATGACCATATATTAGTTTTTTACTATTTGTAGACTTTATAAACATGAAGTTGTATGATATGAATCTCTTGAATCTCTTTTGTTTGCATCTCTCTTGCTCACATTTTTGCAAGATCCATCCATGCTTTGTGTCATGTATTTTTCTATAATACATTTTTCCCTAACCACTTTTACCTAACCACTTCAAAATCAGATGGAAAACACATCTTTCCTCCTGCTTCTTAACACTATCACCTTTATTCTGATTAGTTCCTGTTTTGTTTTCTGAAATCTTAGAAAAATCAAAATGTTATTAAGAGACAAGATGAATGAGGCAAGATGATTGATAGTTTGAGGCTAATCTGGGCTACATACCAAGATACTATCTCAAAGAAAAGGGGAAAAAAAAGCTTTCTCATTATATTTCTCATCATGTAGTCCAAGTTCTTCAGACAAGTTTATAGGCCTATTTTGTATGTTTGCGTGTGTGTGTGTGTGTGTGTGTGCATGCGTGTGTGTGTGTGTGCATGCGAGTGTGCATGCGCGTGCCAACAAGTCCTGGCGCTGAAATCAGGGCCTGAATGTTGTCCCTGAGCTCTTTTGCTCAAGGCAAGTACTCTACCACTTGAGCCACAGCTCCACTTGTAGCTTTCTTTTAGTAGTAAATTGGAGATAAGAGTCTTACAGACTTTCCTGCCAGGGCTGGCTTCGAACTGGGATCCTCAAATCTTCACCTTCTAAGTGAGGAGCTAGGATTACAGGAGTGTGGTGATCAACTGGCACCTGGCTATTAGCTTATTTTAAAAACTCATCTGAAGGCACTCCCAGTGTTGTATTCTGTATTGGTTGTATTGCAGCCTCTTTTGTTCCAGAAATGTTCCTTGCTGTCTCCTGCATTAGGGCATCTGTTTCTCAAAATTCAACATTTAAAAAAATTTAGTCATCTATTAGTCTTTATTATTAAGATACAATTACTCATAGCAATATATATTAGTAAGAAAAACACCTTAAAATTAAGATTCATGTACTTCTGATGCTTTGAGTTATGTAGGTATGCACTTTTTTTAATCATGTATTTTCTGTTCAACTAGGATTTTGTTACCTTTTATGCAGTCATATGCAAGATCTGGAGGATTTTCAATTGCAGGAAAGATAAAAACTGCACTGATTGAGAATGCAATCTATTATGGCACCTATTTGCTGATTTTTGGAGCGTTCTTAATATATGTAGCTGTAAATCCACGTTTGCATTTAGAATGGTAAGAAAAGTACTCTCGTTAAAACATTTAAAAAATATGTTTACATGTTTGTTTGTTTTGAGGCTTGAGCATGAGGCCTGGGCACTGTCCCTGAGGTCTTTTGCTCAAGATTAGTGAATGTTCTATTCATACAGTTACTTCCAATTTTCTGGTGGTTATTTGGAGATAAGATTTTCCTACCCAGGCTGACTTCGAACTATGAGCCTCAGATTCAGCATCCTGAGTAGCTAGGATTGCAGGCATGAGGCACCAGTTCCAAGCTGCACCTTTATTTTAATTTACTTAGTTTATTATTTTTAATGAATACAGTAGTTCAGTTTTGGGGTTTTTTTTTGTTTTTTGTTTTTGGTATATGGGCCTGCACTCAGCCTGGCCACTGTCCCTGAGCTCCTTAGCTCAAAGCTATACTACCCTACCCCTGGGCCTGGGTGCTGTCCCTGTGCTCTTCAGCTCAGGGCTGCCACCCTACCCCTGGGCCTGGGCATCATCCTTGAGCTCTTCAGCTCAAGGCTGCTGCCCTACCCTTCAGCCAAGCCCCAACTTCCCATTTTCTGGAGGTTAATTGGAGATAAGAGTCTCGGGTCCTTTTGTGCCCTGGCTGGCTTTGAAGCTTGATCCTCAGATCTCAGCCTCCTGAGTAGCTAGGATTATAGGTGTAAGCCACCTTGCCCTGCAGTAGTTCAGTTTTTTAGAGTAATAGTTTATTCAAATAGAAAAGTACTTTTAGAAGTATAAGTGGGTTATCTCAGAAAAGTTTTAGAATGCTTATATCCTTGCTCGATACAGGCTAGAGAGGCTTAAGGTGCTTTGTACTTTTTAATATTAATTTTTATTACACACACATGTATGTCAACAGGCATTTCATTGATAAACATAACCGAATTGTATGTTTGCTGGATTGCATGAAGAAAATGTTTGCAGAATCCATATTATTAAAAAGAATATATGAGACAATAACATCCTTAAATATAACTGTTAGGTAACTGGTTAATGCTTTGACTAGTGACTAGGTGTTAAAGTAAATAACACTTTTAGGTAAAATTTCAGATCTAAAGAAAACAAATATCTGTTTTTTTATTTGATTGGAATTTGTGTATATTTTTCCTTTTGTTTTGTTTGTCCTTAGTATTATTTAGATTTAGATATTTCAGTAGATATTTTGTACTTGAGGAGAGCTAGATTTGAAAATTTAGGAATGGAATAGTAGGGATATGCCTCATGTTGCATTCTGAGATTTGTGTAGATCTATATTAACAGAAAATAATTTTTTTAAATGCAGGCTAATGTTGAATAATCAAGTGAACATAAGTATTTTGGAGAATATATGCATGTTTGATCATGAATTATCTTAGATTCTAGTTATAGAATCTAAGTAAAAGCAATATTTCTTATGTGAAAGTTCATTTTTTTGGAATTATAGTCAAGCTTCCCATTTTGTACACAGATTATCTGCTGTGACTAAAAAAAAGTACTTGGGATTATAAAAGTCTACATTTTTTTTCATATAAAATTCTGACCATCCTTTAAGGCAGTTCCCTGGAAAAAAAACCCAAACATTTTATACTTGTCAGATTTTGTTGTTTTAGATTTTATTTTTTTTGTTTTTGTTTTTGTTTTTGTTTTGTTGTTTTAGATTCTATAGGAAAGTGTATTTACCATTGCAATCTGCTTATGTCTTTTCTTTCTTAGGAACCAACTCCAGACGATTGGGATAGCTGCTGCCAACACATGGGGTCTTTTTCTTCTCGTGTTGTTATTGGGATATGGGTTGGTGGAAATTCCTCGGTCATACTGGAATGGAGCTAAAAGGGGTTATTTACTTATGAAGACTTACTTTAAGGCAGCCAAACTGATGACAGAGAAAGCAGATGCTGAGGAGAATTTAGAAGATGTTATGGAGGTAATCAAGCAAATATAAATCTTATAAGAGCACCAGTTTCCAAGTGGTTTTATTTTCATCATTGTTTTCTTGTTGCTGTTAGACATTGATGGACTTCAGTCACAAATGTGGCATCATCTCCTCCAGGCTGACTTCTGAAATTTCAAGCTGTTGAGGGATTATCTCCAGCTTTTAACTAGCAAATATAAAAGGAAGCTATATTCAGAAGTACAAGAATATATCTATTATTTGGGGTTAACTGTTTTTCTGTTTGGTCTGTTGTGGGGCTTGAACTCTGGGCCTCGGTGCAATGTCTGAGCTCTTCAGCTCAAGGCTAATGCTCTACCACTTGAGCCACATCACCACTTCCAGTTTTCTGGTGTTAATTGGAGATAAGAGTCTCACAGACTCGCGTCTCGGCTGACTTTTTGAACCACAGTCCTCAAATCTCAACCTCCTGAGTGGCTAGAATTATAGATGTGAGCCACTGGTGTCTGTCTGGTAGTCAGTGTGGGGCTTGAACTGTGGGCCTGGATGTTGTCTCTGAGCTCTTCAGCTCAAGGCTATTGACCTACCCCTGGAGCCACAGGGCCACTTCCAGTTTTTTCCTAGTGGTTAATTGTAGATAAGAGTCTCCGGTCTTTAGTGCCCGCTGGCTTTGAACCGCAGTCTTCAGATCTCAGCCTTCTGAGTAGCTAGGATTACAGGGTGAGCCACCACATCCTGACCAGCTGATAACTTTTAATAACGCTTTCTTTCACTCTCAAAAGCCTCCCAGATTAGACAGCAAGTTATATAGGTACTCAAAAGTAATGGAAGTAAAACCGATAAGCAGAAGATACTTCTTCCTAAGACAGGTTAGCCCAAAGCAATTCCATCAAGTTGGGAAGCCTCTTGAGAAAACTATTTGCATTAGAGTTGGTATCAAAAAATAGTCTTGGTAATTTTAACAAGGCATTTCCTTTTATACATTTGTAACATGCAGTTTATATGAACCAGCTTCACCAAGTTCAGAGTGTAACCCAAAAGTTGATACTTTCAATATTGTTCACAAATACAAACATTTTGCCATGATAAAGTAATAATTTAGTTATAGATTTGAAGAGCTTATTGTATTTTTGCTCTTTCTTTGAGTATGTTACTTTTTAACATAAAACCTCATGATGAAAAAGCCTTTCATTCATGTTAAAATAAAGAGTTTCGATGTGGCTTATGTAGTAATTTGACCCATATGTAAGTCTCCTGTCCTATCCCAAGCCTCCATCTACCTGACTCTAGTCCCTTTGTTTATTCCTATAGTTGCTAGAGCTGATAGTAATTCAGTCCATAGACTTAATATTTACCCAATACACCACATTGGTTTTTAGATTTGTTAATGGTGATAATAATAATAAATACATAGACATCTTTGCCTAATATTTTCTAAGCATGTCGTATGTATCAATATACAGTTGACACTTGAATGATGGAGAGTTTAGAGGTATCAACACTTTCTGCATCTGGAAAACCCATTTAACTTTTGGCTACCTAACAACTTAATTACTAATTCTGGAGATTAAAAAGGCCTTCTGATAAACAGTTGCTTAATATGTATTTTGTATGTTATAGATATTGTGTGTAATGAAAATATACTAGAAATATGGGAAATCATTTTTTTTGCCAGTCCTGGGCTTGAATTCAGGACCTGAACACTGTCCTTGCGCTTTCTTAAGGCTAGAGCTCTACCACTTGAACCACAGCACCACTTCCAACTTTTTTCCTGTGTATGTGGGGGGAATCAAACTTGGGTCTTTTATGATTGCTAGACAAGCACTCTATCACTATGCCAAACTCCCTGCCCGGGAGATCATTTTTAACTGAGTTCTTGGTCATGTAAATTAAATATCCATTCAAAATTTTGTTAGATTTTTTTTCTTACAGATCTGTTTCTCTGGAAGCTTTTCTCTTCTGCAGTTAAAATGTTGTTCTTAATATCTCAGTCATTTCTCTCTTGAGTATTAGAACATGACATGCTGCTTCTTCTGTCTAGAGTAGTGTTACCTTTTATTTTGATTCCAAAATATTATAGAACAGTTAATTCCTTAGGAAATAATAGTTTTAATACTAACTCTAACCATGTAATACTCGTAATACTCATTAAATTACTTATTAATTACCTCCTATGAGACAATAGTTTCATTTAATGACTTATAGCACCATCTTCCAACCGATTGTCCAGTGTTGGGTTATGTTTGCTTTGTAATGAGCACAGTGTCATGTGTACTATGGTCTCATAAACAAATGTGAATGAAACAATCAATTGTGACAACTATTCTTTGGAAAGAAGAGACTACCTTCCTTATAAAGTATGTTGTTTGTCTGACTCCTTGTGTTTTTTCACTGATAATGAAATGCAAGTAGACTACTATAATTCTTGTTTTTTTTCTTTTTTGTGGGTCATGGAGCTTGAACTTAGCCTGGGCGCTGTCCTTGAGTTCTTCAACTCAAGGCTACTGCCCTAGCCTTGAACCAAGCCCCACTTCCCTGTTTTCTAGAGGTTAATTAGAGATAAGAATCACAGGTCCTTTTGTGCCTGGGCTGTCTTAGGACCTTGGATCTCAGATCTCAGCCTCCTGAGTAGCTAGGATTATAGGCATGAGCCACCCTGCCCAACTTAATTTTATTATTTTAAGCAGACAAAACTTATTAAATTTGTTTTGAAATTTTTTCTATTGCCCAACTATTTTTTTATATAAACATAGCAAATGATAAGGTAGAAAATTTAGCATGTAATAAAAAATTATTAGTGGGCCGGGAGTTTGGCCTAGTGGTAGAGTGCTTTCCTAGCATGCATGAAGACCTTGGTTCGATTCCTGGGTACCACATACATAGAAAAAAATGCCTGAAGTGGTGCTATGGCTGAAGTGGTAGAGCTCTAGCCTTGAGAAAACCCAAGGGCAAAGCTCAGGCCTTGAGCCCAAGCCCAGGACTGGCAAAAAAAAAGTGTTAGTATATAGGTATAGCAATTTAAGTACTTTGTTTTTACTTCCTAAGAACTTGTATCAGTGAAAAGAGTTTAATTTAATGCTAAATAATTTAATTGAAACTAAACTTGTGTGGCTATAAATAGTATTTATGCATTTTCATTTGAATTGTTCATCTACACAAATAGAAATATTTTTATTCCTCAAACTGTTTTTAATAGGAGGTTCGTAAAGTAAATGAAAGCATCAAATATAACCACCCATTGAGAAAATGTGTTGACACCATACTTAAAAAGGTAACTAAATTACATTTATATTCTTTTGAAATTTATACTTATCTATTACATAAATTAGCATTTCATAAAAATCAGAAAAGTATTGGTCTGGGAGTTTGGCCTAAGCTCAAGCTCAGGACTGGCCAAAAAAAAAAAAAAGAAAAAGAAAATCAGAAAAGTAATTTAAAAAGCCTCTTACAAGTAGGTTTCCTAATGTATTTTAACTGTAAGTCAGTAGTATACTTGGATTTTTTTCTTTTGTTACTGCAAGTTTGATGGTAATTATTGATAGTCTTTTCCACTGATATGTGCAGAGGTGATATAGAGTAATGTGTAATAACTGCTATAACAGTGATGAGGATCAACATTTTTAGATGCCACTGTTCATCATCATTAGTCATATCTTTATAAGAAAATAAACTGATTCCTTGTGATCAACTTCCTAATGATTTAATGATATATTTCATGTATCACAAAATCAATAGCATTATGAGATGTGTAATATGATTCAATAAATAGTCATGCAATTGTGATTTTGATATAATGGTATTGAATTAAGGATATTCTTACCCTTCCAAAAACACTTGCAGAGTTCTCATTTGTCTTTGATGTACCTATAGAACCACTTATATATATATATATATATATATATATATATATATATACTGTTTTAAATCTGTTGTACTGACCATTAGCTAAATTATTAGCTGTGATTTTTGGCTAAAATATAGTTTTCTAATCATTTCTTTCTTATGTGCTACTCTTTGAGACCTGTTACAGGAGATTAACTAAGTTCAAGTTCATGTAATTAATGACTACTAGTATGCCAGATAATCCAAACTGTATATGTGTTTGTCTGAATTGTGCTTTTCAGAAATTGTGAATATTGTATCTTTATTATTTAGCTAGGAAAGTAATTGACAGTTTCATCAAGTTTCTAATAATAATCATCCTCTCAAATACGAATTGCTTCCTAGAGATAAGTTCCCTGCCTTTACTAATGTCACGATAGAATATCTGAGCATAAAAACTAATATTAATAGAGGAAAAATTCAATTCATCTTATGAAACATTTTCATAAAAATATTAACAAATAAAACTATTTAGAGCACCAAGATGAAGATATTTTTGAGAAGATTGGAAATGCTAGAGTGACAGATTTTTAATAAAAATCGTTTTATCATATATTTTAAAGTTTTCATAAAATCTGGTTGTTTCTTTTAGTGTCCTACAGAATATCAAGAAAAAATGGGTAGGAACATGGATGATTATGAAGATTTTGATGAAAAGCGTAATACCTATCCAAGTGAAAAAAGTTTAGTAAAACTACATAAACAGGTAACCATTGTTAATTATAGCTATTTTACTTACACCTAAATGATTTCATTTAGCTTTATTATTATTGCTCATGAAAAGGAATTTTGTATGAATCCTAAACTATGTTTTAAGCTTTTTTCCCCCCTTGTAGTTAGTAGTGGGACTTGAATTTAAGGCCTTGTATTCTTACTTAGCTTTTTCATTCAGCTTTTTCATTCAGCACCTGGTTGCTTGAGCTATACTTCTTTAGTTTCTAAAACACCTTTTGATCCTATTATAATTCTTTGAAATGTATTAACCTTAACTTGCTGGATCAGGCTGCTCTCGGCAATTGGGAACAAGGAATTATAGTTATTATATCTTTTATAATGATTATATCTTTTAAATAAATTAACATACTTGATTTACTTAGTAAATACTACTAGTACCATTCCATGAAGACAAAAACACAGATAATATAAAAATGTTCCCTAGCATTAAGAGGACCCAATGTTGGATCACACTGATGTACCTCCTTTCTCTTTTGTAGGTGATTTATTCAGTGCAGCGGCACCGTCGAACTCAAGTGCAATGGCAAATTCTTTTGGAACAAGCATTTTACCTGGAGGATGTAGCAAAAAATGAAACTAGTGCCACTCATCAGTTTGTTCACACGTTTCAAGCCCCAGAGCCAGAAAATCGATTTATCCAGTATTTTTATAATCCTACTGTTGGTATGTGATTTAATATAAAATTCAACATTTAATCATTTGTTTTTCAGGGAATAAGTATTATCTTTTCACCAATACAAAACTGAGGTTTCCTTGTATTATTTGATTTATGCAATATGATATATTTGTATATTTGATAAGTTTTGCCTCACATAATGTTTTACTTATCATAGAGCATGTTCATCAGTTTCTACTGCTAGTTTATCTAAAATTCTCTATAAAATAGATGTAGTACATGAATCTTATTTTGGATATGCATATGTACTTAAAATAATTGTATATGTAAGCAATTTTATATTATAGATCTGAGTTTTCTTTAGGCTTCATATACTAATAAATATTCCTTTAAGGTGTTCTATTTAGTTATTATACTTATGAGTCTTAATTATAAAACGTGTACTCTATAGTTCACATAATCTTACTTATTTAAGCTGAATATTAACTCGATGCCTTTATGTGCTTGGTTTTTCAGTGTAGAAACTGAATAGCCAGGACAAATATGTTGGAAAACTTTAAGAAATATTTTTCTAGTTAAATTTAGGAATGATTCAACATATATAAATGTTAAGTACAGTTGAGGGCTCAGTACATATAAATTAAGAGGGACAAAAATCCCTGTTCTGTAGAGTAGAACAGACAATAAATGTATGATAGTATAAATAAGGATGTTGAGTAGATAGTGTTAGAAATTTAGGGTGCAAATGTAAATTAGTAAGCCATTAGTATAGTGAGCCATGGGTCAAGGAATGTTAAGGGTAGAGAAGAGAGAAAGTCCAAGTGTAGGGCATTCTGACTTAGAGATTAGGTTAATTAGGAAGAACAGTAGAAAAGACCAAAAATTTCCAGTGAAATAGGAGGAAAACCTAGTATTCTGAGAAGAAAGGTTTATAAAGTACCAGCCCAAATGCTGCAGATTGGTTTTATTATGAATACTACTTGACCATTAGATTTCAGAGACATAAGATGGTGAAGGGTTAGTCTTATTGGTATATATAAGAAATAAAGAAAACAAAGCCAGTGGGATTTTTTTTCTTACAAAAGGAAATAGAGAAAAGGAGTACTGGTGAAAGAATGAGGGTAAGGAATGAAAAAAAAATGTATAGAAGGTAATATTGGACTGGAATTACAAAAGAAAGGATAGTTGACACAGTAGCAGAGAATTCTGAAAAAGTCTGAGTGGCAAGAGAGGTGATTACATTAGAAGTAGGCATAGCTGTATCTTAGGTTCTGAAAAGGCACAGTGGTGGAAATGTAAGCCAAGTTTCTTCTGATCATTTTGACCTCCTCAGGGAAATGGGAAAAGTATAGAAAAGGAGGTTTTCCCCAGGCAAAATAGTTGCACAGCAACTATAGTTGTTACAGCAAAAAGAATAACCAGCAAAAAGCTAGGCTGCTGGCATGTCTCATGTGGTAGAACATAGCTGAAGGAGTAAAACAGACCAAGGAAAGTACAGGAAGAGCCAAGATCCTGAGTTCCAATTCCAGTACTGGCAAGAAGAAAAAAAGAAGAATCTAAAGGGAACCCAAACCCTAAAGTTGTGTGTTTTTCTTCTCCAGTATGCAGCTGCTTGCATGTAGCTGCAAAGTAGCTAGAAAGTTAGATTTAACCGGAGTATAGTTTAGATAAGAAAAGATGGTGAAGCAAGAAAGGGCAAAGGACCTGGGATATCGGAGAGAGGATATATATATATCTTCAAAACCTATAATCTGAGGAGGGTAAGGAAGAAATAAAGACATTAGGTTGTTTGATGATGTTAAAAAGATATAGAATAAATGTTTTGTTGGTCCAAGTAACATAAAGTCAGAATATATATGGAACATGTATAGTCAGATGAGGATGATGGATTTACTTTACATGGAAGGACTGAAGTTGGTGGCAATAAAATGTTTAGGGAAGATCTAGAATGAGTAGCGGTAGAGTGGAGGATGAGATCATTCGAGGACAGGATGGACAGGGAAGGCATAAGAGCAACTTGTTGAAAGATTTACCTACACAAACATTTAAACCCCCAGGATTATGCTGCAGGAAGAGTTAAAATCATTGTTCAAAATATAGAACTGTATCTTTGTTTGGGGCTATATCTCAATGAAAAACAACTTGCCTAGGATGCTGCGGCCCTGGGTTCAAGCACCAGCATCATACATATGTTCAAATATAAATTCAGACTTATCAAAATCCAAATCTCACAAAACATTCCTATATGCACAGGACTTATCTTTGTCTATGTATAGTTTTTCCCTTAATGTTTTAGGACTGTGTCCAGATATGATGCCACTTTGCCTTTAAGTGTTTCAGTGTATACTGTCTAAAAAATGGAAGATATTTTCATATATGATTATCAAAATTAGGAAAATTGTATTGGTGTTATACTATTACTTACAGTCCTTATCTATGTTTTTTCCAATTACCCTAGGGATAATCTTTGGAAAAAATTCCTAGATCATCTCAATCTTCTTGATCTGAAATGGTTTCCCAGTCTTATATATATTTTATATCACATTTTTGGAGAGTACAGGCCAGTTTTTTGTTGAATGCCTCAGGATTTGAGTACAATATACTCTCATAATTAGATACAGGTTATACATCTTTTACAAAAATAACCACTGCAGTGATATAATATTCTCAGTGAATTATGGCAGGAAGCACATGGACTATAGTGATTCTTTAGTAAGATGATGTCAGCCTGATTTTGCTATTGTAATTTCTCTTTGTAATTATCTGTTGATTATTTTAAAAGAGTGAAAATGCCCTGTCACTCATTTAGTTTTCTTAATTGTACATATATTTTTTTAATCTTCCAGAGTGGTATTGGGAATGTCTTTTGAGGCCATGGTTTTACAGGATACTTGCTGTGGTTTTGTCCATCTTCTCTGTGATTGTTGTATGGTCAGAGTGTACATTCTTTAGCACAACTCCTGTCTTATCCCTGTTTGCAGTCTTCATACAACTTGCAGAAAAAACATACAACTATATTTATATTGAGGTCAGTTTATTTCCTTTCTTAAATATATGTTAGTTAAGAGTATGATACTTAACTGTTATATCTTTTGTCATATAGTTCTTCTGGTAAGAATAAATAGTGATATTTCTAACAATGTTATTCAGACTTCCAGAAATAAGTTTCATTAATTTACTATAAATATTAAGAACTATATATGAGCAGTGGGGAAAACGTATAAGATAGTGCAAAAGCCGGGCGGTGGCTCATGCCTATAATCCTAGCTACTCTGGAGGCTGAGATCTGAGGATCAAGGCCAGCGTAGGCACAAAAGGGAAGTGGGGCTTGGCTCAAGGGTAGGGTGGTAGTCTTGAGCTGAAGAGCTCAGGGACGATGCCCAGGCCCAGAAGTAGAGAGGTAGCCTTGAGCTGAAGAACTCAGGAAGGGCCCTCAGGCCAAGTTTAAGCCCCATGAACCACACACACACACACACACACACACATACACACACACAAAAGGTAGTGCAAAAATATATTTTGAGAATACTTTGATCCTCTAATGTCAATAAGGTCATCACTTATAGTCTTCATATGAAGAGTTGCCAAGGGAAGTGGAAAGCAACTTATTTGGAGAAGTAGATTTGACACATTTGGATCTAGACTATTGAACTGGCATAAAATGTATTTTTCAATTCTGAAAATATTTTTTCAAAATTTTATTTTCTTAGGTTATTTATCATTTATTTTCTTCAAGTAGTTGTACGAAGAGGTTTCAAATGAATATTTATATGTGCAATGCATCTTGATCAGTGTTACCTCTTCATCATTTTCCTTCCATTTTTCCAGCCCTATCTAAAATTTCCTGGTTCCATTGTCACATATTATTATGACTAAACTCTCCCACTATTTTTCCATTAATCATCTCTAACCCCTGTTAGCCCAAACTTTTATTGGGTAACACTTAAACATTCCAATTCAACTGAAAATGAAAGGTAAGGCTTGTATTACTGTGTAAAATAATGAAGTCCATTTTTTTGTTGTTCCTTTTCAGATTGCTTGCTTTCTTTCCATCTTCTTTCTGAGTATCTGTGTTTATTCTACTGTATTCAGGATTCGTGTATTTAACTATTATTACTTGGCTTCTCATCATCAGACTGATGCTTACAGTCTTCTTTTCAGTGGCATGTAAGTAGCATTCACTTTAAAAATAAGAGATATATCTCTTTTATTTCTTCTTCATGAAGGTTGCACTGATTTGGCTTAAATATTAATGTTTGTTGATTACCAACTAGATTTTGCTTTAGGCTTAAGGTTACGTTAGGTATGCTAAATTATGAGAAAAGAATAAAAAAGCAAAATGTGGACTTACCAATTAGAAATTGAAAATATAGGTAGGTAAAGAATATAAGCAATTGAGTTTAGAGACTAAGTCAGACCTAGAGAGTGTGCTGAAAATCATTAGTCTCGTCTGGTTTGGACTATAAAAAACCAACAGGAGCAATTTTTATTGTGGAATTTAGAGAAAGTCGAGTGAGATGGCTCTGGTTTGGGCGAATTTAACCCATCTATTATAACTTCTGGTTAGATCAGTCAAATTAGATATTTATAAGTTCACAGAAATATTGATATAGAAACATGTATGTGTGTGTTTGTATGTGTGTGTGTGTACGAGTGCACACATGCATGTCCATGTCTGCAAGTTCTGAGGCTTGAACTCAGCTTGTTTGTTCACAGTTGTCTACCACTTGAGCCATAACTCTAAGCTGAGTTTCACCCCCTGCCCCGTTAATTTCCTGTGCATTTCCAGGCTGCCTTTGAATTGTGATCCTTCATGTGTAGAATTATAGGTGTAAGCCACCAGCATCCAGCTTGGAAGCATCTTCTTTCTCTTACAAATAATTATGGACTGTAATAGTTTCTTGTTGCTGTAACTTTCAGAAGTTTCAGTCCATAGTTGTCCATTGCTTTGGGCATGGCAGAGCACAGATGATCCCCTCATGGCAGTCAGGAAATACACACACAGACACACACACACATCTTCCCTAGCATCTTCCCTATGACCTACTTTTTGTAGCTTAGCCCTCCCTACTAAAATTTCTACCACCTCCTAAAATAGCAGGACTAGATGGAGACTGTGCCTAGTGAGGAATGTTTCATAGTTAAATCACAACATGAATTGATAGAAAGTTGCAGATCACTAGAGTCCTATATAACCTTTGCAGTCCTGGGGCTTGAACTCAGGGCCTGGGCACTTTTCCTGAACTTTTTTTGCTCAAAGTGAGCACTCTACCACTTGAGTCACAGCAGTACTTCCAGTTTTTCTATGTATGTGGTACTGAGGAATTGAACCCAGGGCTTCATGCATACTAGGCAAGCACTCTACCACTAAACCACATTCCCAGCCCCTGCCAACCTCTTCTAGTAGTGATATCATCTCGTATTTCTCCTTCTGTTCTATTGTGAGTTTGAACTCAAGACCTCATATTCATTAGGCAGGTACTCTAACCCTTGAGTAACCCTCTTATTGCTTTGTTTTTATTTTGAATAAGGTTCTGCAGGCCTGGACCATAATCGATCTATGCTTCCAAGGTAGTTGGGATGGCAGGTGCATGCCACCATGTCAAGTTGTCATTAGTGAAAATTGGGTCTTAGGGATCATTTTACCTGGTGTGACCTTAAGGCTCAATCCTTGTAGTGTCTGCCTCCTAGTATTACAGGAGTGAGCCACTGTACTTAGCTGCTAATGATTTTTTTATACCTGTGTGCTTTATCAAAATTTGTAATATTCAGGCCTTATCACAATTTTTTTTCTTTTTTTGCCAGTCCTGAGCTTGAGCTCAGGGCCTGGGCACTGTCCTTGGACTTTCTCGAGGCCAGAGCTCTACCACTTGAGCCTCAGCCCCATTTCTGGCTTTTTTCTATGTATGTGGTACCAAGGAATCAAACCCGGGTCTTCGTGCATGCTAGGCAAGCACTCTATCACTAGGCCAAACTCCCGGCCCTTTGTCACAATTTTTTAATCCAGCAGCCAGTGTTACAATCAAGATATAGATATGTTCCGTCAGCATGAAAAAATGTTCTTATATTACTTCCCCCCCCCCCAGTCATGGGTCTTGAACTCTGGGCCTGGGCACTGTCCCTTAGCTCTTCAGCTCAAGGATCATGCCCTATCACTTGAGCCACAGCACCACTTCCGGTTTTTGGGTAGTTAATTGGAGGCAAGAGTCTCACAGTATTGCATGCCCAGCTGGCTTTGAATTGTGATCTTCAGATCTCAGCCTCCTGAGTAGCTAGGATTACAGGCATGAGCTTCTAGCATTCGGCCTCATATTGTCTCTTAATGGTTGTATCCTTACATTATTCCAACTTTCAGTTCTCCAACTCTGTAAAATACTCCTTTTACTTGGACAAAGTTAAACCCTTTTTTGTGGCTGTACCTGTCCGAATGACACCCTTTGCCGCAGTAACTTCAAAATTTTCTTGTCCTGAGTACAGTTCCCCTTGAAGATGCTATATCCTTGTCATAATCTGAGACAAAAGCGCACTGATACTGAAGTCAAAGGAGGTATATTTAAGATCTGTCCATGAGTCTTAGTGATAAAGCAGTAGTATATACCAGCAAAGCAGGAAGCCTGAGGCTACAGTTTTGCTGTGTAAATATCAGTATTTTTGAGGGTAATGTGTTTAATAGGATTTTCAGAATGTTTTCCAGAGAATGGCAATTCAGATTAAAATTATTATATATATGTGTACATAAGTTATAGCTATGATGATATGAAATATTGTAGTACATTTCACTATAACTTAAGATATATTTTGCTGCATTATCTTTAATATTTTGGTCTTTTTAATATCTACTGAAGGTTGTTTTGCCGTTTGACTCCTCCATTATGTCTTAATTTCTTGGGTTTGACCCATATGGACTCATCCATTTCTCACCAGAATACTCAGCCAACTGCTTATACATCTGTAAGTATGGTCACAAAAGGAGGTTCTTTAATTTTTAATAATTACAGCTTAAATGATTATGTAATTACTAATGACTGAATTAAAATGTTTTTATTTATCTTATAAAGAAGTTTTTTAGCTCACATAGTTTGTCTTGCTGGATAATATCCAAATACTTGATCTATAGTAGTATTAGTGTTTGTACCTATAGTCTTTGTGTGTTTTTGAATTATGTTTAGCAAACATTTGTTTTACTTAGTAGACAACCTTGATAGAAAACAAGATTGTTCTGTTATAAGTAAATTTTCTATTGATGAATGAAAAATATAAAACTATGTTTATTTAACTTACTTTTTTCTTGCTCTTCAGATTATGGGTTCCATGAAAGTTTTATCCTTTATTGCAGATGGATTCTATATATATTATCCTATGTTGGTGGTAATCCTCTGCATTGCTACTTACTTTAGGTAAGAAACACATGTTATCCTTTTCTTGGGTTTAGTTATATCTAGATATTCTTTTTGCTTAAAACTCTTTTAAGTATTTACTGATTGGGTTTTATTTTATTGTGGCTTTGGGGAAGGAGCTGTTTGAAGGAAGTGCTTTAGTGATTAGGCCATATTTTTCCTCTAATAAAATTTTAGAGTTATTGTTTTACATTATTTAGGCCTCAAAGTAATATGATTACAAAATTAACTCGTAAGTGTTCTTTATGATAATGATTGGTAGTGTAGCTTATAAAATTCCTTCATTCCTGTATTCTCTTAAGTAACAATTCAGTCTTTGGGGTTTCTCCATAATTATCACTGGGTTTCTAGATGCTTCAGACCATGGCCAGCACAAAGGGGCAGAAGGGGAACAATTATAATCAAGACGTACATGTAGGGCTGGAGAAGAAACCTCCTCTTACTGTTGGAAGTACATGGACTGCTCTTTTTTATGGGATTAGAGAAGATAGTAGAATTTTGGCAGAGGTAAGATTCGAAATTAGTTAAAGAATAGGTATGTTTGGCTCTTAGCACCCTGTTAGAACCAGTCTGCTTTTCCAATGAAAATAAATTTTTCAAACTACTTCTATTTAAAACCTAAATGTTATTACAAGCAAAATATACTAATATTAGGGTAATTAGAAAACAAATTGTTTAAGATAACCTCTGTGTCAACTTTTAAAATATTTTTGTTTTCAATCAGATAAATAAAAAGTTAGAAGAATATGATATAAAATAATACTGCTAAACAGGCACTCGTGGTTCACATCTGTAATCCTAATCACTGAGGAGTCTGAGACCCTAGGCTGCCTAGGTAGAAAAATCTATGATATTCTATCTCCAAAATAACTAGCAAAACAGCATGACTGAAGTCATGGCTCAGTTGATAGAGCATGAGCTAAGCTAGCAAGTTAAGCAAGTACATGGCCCTCTGACTTTGAGCCCTAGTGTCACCAAAAAATAAAATAGTATTGTTAATATAAACTGATAACAAAACTAATATTTTGAATTTTTCCTTTAAGGTAGAAAAGATAATAACAGACTTGTACTGTGAAAATGATGTAATAAAAGAAGAGAGTAAGCATACATTGTACATACAAAACTAAGTTTTGATTATATACTTACTCATTTTAAGAATTTATAAAAGTTTTATGGAAACCTGTCATTTAAAATACGATGTAAAAATCAATGTTAATAAAGAAAAAAATCAAAATAAAGTTTTATGGAACACTAACAGCTTATAAACTATAACATATCTTTTCATGTTAGTAGTTATGTTGACAATATTAGTATTTTGAATGAAATCTTAATACTTATGATGAAATAGCTTACAATAGTACTTTGCCATCCAGAAAAATCATAAATGTAAAGAAATGTTATATCTAAAAGGATAGTTGTAAAAAAAAAAGGGGTGGTGGAGGAAGGGAGGGGAAGGAGAAAGACATAAAAGTGGATAGGAGGGGTAAAAAGGAAAGAGAAAGGAAACTGTAAGGACAGGACAGATGGAGGGAAGGGAGGTAAAGGTAAAGAAAGGAAAAAGAAAAATGGGAGAAAATAGGAGGGAAGGTTTAAGATGTGAGAGAAAGGAAGGGGAAAGAAAAAGAGGAGAGGAGAGGAGAAGGGAGTAAAGGAGAAGAGAGGAAAGGAGAGAAGGGGAGAAAGAAAGAAGAAATGAAAGGAGGAGAAAAGAGGATAGAAGGAAGGAGAGTAGAGAAAAAGGAAAAGAAAAATATTCAATGTTAATTAGTATAGATTTTGAATACCATTTTGTCTTTATGGAAAAAGGCCGTGTTCCTCAATTTTCAAATCGAATATCCTCATGTAAATATGTGAAGCAATATCTTAGTAACATTTCAGTGGTAGTTAGCTTTATGTATACATTTTCATTGGCCATGATGTCATATTTCGTTTACAATGTTAGTCTGATTCCTACTTTAGAAACAACACAGCAATGTCCACTGCTAATACTTTGTCTTAGCTGCCCAGGTAAAGTAAGGTTGTTCCTTGGTACTTGCAGAAAAATAAGACGGTCCCAAACACAATGATAAAGTTATAAGCTTCTTATCCTGGTACATAGTATTCCTACAAGGATATAACTATAATAAGGGCATATTTAAAGTCATAGAATTAACATGATTATCTACCTGAAACTTCACATTCACTCTAGTAATTCATGTAAAACATTCTTTTTGTATAAAACAAGCATACATATGTTCTGAATCAAATATTTGCACATTTTTTAATGGCAATTGGAGACCTTCACTTTAGCTGCCTTTCTGTTTTCTCTTTTTTACCCAGTTTTTCCTTCATTCTAACTTTACTCCTCTCTACATGTTTATATGCAGGTTTCTGCCATTATAAGCACATCAGTGGAAAAGTTAAGAACTAAATACAATAAAAAGAGCTGTGTGTTATTTTTCTAAATCTTGGTCTAAAATCTCAGATCTTTAATTATTAAACTAAACAATCATATTTAAAGTAAATAGCAAATCAATTAATAACCAGTTGAGATATAGCAATTACTTTATAGTATGTAATCAAAAGTTATTAAGAACTGACTAGTCCTTAGCAGAAAAACATGAAAATAAATTCATATAATAAAGACCATCTAAATCAGAATATCCTGCACTTGAAATACTAGTTTTACAGTGTGTTTCAATATTAAAACTGCTGTTTGAAAAAATATATAAATTGTTTGAACATAAAAAGAACAGATTATTCTTGTAATATAGCCATTTTGTAATTGCATAATCCTGGTATAATTGTTTCTGAAGATATACTGATGGCTTGACCTTGTTTACTTGTATAAGGAAAGTTCATGTAATCCATACCCTAGTGTGTAAAATACTAGGAAAAAGCTTCTTAGAAAGGGAAATAGTACTTCTTGAAGAATGATAAGTTATAAACACCATGATAACTAATCATGTACCTAGGTTTCTTTGAGGATGGCAATATTCAATTTCTCTAAATATTTACATTAGGAAATAATGCTTTTATTTCCAAAATCTGCTTTTATTAGTTTAGGAACCCGTTGCTTGAATCTGCTTGGTTTCCAGCAGTTCATGGGAGATAATGATATGACATCAGACTTAGTTGATGAAGGAAAGGAATTAATCAGACGAGGTAAGATTTGTCTTTTAAAGTAATGAGAAAATATTAAGTGCTAAGACTCAAAGTACAAAATTAATGTTTTAGTAATTTATGAATGACTTTTCATCTATCTTAAGGTATTATAAAGTTATAATACCTTTGTGCTTTTAGCCCAAAATATACATTTAAGTTTTTTAGGAAAAAAAAGAGTTTGAAAATGCAAATAACAAAAATACATCTATAAGAAACTTTGTAACATAATTTTTAGTTCTGTGACTAATATCCATTTATAGTTTGTGTTCATCAGCTTTCTGTTTCTGTTAATAAATATTTGAGATAAACAACTTACAAGAAAGAAACACAGTTTAGCCAAACAGTTTTAAAGGATGTCCATACAATTTGGTTTTGACCTCTGGGATAGAGGACACCAGTTCTCCTCATGGAAATCAGGAAGCAAAGAAATACATAACAAGAGGGGAGATATAAGTATTTCTTTCAGGAACATGACAAAGTGACCTTCTTTCCTTCAACTAGCTCTATCCCCTACATGCTACCCCAGCTTCAAATAGTGCTATGTGCTGATGACCAAAACTTTAGCATATAGCTCTTTGGAGGACATTTAAGATCCAAAGTATAAAAGAATTATCTCCATGTTTGTATCAAAACAGCTGCCAATTTCTATACAACTGTAAATATAAAGTCATTAAATTAAAGAATCATCAATTTGATAGTGCCTGGTAAATGATTTAAACCAGAACTATTTTCTTTAGATGATAATGAGATGATCATTGATATGAGAATTTGATTGCTATTAGAATATATAACATTCTTCTAGAATCTAATTACAAAGTTGAATACACTGAGTGTAATTATACTCGTGATAGTGTGATTGTGATAAAAAATCTTATGTGTAGTTATTGGTCTACCAATGAAGGTTGATATAATGGTTCTAATGGTATAATGATTGTATTAGTTAGACTTCACCTGACCTAATAATAGGACCCAACATTCTCACAAATAAGAATGATAAATTGGAAGCACGCCTAAGATGTGAGGAGATACACTAAACACTGAGTATCTAACTTATACAGACTAATAAGGGAAAAGACTACATACAAAGAAGGCTTGAGCTCAGTTTAGAAGCAAAGGAAATCGAGAGTACACAGAAACAACTTTCAGGTCAGTAAGAGGAAGGTCTTTATTAAATTTATTTAGCCAAGACTACAAATACCACCACTAACAAAAACAGAGAAAACATTTCCTTAGAACCTTTCTAACATGAGCCTATTACTTTTAATTTTGTAGTAACTTAAAAGACTTTTTGGTTCCACCCTGATAACTTTTCATTCATTACCCTATAATTGCGTCCTATTAGCTGAAATTTGAGGCCATTTTTTCTGTCTTTAGAGAAGAGAAAAAGGCAAAGACAAGAAGAAGGTGAAAATCGAAGAAGAGTAAGTACAGTATTTTGTTAAATTGATGTAACCAGAGATTAGTATAAAATATGGGAATAGTAATGATTTGGAATAATTGGTTAAAGATAGAAAAACAGTAGAAATATGGCATATATATATATACATATATATACGTTGTTTGTTTTTTTTGTCATTGGGCTTGTACTCATCCCAGGCACTGTCCCTGAGCTCTTCAGCTCAAGGCTACCTCCCTACCGCTTGAGCCAAGCCCCACTTCCCATTTTCTAGAGGTTAATTGGAGAGAAGAGTCTCAGGTCCTTTTGTGCCTGGGCTGGCTTTGAACCTTGATCCTCAGATCTCAGCCTCCTGAGTAGCTAGGATTACAGGCGTGAGCCACCGACTGGCTATAAAATTGATTTTTAAAAAGAGATAATTTTAATACTTTCACATCCACATGCTAAATGTTCTTTCAGATTTGCTTAAAAAGATTCTAGTAAAAAATTACTTTGTAGCCGGGCTCGGTGGCTTACACCTGTAATCCTGAAGAGCTCAGGGATAACACCCAGGCCCAGAGTTCAAGTCCCATGACAAAAAAAAATTACTTTATTTGTTTCAAATAAAAGTTTCTAGCTTAAAGGATGTAAATATTGAACAAGTGGCAAAACAGTCTTGTTGTTAAAGTGTTTTGATTGCTTTAAGTAACCATCTTTTTTATAGTATGGCATTTTGTTTACCTCCTTAATTTCTCTCCAGTACTCCATTTCCTGAGGCAGACTAGCCTCCCCGTTGTTGGTTAAAATAGAAAGAAACAAAAAAAAACTACCCACAGTTACCACAGACTTTTAACACTGGGGGATATTTACACTGGTGAAATAAAGACTAAAATGAGACTTGATAGTTGTCTTTGTATATCATCATGTTAAAGTCTTGCTGTTTATTTCAGGCATAACTGTAGTCAAAGAGCAGATATTCCTAAAGATAGATTTCACCATTCTTTTGTTGTTGTTCTGATTATTTTTTTCTTTCTGTCCCTTCTATTTATTGGTTTATTTTGTGCTAGTTGTGAGGCTTAACCTCAGGAATTTCATCGCCATTTCTAGCTTTTCAGTAGTTAATTGGACATAAGAATCTCATGGACTTTTCTGCTTGGGCTAGCTTTGAACTACAACCTTCATTTCAGCCTCCTCAGTAGCCTGGATTATAGGAATGAGTGTGTCACCAATACCTGGCTTCCTTTTTCTTCTTTTTTTAGCAATAAATTAATTGTACAAAGGAGTTTCATTATTTGATTTCCATATATGGACATAGTGTACTTTGACCAAATTCTTCTTGTTACTCTTTCTCATCTTCCCTTCCTTTCAAGAACATTTATTTTATTTTCATATGTGCATATAAAGTATTTTGAAGAGATTCACCTCCTCCTAAGTATCTTACCCTCCCCATCTAAACCGTAACCATTTCACCCATATGCTGTCCTTTTTTATCTCTAGATTTAGATAACATATAAAAGGGAAAATATAATATTTGTCTTTCTCAGGCTTATCTTGCTTAACAGGATGGTCTCCCTTTATATCCATTTTTCTTCAAATGATAATTTCACAGGTTTTCTTACCCAAGCTGACTTTGAACCACAATCCTCAGATCTTAGGCTCTTGCGTTGATAGGATTATAGGCATGAGCCATGGACACCTGGCTTACTAATGAATTTTGTAATTGATAATTTTTACATTATATTGTATATATAGAATGTTTTGCCAGTGATGAATTATTCTCTGTTTTCTTGGTACATGTTTATTTGTTTCTTCTAGGAATGGAAAGAACGATATGGACACAATAGAGAAGATTCTACTAGAAATAGAAATGTTCATCCTGATCCCAAAGAGTCCAATTTCTCAGATATTAATACCAATTGGTGTAAGTACTTTGTTTTCTAGCTTGCTTAGAAAGTATTTTCTTATGCTCACCTATGTAGACACTGAGAGGGTATCTGTTTAAAATGCCTTTTATAATCACAAACAAAATATGAAATTCACTGTGAAAAACTTCACTGTAATGCCATAGTTAAGTATTGATTTCGATTCATACTAGTTTTTACATCTTAATGTTTTGAGGGGAGAACTCAGGGTTTCATACTTGCTTGGCAGACCCTCTCCCACTCGAGATAGTCCTTTTTTGTGTTGATGATTTTCAGGCTAGAGTCTTGTTTTATGCCCAGAATGGCCTTTGCCACCATCCTCCCATTTGTGCTTCCTTGTGTGATGGGAATGACAGGCACACACCACTGTTTTCACTCATTGTGTTTTCCCCGTAGCTGGGATAACATCTCTGTTATCCCAAATAATGTGCCACCTTATCCAGCCACTGTTTGAGATAGAGGCTCTCAAATTTCTTTTTACTCAATTGACCTGATACCAAGATTCCCTGATCTCTGCTTGCAAGTAGCTAAAATTACAAGCTTCAGCCACTCTACCTGGTTTTAAAGAACCATGTAGTTTAGTTACCATTTCTTATCTGTTGTTATAAATAAAAAGTTGGATCATTTTTAATCTTGATTTTTCTCTGTTTGAATTCATAACTTCAAATTAAAAGATAAATAATAGAAATTTGTTTTCTTCTCTTGGACAGCATCCAAGTATACCAGGGCTAATAATAGGACTGAAAGGGACCGTATAGAACTTCTTCAAGATGCAGAACCTTTGGATTTTAATGCAGAAACTTTCACTGATGATCCTCTTGAATCTGAATCAGGAAGGTAAGTTCCAAATATCTGAAAATTTATTGACATATTAACCTGACACGGTTGAAAACAAATGATAATTAAACATACAGAAAATGTTCAACTGGTGATATAACCAAGTGGTAGCATACTTACCAATGTGAGAGACTAGTTATATCCCCAGTTTTACTACTATTAAAAATACATTAAATGACTTTGGACATATTTTCTTGCCCTCTGGTTCTTTTGTATTTGAAAAAGTGTAGTTCTTGAATAGTGGGAGTTGGAATTGATATCTTCATATAACACTAGTGTTATAAATAGGAAAAAAGAGTTGAATATAAATATGGAGCAAAGAATTATAATAATATATATTTATGACAATCTCATGGCAGTAGCTGCATAATTATGTATTGACATCAGACTCAATCTAAGTACTTTAACAATATTTTATTTGTGGTTGAAATCCAATTGTATTTAAATCCAGAGGTTCAGTAACTTACTTAAGGACAGTTTATAAATGACAATTCAAGAAAATTCTAGTACTTGGATGTCAGTCTCTTTTCTAACTGTCCCATGAATAAACAAAACAAAGTATTACACACATAAAGATACTTAATACATTATTGTAAGTACCAAAACTTTAGAATATTGTATTTATATTTGATAATTAAGTGTTTATTAAACTAACAATATCCTGGATATATCTTATATCTTTCAGGGTTTTCTTCTTTTAATTCTTCATTGCCATATGTCTATTATAGACTCTCTCCATTGCTGGTTGATTTACAATTGAGTAAATAATAAGGTTTTACTTTCAGCTTTTGAATTGATTTATTTTTTACTAAAGCAAGAATATATTGTTTTCTTTTTCCTTTATCACATTTGATGATTCAGATAATTTCTTTATGTTCATCTTTTAGGTATCAGCCTGGTGGTCGATATCTTTCAATGTCCTCCAGTGTAATATTTGAAGATATCTAAATCAGAAAAAGAATTATGGAACTAAGTCAACACATCAATTCAGCCTTTATGAACATTTGTGTGTTCCCAAAGTTCCTCTGTACTCTTGGTAAAAAAGTGTCAGGAAAACAAAATGACACTGATAATTAATTACATTGTAGTAATAGTAGGATGTTATGTTCACTGAATTGAGTATCATCATTGCTAATAGGATTTGTTACATACCATTCTCTTAAGTGTCTGCCTCAGAAGTAAAGTTGCAGTGGAAGGGTTTGACTCATAATGAAGATCAATATATGTTTATAGTGTATAATTAGGTTTGTTTCAGATTAATTTTTTTTCAGGAGGCAAAGGTTCAAGGAAGCCATATGTCACATTAAGTAATATAGTTTTGTAATTATGATTTATGTTTTGCCGTTCCTAAGATATAGGTTCTACTTGTACTTCCTACGGAAACTTAAGTGAAAGAAAACCTCAGATAATATTGGTAGTCACAAAACCAATGTCTTAAAATGAGTCTTATTGGACATACCTGAATGTAAAAAGCTTTTTCAAATCTGTATGCAAATGAATGGGTTTTTTGCATGTATAATTAGGATTATACATCTACTGATAATGTCTTTAGCATGAGTTCTCTAATTATTCATTTCAGTGTTTTTTTTCTAAAAAAGATTTTTTTCATATATTTTTTATTGTAATTAAAAAGGGTTACATTATATTCACCAGATAGAAGGTGCATTACTTCACATACATTGATACCCTTTTTCATGTCTTGGTCCCCATTTCCCTCCCCCAACCCTGCCCTTCATCTTGTTTTCCCCCCTTCCCTATCCTATTTCAAATAACCAAATAAGCATATATACAATATATCAGATAACAAGGTGAAATATTGTAACAATATGAGATAACCAAGGGACAGCAAAAGAGATGAGAGATAACAGTACATTAAGGACAACAATCACTCCTTATATGGCTTTTGTTTCTAAAAATGTTTTTGTTATAGCTTTGGAAAAGATTTTCATTTTTGAAAGAATACTCACCTTTGGTATTATCATATGATCATTCCATCCATTCAAGGAGAAAGTCAAAGCACTAATGGTAAACAGGAGGGTTTTTTGTTTGTTTGTTTTAACAGCCAAAGAATTCCACCAATATTCTCTAATATTTAAAGGTGCCTGTTTACACTTTCGAAAAGAAAATACCTGGCTATGTAAGGTTAAACCAAATAAATGCATTTACTTTTATTACTATAACTTGAACTGAGGCTTATAAAAAAAGAAAAATATTATTAAAATGGAAATCTAATAATAACTTGCTTTTTAAACGTGCTTGTAATTTTAAATGGAGTACTTTAACCTTTGTGTTTAAGCTAAACAAATATTATCTTTTGACTCACTGGTGAATATGACAGCACAATATGCTTGCAGGGAGTTTTTTATAATGGTCCTGAAATACCTGTAATTCTTTCTATATTGAGTGACCATATTTAAACTTGCCCAGGATAGTCTTAGTTTAGTATCTATTATCTTATAATTTTGACTAGTGATCACTTAAACTCAAATGTCTTTATTAAAGTTCAATTATATAGTCATCCTAACAAAATGATTTATGTTTCTTTTTATTTTTTATTTTTCTTCCTTCCTTTTTATTTATTTTATTTTTGGGGACCAGTCATAGGACTTCAACTCAGAGCCTGCGAGGTTTCCTTAATCCTTTGTGCTCAAGTGCTCTACCATCAGAGCCACAGTGCTACTTTCAGGTTTTTACTGAGTACTTTCTTGGAGATAAAAAGTCTCATTAACTTTTCTGCTGGGCTGGCCTTCAACCTCTATCATCAGATATCAGCCTCTTGAGTAGCTAGGATTACAGGCATGAGCCACCTGTGCCCAGCTTGATTTATATTTCTTGAAAGTAATCTTTTTCTCAGTCATAAAATTTTCATGTTTAATTTGTTCTTGAATAAATATTATATAAAAATTGTGAAGACATAGTTCTGTTCAGGTGGGGAAAGGAATAATACATAGTTGTAATTATCGGATTGTTTTGAGCTGTGAGTTTATAATCTTTAAAATTAGAGTCCCAGGCCGGGAGTTTGGCCTAGTGGTAGAGTGCTTGCCTAGCATGCACGAAGACCCGGGTTCGATTCCTCGGTACCACATACATAGCAAAAAGCCGGAAGTGGTGCTGAGGCTCAAGTGGTAGAGTGCTAGCCTTGAGAAAGTCCAAGGAGAGTGCTTAGGCCCTGAGCCTAAGCCCAGGACTGGCAAAATAAATAAGTAAATAAATAAATAATAAGATAAAATAAAATTAGAGTCCCTTTAAAATTATTATCAGTTGATAAATTTACTCTGAATTTAAGGTCATTTTGCCTGTTTGTTTTAACACACACACATTAATGTATAATTTGATCAGAATGTCACAGTAATTTAATACTGATTATAGTTTGGTGATTGACTCCTTGAATGCCTTGGGAATATCTTGTATCGTTTCAGTCCCTCTATTACTTATTTACAGAGTGATGATAATGCTATTTGCCTACTATCTCACAAAACTATTGTGAGGCAGTGAGTTGATGGTTATATGCTGGAGTTTTGAAAGACAAAACAAGTTCATTAGCTATGTTGTCTTTCCTAATGGTACTTGAAGATGATGGATAGGTAAAATGATTATTTCAGAATTTGGGTTTCTTAGTACTAGAGATACTTACAAGTCACCAACACAGAAACATTTATTGGACTAATTCACCAGAAGTCCTGTGAAAGTAATGTTTTATTGTTTAACATCTAGATTTACTTTGAGGTGTGAGTTCTTTTGGTTTTTGTAGTGGGGTTTGAACTCAGGCTCAAGCTTGCTAGGCAGTCACTCTGCTGCTTGAGTCACATCCTCAGTCTTTGGAATATTTTTAAGTGTATGGGTTTCTCATCAGATTTTGTTGTGTTACTCAGATGGACTAAACAGAAATAGAAAAAGAGAAGAAATTATTTGATGACTTATATAAATAACTTTATAATGCTCTAATATAAATTGATAGGAATACATGAAGAAAATTTGCTACTTTCCTTAATACTAAATATTTATGAGTATAATTATGGAAATACATATATGTCTATACATATACATCACAAATAGTATAGATATTTTTATGACTTTTGAGTTCCAAAATAATTTTTGGTTGTTTAAATAATCCAGAATATTCAAATTTTAAAATGAGATTGTCCTTAAAAAGTATTTGGTAAGCCAATTTAGGTGGCTTAATAAAAATCTGTAGTATATACAAAAATGATTCCATTTTGAGAAGGTTATTAACATGTAATGACATCTGTTGCAAAATATTATTATTAAATTACTTAATTCATACACCCTACAGGCAAAGTTCATTTAAAAAATTATTTCTGGCAACTACTTTTTTATGCCTTTCTTACATGACAATAAGTATCTGATTAGATTTTCTAAATTATTTTTCTAAATATTTTTAGGTTAGCATACTGGTAAGCCAGTAGATAAAAATAACCATTGCAGAAAAAAATAGTTATAATTTTTATTAATCACCTGTAAGTAGCTAATTAACTTTTAAAATATGTAATTTGCTATCAATAGAGCCAAAAAGTAAAATAAGCAAAAGGCAAATAATTGGATTTGGGTCTCAATGAATTAAAATGACTTTAGCTGAATTTCATCATATATGATGACCTTATTTCCAAAAGTGGTAAAGCTTTAAATAGCTTTCTCTTTATAAACAGTAGCTCAGAGAATTTAAAAATCCAAACATTAAAAAAAAAATGCTGCCAAGTAATCAGTTTGGGGCCATTACTGTTTGTCTAAGTTCTAAGTGAATTAATTGTGGATAAGAAAGTCAGCATGTGTGTTTTTAGTATGTTGAAGGATGAATTTCTTTTATGTTCAATAGCAAAACTCATTGTGTAATACTTTTTAAAAGATTAGGGACTGATGGTGTGTTAACTACTGTATTAAAAGAAAAATACTATATTATAATTCACACTGTTCAGTAAGGCAAGTTTTGTATTTGTGATTTTAGTGGACTATTCCTGAAAATTGCAATGATGAAAGCAGATTTGGGATAATACATGCCTCAAAGAAATCTTAGCATTATTGAATATCACGTTTAAGGGATCATATTACATTAAATTCTAAATGTTATGAAGTAAACAGACTTAGGGTTATTTTCTGCTTTAAAAAAAATCATTTCTTTTAATACATCCCTTCTTTCTGAAGCCTCTGGTTAATTTTCAGTGTGCTGATGAATTTTTCTTTTGTGTATACATTTGTTTTTGATGAGCAATGGACTCAAAAGGAACTACTTCTGACCACAAATCCCACTACTTGAAGTAGCAGTATTGTAACTGAAATAGTGAAGCAGTTTTTAATAGACAAGTAAAGCAACGTCTGGATATAAATGTGAAATACGCTGCTCAATGTATACTCTTTAGGTCACAAAAGTAGGCACTTCAGTGAAATGAATCATACTAGTGTAATAATTTTTGCATGAAATGTTTTTAATTCAAACATTAAAAACATTGAAGAATTCATAAACAATACACATCATTAAAATTTTCCTTTAGAGTGATGGAACAATGTAATAGGGCTGCAGCTACAGAAAGCTTTTTGACGTATGAAGTCTCCTTTGAAGAGTTACTTTCAACTCGGTGACGTTTTCCTGCCCCGAGACTTGGGAAACCAAGCAGTAATACCATCTTTCCTGATAGCTGGTGAGCCCCACGAGCCATCCTCCCATCAGGGCATGCTCTAGTCCTATCTGTTCTTCCCATCTCAGGGGGGACATGTCCTTATGTCTGCTTTTTTTCTGTAAAAAATTTGTTTTATCCATTGAGTTTAGTTATGTCTTGCTATATTTAATTTTTTTGTTTAACTAGGGCAAGACTCCTTATCATTCTCATTAATGTCCTAAATATATACTAGTTTTAACATACTCCTTGGGAAATCATGTTCACCCTTTCTTTGGTGGTTTTCTTTATCTCACATCATTTTCTAAACAGTGAAGTTTTCTGGACTTGGTGCAAGAGTACAAAGAGTGGCTTACTGTAGCAGACATGTAAGTGGTGAAACCATCATTTATCTAACTGTACAATACTGCTTAGAATTGGTAATACTGGTAAAAGCATTATTTGTCCACCCACTTAGAACTATATTTGTTAAATGAATGCTGGCTAGCATCTTCCCTACTTATTGTACCAAATTTTGGGGGAGAGACTGCATTATTTATTTTTTGTTCAAGGCAATCCAGTGGATTTATGTTTGTCTGTGTTTTGAAACCAACGTGAAGGATTTTTCTCATCTTAGAAGATAAGGAAAATGTTTACCTATCTTTAAAATCAGTATAATCTAATATATGTTTATAATTTAAAGCATCAAAAAGTACAAAAGAGCTCTATTATTATAACATTTATAAATGTTTTCATAATTAATTGTGGTGTTGCTGTTAAATAGTTTAAACGTCTTTCTTTATATAAGATCTCACCAGACCTATTTCCTTAGGAACAATATTCTTAAGATTAGTACTATGGTATGAATCTGAAATATGCCTACATCTCTTCAGTATCTTTTTATAACTACCAGTACCCAAGTGAAGTATACCAAAAGCCTGATTTCTGTGTTGCATTAATAAAGTGCTTGTTATGTTGCCGTCATCTAATTCAGTTGACTAAATAAAATAAATCTTCACATGTGCATCCAATCAAAGTTTTCAACTATCAACTATGCTCATTTTTGATGCATGATGGCAAAGTTATCTCTACTCACTTCTTACTATCTGATATGTAATGACAGGTTTCCTATGTGATCAGTGAATTGTAGATTTGATGATCTTTCTGTGCAGATTCTCGTTACATTTGTGATATGTATTTGGAAAAAGCTGCAAAGTGCTAAGTGAAGTAGCATCTTTGGTCTTATCTATGCATAATGTTCTATCAGTTTGATTTTGAGAAACTAAATTGACTGGCAGTTTCTTTGTAATTGTGTAACTTATTGTGATGTAATGAATTTTTGAAGTGTTTATATAATTAGTTGTGAAAATAAAGGAAATTATGTAACTTTGCATGAAATAAACTACATTTCTTTAAGCTACAGTGAATTTTGCTAGTTATTTATGCATTTTACATTATTTGAGATAGAGTTCTTTAAAATAGGCCTGTTTCCCTTCAAATTTAGCAAATTTTACATGGAAATTTTTTTTATTAAATAATTTATTAACATTGATTTTTATATCATATTTCAAATGACATGTTTAACAAACAAGTGTTCAAGAAGGGAATCTCTATATACAATCACTGGCATTTAGTTTTTAGAACATAATCAAAATTAGGCTAAGGGTTTGTATATTATAGATGAGAATTGTTTTAAGATAAGTACTTTTGGTTTCATAGTTCTTTGTCTTGTGTTTATAGTTAAAACATAAGGATAAAAATGTGACAAGGTGAGAATTCCATTAACCACAATGGTGAACAAAAGCTAAAGCGCTGCCAACTTAATTTTGATGGATTAGATCTCTTCTTCTTTCTGATTGCTGAACAGCTTGGAAAGCCAACATTTGGCATTTGGAAATACCAAAACCTTTGTCCTGTGTTCTAGCTTATCATTCCCTTCTAACTGACCAAATGGATTTCTGGAGCGGAGTGTGGGACTTTCTGATATCCTTTGTTTCTCCCTTAAGCAAAGGGAAATTGTATCTTTGATTCTTCACAAAGTAGCACTTTGTAGGCCAGTCCTCATCTTCTACAGAAAACGAAGTTCTGGTTTTGACTCTTACTTTGCCTCTGAATTTGCTTGGCCTCTGCTTCCCAATACTGTTTATGCTACAGGTTTAAAAGACAAATCTGGTAAGCCAGTACCACAAAAAGAAAACATTAGCAGTCAGTTTAGACTTCATTCAGAGGACCTTAGTACATAGGTCAGGACTGTCCTGTGTCACAGGGTTCCTTGGAATGAGGAAAACTGAAGCAAGGTGACTTTTAGAACACACATGTTCAAGGTAGTACAAGGACAGTGTTTGGCTTCCTCTAACCTTGCTACTGAGATCTCCCTTGCCTCATCCCAGTTCTGGTCAGATGTCAGAGAAGTCATTAAATTAACTTTTAAATTTTTTTTGTATTGTGTGTGATATATGTACAATAAATAAGCACTTCTCCATTAAATGCAGCACTTGCGAGGAGCCTTCATTTCAAGTGGATCTCCATGAGATCTTGAGCTCCCAAGTTAGTCTGTCTTCTAATTGTTCAAAATTGTTATTCACTCTTTCCTGACTAGATTGTTGCTGCCAAGACATTTAGATGGAAGAAAATGCCCATGTTGGGAGCCTGCTCTAGGATAAGAGATTGTGTGATAGAATTGGTAGTTTTTTGGAGAAGCAAACCTCCTCCACTAGGATACCAAGATTGTTCTTAGAATGTATTCTGTCACAATCTCTTGTGATTTTCATGAAAAAATCTCAATTGAGTCTTGTTTGAAATTCAGAACCTAAAAATCCTAAATACATTTCAAACTCAAGGATTAGAGTCTTAATTACTGCTTTCTAGCTCATCCCTCTAATGACTGCTTTTAACATTCTCCTTTAAGTTCCCATATTTCTATCTCTTATAATATTATACAGTTCTAAAGAGAAAGATTCCAGAGATCACAATATATATCTATATATAACTTGTTAAATGGAAACCCTTTTCTACAGCTACTTAAAGATAATAAAAAACATAGTTAAAAGATAAATGAATATAATTATGACAAGGGGCAAAATATAGCCCATATATGTAAATATGAATATATATGTACTAATTATATATTTAGCATGTATTTAATATATATTTAGTATGTATTATATTTACATAAATATACACTAAATTTAGCATATATGCTATATATACACCTCATAATGTATGTGTTTAAAATATGTTCAGCACATAAACTGTTTATATGTTTAGCAAAGTATTTATATACATTTAGCCTATATATACTAATTATATAATATATATTTAGTATAAATATACTACGGATAATTATATATACAGTATTTTTATTGAATTTTTAGGAATTAAAAAAATACATTCTGAATGTCAACCCGTGGGGCTTAAACTCTGGGCCTGGGCACTGTCCCTGAGATCTGCAGCTTAAGACTAGCACTCTACTACTTAAGCCATAGTGCCGCTTCTGGTTTTCTGGTAGTTAATTGGAGATAAGAATTTCACAGACTTCTGGTGCCGGGGCTTGTTTGAACCACGATCCTCAGATTTTCGTCACCTGAGTAGCTAGGAATACAGGCATAAGCCACAGTGCCTGGCTTCTGTCAATTTTTAAAAAATTGTTCCATTTGCTTGAAACAACTAGTTTGTCTATTTTTACTTCTGTTTCTTGTGCTTTTGGAATAATGTTCAAAGTATCCTTGCCTGTTCCAAAATCCTAAAATGTTTTCCCTCATTTCTTCTAGTAGTTTCATAGTTTCAGGGTTTACATTTTGGTATTTCATCTAGTTGAGGTTGATTTTTGTAGCTGATAAGGGTTACAATTTTGGTAAGACAAGTTTTAGTTTACTAACCAAAGTTCTCAACATTATTTACTGAAATGATTCCTTCCTCACATGCATCTTCTTAGGCCTTTTGTCATATCAGTTACTTGTAAATGAATAGGCAATATTTATTTTTGTTTTAATTAATTATTGAATCCTTATTTTCAAACAAAGAGCACTATCTTATGCATAGAATAGCAAGTATTGGTTTTGAATCTGATTAGTGCATTTGTACACCTCTCTTTCTCACTGTGTGTGTGTGTGTGTGTGTGTGTGTGTGTGTGTGTGTGTGTGTGTGTGTGTGTGTTATAAGATGAGCAGTCAGGTATGTCCATAGATGAAGACATAGGAGAGAATCAGAAAAACAAGGTTTGTTTTCTCACAAATCCTAGAGACAGGAGACATGTTATGTTGAGCCACATGAGAATGGCACGAATGTTATCTCTAGGCAGAAGACAGGACTCAAGGGAAAGCATATATCATAGAGCTTTTAATTGGTGCTTCTCAAAGGCAGGGAAGGGTGAACAGATTGGTTAGTTTCAATTATTTTCTTGGTCTTTGGTTTAGGAAATGTTCTCTGGCTGGCTCTAGAAAGAGTAAGGTGATAGCATATTTTCTCTTGGAGTATTTGAGCCTGGTAGAGGAGGCAGAGATCTGGGTTAGAAATTTTGTACATCAAAAATGTACTCCCAGCTAAGACATTGCTATCTAAGAATTGGCTTGGCTGGAAAAAGTAGTCTTTCTCCAGCTAGAGAAGGTATTTGTTATTGTTTGCTTGTTTTTAGAACTCAACATACCATAATACACAAAAGTTATATACAAAATACAGAGTATATCTATATGTTAGTTGCTGGAAAAATTGTTTGATTTCATAGACCAAGCCTCTACTCCTTACTTACTTAACTGTCACTCCATTCTAGGCAACATCCATATATTATCCTTGAGAATTTGAAGAATAAGTACTTATGATCTGTCTGGTTTAACATTGGAAAAAACCATTTAGTTACATCTATTTTGTGATAACAGCTGCTCTCATCTCTCAAAGGTCTCTTTCTTTCTCAATGTTGTTTGGCCCACCTGACCCCAACCTTGTGATCCCTCTGCCTTAGCCTCCTAAATGTTAGGACTTACCAATGTGTGCAACTACACCCAGCTCATAGGTTACATTTTACAGTCATTATGAGACCTAAAATTGAAAGAAACTTTCCCAGGGAGCCTCTTATTTATGCATTAGGACGAGAATCAATCATTGACATGGCCTCGTATTCATGTGTGGTTCAGAGTCACATTAAAAGCTCTTGATTGACCAATTAAATAAAAGAAATCTTAGGAAAATATAGGTAATCGATGTTCTCAACTTTGCTTTGTTAATAGACAAGGACACAGGGTTCATGAGAACATACAAATTCTTCAAGGTCAATGGCTTAATCATAGATTGGAGTGGATGGGGCTTTGAAGTTCTGGGTTGCTTGATCAAAAAGCATCTTGGAGGCTTAATTTCTTATGTAATTAAAAAATTAAACATCTTTGAAATAACAGAGCAATTAAGTTTAATTTTGTTTTTGTTGTCACTATATGTTCTTCTGCCTATAAGTTTCTGCATAAACAACCAACTATCAATATTCTTTGTATAACCATCTACATAAAAAGTTTGGTAGGGTGGATTTTTCCCACATTGATCTTTTATTGTTTCATTTATCACATTCTTATAGTTAAACTACTGTGACATGTATTTAACATCATATATTTAAACATCAACAATTGTTCATGTAAAAGTGTTATTTGTTGTCTTTATACAATCTACCACTAATAAACAAGGAAGTAGCTATTTCTGAACAGTAGATTTTATATATTTTAACTGTCCTTAATGTGACTGCAATTTATTCAACAATGTGGTTAGATCAACCTTGGTTGATTTCATGTCTGTACAAGTTACTACCATGAGAACTTTACAATATCCAAGGAAGAACCTGACTCCCTCCTAGTCCTCTAAGAGCTTTCAGCTGGCTTCAGTATTGTTTTGTTCAGTTAAAAAGAAGGCATGTATTTGGTGGTTCTTCTTCAATGAGTGGTTGTTCTTTGGCATCTAATTAATTTAGCTTCATATTTTTACTTAGGGGCCAGCTGCAGAAAGAGGACTGTTTGGGTGACATAGTGGGTGGTGGATAGAGAAGACATGGGTGGAGTTGGAAGTACATGGAATGCATCCCAGTGTCTGCACCTTCTCATTGTTTTGTGGGTGTCACTTGCAGTAGACAAGGATCTTGAGAATCCCATACAACCTCAAAACAGGAACCAAGAAAATCATAGTTTAACATGTGGTCTTCTCTGGACCCCCAAACTTACATACTCTGAGATTTCCTCAACAGATAACATTATTAAGCCTAGGGATGTTACCTTTTTACTCTTAGCAAAGACTGAAAAGTTAACAAGATATAGTATCTTTTTTCAGTGATCTTAGAAATCAAATACCATCTTTTCCTGAGGCTACACATAAAGTAAAATGTAGAAAAGACCTGAGTACCATGGTACAAGTCTGTTTTTTTGTTTTGTTTTGTTTATGCCATCACTTCACAGTGAAAGGGAAAATGGATATGGGGTGTAAGGGAGACAGGTACAAGGAAAGGAAGTGAAATATAGAAAGTTTTCCTTGAAAGGGCCTCTTGACCAATTTTTATTAGCAAAGTTTCTGCCAAAAACTAGTTGAAAGAAGTAAAAAGAGAAGAGCAGAAACCAAGAAACAAAGGAAAACTATCTTGTCAGGATGTACATAGACAGAAAATAGGAAGGAGTCCGGTTATATATAATTACCACTGTCTATAATTGCAATTTGCTTTTGTCCCATTTGGCCACAACCTATGGTTGTCGTAAGCTGTCTGGAGACAATACAAAGGTTAGGAAGGAATTACCTAAAAGATGCAAAACAACTTGGTGAATACTATTTTATAAAACTCTGGAAAGTAAATTTTGGTTCTGTTCTAGAAATCAATTGATAGCAAAATTTCCGACTGGTTTCACTCAGCCAGAGTAAGCAGCATAGGCTTTCACAGTCACAGAGATTCCCTAGGCAACAAGAGCATAAACTTGAGCAAGGGAGGGACAACTGTGGAGACTGACAGTGAGCTGAACCAGTTAGGTCGTGAGTCTGCAGTAGGTTTCTCAGGCCATCCAGTTGGCACAGTGGGTAGCCAAGCACACCTGAGAGAGGCAGGTAAGAGGAAGAAACACAGGAACAGGGAGGGGACCAGATTTTCCAGATGCAAGAGGCAGAGTCCATAGTTTCAGTTTGAAGCAACTGGTGGCAACAGTTTGGCATTTAAGGTAACTCAATATTTTTCAAAAATGTATTTGCTGGGCCGGGAGTTTGGCCTAGTGGTTAAAGTGCTTGCCTAGCATGCACAAAGACCGGGGTTCGATTCCTTGGTACCACATACTTAGAAAAAGCTGGAAGTGGTGCTGAGGCTCAAGTGGTAGAGCTCTAGCCTTGAGAAAAATCCAAGGACAGTGATCAGGCCCTGAGCCCAAGCCCAGGACTGGCAAAAAAAAAAAAATGTATTTGCTGATTTTATCACTTTCATTTTCACTAAGGAGATAGTAGATGGTTATTCTTTAATATAAAACCTAAATATTGATAAGAATTTTGGCCATTGAAGGTAAAAATTGAGGTAGAATAAACAGATTCTAGTGTTTTGAGACTGATAGTTGTTTAGGATACCTCTAGACTTCTTTTCCATGGGAAGAGAGTAACGCTTTCGTTTTCAGTGTCTGGGACTCTTCTTTTGTTGTTATGAGTAGTTGATATGCCAACAGCTTATAATTGAAATGTGCTAATAGGCCGGTGTGTTAGCAGTATGACATTAGATTTCTAACCACAAACTCTCTTCTGGAACTATGAGTTAAGAGGATATGAGATGCAAAGCATTGACTAGATTTCTAAATAGCTATAAAATCAACAAGTAGAAAAATGACTCCAAAGGAAACACTAAGAGATCACAAAATAGTTACTAAGAAAGTGCATTTAGTAACTAATGGTTGCAAAGGGACCAGTGCCAGCAGAGCTGTGGCTTTACTTGCGTCTTTAAGAATGATGAAAGGCCTTTGAAATCACTGTTGGAGACCAAGTGTTTTTTGCCTCTGAATAATGGAATAGTTTTGAGTTAACTTGGTTACTTCCAAGAACATAATCACTGAAAACAAGGAATTTGGAAGTGAGCCATTTTACTTTCCTTTTTTCATGGCTCTATTAATTTGTTCAGCTTTGCGTACAAATTCAGTCAAATCTCTGCTTACCTTTCAGAGAGTTGTTTTCTCTGCTTCTTTAAGATGTTGTATGTGGTAAGGTGACTGTGGGAGGTGGACTGCCAGTAATTTCCTGGCGAAATCCCCAGAGACTCAAGGCTCTGCCTGCCTAGGGGGAGAATGACACAGGGAAGAAAAAGCAAGATTCCAAACAGTGTTTGAGCTGCCTGGCATTCTCAAGGATGCTTATTATCAGGAGAACCTGTAATCCTGGGCTTTTGTGGTTTATTAAGCTGCATTATGCTGCATTAGTCTCTTACTATCCGGTTGACACATTTTCTCACTCTCTCTCCTAGTTGAAAGTGCTAGAAGGCTGATTAACAATACAATTCTGCAGGGAGAGGAGGTTCTAGTGGAGGGGCTTGATTTCTCAACCCGAGTTCAAAGGGAGCAAAGTATCTCCTCACACAGGATTGCTTAGTTTGTGTACCAAGAAAAGATTTATATGTATGGTCAAGCCCTAGAATTGCTGTAGGAATAAATGTTTGCTAGTTGTATCAGTTAGGAACACTTTGGGCTGCAAAAGTATCAGAAGGTAAACCAGGCACGGTGGCTCAGGTCTGTAATCCTAACTACTCAGGAGGCTGGGATCTGAGCATTATGGTTCAAAGCCAGCCTAGGCACTAAAGTCTGTGAGACTCTGATCTCCAGTTAACCACTAGAAAATCGGAAGCGGCACTGAGGCTCAAGGGGTAGGGCGGTAGCCTTGAGTTGAAGAGCTCTTGAGTTGACAGCGCCCAGGCCCAATTCAAATCCCATGACCAACAAAAAATAAAAGTATCAGAAGGTCTGACCAAGAATGGATTCAATGAACAATACAAAGGAATGATGTTTCTCACATGACAAGAATGTAGAGCTGAAAGTTAGTTGATGACATTGCTTCAGTGACTGAGTTTCATTAGGGCTTGGAAGTGGTAGAGTTGAGATTCCTATGTCTGTTCTTTTTATAATTGCACAAGACTGTCACAGTTCCAGATATCACATATTAACTCAAGGCAGGAAGAAGGCAAAAGGCACAGGAGAACTATTCCAGAGACTTCCTTCCATATTTCTATTTGTGTCTCTCTGGCCAGAACTTGTTCTCATGACCATCCAACTGGTAGTTCATAAGAGAAAAGGAGGAGTGAAATGACCTTTGAAGTAGCTGGTATTCAGAGCCTAGAAAATCACTTGTAATTGAAACTTCACGAAGTTAAATTGGTCTCTTAGAGTGTAATCTTCTTTCATCCTGACTGGAGTGAGATGAAATTTCAATGTTGTTTTGATTTGTAAATCTTTTCAGATGTTCAACCAGTATTTATTCATGTATTTAATGGCCAATTATACTTCTTCTAGGGAGTTAATTTGTCCATTTATGAATTAGGCAGATGCATGCTTGAAGGGATTAGAGTTGGAATAGAGAGAATGTTAGTGCATGATATAAAAATACATTGAATGAAGATGGCAAAACCAAACTCATTAAGAGCTGTTGGGTGAATAAGAGAGGGTCAGAGGTCAAGGAAAATGAGCACGGGGTGGGATGAGGCTCATTAAGGAGTAGTATATACATATGTGAGTGTCATGGTGAAGCCCCTTAGAACAATGCACATGTACTGTAACACAAATGAATGATAGAAAGGTGAAACATGTCTGGCATATGCATACTCATGGGGGGTGTCAGGTGGAGAGGCAGGGAGAAGGGTAGTGAATAGCACCAATATGTGTTATGTACATGTATGGAAATGGAACCATGAAGCTAGAGTAGTTATGGACATCATAGTACTTCCTCTCATACCTGTGGGTGGGTCACTTGTTGTCTATCCCACCAGCAGGACTCTTTCTCATGAGACCTTGTCTAAACTGGTAGATACCCTGTGGCTCTCATGCATCCTGTGTCCAATCTATGCGTTCCTCAGCCTCACCACTACTCTAGTCCTGGGAGTGTGACTTAGCATTCTCCCTGCCATCCTGAGAAAGCCTGGTCTGGGGAAGGCTGTGCCGCTTTAACTGAGAGGGGCAAAATTGACAAAGCACCACAGTAGGAACATGTTCAAGGTTTATTACTTACAAAGATGGTATAAGATTACAAAGATTACTTAAACAAAGATGGTGTAAGGAGCTAGGAGGGCAGTCCTATTGAGAGTCCACTCTTGGGGAGACAGAGGGTGGGGAGGAGGAAAAAGGAAGAAGAAGACGAAGGGAGGAGGAAAGAGGAGGAGGAAGCCTGGGTTGGGAAAGAAAGGGAAGGAGGGGTAGAATGAGGAGGCAGATGAGGAAGAGAAGAGAAAGATGGAAAAGGACCAGCAGTATATATAAAAGAATAGATATAAGACACTTTAAGACAAGGACCCCAAGAACTGTCAAGACACAGGCCCTAATAAAAGCTTTTAAAAATGGTAGGACCTAATAAATATCTCTCAATCCTAACTCTCAATATCAATGGACTTAACTCTCCAATTAAACGGCATAGGCTGTCTAGTTGGATCAAAAAGCAAGATCCATCGTTCTGCTGTCTTCAAGAGACACATCTTACCCAAAAAACAATCATCTTTTGAAAGTGAGAGGTTGGAATAAACTCTATCAAGCTAACGGCCCCCATAAACAGGCTGGAGTTGCCATCCTCATATCAGATAAAATAGACTTCAAACTAAAATTAGTAAGAAAAGACAAAGAAGGTTACTACATACTACTAAAGGGATCTTTCCTCCAGGAAGACATAACGATCCTAAATATTTACACACCCAATCCCGGTGCTCCAAACTTCATCAAGCAAACTTTACTTACACTGAAACCATACATAGATCTGTGACTTTAACACACCACTCTCACCTATGGACAGGTCAACAAGGCAAAAACTCAACAGAGAAACCTTAGAACTGAACAACTATATAGACCAACTAGATCTAACAGACATCTGCAGAATATTCCACCCAGCAACAACACAATATACGTTTTTCTCAGCAGCACATGGAACGTTTTCCAAAATAGATCACATCTTAGGCCATAAAACAAACCTGGTCACATTCAGAAACACTGAAATTATTCCATGCACACTCTCAGACCACAAAGGCATCAAATTGTAACTGAACACACATCTCCACCAACGAAAACCCTGTAACTCATGGAGATTGAACAACACATTGTTGAATCACCAATGGGTCATCGAAGAGATCAGAACAGACATCCAACAGTTTATGAAATTTAACAGTAAGGAGCACACAAAATACCAACTCCTTTGGGACACAGCAAAGGCAGTACTCAGAGGAAAATTTATAGCGCTGAGTGCCTACAACAACAAGTTGGAAAAATTGTCACCTTAAGCTCCTGGAAAAAGAGCAACAAACCAACCCTAATCCCAGTAGAAGAAAGCAAATTATTAAAATCAAAGCAGAATTAAATGATTTGGAATCCAAAAAAACTATAGAAAGAATTAACAAAACAAGGAGTAGGTTCTTTGAAAGAATTAACAAAATTGACAAACCCTTAGCAAATCTTACCAAAAAAAGAAGAGAGCATATCGAAATAAACAAAATCGCAGATGAAAATGGTAATATCACAACAGAAATTACCAAGCTCCAGAATATCATGAGGGAATACTTCTCAAACCTTTATGCCAACAAATTTGAGAATCTAGATGAAATGGATGAATTCCTAGCCAATATTAACATACCCACACTGAACCAAGAAGAACTAAGCCAACTCAACAGGCCTATTTCAAGCTCTGAAATAGAAATGGCAATTAGAGAACTTCCACCTAAGAAAAGCCCAGGGCCAGATGGATTCACAGCTGAATTCTATAAGGTCTTCAAAGCAGAGCTCACACCAATACTCCTCAAGCTCTTCAACGAAATTGAAAATGAAGCTTCCTTACCAAAATCTATGAAGCCAGTATAACCCTCATCCCCAAACCAGACAGAGATTCATCAAAGAAAGAGAACTATAGACCTATTTCTTTGATGAACATCGATGCAAAACTTCTCAACAAAATACTGGCCAACCGTCTACAACAACTCATCAAAAAAAATTATACACTATGATCAAACTGGATTCATCACAGGGAGGCAAAGCTGGTTCAACATACGCAAATCAATTAATATAATTCAACACTTCAACAGGAGCAAGGACAAAAATCACATGATTGTCTCAATAGACACAGAAAAGGCATTTGACAAGATCCAACACCCCTTTATGTTAAAATTTGGATGGGTTATTTAAAAGACACAACTCTAGACTGCTGAAGAGAAAGAGGTAGCTCTGAGCTTGCTTTTCTGGCCCTGGCTTGAACCTTTTTAGTGTGATGATAGCTGAAGCCTCTTTCATGTGTGACATGACAGGAAAGATTTAAACTTGTATTCAAAATGGATACTGATGGGACGTAAAACTGTAAGAATTCTCTTCAGGCCTCCTTCCCTTTGAGAAAATGTTTTGCCTCTCACGATCCAGGCTGAGCCTGCAGAGATGGGAGAGGCTGTGGCTTAGTTGCAGACTTGAGGGGAAGAAAATGTTTTCCATTTTCTCAGAACTAGTGTGAGGCCCTCCTCAGCTGAGGAGGCTGCTGAGTCAGCAGCCTGCCCCCTGCATTGTCTCTTTCCCTTCTTCTTTTCACTTAGTAGATGGTTGTAAATTACGTGGCATTATTATAGCCCCTTTTTATTGAAAATGGTCCATATAATGCCTAAAAATAGTCTTCAGGTAAAAATCATTCCACAGTCTGGCGGTGAGGAAAATGGGCTTGATAGCATCCAGAGGGAAAGTAATCCTTTGGGGAAAAATCATACGGATTAGCAAGAATTAGCTGATCTGGCAGAGCTTATTGGACCTCCTCAATAGGTCCAATAGAAGCACTCCCCTCCCCATCACTGCCTTTCCTGTGCTTCTGTTCATCGAAATCCCCCCCTCCTCACCCACATGTAGTCGCTTCGTTCTCTTCAAACATACTTTGCTGCTTTGTCCTCTGTGCTTTCAAACAACAAGGGATAGGTTGCTTGAGAGACTGGGTAAAGCATTTCTGTTTTTGTTGTGGTTGTTTTTCACAGTAAGAGGTTGTGGAACAGTTTGGCTTGGGGGCTCTGCTGTGAGGGTCTATGATAGTGTGGCCTCTTCAATAATTAGATGTACTTTGGGGTTCACAGGTTGTTAGCTATGAACTAAAGATAGATTCAGAGAGAGAGAGAGAGAGAGAGAGAGAGAGAGAGAGAGAGAGAGAGAGAGAGAGAGAGAGAGAGAGAGAGAGAGAGAGAGAGAGAGAGAGAATGACTATTTAGTTTTAGGGGTTTTTTTTTGCCACTGGGAGGAACTAAAGACAAACCAATAAAAATACAGACTCCAGTTTTATTGCTCTTCTCTTCTTCCAAGGATCAGCTTATCTGTCCCAGAACCTTCCTGAAAATCATGACATGACAGACCTTGGTGTGTTTTTCAGTGTTTCACATTCCATCCTACAAGGACCCTTGAATTGCAGGCAGGCATAGAGCTTTGGAAGTGAGGCCAGAGCCAGAGCCTCCTCTGCCTTTACTGCTGATTGCTCCATTCAGCCTCTGCCCCAGCCTTGAGCCTTCTGCCTTTCACTGCTGAGAGAGTGTCATTTCCCATCGGCCACTGGGGATAGAGTGGAGAATGTCAAGCAAGAGCTTGGCTGTCAGGTCCTTCTTTCCTCTCAGCTTGCTTATTCAGTCACCTGCTGTTTTGAATGTCTCCATCTCTCTCTGTCCACATCACCTAGGCAGCAGATTGGAGACAATAATGTCCTTCAGGCCACACCTTCCCACTTCCTGTAGGTTCTTCACGCTGCTGCCAGTGGAGCCGTTTTCTTATAAGGAACTGTTGTGGTCTCCCCACATGAACTCCCTGTCTCAGGCTCTTTGTGAACTTGTGCCTTTCCTCCTTCCACAGATTTTGTTTCTGCTTCCAATTTTCCTTCCCAATCTCTACAACTCTTCATCTCCCTTCTCCTGTACCCCTTAGTCTCCACACTAAAATCCTTGCAGTACTCCAATTACCGGGTCTAAGCCTTTGATGCATCTGCTATCTAAACTATGCCATACTCCTTATCCTTTTACCATCACAGTAACTATTATCTTCCTCTGGGATGAATGCTCAAACACCACCACCTTTGAGGTACCTTCAAAAGGCCTCACTCCAAAGCCATATCAGTTATAATTTTGTGATTTGTTGCAGCTCAATAGTGAGGTGAAGCATTCACCTCAAGCTGTTAATTCTGTCTCTACTGTTTGCCCCATGCATAACTCTGTGTGCAGTGTTCAGACTGTTTAGTCTTGGCTGTCTATGGAAGAAATGGCACTCGTGGCCATAGAAATGTGCAGACACTGAGTCAACACTTGGTGGTGCTGCAGGCATACATATCACAGTGGGAGCCCCTGTTCAGCCTTGCACTCGCCTGGCTGGATAGTCTTTCCAGGAGCAGTGCTGCATTTGTGATGCATTCGGGGACAGACTTATGCCTTACAGCCTGTTGCATTATGCAAAACTTAGAGGTTTGAGTATTTTCCCTAACCAGAGATTTTGCTTCTTCTAAACTTGCAGCTCTTGCAATCTTTCAGACTCAAATGAATTAACATTCTTAGCTATTCAAGAGATTGCTTCTCTGACGTATTCTATCATCCTGCCAGTTTCTGCTCAGCATGATGCCTTGAAAGTAGTATAGAATGCATAGTACTTATTTGTTGATGAATTGAGTGAATAAATGATTTAATGTGATGGTTAAATGGGCATTTCAAATTTTAGGTAGATTGACAGGAAGGAATGCAATTTTTTTTCAAACTTACCAAATTAGATTTTATAGGAATAGGCTACATCACCACTGGATGGCCTCGATGTCAGAGAGCAGACACTGGACTCTCAGTGGTTTGTCTTCCTTGCCCCTGCCTTGTTTACTTATGACAGAGCAACATCAGATTGCTCTTTGGATCTCTCCTATACTGTTTCAGAGATTTGGTGGAATAAAAAGAAATTCCTGCTTGGGAATTAAAAGCCCAGGATTTGATGTTGGCCAGGTACTTGAGACAATGCTTCTGTCTGGTTATATGTCTTCCAAAGTTCATGTTAGAAACTGAGTCTTTAATTTCATGGTACTGGTACCTGCAGATGGCGCTGTTGAGATATACATAGATTAGGTGAGGTTGGAAGGATGGAGTTGCCATGATGGTAAGTGTAGTTTCATAAGCAGAGAAACTGTGTCATCACACTTGCTCAGGAGTGCAGGTTGCTCATGCTGTAGCTATGCTTATGGGCATAGCAAGAAAGGCCCTGAAGTGGCCCACACGGGTAATTATGCCATGTGCAGATTTCAGTCTCCAGAACTATGAGCCAAATTAACTCCAACATTTTGAAAAGTAAATCACCTGGTTTCAGGTACTTTGTTAGAGCAGCAAGATGAAGTCTAAACTACTTTCCAGCTGTGAAAAGTGAACATGTAGTTTCAGATGATCTTTAAAGGTTTTGCATTCTCAATACTGAAGTGCTAGGATCCACATTGTTGTCTGGCTGATTGAAGTAATCTGATTTTTTTAGGTCTTCTGATTCAGTAAGTGGACACATTCACAGGATTAGTAGGTTCTGGAACAATTTAAAGATCATCTAACCAAACATGCCCATTGCCCAGGAGACAAGTGGTTTGTAGACTGACTCAGATGTTACCAGGGGTGGGTTAAAGAGGCAGGATTAGAACTCAGTTCACCAAGCTTCTTAGTTTCATATTTTTTCCACTTCTACAAGAATTCTGGAGCTGGGGACTTGCTTCCCGGGACCACTAAGAAAACCACTTTTCCCACACTCACTTTTATTTCTGAATAGTTCAAACACAACAGGCAAACTGGCAAAAAAAATCTTTGTGTGTGTGTGTGTGTGTGTGTGTGTGTGTGTGTGTGTGTGTATGAAAGAGAGAGAAAGAGAAATAAAAGAAAGAAATGGATAAAGAGAGGAAGTAAGACAACCAGAGGAAGAGAAAGAGAGAGAGGTTTTTTTCCTTGTCAGTTGTTAGTGTACACTAACCTGCCAAGCAATGCAGACATAACAATATAATGGTTACTGGTAAAAATCATCTATGTCTAAGTGTGGAGAGTTTCAGTGAAACACAGGTAGCAAAAAAGAGTTAGGAAACAAGAAGAAACAGGGTGAAGAAAATATAGAGCATTCTAGATAAAGAGATAAACTATAAGTGAGGGTGTAAAGAAATTAGATACTTACTTTGTATTAACTTAATTATACAGAATAAGGGGTTTGTGTGTCACTTCCATTGGATATACGTGCCTTGATTTATTCTAATTTTCTCTGCCTAATATAGCCTCTTCCCATTCTCTGTCTCCCCTTATCTGGTACCCTCTTACGTCCTATTATGAACTTTTGTGTGTGTGTGGGGGGGTCATGGGACTTGAACTCTGGGCCTGGGTACTGGCCCTGACCTCTTCATCTCAAGGCTACTACCCTACCCTTGAGTCAAGCCCCATTTCCAGTTTTCTAGAGGTTAATTGGAGATAAGACTCTCAGGTCTTTTTGTGCCCAGGCTGGCTTTGAACTTTCATCCTCAGATCTCAGCCTCCTGAGTAGCTAGGATTACAGGCGTGAACCATCACCCCCAGCTGAACTTATTTTTTTTTTGTATGGAACTAAGAGGAGTTTTGAAATATGAAAGCATACTTGGGGATAGCTATTCATTCAAGCTCTTGTCCCACTTAGAGAACATAGGTATTTTTAGGTAAGTATGCAGTAACTATGCCAGTCACACAATTAGCACAGCTCTTAAATGGGAATTCTGGGAAATAAACAATTCATGACAAAGAGAACTGGAAATTTCTTCCTTCATGAGGCCACCTAGCCTACAGTCTCCCCAAGGCCTGAACTCCCCTCCCACGCTGTGTTTCTCCTTCCAGATGGCTGGGACAGCTCGCCACGACAGAGAGATGGCAATCCAGTCCAAGAAAAAGCTCACCACAGCCACAGATCCCATTGAAAGACTGAGGTTGCAGTGCCTGGCCAGGGGCTCTGCAGGTATCAAAGGACTTGGAAGGTAGGATGGGGGAGACCTGAAGAGGAAGTAGAATATTGAAAATGGCTAGGAGAGACTAATACCACCTATGTAAGCTTAAGCAAATCATGTCTCTTGTGACAGGTTTTTTGTTGTTGGTCTTCATCTCTGATTTAGCAAAGCCTGTGTTGGTGACAGAAGCGGGTGGCCCCTGTCTGTATAGTAGACACACTCAGCAGGACAATGAGAGAGGCCACCCCTGAAGATGGGGTGCAAGAGGAAGGAAAGGAACAGCAGCCCAGCCCCAATGACTGAACTTTGAGTTCTTGTGCACAGTCACCTCTCACCCCTGAGAGCCTGGATTTCCTGTGGGATGATTGACAGCTCAGGGCTTGTAGGGCTGTCATGGGGGTGTGTCCTATACTCGTACTCTCTGATAGTGTGAGTAGCTCTCAGGGTTGAGAAATCCAAGAGAGAAGAAAACATGAGCCTAGTGAACAAAACCTGGGTATTTGAACCAACTAAATCAAGTGTCTGCCACGGGGCAGGCCTTGTGCATGTTTGATAGCTTCCTGAGTGAGCAAGCTTCTCCAGGCCCCTTGGAGAACTTAGAGTTAAGGAAAGTAAACATCTAGTAAATAGGCCTCTCAGTGATGTAAGAAGTTGAATGCAAGGCAAGTGCAGGATTCCATTGGCTCTGGCCTTCAGACTTGACCCAGAGGTGTAAAAGGCATCATAGCCAGCCAGAGGCAGGGCACATGGGGTATCTCTTTGAATAATCCTAAATCTCAGACAAATGGCAGACCCAGGTATTATCAATAGACTCTATGGCCAAGTGGTTATAGTGCAATGGAAAGATCATCTTACATCCCTTCAATATTGTATCACCCTAAGTTCTATCTCTTCCATCCTTAGTCCACCTCACACTCTCTGAGAAAATCTGCTTTGCACTCCATGCAATCAAATCCTTCTTGCAACTTGTGCCATCTCTACCTGCTGGTGCTAATATACCCTCACAGAATCTTAGCCCTTCCACTGTAAATAGATATTATCTCATTCATAACCTTTATTTTTTTGCCAGTCCTGGGGCTTGAACTCAGGGCCTGGGAGCTATAGCTGAGCCTCTGCTCAAGGTTTGTGTTCTACCATTTGAGCCACACACTACTTGCAGCTTTTTCTGAATAGTTTATTGGAGGTAAGAGACTTCTGGACTGACGCCCAACTACCCATAGCCTTTTAATGAAATGTTCTCTTTGCCTCTTTCTGTCTTACTGGCCTTTGCTTCCTGAAGTTTCTTCTCAATTCAAGTGGGGGCATCTATTTCTCTGCCCCTACCTCCAAGATTACTTTTTTAGTGTCACTGAAAATCTTGAGAAATATTACCTTTCTTTGTTCATTTTTCAGCTTCTTGCCAATCCTGTCTCTGAAGGACATCTCTTCAAGTTGCATAATACCAATTTCCAACCCCCAGGCCATTCATTTTTCTTGGAAATGTTGGCTCCTATAACAACCTTCCCATCTTGTCTTACATCTTTATTCTGGTCAAGATCAGGATGACTTACTTTTATACCTTTATCTTTTTCCTTTTTGATATTGGTATCTAGTAATTTTCCACAGTACATATTCTTTCTCAGTCATTGCCAGTTGTCTGAGAAACATAGATATGTCCCCAGTTTCTGCACCTCATAGCTTTAATTCCTCAGAAACTGCCCACTCTTGATTTAGCTCACTTTTGATGTTACGTTCTCTCTTGAGCTCTAAATTCATGTCAGAATTTGCATCTTTTTAATCTAGAAAAACACCAGCTAATTGGTTAACTCATCAGCTAGCCAGTAAATTTGTCTAAAACGAAACAGTACAAAACAAAATCTATCATCCTTTCCTGGAAAGAAAGGTCCCTCCACAGCTCCTATGATTTCAATGGTATCACCATTCTCATAACTCTCTGGGTTAAAAACTTGAGAATTATCTTCATCACTGATGACTGTACATTTACAGTATCTTGTGATCTCATTTAAAATTTTTTTTATCTCGATTGCTCACGTTAAGATACCCAGTATAGTTTCCTGGACACTGTAGTATTCCATACTTCTATAGTATTACTGGTACCATTGCTTTCAGTCCTCCAACTCATTCAACTTTGCATGTCTAGAGGTTTCTTGGGCTTTACTTTGGTAGCATCATTTCCCATGAAAACCATGCAGTAATGTTTTAAAAACTTAAAAAGAAAGCTCAAATTCTTTAGAATTTAAGATGATTAAAATATTCTTCAGATTCTTCTGTAGACAACTCAATTTTCCATATGAATTCAACTTTTTCTTCTTCAGTATCGTCTCCCCAGTTCTCCCAGATGTTTCAAGGAAAAATAAACTGCTGTCATCCTGAAATTCATCACACAAAGCTACAGATCATTCTTATGGTTTCATGGGGGGGGCATGGCATATGGGGTTGAGGTGGGAGACGAGAGAGGACTCTCTCTCTCTCTCTCGTCCGGCGAGCCCTCGGGCAGCCCGCTCCCTCGCCGACCTCCCTCGCCAGCCGAACGCTCCCGCTCTCTCTCTCTCTCTCTCTCATCTCTCCTCTCCTCTCTCTCTCTCTCTCTCTCTCTCTCTCTCTCTCTCTCTCTCCCTTTCTCTCTCTCTCCCTCCTTTTTCTTTCTTACACTAAGTTCCTTTAGATCAGAGGCTGACTATTTACCTGTATGGTCCATCTCTCAGGGCTTAGTCAAATTTTGGCACCTAATCAATGGTCTGTTGAATTATATGAGGAGATTTAATGATTTTTTTATTTCATTTACTTTGATTGTACTTGGAACTGATCAGTGCATTTCCTGTATCACTGATGTTTATTTGTCTGTCAATTCATTCACTTATCCAGTTAATTGATATTGGTAAAGTGACTGCTACATAGGAAATACCTTGTAGTCACCCAAAACAGTCAAGGATTCTGCCTTTGTGGAAACTATGTTTTAGTCTACTTAATGCACTTACTCAAAGTGCATTCAACAGTCCTATCTGTTTTATTCTTTTTAATGAAATGTGAAACTCAATGATGTATGAATCTGATGTATAAAATTATTTTTTAGCGGGCCGGGAGTTTGGCCTAGTGGTAGAGTGCTTGCCTAGCATGCACGAAGACTCGGGTTCGATTCCTCAGTACCACATACATAGAAAAAAGCCGGAAGTGGTGCTGAGGCTCAAGTGGTAGAGCTCTGGCCTTGAGAAAGTCCAAGGACAGTGCTCAGGCCCTGAGCTCAAACCCAGGACTGGCAAAAAAAATTATTTTTTAGCACAGAGAAAAGTTAAGTTTTGACTCAAAACTGACACATTATTAACTTGAGGGAATTAAAGATTAACTTTTGTAGAAAAGTGAGAGAGATTCAGAGAAATTGAAAGCCATGCCTAAGACCACAACCCAGTTTTAGCAGTAGATCTTGAAATCCAGGTGTGTTTTCTGAATCCTAATTGAAAAGTCTGTTACAATGCTGGGAAAACAAAAAATACTCAGAGCTGTGGTGAGGGTGGTGGTAGCTGGCGGAGGAGAAAGAATTATGGTTAATATACTAAGAGGGTAGGACAAGATTAATAGAAGGACCTGAAGCATTAAAATTAAACACAGAAGATAGTAATATGGGTACCATGTATTTGAAAGTGGCCAAGCATATTCAGATATCATGAGGCATGTTTCTTTTTTTTTTTATTCAAAAAATACTTATCCAGACAGTGTAGAAGGTACTGGAGATACAGCCTGAATAAGAATGAACTCCCTCTCTATGCTTTACAAAGGCATTTACTGGGAGAGGCAAGAATTAAGCATCTAAATAAAATACATGACATAACACAAAGAGGGGACATGTTATAGGGAAAAAAAATAAAGCTGGGAAAGAGGTGAGGAGCTGGCGAAAGACAGAACTTGAAATGATATAGACTTGTTGAGCCACATTTTAATATTTAATTCTTACCAAGGGATTTATATATTTTCAAAATAAAAACTGTTTTTACTTACTAAGGCAAAAATGTTTTATTTTGCTAGCTGGATATACTTCCTAAGAATATCTTTTTTTTTTTGCCAGTCCTGGGTCTTGAACTCAGGGCCTGGGCACTGTCCTTGGGCTTTCTCAAGGCTAGAGTTCTACCACCTGAGCCACAGCACCATTTCTGGCTTTTTTCTTTTTTGTTCATATATTTTTATTGTAATTAATAGAAGGGCATGGGTTTAATCCTTAGTTCCATTCTCAGACTTCTTTTCATATATTTTTATTGTAATTAATAGAAGGGTTACATTATATTCACCAGATAGAAGGTGCATTACTTCACAAACATTGATACCCTTTCTCATGTCTTCGTCCCCATTTCCCTCCCCCCACCCTGCCCCTTATCTTGTTTTGCCCCCTTCCCTATCCTATTTCAAATAACCAAATAAGCATATATACAATATATCAGATAACAAGGTAAAATACTGTAACAATATGAGATAACTAAGGGACAACAAAAGAGATGAGAGATAACATAGTACATTAAGGACAACAATCACCACGAGGCATGTTTCTAACTGAGGCGTCCTATAACTAAAACAGTATCTATATACTTTATGTGCTCTGTAGAAATACATTTTAAAAAATGAGAGGCTATGTTTACATTCTATGCTAGGTTCTGGAGACCTTATCAGTTTTGCCAGGAGAGAGCACACAAGTCTAAGACTTCTGTACTTTATGTAAAAAAAAAAAATCAAACAAAACCCAAATAAACAACAACAACAACAACAACACAGGCTCAGGCTTGTGTTCCTAGCTACATAGGAGGCTGAGATCTGAAGATCCCAGGTTGAAGCCAGCCTGGACAGGAAAGTCCAATGAAACCGAATGCCAGAAATGGAACTGTGACACAAGTGGCAGAGCATGGGTCTTGATCAAAATAATTAAAGGATAGTACCCAGATCCTTGCAAAAAAGAAAACAGAAAATAAAAGTCAACCCATAGAGTGGTTTTTGTTTGAATCCACATACTTTCTGCATTGTGGTGATTATTTTTCTCTCTCATGTGTGTGTATGTTTTTCAGAGTGTTTCGAATTATGGATGACAATAACAACCGAACTCTTGATTTCAAAGAATTTTTGAAAGGGTTAAATGATTATGCTGTCGTCATGGAAAAGGAAGAGGCAGAAGAACTTTTCCGGCGATTTGATAAAGATGGAAATGGAACTATAGACTTCAATGAGTTTCTTCTCACATTAAGAGTAAGTGGCCCTGTGAATCAGTGTTCTCTGCCATGCTTGGTGTTTTGTTTTGTTTTTTTCACATGGTTTGATTAGGTTAGTTTGAGATTTTGTGATTCAGAAGTTGTGAGCAATTTGTGCAGGGGGTAGGCTGAGGATGATGAAAATAGGCTGAAGGATTTGTTGAGGCAATTATAATGCATTTCTATTCATAGGTATAGGAATAATTTTATATCATCAAATGGAATAATACATTCTATCACATAGTAAAGAAGAGTTTATTTGGATGCATAAAAATGTATTTTCCACGGGCCAGGAGTTTGGCCCAGTGGTTAAAGTGCTTGCCTAGCATGTATGAAGACCTGGATTCGATTCCTTGGTACCATGTACATAGGAAAAAGCCGGAAGTGGTGCTGAGGCTCAAGTGGTTAGAGCTCTAGCCTTGAGAAAGTCCAAGGACAGTGCTCAGGCCCTGAGCTCAAGCCCAGGACTGGCAAAAAATAAAAAAATAAAAAAAATGTATTTTTCATTGAGTGCGGTAACTCACACCTATAATCCTAGCTATTCAGGAGGCTGAGATCTGATGATCAAGGTTCAAAGCCAGTGTGGGCACAAAAGGACCTGAGACTCTTATCTCCAATTAACCACTAGAATCCAGGAAGTGGGGCCTTGAGCTGAAGAGCTCAGGGACAGTGCTGAGTTCAAGCCCCATGACCCATCAAAAAATGTATTTTCCTATTTATCTAGCCTCCAATGTCCAGAGCCAGGAAAGAAGTAATTATGAAAGCTTTTAGAAAGCTAGACAAGAGTGGAGATGGTGTTATAACAATTGAAGACCTTCGTGGGGTGTATAATGTAAAACACCATCCGAAGTACCAGAATGGAGAATGGACAGAAGAACAAGTCTTCAGGAAATTTCTGGATAACTTTGATTCACCTTATGACAAAGATGGATTGGTAAGTGTGAATTAGATTCATGAAATTACTTGTGTACAACTTAAAATTTCAATAGCTAGATTGTTGATTCAAAACATTTTAACCATCTCAACACACTGATACTAGATTGCTTAAGAACTGGAGAATACATTTAGAAACCTCTAGAAAGTTGGAAACTAAAGCAATGAAACATTTCAAATACACAGACAGACACATATGTTTGCTAGGGAATCTATATGAATCAGGTGAGCATGTGATATTTTGACTTGATTCTTCACTTATTTCCTGGTCATGGGATGGCTTGGGTCACCTGGTTAAAACCCCATGACTAGACCACAATGCAACATGGTGAGTTTTAAAATGAAACTGTAATTCAATTTGGAGGAACAGTGGCACAAGGACTTTGCGAGTGTTTGGTGCCACTTACATTTTTGTAACTGGCCATCATGTGTCCCCTCATTTGAGCGAAATACCTTTGAGAGGCAGCGTTGGGTAAAGGGAATGCCAGAGATAGGAATTTATCTTGATTTGGGGCCAGGAGCTTGGCTTTAGTGGTAGAGTATTTGCCTAGCATGCCTGAAGACCTGGGTTTGATTCCTCGGTACCACATACATAGAAAAAGCCAGAAGTTGTGCTGAGGCTCAAGTGGTAGAGCTCTAGCCTTGATAAAGTCCTCCAAGGATAGTGCTTAGGGCCTGAGTTCAAGCCCCCAAACTGGCAAAATGTAATTCACCTTGATTCATTCTTTAGTATGCTTTAAAATTAACTTGCATTTCTAAGTTACAGAGAACTAGAAAATAAAAGCAGTTACCCCATCTTCATTAGTCATTACCTTCAAGTTAACAAAAAATGTAGGATGGTAAGGGATTATAGCTCCATTATTTTGTCTAGGCTAAGATGAAAATGTAAACTTTTACCAACATCCATAACACAAAAATCCCCATTTCTGCTCTTTAGTGACCAAAGAGCTATGATGATTGTGAAGAGGTTCCTTTTCTTACTTCATTTGACAATAGTATCTTGGGGTGTGTTACTTCTTAACCCTTTGGCCATACCAGTCAAAGTAAATGAGAAAGAAGATGGGAAGAAATCATGATTTGGGGAAGAAGAAATGAGCTTCCCCCTTCTAAAGGGAATTTCCCTCTATATTTCCTATGAAAGTTTATGAATAGTCCTAGAAGTAGGATAGAAAAGGGACCTTTCTCTTACAGTCAAGGATGGAAAAGTATCCACTATTTAGGCTGCACAATTGTGGAGGCAGATAAAAATAAAGAAAAGGGAGCTTAGATTTTGTAAGGAAGCTAAATACCTCATACAGAAATAACAGAACTGTGTGTTTCTTTTTGTACTACTGGCCTTTGATCTTTAAGATGGCAGTGGAAAAATAGCCAACTGCCACTTCCCCTAATTAGCCCAATTCTCTATGGAACCTGGTGTCTTTGCTTCCTTCTGCAGATGGTTCCTCCTTATTCCCTGGGGAAACCTCAGTTGCTCTTCTTTTAACTCCAGAGTAGCCCTTTATGATTCAAGTTCCCAGTTCTGCCTCTTTTGACGTTTATCTTAATCAGCCACACTGATCACTCCACTACTCAAAAGGTTACTGAGGTTGTCTCAGTTCCAGCATTTGATGTCATCTGAATATCAAACACTTTATAATAATATCGAAATCTTTGCAAATGTCGTCAGCAGCATATATTGATAACTCAGATTGCTGGCTGCCCTGTGGAACCACAAAAGTCTGATATTTTGAGGGGATGTGGAACTCAATAATTTGCATATTTAGTACATAAGCCAGTTGACTTTTATACACAATCATATTTGAGATCTTTAGCATTCAAATATTCAGAAATGGTTGTTTTAATGACTACAATAGCCTCATGTAGCATGATGATCAAACTTTGCAAAATTATTGACCCCTTATTAAATGGGCATTATGTGAAAAGACTTTACAGGGCTGTCTCAATTAAAGAAGATAATGGAAATACTTATGAAAAGTGGTTCAAGCATTTGTATTTTTTGATCATATTTTAAGTACACCAAGAATTGATGATACAGAGGAACTGAAAAATTCTCTCAAAAAGAGCATAATTACCTGTGGTGTGTATATTACTTGTTTGTGTTATAGACTGCTGATGAGCACAGCATCAGTACTGTTTCAGTCCAGTGCCTTCTTTCCTAAAGTCTTCTGCTGTTTTACAAGGTGGGGCTGGAGAATGGCACAAGAGGAACAACTGATTTTTTTGATTTAAAAATTTTTTTTTGCACTTATACTCTCAGCAAAGAAGGAAAATGAGCACCTATGTTGATTTTTTCTTGTTTGGTGTCAGCACTGGGGCTTGAACTCAGAACCTTATGATCTCACTTGGATTTTTTTTTTAAGTTTTTTTAAGTCTTGAGCCCAAGTTCTACTCTTGGCTTTTTGTTGATTAATTGGAGATGAGAATCTCATGGACAACTTTTGGCTAGACTGGCTTTGAAGCATAAGCCTCAGATCTCAGCGTCTGAGTAGTTAGAATTATAGGCATGAGCCACTAGGCCCTGGCAACACTTAACCCTTTTTTAGAAGAGAGGCACATTTCTAACGATTTGGAGGGAGAAAAGTATGCTGCCATGGACTTGACAGCTTTTAGTTACTTATGGATTTCCCTTCCCCGTGAGTGCTAATAATGGTGTTAACCAGACAAAATGAATTTCCTAAATAGCTTACATCATTTTTCTTCATCTTATCATAATAGATAATCTATTGCTTTGGGTAAATTCTCTAGCCATGGACGTTTGTCAACCAGGAAGATAATTGTTACTCTGATTCAACTACTCACATTCTAATGCTTGCATTAGAGTACATACACCTTCTTTCCCCAGCAACACGTAACACTGGAAACTTTTTTTATCCCTCTTTCCAGAATGAAAACAACATAAAATTCTATCATGGAGAAGCACGTTGTTTGAGACAGTAATAGCCATATGATAAAGAGACAATCTGGGTTGGGGTAGGAGGGAAGGAACAAGAAGTAATGTTTTTGCTCACTCTGAGCCTTGAATGAGTAATTCGTATCTTAGAAACATGTATAAACCAGGTATATTTACTAGAAATGTGTTCTTTACCTACAGGGCAGAACTCCATTGTTTGAAAGGTGAGATATGACTTATTCTGACACAGGGCATGTTTCTGGCATATCTCAGAAAGACAATATGAAGTACAGTTCTAAAACTTGTATTTCCTTTTCTGAGTTGCAGTCTCAGGCATCCTAGCCAAATGGCTTTTTCTCTTAGAGAGAAGCTAATCCTCGCCCCTCTCCTTCCATTTAGGCCTGTTTGTGATGCTTTCAAGACTTTCTTCCTCTCCCACTCTGAGCCACTCTTCTTACCATGTTCAACTTTGCTTTTTCTTAACTTAGTTCACTCATGATCACACTCACACAAAGCCTCCTGGATGACAATGGTGCCACTTCTCTTCACAGAGTAAAAATGGGCCTCCCTTGAAAGAGCGGGAAGCAAAGTTTCGTTTTTATTTTAAACTTTTTCTCTGCAGGTGACCCCTGAGGAATTCATGAATTACTATGCAGGTGTGAGTGCATCTATTGACACTGATGTGTACTTCATTGTCATGATGACAACTGCCTGGAAGCTTTAAATGCAAGACCCTGGAACCAAGACTGGGGAATGACCAATGATTAAATCTCAGATCAAAAACCAGGATCATATTTGCTGTCATGTTTATTCCAGCATTTTTTCCTTGTCAACACACAGCATTTTCTAGGGCTAGGGAAAAGACAGATATAAACTCACCACATAATAAACTGTGAGCTTGTCTCTAGAATATGGATGGAATAAAATTACATCTAGAAAGCTCCAAGAGTTACAGATGATACATGAAGGTGTCTAATCAACTTTGAATTTCCTCTTTGGTTACTTACAAACACTTTAATATTTTAATTAATCAGAACATATCTCTTGACCTCCTTTTAGATAATCCATTTTTAGGTGAGCGAATACTTCTGTTTGTATATGTTTCAGTTCCAATTTGCGGGCCAGAGGAAACTACATGTTAACTTCAATTCTTGCAACTGCATCTTGAGCATGTAAACCTTAGTTTGGTCAATAGATATAAGCTGACTTCTTCCCTTCCTCCTTCTTTCCCTCCCACCCTCCTTCTTACCCTTCCTCCCTCCTTTCTTCCCTCCCTCCCTCGCTCCCTCCCTTCCTTCTTTCCTTCCTTCCTTCCTTTTTTTCTTCCTTTATTTCTTCCTTTTCCTTTCTTTGCATATTAAACATTGATGTGAAAGTAGTGGCAATTTATTTGAAAAACAGATCTAGAACTATTTAATGTATTCCTGTGGTTAAAGTGTTGAGGCTGGGCTGTGAGCTCAGATTTTATGTGGAATGTCTCAAGCTGTGGGACTGGTGGAATGCCTGCCTCTCTTTCCTCTGCACTTGGCAATCATGTTAGTGTTCCCATTAGCACAAAGATGCTGGATGTGACCTGGATTAGATGGAAGCATATTCTAAGGCAGATTATCCATTTTGATACTTCATGGACTAAAGCCATGAAGCACTAAACTCTAGTGTCCTATTGTTGACATGTGGGAATCTTCCCATGAAAGGCTAATTGACATGCTAAGGTTCTTTTAACTGTCTTTGAAATCCAAACAAATACTTACTGTCTATTGAATAATATAAAATACTTATTCAAATAGATACTCAAACTATGGCTCTTGCTGTGAACAATTTGTGTTTGTGGCTTTGGAGAGAATCACAATAGGCAGCCTTTTGTTGCAGTGCTGAAGGTACCTTTGTTATTCAAGAGTACTGTGATTGTGGTTGCACTTATCCCAGACTTAGTGATATGTATTGATTCAATGGTCTCCTATAAGATCCCGAATATTTAAGCTAAGCACAGCTATTCAGGAGGCTGAGACCTGGAAGATCATGGCTCAAAGCCAGCCTGGACAGTAGTCTGTTAGGCTCCATTTCCAAAACAATCAGCAAAAAATAAAGGCAGAATGGAGGCATGGATCAAGTGGTGGAATATCACTTGATCAACAAAGCTGAGTAAGAATTCAAGGCACTGAATTCAAGCCCAGGTACCTGAACCAAATGGTTACAATCAATCTAATCATAATCATCCTAGATTTTATGTGTTTGTGAGTCTGGATTTAAGATCAGATCTCACTTGCCATTTCTATGCTAATTCATTTATTTACATTTTATTTTATAGACTTAGAACTAGAGATCAAGATCTTATCAAGATCTTATTAAATTAAGAGTCATGAAAGCAAGTACTTCCAGATGAGAATTATGACAACCATTTAATAGAATACTTGTTTTTTCAATTATTCTTTTTCCTGTTGTTGTTGGTCATGGGGCTTGAATTTGGGGCCTGGTCACTGTCTTTGAGCTCTTTTGATCAAGGCTAGCATTCTACCACTTCAAGCCATAGCACCACTTCCAGTTTTCTGGTGATTGAAGATATGAGTCTCACGGACTCTCCTTCCCAGGCTGGCTTCAAACTGATTCTTAGATCTCAGCTTCCTGAGTAGTTAGGATTATAGGCATAAGCCACCAGCACCACTGGAGTATATAGCTGGGTTGTAAGATTCAACTCATTTGTCCTAGTGGCAGACTAAAAAAGGGATCTTTGTCTTGAGATTTGGCATGTCATAGGAAACTAGTTTTTTAAAGAATCAGTTATATAAATCTGCTTTTCCATTGTACTTATTACCTATGCTTAAACAGAGTTTGATAGGTTAATCAGGGCCAAATGCTATGAAGAAATATGTAGGCATTATATCGAAAGCCAAAAGAAATGATGAAGAAATGTGCGAAAAAAATACTCATGTGTTTTTGCAGCTAGAATCATGCAAATTGTGGCTAAGGAGAGATCCCCTGCTTCCTGAGTGTAGACGATTGATTGTAAGCCTACAGCACTAAGAGATCTGTGACTTTGGTTCTAGTTATGACTCATGTTTTGTTTAACTGGGACTCCAGAGTGAGCATGTGATTCTGAGCTGGGTCTGGCTGCAGCTATCAGCGTTGTTTCCCCCAGTGATACTTTGCTTCCTGTCTCATGTGCTCATAGGGCAGAATGATTTCAGTGCAGATAACCTGTGCCACAGCGTATCTGGTCATGTTTAATTGACTTTTGCAATTGCTTCTTGCAGTTTAGGTTCTGAGCCCATGAATGAGATTCTATGAAGTCTTACCTTCTGGGAACAAGATTTCTTAAGAATTTGATGGTCAAAGATCACAACCTGATTCTCAGTCTAATCTTTGATTTCTGGCATCATAAGATGGATCTTTATTTGGTCCTACTTCTAGTAGCCATGGTTGAAATAGAGAAGAATCATTTGAAAAAATATTTTGTGAACAATTTAATGGATATATTTCCTCTTTGTTTACCACCCATTTTTAAAACATTATTCCATTCCATAATCTAAAAATTAACCCATTAGGTGATAAAGCATAGAAAAAAGTCTTTTAAATTTTTTAAAAATTATTTTAAAGTAGTTGTACAAAGGAATTGTCACTTAATAAAGCAGTTTATGAATATATCTTGACCAATTCCACCCCTTTCAACATTCCATGCCTCCCCTATACACTCCTTCCCTCATGCTTCTTAATTTTATAGCAAATACTTTGGATTCTTGAATGCATTCTACCCCCTCCTCTCCTCTTCGTTCATCCCCCTCTTTCCCCTTTACCCTACTCTATCCATTTCCAATACTCATTTTCTGGTGTTTTATTTTGCTAAACTTTGATTTTTCACCGTCTAAGTAATTTCTAAGTAACTATTTGAGCTCTCCCTTGACTCTATTGTTTCAGTTAATACATTCATGTGTATTTGCTTACCACCCAGTGGATTTACTTACAAGTTTATAAGCCAAATTTAGTTCCCACATGTAAAGGGAAAAGAAAACGTTGCTCAGGAACACATTTTGTTGGTCCTGGATCCCCTATAGGAAATTAGTGAATAAGCCAAATATAAAAAGTCAGGATCTATGAGAACAAACCACCTACAACAACACTGAGGTCTGGGTTTCTAACTTTATTCAAGGCAAGCCTTTGTAAGAACACCAAAGAATGGGCTGCCAGCAAGAATTTGTGTGCATTTTACTTAAAGTACATTCACAGTACAAATGAGAAATCTGACATGTGTTGAATTATAAACTGAGGAAGGATTCCTTCACCAGTCTGTGAACTGATTTGCACTAGCATCTTAACTCAGGTCATAATATGGATGGATGGCAATGTACTTGCCCTGTTTGGTTTGGAAGTCATGTTTCATATCTAAACAGTGCCTTGAAGGTAGAGCTGGGCACCTTCCATGTAGGCTGTTGATTAACTTGGCTTGCATCATGGTTTAAAGGCCAAAATCCATCCTATATATAAAACTACTTTTTGACCTACATACGCTTTCTAGTTTGTGAAGCCAGAGCAGTGAGTTAAAAGAAATGCAAACAAGGCTGGGAATGTGGCCTAGTGGTAGAGTGCTTGCCTGACATGCACTAAGACCTGGGTTCACAAGACATGTGAAAGGGTATCAATGTATGCGAATTAATGCACCTTCTATCTGGCAAATATCATGTAACCCTTTTACTAATTACAATAATAAAAAAAAGACCTGGGTTCAATTCCTTGATACCACATACATAGAAAAAACCCAAAAGTGGTGTTGCAGCTCAAGTGGTAGAGTTCTAGACTTGAGAAAGCCCAAGAATAGTACTCAGGCTCTGAGTTCAAGGCCCAAGACTGGTTAAAAAAAAAGAAATGCAAACAAGATCAATGGTTTTCAAGTCAAACTAACAACCTATAGTTGCTAATAAATAAAAGAAGGCAACATGAGAAAGGGTATCAATGTATGTGAAGTAATATACCTTCTATCTGGTGAATATAATGTAATCCTTCTATTAACTACAATAAAAATACATGAAAAAAATAAAAGAAGGCAGAAAGAGGGTGGGGAATCATTGGTGCTAAAATTCTCTTTCCTAAATGGCGTTCAGCCTCCGAAGCCAGGAGAGTTGGAACCCTTTATATGTCATTGTGTTGAGTAACTGTACATTAAATTTAATGAAGGTACATGTTCTATCAATTCAACATAAACACAATCACCTATTATTGATGGCAAATAGTTCTCTTATCCTTTCAATTCTTGTGGCCAGTGTAGATTGCCTCACTGAACCAGGAGAGTACAAGCCTGAGTCTACTAACAACTATCGTCTGTTAGGCTGATAATTAAGTGCAGAGATCGGGTTAAATAAGTGCGGGATGATGTGTGGGTGCCTTACTACTCCTGCTTCATGAAATCGTATTAACACCCTTGGCCTTGTACACATCCCAGATTTCTGCATATCTACTTTCATTAAAATGGAAAATATGCAAATTCTGATTTTCCAAGTTGGAAATTATTGACTATTTTTTGAATAATTCTCTGTTTTTTTGAAATTAAGAATGTATTGAATGACACAACAATGTTTTAAGACTTAGAAATGTTTATGACTGGGACCGTAAGTTTGGCCTAGTGGTAGAGTGCTTACCTACTATGCACAAAGACCTGGGTTCGATTCCTTGGTACGACATATATAGAAAAAGCCAGAAGTGGTGTTGTGGCTCAAGTGGTAGAGCTCTAGCCTTGAGAAAGCCCAAAGACAGTGCTCAGACCCTGAGTTCAAGTATCAGGACTGCCAAAAAAAAAAAAGAAAGAGAAAAAGAAAGAAAGAAGTGCTTATGACTCAAAAAAAAAAAAAGAAGTGTCAAATCCCTTTAAATTAAGAACTTATTAAATGAAGCAACATTTCTTAGCCTTGAAAATAATATGACCCAGATTTTAAAAAAGTTTATCATGGGTAAAACTAGATTACCATGCAATTGGTCTGTTTGACAACTTGCATTTTTCGTTTTGTATTTGAATAGAAAATCCCACTGAGTTAATGTCTAAAGTAGATGGGTCTAAAATAGATGATAGGTGAAATCTGTTAAAGGACATATAAACAAATGATTGATGGGGCTTCTGAGAAGACTGTGTGAGAATTCTTTCTGCTGTCTTGGTTGGGGTGGTGGGAGGTTGTGGTGAAACAGCCCTTCCTCTTTGTGAGTAGCAAGTCCTTCTTGTTTTACTTCTCACACCTGCCTCTCCAAAGCCAGTTTGTTTCCCTTTGAAAATTTCAGTGCCAGGTTGCTCTTCAGGCATGGAGCCCTCTGAAAATATAAGCTACCCATCAGTTGAGATTTTGATATGGATCTTACATCTTGCACCAGAAAAAGATAACTTCAAAATGAGATGGCCTTTGTTATTTGTATTCAATTCTTCTGATATTTTTCCTTAATAGCAGAATTTACTGAACCTTAACGCTTGACACTCAGACTTTTATTGATTTGGGAATATCTTGATCTTCAATGTGAGAAGTCTGATGACTGGTCTCCTGGAAACACCCAGGCCACAAGTAGAAACTGATGACAGCTCTTTGAGAGTGTTAGCACAGAATGAGGGCATGAAATAGAGATAGAAAACGACAGATGACAAAGTGGCTTGTTTCCTCCAGGGCTTTCATGAGTTGTAGATTTTCCAGGTTGATGGGATAAAATGCTATATAGACTCTGGCTGGTTATTATCAAATGCCTGACCTTACCTTACTAAACCTAGACCATTCTTTTCGTTTCCAAGGGAACTGGAAAGTAAAATACCATTCCACAAGTTTCACACTTAGTCATGTCGAAAATCTCTTTTAGCAACATCATTTAACATCCATTTAAGATGGATCATTGAAGCTGAAAAGTATATATTGTAAATCGCTGAGAATTCTGTCCTATTAATTGAAGTAATTTGGAAAGCGCTTGAGTGAGAATTCCCTTTTATTTATCGACACTAAAAATGAAAAGGAAAGCAAGTTGCTAAGTAATTCAGTGAAGTAAGAACAACTAATAGACTATTTCTCCCTTTACTCATATATTTTACAGGTCCTTGGAGATACCTATTTGCATAATAAATGTATACATTCCCACATCCCTTTTCAAAAAAATCACACCTCAATAATTAGTGATATTTATTATATAATTGTAGCTCAAGTTTTTTTTCTGCACAGTGAAATATTCCTGTAAAAAAGAAATATTCCTGTAAGTAAATTTTCTTTTTATAGTATTTTAAAGTAGAAATTGAATAAAGATCTATTTTAAACTAATATTTTGCTTGGTTAAAAAAATTCTATAGACTAAATAAAATAAAAATTAAAAAAAGAAAACAAAAAAATTCCATGGACCTTATAATGTAAGCATGAAAGGATTCTAATGGTGAGCTATATTAGTTTTGAAAGCAGAAACTTGGCTTTCTGATTTTTAAATTACCTTTAACTCTTGCACAAGGGGTTGTTTTTAGAGAATATGACATGTTATTTTTTGAACACACTGCATCTTGATATCAATATCACACCTTTCCTTATTTTCCCCATGTCTCAGACTCCACCCAATCCCCTCAGTGTACCTAGCTCTATTTCAGATACATATGAATGGAACTTATCTTAATGTATATCATTTGGGCTATAATATTTAGGAATCAGAGATTGAGTCATTTTTGAGCTACCAGGTTAGCTATGTATTTGCTGTTCCTCCCTCCCTCCCTCCTTCCCTCCCTTTCTTCTTCTTCTTCTTCTTCTTCTTCTTCTTCTTCTTCTTCTTCTTCTTCTTCTTCTTCTTCTTCTTCTTCTTCTCTCTCTCTCTCTCTCTCTCTCTCTCTCTCTCTCTCTCTCTCTCTCTCTCTCTCTCTCTCTCTCTCTTTCTTTTTTAAGGTGTTTTGTTATGTGTAGCAGGTTAGCCTCAAACTCACAATCCTCCTTCTTCAATCTCTGCAGTGCTGGGATTACAGGTATGTGTCATCCACCTAGTTCACCTATGTTTTAATTAATAAAATGCAACTTATCATTTCCTCACCTTTTCAGATTGTGTACTGCAATTAACATGATTTATTTGACTCTTCGGCTTAAGGTTGGGAACAGCAAACATTATAATACAAGAATATATCTAGTTTTGTTTTAAGGTATTTGTGAAATGTATTTCCTCTTGTCATATTTCTTCTTAACATGTTACACATCTTGCTTTCTTTTACAGTTCGTTTCCCTAATGGTACATTTGGATCTGTTAAAGATGCTGTTGGAATGATGTTTTGGTTATATGTGGTGAAATATCTTCTTTGAAATCTCATTGTAATCTCGCAAGATTAAAAATAAGCCAAAAATGAGTCCTTGAGAATATGCTGTGAATGTGCCTTTTCTTCCAGGGATGGACTGTACCCAAGGAGCAAGCCAATCAAGTTCCCAGCGGGCCGACCTGAGTACTTCTAGGATCATGGGTCTAGTGTAACTATTGCTGGTCTTAGGAATGGGAGGGGCTAAAGGAAGAGTGAAGGATTCCTGCTACATTTGTTCTCTCTCTCTCTCTCTCTCTCTCTCTCTCTCTCTCTCTCTCTCTCTCTCTCTCTCTCTCTCTCTCTCTCTCTCTCTCTCTCTCTCTCTGTGTGTGTGTGTGTGTGTGTGTGTGTGTGTGTGTGTATGTGTGTGTGTGTACAGGCATAAGCCACCAGCACCTAGCTGTTTGTTCTTTTTAAAAGTGAAAGTGATGGGAAAGAAATAAACTCTTTGTAGATAAATAATGGGCAATCTTTAGAGTAAGAATGGCCTATATCTTTGTTCTTAATGCCATTGCCTAAGCACAGGTTAACAATGCAAAACCAATGCTTAGTACATATTCTGTTGGAAATGAACTTTACAATTTGGGAGGGAAGGGGAGTTGAGTGGGGGGAAAGAAAACGGGATAAAACACTTGAAAATAAATGTACTCATTATTTTACTTACATAACTCTAAGCCCTCTGTATATCATTACAATATACAAAAGCAACAAAAAAGAAAGCACAGATTAAATAATGGAATACACATATTCTGCTCAGTGCCTCTCATTATACTAGACCCTCTGTACTTGGCCATTGAACATCATGGATTTTATATTCTGATTAAGTTGTCAAGGATTCTGTCACTATCTACATATTTGATCTAGACTCCCTCTCCCTAAAGTGTATCTTATCTATTCATTTGTGTTATAGAATATGTCACATTTGTACCCTAAAATACAATCATCCCTTTTAATCTACAGAGAATTCATTCCAGTATGCCACACAGGTAATTAAATTCCTGGATGCTCAGATCCTTTTTATAAAATAGCAGAGTTTTGTGTTTGATGTTCTGATGTTCTTCCATTTCTATATGTCCAATAGAAACATAATCTTGGTTTTCTGGGTATTTTCTCTTGGAGGCTGATGGAAGCCACAGATTCAGAACCCACAAAGATGGCGGGCCATGTTATTAATGGGCCACATTGGGATTGGATAGCATACACACAATTGTACTTGCTACACAATAGAATTTGCTAGGATGATGGAAATATTCTTTCTGTTGTATAGGATGACAATACTTTGGTACATGTGGGAATGGGCAGTTAAAATATAGTTAGTACAACTGAATTTTTCATTATATTTAATTTTAATTACTACAGATTTAAATAGCCATCTGGGGCTAAAGGTTACCTTATTGGATAGTATGGCAGAAATCTAGAGATCTTATTTGACTGCAGAAAGTGATGAGTGAGAAGGGAGCTATAGTTGGCCAGGGTGCAGGAGAATCTTTGCTCGTCTTTGAAAATGTACTCACACCAGAAAGTCATCTTAGAGGGCAAAAGCAAGGCAAGTTCTCCTTAAATGACTCACCCCTAGTTGGTCATTGGTTGCAAATTGCAATCAGTAGAATATATCTAAAAAATGTGAAATTTTCTACCATGGCTCACAGATTTTGATACTGTCTTTCTCCCCTTTACATGCTTTCAGGTTTCAAAAGAAGACTTTTTGAACTATTATGCAGGTGTTAGTGCTTCTATTGACACGGATGCCTATTTCATTTTGATGATGACAAAATCCTGGAGACTATGAATTCTGTCTAAGCATTCTTTGAAAAAGGATAAACTTTCAGTAGATAGAACTGGAAAAAAAAACAAGTGAAAGAGCTGAAAGTTTTAAAGCAATATATTTTTCAGCAATCCATCTTGATTACCTATAATGTATTTATTTCTACAAATTCCTGCTGATATAATTTTCAAGAAAAAGGATAGGATGAAAGAAACAAATGGAACCAGGAGTTGAGAATGGGAAGTGATTTTTAGGTTTAAAAATGAGTATACTTTTTATGTGTAAATGTGAATATAGACCTTCAGAAACCTTTTCCTTATTTGATGTCCTGGGACTCTGTGGGTGAAGGTGTTAATTAGAGAATTAAAGGGTCATCTCATTGTGTGAAACTTTCTGAGTGTACTTATTTTTCTGTTTCTTGGTAAATGTTCTCCAAATCTAGAAAATTATTTTGAACTGTATGAATTTTTTTCTACCTTCATATTATAGTGCAGGGTTCTAAACATAGCTGTATGAATAGGAGGCATAAATAAAGAAAGGGAAATGAGCTTGGATAGCCTGCTGAGTGGATGGCCAGACTTTCAGGGGATGGACACATTTATTGGATTAGCCAATAGGATGAAAGCAAAGATAAGAAAAATGCTGGCTGCTGCTAGCCATGATGGCTTTTTGAGCTGTAAGGTAAACTGTAGAGATAAATTTTGAATCTTTTTTGGGAATTTCTTTTTTAAGTCGGTTGTAATCTCTTTCACAAAACATGTAAAAACACGTTTTATGAGAGTTTTCTTTTTCTTTAGTAGCTGCTTCTCAGGCAACAAAAATGGCTGTGAGTTGGTCACATCGATCTCTAGGCCTTTCACCTTGGAGAAGTGGTGAAAATGAGGATGAGAGAGACCATGGAAAGATGAAACGGCTCTTCTCAAACTTTCCTGAGCACACAGACGACTGTGGATGTGCTTAACATGGAATTTCTGAATCAGAAGACTGGAGTGGGCTCTGAATTTCTATCTGCTTAGCAAACTACCCGTTGTCTTTGGTCTTCTGGCAAAATTTTGATTCTAGTTTATTTTCCAGTGATTGACTTATTATTTGAAAGTTCTGAAATTATGAAGATAACATAACATATATATCTTTTGGGCATGTGTATGTGATCATAAACCTTCAGCAAAGTATTTCTTGTAGTCCGGGACTGAATCCTGTTGACCCCTTGCTTCAGAGATTTGAATTGCCAGACCACTGGCACTGAACAACTCACAGCATTTGGTGCTAAAACAGGAATGTCATACCACTCAAGTGCTATAGAAAACACAATCCTCATGTATCTGACTGGATCAGACTCAGACGAGTGTGAGGATGGAATATAGAGCAAGGCAGAAAGTATATGGTATGCTAGAAAAATTTCAAAGTAAATATTGTCATATTTAAAATTGTAGAGTACTATATGTGTTTGTTTTTCTACTCATCATCAGTCAAGAGTTTTCCTTTGTAATGGCTCTGCTATTAGTGTGGCAGGTTTCTTTCTTGTATGGTTCTTCTATTTTCTAGGGGGGCATAGTCAATGGCAATCCACACAACTGAATAGGAAGAGGGCTACTAAGAGTGCTGAAAAGCTTTCTGAGAAGCTTTGGCCTGCATGAAATACATGTCATTTATAGATGGATTTCATTTAATGATCCCTAGTCAAATGATTATGTCAACATGTGAAAGACACAAAGGAAGTTGGGAAGTGCAGTCCTGTAAGTCAACTTTTTGCCACTGAAATTCTATTTAATGGGACATGAGAATTTTAGTGGACAGTTAGGTGTCTCTGCCACTCAACAATACAGACCCTATTGCTTTTTGTTTATTATGTAGGCATGGTTGGTGGTCTCTGTATTTTATGAAGAGTGAGATCTCTGCTGGCTTGAGGAGGGATGGAACTAAAGCATCTCTACCCTTAGTAATTTTTTCAAACAAGCAAAAGGAAACAAAAGTCTTAGGCAATCATATAAATTAATTTTCCAGTCAGCAAGATTTGTCATCCAATTCTCATCTTCCAAATCGTGAATCTCATTTGTTATCTGTCTCCATAACAAAGGGATAGAAATTCTTCATATTATAAGCATAGGAGACTTCACTGGGGGTAACTTATCCTATCACATATACTAGAAACAACATTATTTTATGTTAGCAAGTAAAAAATACTTGGTCCTAGAGCGAGGTCCCTCACTGGAACATTAATAATAATTATGAGGTTATCTGGTCATGGGAGTCAAAACAATGGTTTTAAAGTAGAAACCAATGAATAAAATTAGGCAGGCAGTTTAATGTGTTTATTTTGCCAGAAAGACCTTAATACTTATTGCACAAATCTCTGAAGGGGACTAACAGAAATGTTCCCTTTGACCTTTATATTTTGATACCACAAAGCTAAAAAGTTGCCTGTAGGAGAGAAACTCACTTCACTTTAGGTTTGTTAATTAAACAAATTAATAAAATCACTAAGGTACCACCCTAATTTGTTGGCTGAAGGGTGAGGAGCATGTTAAGTATCTTTTAAGTGTTTTATATATATCTTGCCATGTCTGAACTTTATGTCCTCACGAAGTTGATACATTGAACAAGCTCTACCGAAACCACTACACAAAACTAACTCTGTTTATGAGGGTTCTCTCTTTAGAGTTAAGCATTTCTCAAAATACAGCTTCTCAATTCCATCACCATGGGACATAAGAAAGTGTTAACCAGGAAACAGACCTGGATCTCAGACTGATCATCTTGGAGTGCCTTGAACTTGACTGCTGGCCTTCAGACCTGTGTCACTCTTGAGCTACTCAGTCTGTGGTATTTTGTTTAAATGCCCGAACAGGCTAACATTCTAATTTACTGGGTATAAATTATCGCAGCACTATTGCTTCTCTGAATGCTGTTTATTTCCATATAAATTAGGCTACCTTAATATAACCTGAATGAGCTTTCTTATTATCAAATTAAAGGGAAAATTCAGTCAAAAGAGATTAATTTTATTTGGAGTTCATTAATTAAACATGCTATCCAGCTCTTCAAATAAACTTCAAGAAAGAGACTTGTGGATTTGGAAATGTATTAAGCTGACCACCAAAACCACATGTAAGGAAAGTGGAGGCTGTTAGAAAAAGGTTAGAAGCAAAGTGAGTTGAAAAAAAACCCCAAAACATCAATAAGATATTATACCTACCATATAATGCCAGTTATCAGAAAAGCTGCAATGGAAGATCCATCTTACTTACTTTGGTTGCAGGAGCTCAGGTCACAGTCATTGTACACCTTGCTCACTTTTACTTCAAAATCATCACATCCAAAATAAAATGAAACATTCCTTCCGGCCCTCTGTTAACCCCGCCCCATCTTCCGCTTTCACAGAGCAAACTTATAGATCAGTATATGAACACCGTTCTTCCAACTGTCTAGACTAGGAAACAGGGCCTGTGTTATCTTTCTTGCAAAAATGGAAGGAAAATCACAGGTTAAAAGAGGATGTTTTAAAATGCAGCCTTCCGTGGCATACTGACTTTGTGAGTAGCTAAAGCACTTCACTTCTTAAATTGTAGTTTCCTCATCTAAGTGGAGATGACGATAATGATAATATAGGATGGGGATTAAGAGAGTTCATACTGGTAAAGCTCGTAGACAATACCTAGGAACCACAGAAACTTGCTCTTATTTAAAGGCACTTTAATAATATGTTTTAGTGATATTTCTCTTTCTTCACATTTTTCAGTTCATGTTTCTTCAAATGCAGACATAGTTTCCCAATGTTTGCTTAATCTCTGTTCTTGTAACTTTTCACTCATTGTTTACATTGGTTCCAGAAGGATTTATTCTGATTCTTAAGTCCATTTCATTTCTGAAAACTGTCACCAGTTTGCTTATATTAATGAAAGGCTTGGCCATCTTAGCTGGCAACTGAGGCATCTAAAATTTCCCCCCACCTGTGTTTTCAGACATCTCTTTTGTCCTTTTCCCATTTCTCATCACCAGTTATATCTATTGTGGACAAAGAATCTGCGCTTTGTGCTGCGCGCTTACTCTGAACTTCTAAAATTCTTGGATTTCCTGAGTGAAATGTGGCTTTCTTTTCATGATAGTGCCGTGGCTCAGAGTGAGCACTTCAGTACAAAATTCAGATGGTCATCAGAAAAAACAATCATGTGATTACAAGTTTGGAACTTTTCTTTTCAAAGCCCAACCTTTGGGGAGAAAAGAATTGTTTGAAATGGAGTTATGTGCACTGCCATTTATTTCCTGTGTGTTCATGTAGCTTCTGGTGGGTGAACTCATTGCTGTATGCAGTGTGATATGCCTTGATTTCATGAGCAGTCATGCTCTCTTCCATCTCTGACATCATTCTATGTGTCTCTTTGCTTGGATGATCCTAAGTATTGAAATCTAGGCAAATTGAGTGAATCATGATTTACTTCATTACTCTGTTTTTTTAGGGGGGGGGGTCATGGGGCTTGACCTTGGCCTGGGTGCTGTCCCTGAGCTCTTCAGCTCAAGGCTACTTACCCTTGAGCCTAGCCCCACTTCCCATTTTTTTAGAGGTTAATTGGAGATAAGAGTCTCAGGTCCTTTTGTGCCTGGACTGGCTTTGAAATTGATCCTCATATCTCAGCCTCTTGAGTAGCTAGGATTACAGGCATGAGCCACCGTGTCTGGCTCATTACTCTGTTTTAAGCCTACATTGAGTTAGTACATTTCTGTTCTGATACTAACTACCCAGAGTGGTTAGGCAAATTTCCCAAGTTACAATTGATGATCTGTTACTAAAGTACCTTTACTTCAGACACTATTTGCTTACTATGTAGGTCCTCAGGCCACCTATATTGGTGTTCTTCAGAGAAATAAAATTGTGTGTGTGTGTGTGTGTGTGTGTGTGTGTGTGTGTGTGTAGAAGCAAAATAAGAAATTTCAAGGAATTGGTCCATATTGGTCATGACGCTAGGTAAAGTGTGAGAAGTCCATAGAGCAAGTCAGCAGGCTGAAAACTCAGGTAGATGTGAATATTGCAATCGAGTTTGAACTCTGCAGAGAAGGGTAAACAAGATGGGAACTCCAGGAAGTCTCTAAGTTGCAGCCAAGAATTTGTAAATAGTTTGTTAGAGGTATAGGTTTCTACAATCCATTCAGATCCAGTAATTTGGTAGAACAATTCTCAGAATTTTAGCAAATGTTAAACTTTTACAATTTAACTTGATGTAGACTTGTACTGTACACACCACAGAGAAAATATTAGAGTATAGTTCTAGAAGTATAAAACAATTTCATTTTAAAATCAAATAAATTACAATGAAGATTATTTTGCAGCAAAATTCAAAGGGTAATAACAACTAAGAATTACATTGAAAGTATATTAATTGTTTTAATAATAATAACAGCAACATTCAAAATATATAATGGTAACTCCACAAAACTCAAAAAAGTAAAAGAAGACTAAGAAACTGAGATGGTAGAGACTCCCATAAGTTTCTTAGTCTTCTTTTACTTTTTATTTCCTCAGTATCTATCTCTGTAAAATATCCTTTTTTTTTTTTTTTGGTTGGTGGTGGGGCTTGAACTTTGGGCCTGGGCAATGTCCCTGAGCTCTTCAGCTCAAGGCTAGTGTTCTATCACTTGAGCCACAGCATCACTTCTGGTTTTCTGGTGGTTAATTGGAGATACGAGTCTTATGGACTTTTGTGTGTGGGCTGACTTTGAACTGTAGTGCTCAGATCTCAGCTTTCTGAGTAGCTAGGATTATAGGCATGAGCCACCTGGCTGTAAAATATCTTGATACATTGTGTTTCTAGACCTTTTTCTAGGCATATTCTCATTCTGAGATTCTCTCTCTCTCTCTCTCTCTCTCTCTCTCTCTCTCTCTCTCTCTCTTTCTCTCTCGCTCTCTCTCTCTCTCGCTCTCTCTCTCTGCTTTTTTTCTTTTCTCTGTCTTGTCTCTTGTGATTAAAATATCCCTTTTAAAGTAGGCATTTTTGCTTGATTTTCCAACATCCTTTATTTCTTTCCTACTTTCCCATCCCTGTTTTGACCAAGTACTTATCTTGTTTCTGATCGCACAGATGCTGTGATTGCCTGGTATAAATGCCTTAAAAGAAGTTGAATTGTGGAACACCTTTTCTGAAATGTTAACCCATCACGGCAGGGAGGCCCTGGAAGAGCAGAGTAGTTTAAATCACGGTGACTAGAAAGCAGAGAAAGAGGATGGGAAGGCATCAGGGAAATATATAGCAATCAAAGGCATGGCTCCATTGAACTTCTTTCTCAAACTAGGCCTAATCTCCTGCCTTTCATCCCCTTTCAATAATGCTAATATATCAGTCCATCAACAGATTAAATCATTGATAAAGTCAGGGCATTCCTCATTTAATTATCTTTGGAAACAAACCCAGAGGTGTGCTTTACTAATCTATCAAGTTGGCAATCAAGATACACTATTATATTTTACTAAAGTTTTTATTTAAAAACAAGATTCTGGCTGGGAGTTTGGCCTAGTGGTAGAGTGCTTGCCTAGTATGCACGAAGACCCGAGTTTGTATGTACCACATACACAGGAAAAAGCTGAAAGTGGTGCTGAGGCTCAAGTGGTAAAGCTCTAATCTTGAGAAAGTCCAAGGCCCTGAGTTCAAGCCCAGAATTGGCAAAAAAAATTTAAAAAAATAAAAAAAAGATTCTAATAATCGTTTATATCTATATTTGCAACTTCATCCTTGAGTTTCTTAAAACATTACTCTGTAACTATGGATTTTATGATATGCTTACAAATATAGCATTTGTTTTGTGTAATTAAACTAATGATTCCTTTGGTTCTAAAAGTAATACTACAGTCAGCCAGTCGAAACGCTTAATAGTAAAATATTTTCTGATTATCTTGTACACTTTACAGGGACAAATTTCAAATAAAATATCCTTTTAGTCTACAAGTTGAGATTTTAAATTGTTATTGTAGAGGTAATGTGCAGAGGGATTCTAGTTATACAAGTCATGTAATTAGTATACTTCATTTTGAACGTCATCTCTTCCCTCATGTTCTCCCAGTTTTTCCCTCCTGACTGTCACCCCTGAAAGTTGTATGATTCATTTTTAACATAGTATCTAGTGAGCAGTGATACTCAAGAGCTTCTTGTATTTTAGTTAAGAATAGAGCAACATTCACACCCGAATCTTCCAGATTAACTCAAGTGTTTCAGCACAATTCAATATTTAAACTGGTTTTCAGTCCTCTGGAGGTTTGCCTCTGTTGTTTTGTGTTCAGTTTTTAAGTGTCTTATGGATTTTAATGTGTTCCTAAGCCCTTTCTAGGCTTAGACATAACATTTTCTTCGTTGAACAGCTATATTATTATAAGCAATACATAAATGCCCACACCAACCGTTAAAATTCTGAAGTTAGGTAGACACAATGTGAATCTAAAATAAATACATAGCTGAACAAAATTAAATGCAGATATTCTCCAGAGAAATGAAACTTGGAAAGCCCCACCCCACCCCACTCTCTACCATTTCCCCATGTCTGTGGTTACAGTGGTTACCAGCACAGCTGAGGATGGCAGTGTGGACAGAGGAGGCAACTGACTCCTTGCACGTGGCTGCCCAGATGTGCTGCTTCTCAGGGATGTGGTGTCTGACTCTGTCTGAAGAGTCCAACTGGCTGTTCTTCTATCTTGAACTTGGAGGGGCAAGTTTATGCACTAATGTGTTTGTTTACCCACTCATTCTATCATTCCCTGTATGACCAAATGCATGCTAGATTTCAAGTACTGTGTTTAGCAAGAGCTAAACACAAACAACCCTGGTTTTTTATGCTGTAACATGGAAGAGTCAATGAAGTACTTATAGGCCAGTAAGATAACAGGAGGAATAAGTACAAGGTATCACAGAGATGGATAGAAGAGCCATATCCTGTCTTATAGGAGGAGGTCTTCCCAGATAAGATCCTGCCTGAAGTACATTTTCAGGGAGCAGTATGAGCTACATGGGTGGTGGGAATAGCAAATGGAAAGGCCAGTGATTGAGAGAAATGAGGGTGGTGAGTAAATACAACAAAAAGTAGGCAGGAACTAACAGGCTGAACAATGGTTTCTACCTTTTAATCTCTGGGGCCCGTGGAGACAGTGTAAGGAAGACTATGTCAAAGATTTGGAAATGGAGACATAGATTTTGCATTAGTAGAGGGCACCCAATATAATCACAAGAATTCCTACATGGGGAGGAACACAGAGTATCACAGGGAGAGAGGATATTATGCTAGGGAAGCAGAGCTGAAATGATCCATTTTAAAATGGAGGAAGTGGCCTTGATTTAGTGAATGCACTTAGATTTTATTAAGGGGAAAAGCATGGAATAGATTCTTTTCTGAAGCCTCTAAAAGTATGCAGCTCTACTGCCCCTGGATGTTAGCTTCATTGAAATCATTTTGGACATCAGATTGTCTGACCTTTAGGGACATAATTTGTATTGCTTTAAACCATTAAGTTGGTGAAAACTTGAGTAAAAGTCATGGGTCATGAAGATACTTCATTACTGAGAACTCTTTGCCATTCTGAGAAGCCACTGAACAGTTTTATCTAGAGAAGTGACTTGGTCAGATTTTCTGTTTAGATTACTCTCCTCTGTGACGGTGGAGGGTAGATCATATGAGAGCTAGAGTTAGGGGATGCTACAGTCAGGTCTAGGATGAGCCTAAGGCAAGGAAAGAAAGTATTTGTGCCAAGTTGTCCTCATCAGAACAACTTGTCCTCTTCTTCACTTTCATCTACTAATATTACTAGAGCCTATTTTAAATCGGATGGAAGAATTTGCCTTGTACTTGAATTTCAGAATTGTAATGAGAATCATACAGGATGTTTGGGAGGAAGAAAGAAGACATGATTGAGATTGGTGGGAAGAGAAAAACCATATTTTTGACAGGATGAACCCCTTCGGTGAGGAGGTCTCAAAAGACCCACAAAATAAGGGGCCAGCCACACAGAGAGCCAAAAAATTAAGAAAACAATAAGCACAAAGGCCTTATATTTGGGAACCCTATTAATATTTAAGAGTAAGAGGTGATTTTTTTATGCAGTGCTGACACTGAGATCAGAACTGAGGTCTGTGCTGTTTTTAGTAGTCAATAAGAAATGTTGGGACTTGATGTATAGTTCATGTTTTATTAATTATGAAGAGAATCACAGATGGTATAACCTCTGTGTTTGTTTTCCAGGCCCATAGAACTCCTGCAACTAAGCATCATCTTCCATGTATCTTCATAAACTTGAGAGTTTATAAAATTGCAGGAAATTCCTAATTTTTGATGAAGTGGTTCTTAAGTCTGGCAGTTGAACATTTAATCATCTGAAGGTGATTAAATATAGATACAGAATCTATATCAGATCAATTAAATCAGACTTGTTGGGATTAAGGTCAGAGGCCTGTGAAAAAGGGTCCATTGTGATTGGTGGAACTTGAAGCTAGTCATACACACAGGCTGGTTAGTGTTTATTTTTTAAAGCTAGGAATTCTGACTGATTTTTTGTGTAAAGCAAGCATATGCTATTCTAATGTTCCTATATATCCTGTGGAATTCCTTTGTAACTGGGAATGACTCATTTCATTGCTTAACTTCAACACCATGGGAATAACTATAAACTATGAACTAACAGCACTATAAACAAGCAGTGTAAATAAAGTATTATAGAGTGGATTCTTAATTATTCTTAATTATTAAGCACTTAATTGACATTTTTTTTCTATGAACCCAGTCCCCTAAAATGACAGCAGATGACCTCAAAATGTTTCTCTCAGTTGAGGATAACAGATACGTTGTGAGTTTCCACCTATCTGAAATTGTTACAGAAGACAAAACAGCCATGAAAAGTCCCATAGCATTTAATTAAATATGAGATGGTGCCAAACACTGTATGTTTGTATTCATAGTAGCAGCTCTGCAAACATTAGTAATGCATGTGAAAAGAACATAGCCAGTTCAGAGGCCTTCGCTGTAGTGACTGTAGGATCTATTTAACATTAATTCCAATGAAAACTACTGAGCTAGCAAAAAATGTCTTGTGAGCTGTGTCCAGCCATCTACAAAATATTCTTACCATCTTCTTTGCCAGTTCCAAGCCTTGCAGCACTTCCTGAAGAGCAAAGACACATAAGTACATTCACTTAAAATTGCCCTTACTTGGATTTTTGGAGCTGATTCCCATGGAAATCATAATACATGATGAGGCAAAACCTTACAGAAAACCCAATGAATAATTGTGGGTCCTCTGGACCCAGGCACAGTTGTTCGACCAAGTTACTGCTTTGTTTCTCAGTATCATTCTCATTTTTCCTTTTATTTCATGTTACATGGAACTAGCAGTCTAACATCTCTGAGTTATACATTATCTCTAACTGAGAGTTTTTTCCCCCATTCTTTTCGAATCCCAAGAGGGGAATGGGAGGGGACCAGTTAGCAGTCTTATGCTATATGTGATCCCTGCATATATAATCAAGCATAGCAGCAGATACCATTAATAAGTAAAAGTCCATTACAATACATGGATTTTCAATTTCTCCAATAAACATTACAGGCAAATCCAATGATAACAATTGTCTAACAACATGGATTTTAGACTTGGAGAGGGACCTCAGTAAGGTTCCTTTCTTCAGGAAACTGTCTATGTACATGAAGGTTATAAAATCGGAGCTCTCATTGCTGACCTAACATTTGAATCTGAGTAACTTGTGTGTCCTCTCTGTGTTCCAATTTCTCAATAAGTCAAAGATAATAAAAATAAACCCTTCAAACAACCTCAGTGAACCAAGGAGCTGAGGTTAAGGGTTGGGTATGAGATTTTTCTGTGATTTTTCTCTTTGAGGCTTCACTTCCATTTTTAATATAGATAAAAAAAATCTGCCTTCCTAATGGAAAATATCTCTACTATTTCTGTACCTGATAGATTCTACTTTTCTGCATGCAAATTTATGTCATTTTCATAGTATTTTCTTTATCTCTAATCAAGACTTCTGTAATAACATTTTGAAGTATTATGCTAATTTGTTTAAAAGCTAAATTTTGTACTTTCTGAGGTAGGATCCCATTGTTATTTGTCTTCTGATGTCCTGTGCCCAGTATTATGGATGGCACATAACAGACTTTGTATAAATACCTGTTGAAGAGATGAAAGAAAGTGTTTACAGAAGTGCTTTGAAAAAAAAATATCACAGAAGCACTAAGCAAACCTGAAGGGTCCGGGCACTGTATTCACTATTTCTGATGTAGAGGAAAACACTTTGTAAAGTAAAACATTCATCCTCATAGTCATAAAATAGTCTGATTATCACTAGGCCGTAAGCCAATAGGCAGGCTCCATTAGTCCACAGCTTAAATCCCCATTCATAGCACAAAATAAACAGGAAAATTAAAAATCACTTCGTTTCCCTAAACAAAGCAGAGAGGGAATAAAGATGAAATGCTAAGCATAAACATCAGTAAATTCCAAACATAACCTTGAACTTCTATCCTTTACTGCCCCGTGTTATCTCTACCCTGAATGATTCCATGATTCCATCGGGAGCCTGTGATGAGGGTTGGCTGACATTGCCTAGTGGCTTTGAATTGCTTTGACTTATTCATTGGACATTTATCTTGACTGGGAAAGGAAAAAGGACAAATATTAAATATTCATAACATGTCTTCTCCATAGCAGCTCAGACTGGCTGCTCACTGCAGGTCCTGTAAGCCATTCTCTCTCTGATGTTTGTAGCAGCATCCAAGAATAATTCAGGGGTAATGTCTCCACTCATAAGAGGCACCATTCCCCTATTCCTTTGTCAACTGTTTCAGTGTAGAGAGCTGTTAGGTTCTTCTCTAATCATGAAAGAGGCAGATGAATGGTAGCAGCAAAGGGAACATACTCTTGAGAACTAATCAAGCTTGAGTTCAGCAAAATAAAATCAAATAGGTTTGGAGACTTTCTCTTGCTTTCTTCCCATTTCTTTGACATGGCTGGCCATGATGCTTACCCCTTAGAATCCATATGCCTCTAGGTTCTTCCTCATGGTGGTATTTATTCAATAATCTTATGTTTATCTGGGACAATCCCAGTTCATGCTTGTCATTCTGGAGTGTTTGTAACTTCCCCCTTCACTATGAAAAGTGACTCTGGGTAATGAATTATACCATCACTCAGTCATCAGTGAGGCTTGGTGCTCAAGAATGGGGCAGTCCTAAGAAAAAGGTTCAGGAAACAGGTAGACTGAAAGTGGATTCAACGATTCCCATGCCTAATTGAGTGGGTAACTTGGAAAAGTAGTTTACCTTTTTACTCTTAATTTCATTATCTATAAAAAAAAGAAAAATAGTGGCCGGGAGTTTGGCCTAGTGGTAGAGTGCTTGCCTAACATGCACGAAGACCTGGGTTCAATTCCTCGGTACCACAGACACTGAAAAAAGCCGGAAGTGGTGCTGAGGCTCAAGTGGTAGAGCTCTAGCCTTGAGAAAGTCCAAGGATAGTGCTCAGGCCCTGAGCTCAAGCCCAGGACTGGCAAAAAAAATTTTTTTAAAGGAAAAATAGTTATAATTGACCTACTTCTGCAAGACAAACTGTGAGGTGGACTTAGTACAGCACTGGATATGCGAGTTCTGATAATAGGAATTATTGTTGCTAATATCCTTTCCTTCTTTCTTCTCTTACTCCATCTGTTACCCTTTCCTTCATTATTCCCTGCTTTTTTCTTTTCCTTGTGCCATTCCAAATCTTTTTTTTTTCCAGACTGAATCAACTGATAGAAGTTGAATGTTCTGTCTTGTTTTGAACGCTACTGAATCAGAATGTCAAAGTGATGGTTTAGAGTCTTGAAGAGTGGACAGTGAGATTGTAATCATTTTGTCTTTCTTTTTTGTATAAGAGAGACAGAGCTCTTTAGACTCCTCTTGGCTTGGATTTGTTGGTGGCAATGAGGATGAGCTCAGATTTCTTAAAATTTACTGGTTTTGATAAAAGCTGGACATTGTGACATATGCTTCTTCTTGGTTTGGTCCCAGAGAAGTGTGGCTAGGTGGTCCCTGAACAACTGGGTTCATTGTAAGGATTCCTGACTGGAGAGGAAATGGTGGGGATAATAGGACATTACTTGTAGTTCCAGGACTAAATAGTAAGTCCTGGTACACATGAGGCCCATTCTTATCACCTTCCTTGTGGTTTGGGGAGTCAGAAAAGGCGGAAATAAGGCTATGGCATGAGCTGACATTTCCAGCTTTGTCTCTGCGGGGCGATCCTCCCTTGAAAGCTTCTGGAGTGATGACTGTGTTCTCAGCGGGTCTGTTGGGGCTGTGGACACTCTCTTTGGACCCCAGCTCCTCAGACTCCCCTGGTGGAGGAGGCAGAATGTTCTGCAGGAAACCTTCTACTTCGTCTCTAGCTTGAATTCCATCCACCTCATGAACCTGATAGTCCAGAAAACTCTCAGGATTGAAGCTCACATTTAAATTCTGTAGAGAGAGGGTGGGGGGAGGGAGGGAGGAAAGGGAAGGGAACGAGAGAGAGAGAGAGAGAGAGAGAGAGAGAGAGAGAGAGAGAGAGAGAGAGAGAGAGAGAGAGAGAGAGAGAGAGAGAGAGAGAGAGAGAGAATTTAGATGGCTCCAGAGCGATGTGAACTAAGCATTCATTCATTTCAGAAAAAAAAAATCTAGACTGGGAATGTCACAGAATTCCCTGAAGAACATGTGCTGCTGGGTTTGGTGAGAATGTTGATGTACTCTCCAATCTGAGAAGTCCAGCAACCCTCCACTGAGCTACATCTAGTATCTTTTAAGGAACAGTACTTATAGAATGCATGCAAAACTGGAAGTTAATGTTCTGCTGTTTCTTTTCCTGAAATATCACTTTTAGATACTGAAATGCCATCAGTTAGTAGGCTTCTGCAACTACAAGAAGCACTTACTCTTTTGGGTTTCTTACAAAGTTGTTCCAGAGTCTTCTTATGATCCGGTAAACTGGGCCATACAATAGGCTTAATCCTGAAAGCAGAAATCATCGGGAGTTAAGAAAGCAGGTCAACGATAGGGCTTTCTACTTATTCTGAGCCAGGAATCAAAAGAGCTGTTCTGATCTTGGCTCTGTCATACTAGGTATGTGTCTATGGAGACCTATCTTGCTTTCTCTGAGGCCAGTGACGTATTGCTCGCAGGAGAGGTTGGGTCAGGGATCACTGTTATGAATATACTCGGTGAATAAGACAATAGTACACCTGTGGAAAATGAAGTTTGTCAGAAGGTAATTTTAATCTATGAAACTTAAATTTGATTTGGTCGTTTATCCTCAAGCTACACGGCAGTTCTCTAGGGCAGTAATTTTTAGACTGGAGTATTTGTAATCCTGGAGCTGTGTGCTCCTATGTACTGAGCATCTCCTAGTACACTAAGAAATACAAATGGCAGATTTAAGAAAAGTTCTATGGACTTGAGTGCTGGAAGTTAACACATCAAATACATTTTTCACAGATGCTTATTTCTATGCTTATTTGGAGACTGGAGGAAAAAATTTGAGAAATACTGCCTAAAGAATTCTTATTTTGGCAAAGAGTCCAATGGATATCTTTTTGTCTTTTCTGAAATTAGAGTAGAAATACATTAGCACCTAAGAACGGGGGAGAAGCCTGGTGCCTGTGATTTTTGAAATCTATCATTCCTCCTTGTAGCTTCCTCCTTGCTAAGTGGAGCTCTGACAGGGATTCCACATGGTCACCCTTCGGATTAATTAAGGAAAGTCACCTTTTTTCCCATAACATGCAGGCTAAGATGACCAACAGAACGACAGAGAAACAACTCAGACTGCTGACAGTGAGCAAAACAAGATTCATCTCCCCTAGAATATAAAAAAAAATATGTCATGGTGAATATTAGTATGCATGCAGATTTTCACAAGGTGCTGAGTTTATTTAGTAACATGGTGTCGCTTATTGTTTCTTGAAAATTGTTCTTCAATAAACAAAAAATGTAGCTGGCTTTAATTGGCACTGATTATGAAACCAGAATGGGATCATCAGCTACTTGAAAAGTAGAAGTGAGGCATGGCACTGCCATCCACTTTCCTAACTACTAATACAGAGGTAAAGCAGTCCGTGTGCAGGACAAAGAGGTAAATATTCACCCAGAAGCGACACCCGCCAAAAGAGAAGTCTATGTTTGGAGTATTTCAGATATTTTGCTGAGCTGTGTGATATGGCCTTTTCTGGCCATTATTATTTCATAGACATCAAGGACATATTTATTATCCTAGAAAATGAAGCACAGGACAGTGCCACTGACCTGTCCACCAATACAAGTGTCCTTTATAGAAGTCTTAGTGAGGACCATTGAATCCTCACTTAAAGAAGAGGCAGTGGCTGGGGAATTTATTTAGTCTCAGGAGCAGCTCCACTTTCACCCCAGAGAGTAGCATCAAGACACCTTCCATCATGTATCAGCCACTGTGGCTCCCTTAGTCTTCATAGAAAATGGAAGGCAAGCCATTCTCCACAGGACATGGAATACCTTTCCATGAATCCTGACAAGGAGGAGACTGACATAAATCAGCCCCCCCCCGCATTGTCTCTCCCACACTCTGACATTCCCACCTAGGGAATACACTGTAGGGTGACAGTGTGCCACTGGTCACCTGGAATCTTGATCTCTGGATTTCTGAAGAAGGAAGTTGGACTCCATTCACTCCAGAAGCCTTCAAAATACTCTCTGGGAATGGACCGGACTTTAATCGCATACATTTCATTAGATTTCAGCTTCCTCGGCAGGAGTGTCAGCCTTGTGTTAGATAAGTTCACATGCTAAAGAGTAAGAGGTGTGTTAGTGGTTTAGCATAGAAAATGAGGCATGCTCGAATAACTAGCTAGCTCTTTCTAATATTTTCATGTTGAACTCCTCCAATCACTGAGGCATCCTCGTAGGATTCTCAAATGTCTTGTCCACCTAGGCCCTATGTTTATGGAGGGGTCAGTAGCAGAAGTAAGAGTTGGTGAAAAATCTAAATCACTCCTAGCCCTTATTCTAATCAAAATTTCCTTTCCTATTTCAATAAATTCTTGATCTTTCTTTCCTCCCTTTTCATGTCAAGACAAAAGAGTAAGTCAGTGAAGAAGAATTCTTTCTCTTTAAAAAGATACTATTCCATCATCATTTACATGGTGAATAGTAAAATAGAGCGAATACTCTCTTTAAAAAGTATGCATTAATCCTTAAAAACAAAAGAAAATGCTCTATCAATTGAGAGTTAAAATATTCATAAACAGCTTTGGTGGATGGATGACAACTCCTTTGTACAACTACTTAAAGACAAAAATATAAACAAATTAAAAAGTAATGTTTTCTTGTTTTTGACATTTGCTTTTATTTGATTAACTGCCATCTATTCATTGAATTTATATATTTTTTATCTACAAATGTTTCCAAGATTTTTCTCATTTTCCTATTGATATTTCTCTATGATTTCTAAAAGCTCTTTGCATAGATATTATCCATTCTTCAGCAGTGGTAAATTTAACTTTGAATTTCAATTGGTCTTTCCATTTTGACACAGATTTACTTTACAGTGGAGTCTAGCCATTTAACTTGGCTTTTTCCAGATAATCAAGACAAAGGTCTTAGAATCACTTGTTTTTCTACATAGAATTGGTTTGAAACCTTCACTTTTCTCAGTTTCTTAAATCAAATGAAGTGTATGTCCTGGTGATGTTATTCACACTCTCTTTTCTTTTTCCTTTTTATTTTTGAGTGCTCTAATTTTTGCACACGAATACTACACTAGACTTTTTTGCCGGTCTGTTGTGGAGCTTGAACTCAGGGCCCAGGCACTGGGCTCAAGGTTAACACTCTAACACTTTGAACCATAGCTCTGCTACTGGGTTTTTGCATGGTTAGTTGATGATAAGAGACGCTTGGAGACTTCTTCCTCAGCTTGCTTCCAATTACAGTCCTCAAGTTTCAGTCTCTACGTAGCTAGGATTACATGCATGAACCACCTCTTGCTGAGTTAGACATACTTTTTGATGTTTTAAACAAGAAGGATCAATTTAGTTTCAACCTGTATTGTCATTTAATTTTAGAAATATAAAGATTAAAAATAATAAGACTGGGCATGGAGTCACAAACCTACAATCTCAGCCACTTGGGAAATGCAGATTGAGAAGATCAGAGTTCAAAACCAGCCTAGGCAAAAAGTTAGCAAGAGAGCAAGGGACAAAAGGTTCATGCCTATAATCTTTACACCAGAAAGTTGGGATCTCGCTCACAGCTAGACTGAGAAAAAATGTCAAGTAGACTCTGCCTCCAAAATAACTCTAAAAAAGGCAAGGGCAGAGCATGCATGATAAAGGATAAGCAGAGTGAATGAGCATATGACCTAAACAGGCTCAAGGTTGTGAGTTCAAGCCTCAGTGCCACTGTAAAGAAAAAAGACTTGCTAAATGAAAGGACTTCAAGGATATAGAAAACAAAAGCCATATAATGAATGATTGTTGTCCTTAATGTACTATTTTATCTCTCATCTCTTTTGCTCTCCCTTGGTTATCTCATATTGTTACAGTATCTCACTTTGTTATCTGATATATCGGATATATTTGTATTTGGTTATTTGAAATTGGATAGGGAAGGGGGAAAACAACATGAGTGGGGGGGGGATGTGGGAGGGAAATGGGGACCAAGACACGAGAAAGGGTATCAATGTATGTGAAGTAATTCATCTTCTATCTGGTGAATATAATGTAACCCTTCTATTAATTACAATAAAAATATATAAAAAAGAAAAAAGTCTCCCATAATGCACCTACATAATCTCAAGCCTGGCTGCAAGTGGTAATAGAAGGATCTAGCATAAAAATTGAAAGCCAGGCACTTGTGACTCACACCTGTAAGCCTAACTACTCATGAGGCTAAGATCTGAAGATTATGGTTCAAGGCTAGCCTGGGCAAGAAAGTCCATGAGATTCTTATCTCCAATCAACCACCAGAAAACTGGAAATGAAGCTGTGGCTTAAAGTGAAAGAGTGCTAGCCTTGACTGAAAAAGATCAGGGACAGTACCCAGGCACTGAGTTCAAGACCCATGGCTGACAACAACAGCAACATCAACAACAAAGTGAGAACCTGATGGAAAAATAAAAAAAAATAAGACAAAAATAGAGCAATGAATAAATGAATAAAATCCAGAGTTAGGTCAGATGGGTGAGGTAAAGTGCAGGATTTGTGGGGTAGGCTTTGTGGGGGTCTTGAAGTAGACAGCTGCAGAAGCAGGAGATGCTTTTGATAAAAGGTAAGTTCTGATAAGAAAACTAGAGTGAACATGCCTCTGAGAGAGCACAACATTAGGACATTTTTGTGACGTATTTGACATTACCATCCAGTCATGTTTTTCCTTTTCCAGGCGGTAGGCTACATCATGTGTTAATTTTTTTGCATATGACTTGTACAAATGTGATGTATTAAAGGTCACCTCAATGTCATTTGCTTCCTTACGATAAATGGCTTGTACATCAAAAGGTGCTTCAGGTTTAACTGGCAAGAAAAGAAAATAAAGTCTATTTATCAAGCCATCAATGAAATAATGATAACTTATTCAATCTGTGTATTCTGAAAATCATTCAATTCATTCTTTCTATCATTCCAATCCACAAACTACACAGAGAGCTATCTGTTTTTCTTTTTCTTAGGTTCAAGATCCAGAAAAACTACATGTAGTAGCTCATACTTGTAATGATTGATACTCAGAATCAGGAGGAACGTAGTTTGAGGCCAGCCTGGGCATAAAGTTCAACAGTCTCTATCTTAACCAATATCAATCTCGGTCTCTCATCCCAACTACATAGGAAGCATAAATGAGAGGATTAAGTTCTACACCAATGAGGAAAATAACCAAGACCTGAATCAAGAAATAAGGAAAATATAAGGGGCTGGGAGTATAGCTCAGTGGTAGAGAGCTTGCCTATTAATGCTATGTCCCCTAGCTCAAACTCCAGTAAAACACACACACACACACACACACACACACACACACACACACACACACCTCAGACCATTATTTTATAATCCACCTTTCAGCTTACGGAGCCCTCTGAGGGATGTGGATAGAAATAACTGCACTGGCTCCAGTTTTGGCCCAGAATCATAACCATAAATTCTTAGGTTTACTGACTCCTTTCACTTCTTGAGGTCTATGTTGAAGACAGTGGACCAGAGGAGGGAGGGTGAAGGAAGGTCCTTTTGGTTGGTGCTTCACCATCCAAAAGCTAGTTAACATCCATTTTGTCTTTGATATGATTTAAGAAATGAACTTGAGTTGCTAAATGTTTTGAGTTAATTTTACACTAAAACACACTTATTTGCCTTTGAAGTACTAGAGAACTTGTTAGCAACTAACTCCAATGCAGTGGTATTTCAATCAAAACTTTAGGTTTCATTCTTCCAATAAACAAGGCAATGGCTGCAGAGATAGGCATCTCATCTCTGCTGCACGGAAGTGAAGGGTCTATATTGTAACTCCCTGCTTGCAGGTCTTCAAAGGGTCTTTTCTGAGACCCTCAGCTACATTAACCCTTAACTCTTCATGGGCCTCCCTTCTTCTGCCTGCCTTCCTCACAAAGTTGTTGGCACTTAAGACTAACTATGGGGGGGGCAGGGATATTTCCTGGCAGAGCAAACCCAGAAAATTGTATTGGCTTCCTAGGGAAGTATCTATAGAGTCTATCTCCCTACTTTAATTGGAGATTTCTCAGTCCTGGTCTTGGTAACTCCTTTATCATAGTCTGGAAAGTAATCTATCACATAGACCTACATCTACAGTAAATGAGGAAAAGTTGCTCCTTCCTCAAGCAACATTAAAAATTAATATACCCTCATATCATCTAAATGATTACATCAGTCTACCTTGTCCCAGATGAAGGGGAAGACCAGAAACTTCCTGTACAATCTTACTGCGTGGAGGTATCTAGGGAAAGGGGAGAAAGTGAGCAGGTGGTACCAGTGCGGGTTGGAGGGCTCTGGCTCTGGGATCCATCCAGGAGCATCCAGTTAAAATTCTATTAAATGGTAACCCAAAGCATGAAATGTTACTTAGCAGTTAGCAGAGTATACTACTAGACCTCTTCCACAGCAACCCATGCTACCACAGAGTATGGTCTCAGCCTCTCCCCATTGCCTTTCAGATGAGAAGTTCATGGCCATAGCCTGCTGATGAGGATGAGAATATGGGTCTGTATGAGCCCTGGGTACATGAGCTCGGGATTGGCTATCACGTAGTGTCCCCTGAGACATGTACAGGGACTGTGAGCATTCCCATGGATGCAGGGCTTATTTGCCATTGTGGGTTTGTAGGAGAAGGAACCCTCCCCTAATGTTCCAGCCCTACTCTTTGAAGAAATAACTATCTATCCTTCTCTACTTACACACAGAGAAGTGAATGTAACTGTTCAGTGTAAATGATGAGCTTTCAGTGTGATGGCTCTGTGTATAGACTGGGGATATATCCAGAAATGCTGAGTCTTCAAAATTGAGTTTGCTCATGACCTCACTCACGGATATTCTTCAGTGTGACTGAACATAAGTTCCTCTATAGCTAACATGTACAATCTAATGTTTCTTTCTTCCCATATCAAGGTCATCATTCACACATGAGACCTCTGCTTTTATTCTTCATTTCATGAACTGTTTCTCACTCTTTCTGATCGCTAATGAGAATTGTTCTTACTTTTAATTTTTGTTTGAAATTCTGCAAAGAGGTTGAAAACAGGGAAAGAATCATATTTAAAACTAGCAAAAGAGGGGGGAGGGAAATGGGGACCAAGACATGAGAAAGGGTATCAATGTATGTGAATTAATGCACCTTCTGTCTGGTGAATATAATGTAACCCTTCTATTAATTACAATAAAAATGTATGAAAAAAACTAGCAAAAGAAAGTACCTATTCAACCATTTTGAGTAGTTATGCCACCAATAAAAAATTTATTATATATGTCCAATAAAGTCAGTTATTCTTCCATTGTACTAATTCAAATGACCATTTTGATTGAATTGTAATTGTTGTCATTCACTTTCAGCAAAGTATAATGTTTACATTTTGGGTCGCATCAGATTAGGTCATGCTTCATGCCTCACTTATTCTCATAAAGGTATGACATTTTATCTGTCAAGTTAATTGTGCTATGGTGCTTCATTGTCTGGCTGAGTGTCAACTTAAAATAATTTTAGAATGATTAAAATTTGAATTAGTAGACTTAGTGTGAAGCGGGTCACTTTTCATAATGCAATGAATTCAGCTGATTAGTAGGTGATAAGAACAACGCCTTGAGGTTGTTGTTCCTTGAAGAAACATGCTGGTTCAAAAAATTCAGTAAAGAAGATCTTCATTATATTTCTGTCCTACAATGTTTGGATTCAAGATTACAATGCTTGGAGCTTCCTAACATTCATTCACAATTTCCAGGCTTCTAGCTTACCCTACAAATGTCAAATTTCTAGCCTTCACAATCATATGAGGCAAAATAAATATGGGTTTCCAGTCATTTCACCTACCTACTATATATGTCTATCTGTCTATCTATCTATCCATCTATCTGTCTAGCTATTATCTATCTATCTATCTATCTATCTATCTATCTATCTATCTACCTATCTATCATCTCCATCCTATTAGTTCTCTTTCTTCTGGACAGCTCTAATAGGGGAAGTGTATTTTAAAATAGTTTGACAATTTAGCCAAACACACAGAAGATGGTGCAAATATGGGCAGAAAACTAAAAGGAATTCAAGAAAAGGTAGGACGAAGAAGGAAAGAACTTGCATGAATAAATGGCAAGAGGCTCATTTCCAGTTAGATATCATATCAATCTGGTGTAGTGTGTAGCTGTTAAACACATAGCTTAGTTTAATTCTCTCACAGTAGGAATTAATAATATAAGAATCTATATGTTAAAATGGTATCAGATAATTTAATATTTTCTATTGCAAATTGTTTCCAAGACCTGCTTGCCTTTAATGCACAGAATATTGAAACACAGAGCCAGCAACAGATATCCAGATCATGACAAACATGCCCCTCCAACATCTCTTACCTATTTTGACTATGTTGAATGTTTTGCAGTATATGCTTTTTTCTCCAAGCTTCACACATATTTCACTCTCACCAATCAGTAAGAATTGGTCTGTCTTGAGGAAATATATCTCTTGCATTTTATTAAGACTCAAACATTTTGCATAGATCAGAGCTCCACTGTAGAAACAAAAAAAGAGTCTATCTTGATTCTGTAGAAGTTGCATATGCCAGTAGTAGAACCACATGACTATGTTAGCTGTATGGCTTACACTTCAAAATTCATAATAAAACCTCTTCACAGATAAAAAAATAAAACCAGGAGGACCAATGCTCAATCCAATCAAATCCATTTGTGAGACTATTTTTTTTTTGCCAGTCCTGAGTTTGAGCTCAGGGCCTGAGCACAGTCCTTGGTCTTTCTCAAGGTAGAGCTCTACCATTTGAGCCATACCACCACTTCTAGCTTTTTTCTATGCATATGGTACCAAGGAATCAAACCCAGGTCTTAGTGCATGCTAGGCAAGCACTCTACCACTAGGCCAAACTCCTGGCCCTTCAGACCCATTTGTATAAAATCTGGTAATTAATATTATACTGAGGTGTAATTGTGAGCATTAATTATTTTCTAAGATCAGAATAAGAATGATCCACTTTCTACATTTCTACTCAACAGCATAGTTTATAAGAAAAGAGAAATAAACAAAGATATTCAGATTAGCAAGGAAGAAAAAGTTCATTTTTTATTTATAGAGCATGTCACTGTTTACAGAAAAAATTATAAAGTAGCCCCAATATAACTCCAATATGACATTACCCAAAAGTAAATTTTATTTCTATTACTGGCATAAAGATTGACCAGTACAAAAATAGACTTGTATAGTAGACTGCAATATGTAAATGTGAGGTTAACTGACTTTAAAATAGCACCTTAGTAAGTTTAATGAGAAAAAAGAAAGTCTTTTCAGTTAAATTTTCTTGAAAGGAATGGAAAATAGAAACCTTAAATTTCACAGTTATACAGAGACTATAGCTCTAGATGTAAAAATTTAGAAGTATAATATATTGAGAAGAAAGCAGGAAAATAATTTCAGTAGCTTTCTGGAGTGAAATTTGTCTGCATCTTCTCAAAAATTCTAAAACTATAAAATATAGGTTTAGTAAGGTTTATAGGGATAGTAAGTAGAATCTAAAATGCTATTTCTTAGCTCATTTCTAGTTTTTTTTTTTAACAGAAGCCATTTGAACAGGCTTTATTTGGTTTTCACTCAAGCTGTTAAATGAAATGAGCACATAAATACAGCACATAAAATATCCCTGTGATGCTAAACCAGGGTTTAGGCTTCTCATGAAACTATTCAGACAGAAACCAAGGGAAGTCATAGGTAAGACCATAAAACAAATCCTAAGTAGTGATCATTTTTATTTTTTTATAGAATGTAATTAATGAACAATGTGCCAAAAAAGATGATATAGCTATTTTGTGGTCCTGGGTAAGGGTCTTGAAAACTCTAGCTCCCCTAGTGGAGGGAGATAAAGTTAACCCAGAAGAGTAGAGCAAGTAGCCTTTTGTGCTACTATCTCTCATTTTGTGTGTTTGGTGCGTAGCATTCCTGTGAGTAATCCTGACTGATTCAACTCGGTTCAGCTAAATCAACTCACTTCATTGTCAACGGTATATTGCCTAACTTAGGAATATTCCAGTGCTCTTAACAATAGCTACTCCTCTGTGCTTATAGGATAATTGAAATGTGGTGGATCCAAGAAGCAACATGACCTACACATTTTGAACTATACACAACACCTGTAAAAAAGAGGTAAAAACATCTCAATATTTATGTTCACTTGACTACATGTTGAAATGATTGGGCTATATTGGGTTTAAATATGGTTAAAGTTGATTTTATTATTACTTTTCTTTCTTGTTTAAAACTCAGCTACAGAAAATACAAAATTGCCTATGTGCTTTAAGATTTGTGCATTGCATTATTTTTCTATCAGACAGCTATTCTATGAGATTGTGGGGTGGGTGAAACTATCACACATTGAACAATTTGGTCATGTAAGGCTTTCTTGGGGTGTCAAACTTAAGGTAGAACTGCTCCAATCTTAAGCCGGGGGAGGGTGGGAGGGAAATGGGGACCATGTCATGAAAATGGGTATCAATGTTTGTGAAGTTATGCACCTTCTATCTGGTGAATATAATGTAACCCTTCTATTAATCCCAATAAAAAAATTGAAAAAAAAACTCCTCCTATCTTGTGTAGTTCAGTAGATGAGATTCATTTCTTTTATTGGTGAAAACAGAAACTTACATGGAAATAAGTAATGACAACAAAAACAAAATCGTCCCTAAAAGTCTTATTAGTTTAATTCCTCAAGTGTCCCTGGAAAAATGAAACTTCAAAGTTCTGAATGATTTGGAGTGTTAGGGGAATTGACTGTCTCAAGGACTAAATCAATACTTGGGCAATAACAAGTTAAGCCTGGAAGTTCTGGGTGTGGTCTGTGACTATGGTGGAAATGATTAAAAACAACTGACAGATGTGAAGTGGTATTGCAAGTGGTTGTGGTTCCCCCAAGAATTAAGTAGCTGACAGAATTAAGTAGCATTTATAGATACCATTGCCAGATATTCATTCCATGAACTCCAATGTAACATAGTTGCTATGAAGAAAGCTTAAATAACCCCTGGGTCACAGAGTTAGTTCAGTTATTCTATTGCGATTCCATACTATGCAGCTCCTTCTAGATGTCACCGCATATGGCTAGAGCTTTGGTGAATGAAATTAGGACCCCTAGCAAGTATAAGTGAATGTATTTTGATAGACAACCTGTTTCTCTTGCTCCCCCAACATCCTCACACAATAGGTCCTAAGGCCAGAATCAGTATTTAAATCTAATTGTATCTGTTAATTTAGTCACTTGGTATACTGGGCAACCCAATTCTATGAGTCTGGTTAATCTAAATCTAAATTCACCCTTGAGATTTGCAAACAGCATTAGCTGTAACTGTTTTTTGGCCTGGTAAGCTGGTGGTCATGCTAAGGTAAGATAATACATCATCACTTTTTTCTTGCCAGTCCTGGGGCTTGAATTCAGGGCCTGAGCACTGTCCTTGGGATTTTTCCTCAATGCCAGCACTCTGCTACTTGAGTCACAGCACCACTTCTGGCTTTTTCTATGTATGTAGTACCGAAGAATGGAATCCAGGTCTTGGTGCATGCTAGGCAAGCACTCTACCAGTAGGCCAACCTCTGGGCCCCCACTCATCACTTTTTAATAGTCAGCAATTGGTATCTATTGGTCTAATCTATACAACTTCACCAGCAAGCACTGTTTTCAGGTGATTCTAATTCATTTTTATACATTTATATTAATAGAAAACAAAAGCACCAAAAGGTTAGTTTTATTGTAGAATAAAAAGGTCAAATTTGACTAGCAAATAACAGCATCATGGAATTGAATTACTAGTTCTAAATGCAAAGACAATCAGTTGCTTCTTTTGAACTCAGGAGGCCCATGAATTTCCTAGCCAAAATGTAAATAATTTCTTATACAAGTGATGGTTTTCTAGAAGAATTTTGATCTACTAAGTTCGTTTCACCTATGTTTTAAGAAAACCCCTTTCCAAGTGGAAATATCTGAATCCATTTGAGAACTCCAAATGGAAGCTGTGGGAAGATGGTAGCATGACATACAAAATCAAGACACTTGCTCATAAAAATAGGGATATGTATTCAATTGAGCAGGAAGTGGTCAAATACCCTGTGAACAAAGTGAACAGAAAGGTCAACCTTGGCCTCATCAAGACAAACCACAGTGAGTGTTCATGACTGTCTACCAATAAGATAGTTCCCAAAACTAAATCATTGTGTGGGAATGATTTTCTTTCTTTTCTCATGAAATTGAGCACATTGTTTGAATGAGTTGCTTGGATGGTTTAGTATATTCTAGTTGGGCCATTTGTAGGCTATTGTTCTATGTGGCAAGTGTGTTACACAACTGAACTAGCAGACACTGAGTCTGAAGGCTTATGAGTCTGCTAGCAGACTCAGTGTCTGCTAGTTCGACAATGGTCAAATCCAATATTACTGGGTGAATAGCCAATATGTGAGGCAATAAAAACCTTGCATTGAATAGACGCAGGAAGCTCCTGTAAATTAAATAAAATCAACTGGGGGGCATTGGCATTTGGCTGGAAGGAAGGACAAAGGAAGTCAAATACAATTTAAATAAATTATTTGCAACTATGAAACCTGTTAGGGATATTATTTGAGGGTGGTACTTACTGGAATACAGTATGGAGGTGTAGCAATAAAATCTCCCCTGTCTAGCCAATATAAGCTAATATAAATAAATAAATAAATATTGAATGAATGAACCAATGCATGAATCCAGGGCTTCTCAGGACTAAGAAATAGTGAAGACTCGCATCAGCATCCTGGTTTTAAGATCTCTTTTACTACTATCTTGACATATTTTCTTCATTAGGAAACTAGTGAAAAATGAGGTCATCTGATATGAATTTGGAGATAGACACAAGTCAAATTTTATGTGCAAGGATCCATTTTTCAAGGTACTAGAGATAATAATCTTGCAACAAGACATGACTTGTAGGAAAAGGAGAAGATAAAGCTTCCTGAGCTCTTTACCAACTCTAAAACCAAATACTTCCTTTTTTTCTGCCTTTGCCTTTTCTGAAGGCTTATGATCCAGTGACCCAATTTAATTCCGGTAGATTTTGGAAAAGTTTACATTGGGTAACTGATCTATAGTCAAAGAGCTTCAAGAGGGTATAAGATACAATTGCATAGATTATGAATTAATGTATCATCTTTATTATTCATTACACATTAGTTGATTATTCTAAGTGCTTTTCATGTGTTGAGTTAATTAACTCAACTTATGTAATCAATCATCTCATTTTATAAGAGAGGAATTAGGGACAGTCACATTATTGCAGCTTGGGAAGGAAATAAGAATGAGTGTATGGATTAGAAATCAGCCAATTTTTAAATGGGAAAAATGATCAGAAATGTAACAGAGTTCCTTTCAATAATATCAGTTTCTTTATGGGATTACTATTTTGATAGTAGCAATACATAAGTCTTTTGCTTTTCTGAAAAACAAATCAGTCAATTTTACTGAAAAACAATCTGAGCCCACTAGATTGCCCCATATCAGGTAAAGATTCTTTTGAGAGGACAGTTATAAGAGAATCAAAGTTTAAATTCTCTTATGAAGTTGGGAGGGATGTGCTAAAAACTGTAGCACAATTGAGACCTGGAGACCTCACAGATGAACGGTGAGAGTTGCTTTGATGTAGTCCTTTGGCCGGGACACAGTTTTAACACTTGATACCTTAGCTAAATATTCTTTCTTTTGCAGGTACTAAAAGGGGCACGTGTACAAAGACACAGAAGATTTTTTTTTTTCTCAGCACCAAAGAAACTGTATTCCTCACCATATTTCCATTTTCAGATTGGTGCTGTTGACGTCTGGGTCGTTGAAAGCACAAGTCAGTGAGTGCTGAAGTCCATACACTTCCAGCTGACTGTAGCACCAGAAAGAGTAGTCATCCAGCTCTGCGTCTTCCAGGTCTCCTAGGGAGGATCAAACAGGTTGCTGTGACTGAGAAGCCTACAAACGTTCCTTTTCACCACTGTTTGGAGTTTTGTCTTGGGAATTTCTACCAATCCTATGCAACAGAATGCTGATACCAGGATGGTAGTTCAAAACCAGCCCGGAAGGGAAAGTATGTGATACTCTTGTCTCTGATCAAACATAGAAAAAGCTGGAAGTGGTGCTATAGCTCAAGTGGTAGAGTACTGGCCATGAGCCAAAGGAGCTTAGGGACAGTGCTCAGGCCCAGAGTTCAAAGCCCAGGACTGACAAAAATAAATAAATAAATAAGCAAAATTGTTAGATATAACAATATAAGTTTTAAAAAGATATTTTAAGCACAGTGACATGATTTTTGAAGACTTCTTCCTACTGAATGAAATTAGATGAATAGCAATTCAAATGGCTTAGAATTTTACAAAATATCCTTTTAGTATTTTGATCATCTTTGTGATTATCAGTGAGCTAACTTTTCCTTCACCCAACAACTATTGTTGTTTGTGAATTCCTTATACCCTCACTGGAAAGTGTTTTGATGTTATTATATGGTTACAATCACTATTACAAACTAATAAAAACTGCTGCAAATTTAAAGGCTGAAGCAAATATTTAGTCTTAAAATTTATATATTATTTCCTTTGAAAAGTAGTATGATTATCAGAAAGAGATGGAGAAATTATAGTATATCAATGTACAATAAGTTTTCTAAAGTTCTTGCATGGCAAATCTGAGGAAACATTTTGCATGAAGGAATGCTCATCTTTCACAAAGTGACTCACACATGCTCACTGTGAAAAATATCCTTTCTAACAATTCCCTTAATGAGAAAAATGCATGAGTTTTCTGTCATGATAACTGCTAAGTAAACTGACTCAAAACATGTAAGCTGAGGAAACATGACTAAGGAAATACAGCTCAAAATATCTAAGCTGAGTCATTAGACTGATGTATTGGTATTGTCTATAATGAAAATTATATAGACATCTACATACAATATTAGATAGCTAGATGGATAGACACAGAGGAAGAGAGAGAATGACAGAGACAGAAAGAGGAGTGAGACACAGAGAGAGACAGAGAGAGAGAGAGAGAGAGAGAGAGAGAGAGAGAGAGAGAGAGAGAGAGAGAGAGAGAGAGAGAGAGAGAGAGAGGTGGAGAGAGAGGGGGAGAGAGAGAGGTGGAGAGAGAGGGGGAGAGAGAGAGAGAGAGTCTGTCTCTGTATATAGCCCAAGCTCACCTTGAAATCACTATATAGACCGGGTTGGTGCTGAACTTGCTATCTTTCTGCCTTAGCCTCCTGAGTGCTAGAATTACAAGCAAATGCAACCATGCCTACCTATCTCAGGAAATTAGTTTTTTACTTTTCAACTGAAAAATCTTCATTTGGAAGAAGGAATAATTAAAGTCCAAGTATCCATGTGATCCTGCACATTGCTTTTGTCTAGAATTGTATTTTAATAATTTAATATATTTGCTAAGGAGTGAATATTTGTTTCCAGAAAGCAGACATTCCAAGAATTCCAAAGAATGTTATCATTATGCATGATGACGTTTTCAATATGGAGATGATGCATGTATTTCAATGAGACAACTCATTCAGAACTCTACTGAGCTACTTACTAAAAATCTGAGATGAATCTGGCAGGCTTATGGGATTTTGAAGAATTCTCCACACATTAATTAAGTGACTATTATATTCTAGACACTGATTTCGGTGCTAAGGATATAGCAACAGTTAGTGTGACCAAAGCTGCTGTTTCTTGAACATTATCATGTAAGATATTTTGGAATCACTTAAGACAAAAATTAGATGAATTTCTGGACAACATAAAATTACCTTAGAAACTTTTCCAACAAGACTAATTATATCATCTAGATGTGTGTACAGTCAACATTTGAGAGTTGCATATTGAGAATCTAATTCAGTCCTTGACAATTCTCACAGTAATATCCCCTATTCACTGTCCTGGTAGTTTATGTATTTACATAGTGAATAAATAGATGTTAAGTTCTTGGGCTCCATTCATAGCCAAGTGCCAAATTCAGGTCTGTTCAGGAACTGAACAGTCTAAGAACTAAGGAACCTGAAGCATATATTAGAAATAATTTCAAATCCTTAAAAAAGAAAAGCTAGAAATGACTCACCATTCTGTGCATAGCCACTCTCTCCAGAAACAGCTTGAAGTAAATAGAAAACTATGCCCAAAACTGTACCTGGAATCATCATTCTGAGAGATCAAGAGGGAACAAGAGAGAGAAAGAGAGAGACGAGAGAGCAGAAGTGTAAGACTGAATGTATGAATGAGAGAGAGAGAGAGAGAGAGAGAGAGAGAGAGAGAGAGAGAGAGAGAGAGAGAGAGAGAGAGAGTCTACAGCTCTAAACTTACTTGATCACAGACAGGGAGAAGTATATATATATACAGCATTACAAAAGCAAGTGCCAGAAACAGGAAGTCTGAAAGTATTGTTTCTGTAAGCGGAGGCAGAGGAAATTAACTTAACAGACAAAATATTTTAAATTATTGTACCTCACTGATATTCCTTAAACTTACAGGGCCAACTTCACAGTTAGTAGATTACATGTGAAAGCTCAAACAATATTCAGCCCCATTTGAAAGGATCAAAAGACAAAGATCTAAATTTATGAATTTAGTCAACTGACTGTATGGAGGTTGTTTTAAAAAAAGATTCTAGGCTTTATGAAATGTAATGGGGTGTAGGTTTATTGAAGGTTTAAGTAGCTTTTTTTCTAACCCCTCATGACCAGTAGCTTTTATGTTTCATTCCTCATTATCCCTAATACTTGTCTATATCTCATTACTCATAGTAGGCAGTTTGAATTATTTGATTAATTCGGACCTTGGCAAAAGTTGGGGTCTAGGAACCTTGGTTTGTTTGTAGTCTGCAGTGGTCTTCATGCTGCAGTGGCAGAGGTGCATAAATTCATAAAAACACTACCAGTGGACTCTGTAGAAAAAGTCTGCCAAGTTCTTGTTTTAAGCACAAAACATTGATCAAGATGTGCTGTGCTCACAAACATGTTGACTTGAAACCCCTCTGTACAAGTACTTAAAGATAATTTAAAAATAAAAGCAAAAGAGTTGTTACTAGTGTATTTTAAACAGGATTCTACTTGGGAAACTTATCAGAATACCTTCTTATATAGGAATATACATAATATTGAGATACCTTCTTATATAGAAAAGAACAAAAAATGACCATATAATTTGGACAGTCCTTGAACTTGTGTGTGAATCAAAATTGCTCCCACTAAGGCCTCCACATTTGGGAATATAGGAACATATTAATGTAATATATATTGAAAACCCTTTTTGGTAACTGCTACATTTTTTTTTCTTTAAGGCCAGAATCAGGATTTCCTATTAGGTTTCTTATAGTTCTGTCATCCAAGGATAAACAATGCCTCCTGTAAGATGTAACTTCTGCTCAAGTCTTTAAAGGAATCATTTAACTTGGGTTCAGGCCATGAAACAGCCATCTCATTCTCCACGGGCTCTCTTGGCAAGATGCAGACAGGCTGTGAGGACGAGATGATGAGCATACAGCAGCTGAGCAGACAAGAGAATTATGAACTTCTATTTTATTTCCTGTCATTAGGTTGGATGGATCTTATGAGCCTGTGAAAATGGCTTAAAATGAGCAGATGAACAGTCAAATCTGTGATTGAAGTCAATCAGTGTCTCTGGAAGGTGAATGAATTAGCTTGTCTCATCATGATAGCTATTTATGGCTATCTAATAAAGTTATAAGAGAAGAGATTGGGTGTTTGTTTTGGTCTCTAGAAACTTCTACTGAGTTTTGGGAGAGTCTTGGGGATAGATAAGTCTGCACCAGGTATAACACCCCAAGGGAGTAATTGCCCAAGGGTGATTTGGAGCAAAAAGCCAACTGAATGGTATTCTGTCCTTTTCATCTGTCTTTTGGCATTTTTGCTTCCCTACCAAAAAACCCAAATGTGCCTTCTATGATAATTTTTGTCCTCATTCCTGAAGCTTTGTTAAACCTTATTCATTCAAAAAAACCTTTTATGCAGAATAGTCTTTCAAGAAAGCTATAATTGTATATTCCCTGAACTAGCACATTTTGAATGAGAAATCACAGATTACATCTGCCCACTAGCCTGAATTTCACGAGCTGTTCACATATGATCACTTTTTGAGTGAGTAATTGGATCATGTCTCTTTAAATTCTCTTGTTTATCTTTTAAGTGGACTATCATTTCGATTGTATCTCTTTCCTTCAGTTGTGAAGAAGTAAAAGAACAAAGTCAAGTCACAATATTTTGGTACAGCCTGTGCTAGTTTGCTCAGGGGATTTCCACTGGTAGGTTTACCCTCTTTGGGTGTGGTAGAAGGGAAAAAAGACCTGAGAGACAGAGACCCAAATAAAGCAGAGGGATCTCAAAGAAAAGACTCAACAGTCCTTGTAGGAGTTGTGGGAAGTTGAATAGTCCCTTATCTTTCTAACTTGGGTCCAAGTAATTCCTTGAAATGGACAAAAGGCCCAGGAAGAGCCCAAAGAGTTGAGCAAGAACTCTCTTGCTGGAACTATTCTCCAGAGAAGACAATTACTGTATCATTTTGTTATTATCATTCTCAAGACAGAAGGCAGAAGAAAAGAGAATGTGGCAGACCCTGCCCCTTAGGGGAGCCCGCACTGTAACACCAGCATTGAAACCTGGGACTGTGGCCAAGCAGGTCTTTGAGTATTGGAGTGTACTTGGACCATTTGACTTCTCTTCCTCTCCTTGCTACCTTCTCCCCTCCTTCTTTACTTTTATGACTTCCTATGATGTGGCAAAAATCATTGTTTTTCATAGGTAAGCCCAATATTCATCTATCTCATAAGACACCCTCTCAGGTGATATGCTGAGAGGCTGATAGGCTATCAGCCTGTCTTGCTTTCTTTTGTAATTTTATAATTTTTCGGTCATCTATGAACCTTATAAAACCTATACAATGCCTTTTTTCTTCTATTTTACATTGCGAGAGGTTAAATTGTGTTCATATACGATTATTAGAGCCATGGACTTGAACTCGTTGAATACTCAGTGATATTTCACATCCTAGAATGCTGTGTGTTAATTCTGTACTTGATTCTGTTGTTGTTTTTAACTGAAAATGTAGCCTGTCATTCATTGTTATTGTTTTTTTTTTCCAGGCAAGAAGAAAAAGTTTTCTGAGAAAATTCAGGCTGAGTATCTTAATTCCTACTATGTTTACTTACTTAGACTCATCTCTTTGGGACAGACACTCCATTTCTATACTTCGGTAACTAGAATGAAGTAAATACTCCTGTGCCAGTTCTCAGCATCTCTAGGAAATGAACTGTTGTTTGAGAAAAAGCAGCTCCCATTTGTCTGATTTTATTGTATATGTCCCATTTTCAGAGTTAACTTACATCACTGCAAAATAACCCCTCATTTGCAATTCATATTCATGAACAATTCTCTATGACAAGGTGTTGAATTCAACATTTCTTGGTTATTTTCTTCCTTCCCATTGGTTTTGTTACATATTTGAAATAACAGTTGGGCTGACAGGAATCTGTGGATATTCTATTTTGAATTTCTTTTTCTTTTTCTTTGGCTGATGTGAGTTGATATTTTTAATCAAGTTGGAGAAGTCAAAATTGGGTAATAAGGCCCATCCCGAAATTTCCTTCTCTGTCTTTATCACTCATTCTTCCATTTTCCCACAGTAGCCAATCTCAGTGCCCCTGCTCTGGCTTTGCTACGTTTCTTTATACAGATACGCCTTGAAGACATTCCAAATACCACACAGCCAGTTCTTAGATGAATTCTTATAAAATAGTCCATTTTCATTTGGCAATTTGTACACAACGAGCATGATTTCAGTCACTCACTTTGAACTTGCAACTTGAAGGACAAAAGGCAAACAACCACCACGAAAATGACAGGCAGGGTGTGTGGGAACAGAACTACCTGGGCCTGAATGCAATACGGGTCCAAATATTCAGGAAGACCCAAATCACATTCTATGAAATCTATATGAATTGTATCCTCCTACTAACAACTTACCCTCCTTAATTAATGAGTTCTTTTCCCAAGGCAAGAGGATCTTGGGCATCTGCTGTCTTCTGGAGGCAGAGAAAGGCCTTCTCAGTGGAGGGAATGATTATTCTAAGAGCCATGGCAAAAGAAATGTGGAAAACTCCCCAGGGTGTTCAGTAGGTGAGGATGGCTGAAAGCAAACCCAGTGTTGTTCTAGTCTGAGATGAGCTGCTGACTAAGTATACGCTGACTAAGTCCTTTGGGCTCTCAAGGGAATCCTAGCATCTTGAAGTTTCATTTCTAGATTCACACGCTTTCCTTCTTGTGATCTTTTTTTGTTTTTCATTTCCCTTTCCACCTTACGTTACATGTTTAGTCCCACATTTTACTGTTCTTTCTGCTCAAGTTGGGCAAAGATTGAAATGTCACCATTGTTTTGCTTTATTTTTGCTGGTCCTGGGGCTTGAACTCAAGGCCTGGGCACTTGTCCTTGGGCGCTTTTTGCTCAAGACTATCAGTCTACCACTTGAGTTACAGCATCACATCTGGCTTTTTCTGTGTATGTGATACCAAGGAATGGAACCCAGGATTTCATGCATGCTAGATGAACACGCTACCTCTAGGCTATGTTCCCGGCCCCTGTCTTGCCTTTATAATACATTATTCTCCATCCCTTGGTGAAAAAAATATTAAGGTTTTAAATACCAACATTTTGTTCTTTGCTAATGATGTCCTACCAGAAAGTGAGTGTTTCGATTTCAGGATATATCTAAATGTGAGCCATAGGGATGATTCTTGAGGAAACTGATATTTCTTCTGGCAAATACTGAATCACAGCACTATGGTGGATGGCTGCAACAAGCATGGCCTGTGTCCCGTGCACTGTCTTCCTTCTTCCTTTCAGGTTCTGGGTAATAGGAAGGTCAGGCAGCATATCTTACCATGGCTGGGGAAACAGTCTCACTTCATGACCGGTGCTGAGCCTCGATCCCTACTTCTGTAAAACATTTTCTGAGGGATCGCTACAAATTGTCATACTCATCTGGCAACCCAGACCTGCAGGAGAAGTGTCAGGACCTTTTGCCTTCAAAGCGCCTCCTGCCATTTTGAAACCTGGTGCTACTGTGCTAACAGTCTGCAAAACCAGCTCTGATATCCTATAATTTCCCAAGCTTACTATACAAAGTCAGTTTTGCTGTTGCTGTTGTTAGTTTTGTGGCTTGAACTCGGGACCTTGGCACTGACTGAACTCTTTTGCTCAAGGCTAGCAATCTACCACTTTGAGCCACAACACCACTTCCAGTTTTCTTGTGGTTCACTGGAGATTAGTCTCACAGACTTTCCTGCCCCCAGCAGATCCTCTGATCTCAGCCTCTTGAGTACCTAGGATTACAGGCTCCATCAGCACCCAACTGCAAAGTGAATGTGACCTTGAATGATACATGTATCCTTGAAACAGAAAGCACAAGCAATCTATCTGGTGCCATTATGAATAACAAAGGGCCATATTTTTAAGGTATAATTGTCACTTTCAGAAATTGTCCAAGAAAGCAACATAGTAGTATAGTCTAGAACAATAAACTCATGAGTAAATCTAAGGGTTTATTAGTTTAAGTATAGGCTTGCATTCATTTTTATCACTAGTCTCAGTTTCAGAACTAAATATAGGACTTCTTTTTGTTTTCTATCTATCTATCTATCTATCTATCTATCTATCTATCTATCTATCTATCTATCTGGGCTAAGCTGCTCAAACAAGGAAACCCAGATATGAATTTTATTTTATAATTTTTAAGTAGTTTTACAAAGGAGTTGCCATTCGACAAAGCATTTTATGAATAGAATGCATCTTGATCAGTGTTACCTTTTTCTTCATTCTCCCATCCCTTCCATTCCATCTCTTTCTTTAGCCTTCTTAATTTTGTGGGATATGCATTGAATGTTATGGCAGTATCCTCTCCTTCATTTTTTCATTTGTCTATTCCCCTCCTTTTGATGCCCTCCTTGTTTTGAGACATGCACACATTTGTTTTTAATATATCAGAAGGTTTTTCTTTCATACTAGATGATATTAGCTTCTTCAGTTAGACATCCAGTCTCTCATTTTCTAGGCAGTTGCCTTCATCTGTGTACTTGAGACTAGTTTCTCAGCAAAACAATCTGTCCCAACATTAAAAATAGGAAAGCACATACAAACAAGAAAGTAAAGAAAATTTGGCCAGAAAGTAGTTACCATATCTCCTCTGACTTCAAGGAAGGAAGAGAAATGGAGTTTGAAGAATTACTATGTGCTCAACTGGAACTGGACCTCTATTTGGAAAAGGAATAAAGAAATCAGGCACAGATGGTAGGAAAATAGCATATTTTGCAATAGCTGCCCACTCAGTGGTTCTGCAAGCACATGTATCGTGAAAAATGTGGGTAGCTGTGGCTAAATCCACCTGAGGAAGGACAGAGGTAGCATTTGACCTTGGAATTAAAGGGTGAAAAATGTCCTTTCATGTAGGTGAGTAGATCAAGATCTGGACAGAGTAGAGCTTGCACTTGACAAAGGAAGTTGTTGGATGTTCAGTATGTATACTGGAGCCATTTTCTTTTACATCTCTGATTCCAGAATGGTTTAAATATAATCAAAACTCTGAAACTAGTGTTCCAAACTTGGGCATTAAATGACACTCCTAAAACTCTTAAGTATAATGTAAGGGTAAGAGGTTATTTTACTTTATTAGACTCAGAAAGAACTCTGACCCAAAACTTTCAATACCAATATATTGACCTATAGTTTGAGCCTATGCTAAAGCCATCCTCTGACTGTCAGCTGTGAGGAATTCATGTTGATAAGTCTGAGAAAGGAACTGAATTTCTGTGTTATGAGACACTGCAAGATGTTGACCAGCTTTCTCAGATTCATGTGGGCAAGCAAGGAAAGGAAAGTTCAAGAACACAACTCTGGCCTTTGTGTGCCTCTTACTGTCTCCTGTTCCTGCGCAGGTACAGATGAGAGAATCTTGTCCTCCCTTGTTCTGTCCTCATCACCAAGGAGATTGACTGTCCTGGGCAGGCCTCAAATCATTTTTTTTCCTTTCTCAATAAAAGGGAGAGGATTTCCAGTAGTTCAGTGCAGAATCATGAAGATGAGGGGAAGAGAGGTTGCACACCTCATTGTGGTACATGTGTTTATCTTGTACTCTTGATTCCATTGTAAGGGCTCAGCTTAAATTGAATTTCAGCTGATGATTTCACATCAGCTACAATGGCAAAATTTTACTCTAAGTAAAATTGTCAAAGTTATTAGGAAATGATCTGTACTTAAGTTTTGAGAGGGATCACTATCAAGGCTTTAGTGTACAGGAGCAAAGAGGAAGCTAAACCAGTGGCTGTGGGTCTACCTATGGCATGGTGACATTTTGGAAATAGCAGTCATCTTCCCTATTGTCCCCACCCATGGGTTTTACTTCTTGTTATTGCTTTTCTTACCACCACCCTATTCCTGCTGAGGGCCAGCCATTCTGCACCCTTGACGTAAAGAAGAAAGGTGTTAGTTTGTGGGTTTGAAGAAAAAAATATCTCTTTTTGGCTTTTCAACTTCAAAAGTCTGATCCATGGAACCAGTGAAAGATTAGAATAAAGAGAAAACAACAACAGTGCCTCCACCCATATGCTTACAAATAGTTTACACTGGTGAAGAAGAGAATGGAGGGAACAGATGGGACAGATGCCACAGTCCAGGGGCATGTTTGGAAGGGAGAGATCAGGGTAAAACATAAAGCAAGCTGGCTTCTCCTAAACACAATGTCAAGTAACTCCCGAGTCTCAGAGAAGGAAACCGTAACACTGCACTTTCCGATTGGGTCTACAAATGGAGAAGAAACCGTACCTCCCCATCCTGCTTTCCTCTTCATGAACCTGCACTTGATGGACACGGCAGGAAAGGAGTGTATGATGGGAAAATGGTACTCTTCCTCTGCTACATTATAGGATTAAGTAAATAATCTAAACATGTCCTCCCTGAGGGACTCCATCTGCACATTCTACAACTCATTTTGTAATTTACATTAATTGGCCATCTACAAAAGATTGATAGGAAAGAAGGGGGGCATTTGGATTATGAAAAAGGAAATCGGCCTCTTAAAAAGAATCTCCAGTTTTGAGATGATATTTATCTCAGATCCTTTCTTATTTTCTGTGTACCAGCACAGTTAACCAAATATCATATGACATTTGGTTTTTGTTTACAATACAATGTAAGTTTCCTAGAGTGATTTTTCAAAATAGCGGTAAGATTTCATGTGTATCTATGTTCTCAGATTTAGGACAAGATAGTGTCTGAAGAATTGTAATCTTGAGAAGATTTTTTTTCAAAGCCTGGTAAGTCAAAAGGATTCTAGATGGACTTTGCATTCAGAGGTGAAGAGGTACAATGCTCCGGAAGGAAACATGGTGGACATTTGAGTTTATAAAGAGCTTTTGTATACATTTGATAGGACCCTGAAAGAGTCAACTCTGCAGGTGTGTGAACAGAAGCTTTGCATGTCCATATGTGCTGTAACACGGGACACATTGGGGGTTTTGGGAAACCAGAAACATTTGAACAGTAGTGTGAAAGATTTGTGGTTCATTTCCTAGCTTTTATCAAACTCCCAAGAATTGATGATATCAAAGAGGTTAAAAAACAAAACAAAACAAAACAGAAAACAAAAAAACAAGTGCTCGTCAGGTATAAATCCTGGGGCAGATCAGACAGAAAGTGCTCAGCATGGTCTTAATTCCTACCTGTTCCTAAATCCCCACTTCCCTAGCTCCATGGTTCACTCTTACAGGGGTTCCCCACCCTGGCTGATCATAGGACGCACTGTGGAATATGTAATGTTTACATCAGAATCCAGCCAAGTAGCTCAACACCAACCTCTGCTAGATGGCACCATAACATCCAAGTGTGGGAGGACTGCAGAATCACAGCCCATGTCTCTTCTGTCAGGAGGCTGAGCTGTAGGGCTGCTTTTTACCACCATGCAAGCACAATGCTGCTTGCAACTTGGAGGGACTGGACGCTCTGTAATCAGAAATTCCAACAGGAATATCTTCCTTGTTTGGTGCTTTCTCTAGAGATAGACCTTGAATCTCCACCATGTATTGGTTGAAAAGAACCAAGGATCCTTCACCACTACTACTAATCAACACCATCTGCCTTCTGTACCTTTTCTCCTGCCTTCCATCAAGGCCTTCCTGGCAAACTTTAGTTTTCATACTGAAAAGTCTTATTGTTGGAAATCCAACTGTAAGAGTCCACCTAAAGTGTGGACTCATTCTCCATCAAGGCAGTCTATGTTTGGGATTTAATTTGAGGAAAGTTTTTAAACCTTTACTTCCTTTACTTGTTTATAGCTACTCAGAGTTTCTGTCATCTTTGTGGTGTTTGTGGGTTGCCTGGAATTTGTCTGTCATTTACTTATTAAATTTGTTGACATTTAGTTGGTCAGAGGATTCCCCTATTAGTTTTATTGTTGTGAGGTCTGTAGTTTTCTCTTTCATTAATGGCTCTAGTAATTTGGATCTTCTATAGTTTTTTTTTATAAATTTTATTTCATTGTCAGGGTGATATATAGAGGGTTTACAGTTATATTCACAGTGAGTACTTCTTAAACATTGCTACCCCATTCCATGTTTTTCTCCCACTCCCAAGTTGTAAAGTTTATGCCTGACATATTATCCTGTGAATATTGCTGTTACATTGATTCACCCTATGTATTTTTCAGTTTTTTTCTTGGTTAGTTTTTCTTTGAAAAAACTTTATGCTAATTTTTTATCTTTCCAAAGGCATTTTCATATCTAAAATCATGAAGGAAAAGAGGAGGAGGTAAAATTTTCCCTTAAGATTCTACTCTAATATTAGAATGGGGAATTAATAAATGGCATGAGAGTCATACTTCAGTATGACTAACTAGAATGTGACATAGTATGACCACTATGAAAAACTAGAATCACGGAAGAAGTGTAGGAAGAAGCGAATCATAGTTCAGATGACATGATGGGAAGAAGTATATGCTGTTCTTGGAAGTCCAGGGAGATGGATCAAAATCTCTTATTTCACCTAATGACATGCTCACAGAAGTGCACACAGGACAGAGATTCTCCTCTTGGAAATCTGTTTCCATTTTGTGGTAACTGTAAATGCAGGGAAGAGGCTGCTTGACACAGAGGACAATGAGGTACAGACAGATTAGTGTGTGGCTGAAGGAATGGTGGCTCTTAGAAGTAAGGAGTGGTCATATCTTGCTAATAATCAGATTTTAGGATTAGTAAACAACTGGATTGTTTTCATTTTCTTTTTTCTTTCTTTGCCAGTCCTGGGCTTGAGCTCAGGGCCTGAGCACTGTCCTTGGACTTTCTCAAGGCTAGAGCTCTACCACTTGAGCCTCAGCACCACTTCCAGCTTTTTTTTTTCTACATATGTGGTACCAAAGAATCGAACCTGGGTCTTCGTGCATGCAAGGCAAGCACTTTAACCACTAGGCCAAACTCCCAGCCCCTCGTTTTCATTTTCTATAAAAGCAGGACTGTTTAGTTTATATGGATGAGAGATATATGGGTATGGATGAGGAGATCATGAGTAGCTGGAGAAGAGAAGGTGAGAGACCAAAGAGAGAAGAAGACTAAGCCATGTGACACAGACCTTTGGGTAAACTGACATTAGGCTACCTAACTGTGTGTTGCCAATATAATAACCTCAGTGCTTTAATCTCAAGAAACTTGAAATAAAAACTCATGATCAGTGTTTCATAGAGCCCTGGGCTTATGTGGAAAGGATGACAATGGCACAACTGGCTTCCTCTATAATTAGCACTTGCCTCCCCTTTTTTCCCAATCTTTCCTTCTCTCTTTCTTTTCAATTTTGTGGTTTGAGCTCAAGTCCTCCCACATGCCAGGCTCAGAGGACACCACTGAGAATATGCCTCTGGCTCTGCTTTACCCTCATGTGTCACTTCCTGACCGAAAGTGTGTGTCTGTGATAGTTTTTTTTTTTTAATCACTATTGGAATCACAGTTATTCAACATGTTATCCAGCTTCCCTACCTTGTGTTGGACAGGGACTCATACTTTTCTGCTCAGGCTAGACTAGCAATACATTTCTCCCAGTTTAACCTGCTCATGTATTTTGGGATCATAGCCATGGATGCATAGAGAAAGGGGGCTGTTTTATCTGGCCAACCTGTCCTTGAGCCATCATATCCTTTTTCTTTTCTTTCCAATTATGTTAGCATTATAGGGGTAAGATACTGGAACAAGATTCCTTTGTTAATTTTTAACATATTGCGAAATCTTAAAATTTAACCTTGAAACAAAAATCACTCTTCAGAGCTGTCATCTGCTTGATGATTTCTAATGTAATTTTTGTAGCTTTATAAAATAAACAGGAAAAGATTTTAAATACTAAAAGTATACATTTCATCGTGCAAGTTTTTGAGTGGCCTTTGTTAATAGAAATAGGTAGCAGAAAAACAGAGCCTGAAGGATTGACTTGCCAAAACCTTAGAGAAGTCAAGTTTACTCGTGTAATTAATCCTGGACCTTAACTTCCTGGACTTCTTTCTTTGTCTAATGGCTAATTTGTCAAGGTTTTTATTTTCCTCATATCTGCTTTTCTTTGTGTTTTCTTTTATTATTATTTTTATATTATATTCTTTTTTATTGTAATTAATAGAAGGGTTACATTAGCCAGATAGAAGGTGCATTACTTCACAAACATTAATATCCCTTCTCATGTTTTTGTTTCCATTTCCCCCTCCCCTCACCTTTTTCCCCCCTTCCCTATCCAATTTCAAATAAACAAATAAACATATATATAACATACCAGATAACAAGGTAAGATACTGTAACATTATGAGATAACCAAGGGACAACAAAAGAGATGAGAAATAGCATAGTACATTAAGAATAACAATCACATATTATATGGCTTTTGTTTGCATATCCTGGAGGTTCTTTCATTTAACCTCATCCTATATGGCCTATGTATCTAGGTTTTGCCTTATTGTAAACCTCTGCTAGGAGAGTCCAAGGTTTATACTAATTACGACAAATGAGGGAAACCATTGAGCCTATGTTCCTTTGAGTCTGGCTTATTTCACTTAATATGATTTTTTCTAAGTCTCCATTTCCTTACAAATGGAGCAATGTCATTCTTTCTGACAGCAGCATAGAATTCCATTGTGCATAGATACCACATCTTGTTGATCCACTCATCAACTGAGGGGCATCTGGGTTGGTTCCATATCTTCAGTATGGTAAATAGTGCTGCAATGAGCATTGTTGTGCAGTGGATTTAGTATGTCCGTGTTTCTGGACGATTGGATAAATGCCAAGTATTGGAATTGCTGGGTCCTAGGGGAGCTCTATGTTTAGTCTTTTGAGTAACTGCCATACTGCTTTCCATAGTGGTTGAACTAGTTTACACTTGAACGAATTTGCACTCCCACCAACAGTGTAGTAGTGATCCCTCTTGGCCACATCCCCACCAGCATCTGTTGTTATTAGATTTCTTGATCCTGGCTATTCTAACTGGAGTGAGGTGGAATCTCAGAGTTGTTTTGATTTGCATTTGTTTTATGGCCAGAGATGTTGAGCATATCTTCATGTATCTATAGGCCATTCTTATTTCTTCAGAGAAGACTCTTTTGAAGTCTTTGGCCCATCTTTTTTTTTTTTTTGCCAGTCTTGGGCCTTGAGCTCAGGGTCTGAGCACTGCCCTTGGACTTTCTCAAGGCTAGAACTCTACCACTTGAGTCACAGCACCACTTCTGGCTTTTTTCTATGCATGTGGTACTGAGGAATTGAACCCGGGTCTTAGTGTATGCTAGGCAAACACTCTACCACTAGGCCAAACTCCCGGCCCATGGCCCATCTTTTAATGGGATGATTTTTTTCTTTGGAGATTAGTTTTGGAGCGATTCAATTTTTTGAGCTGTTGATGTATTTTGCTTTTTTTTTATTATTCTGAGTGAAACTCATAAGATACGTCAGAATAATAACTCATTAAATTAATACAAGGTAAGACTCAGGCATTTTATCTTCCTTTGACTAGAGTAATTAACTTTGTCCACCCTAGTTAGTGTGCTGAAAGGGAGAATAATAATAATGGTATATAACAGAAGCTTTTCCATCTGATTATCATAGAACTTACTCTGGATGCATGCTCCCCTAACCAGGGCCATTTTTTATAAAGAGAAATTGTATCTGTCTGAAAACTCATCTTTGCCATATGTAATTGCATTTGTAATTACCCAGGCTAGTTTCAATACTAGATGAATTGATAAACTATAAATGTAAAATATAGATGGTGGTTTCTATAAACGATGTCTAAAGTTTTTGAAAAATGAAGTCAATAAATCCATGCTAATGAATGATCTCCACAAATAGGTGTGAGACAATTGTTATGGTTAGTCAAAAATTATAAACATCGAAACAAACTGTTTGCTCACCTTCTTGAGTTTTGTTAACTAAACTAGAAAGAAAGAGTTCACCAGGCACTGGTGGCTCCTGCCTCTGATCTTAACTGCTTAGGAGGCTGAGAACTGAAGACTTTGGTTTGAAATCTGTTTGGATAGGAATGTCTGTGAGGTTCTATCTCTAATTAGCTACCAAAAACCCAGAAGTGAAGCTATAGTTCAAGTTGTAGAGCACTAACCTTGACTGAAAAATGAAAGGGACATCACCTGGGTCCTTCATTCAAGACTACGTATCAATACATATCCAAAAAATGAGAAACTAGAAGTTGCTGGGTAATACTTGTGAACATACACAGAATGCAATGCCAGAAAACTAACTCCAAAAAGTCATTACTTTTATTTCAAGGAATGTCCAGTCAATATATTTTCAGCATGTTTTGATCCAAAACAGGTTTACATTATGATTTTTTAAAATTATTCTAATGTTTATTCTACTATTTTCAGTTTACGGATGCATTTCCAGCTGCTGGAGTCATTGTGGTTGTTCCTGAATTTGTTCAGGCATTAGTTGCCTTGCTACATCTCTTAATATAATTCCCTTTCTACACTATCTTACACTTAGAAGCTAAATGGATGACTCCTACTCACATAGTTAAAACATTGATATCAAGAAATTAAGACTTTTTTTGAATAATACAGAGAGCAATTTAAAAAATTCTTTAGATAAATGTTTGATAAGAATGTACTCATCACCTTATGTATGTAATTACAACCCTTCTGTACATCATCTCGATAATAAAATTAAATTTAGAAAAAAGAATGATAGGCAGGATTCCCAAGAGCCTAATGGGAAATGGGGGGAACAGTGGAAACAGAGTTGATTTAAAGAAAATGGAGTCTTTTATAGAGGGCAGACACAATGTGCTGAACTTTTCTTTTGGCCTTCTGCCCTGGTGCTTTGTGGGTATAGTGTAAGAGCATGTATTGCCCAAATGGCCAGCAGGATAGAGGATGCTCAATGCTAGAATAATTTCCAAAATTCATCTTATTAATGTATACAGGTATGAAGTAAGCAGTTTTCCCTAGAGTCTGTGTTGATTTCAAATGTAAGGATAAACATTCCCCACATTTAGCTTTTCATTATACGTTATATGAGTTCTTTGAAAAAAATATTTTTATTGTCCATTTCCCAGTACTTTGTTGCCATCTTTTACTTTTCCCATTTGTGTTTCCACTGATTTTGTCTCATGGTTGCTCAGAATTTTATTCTCTGTTTTGGTCATCAAGATAAAAACTCATGACTGTGTTTCATATTCGTAGATGAACTAAGATGTGGCATCCAAATGCATCTTTCATGATGTTTAAAGTTAAGAGTTATTTGGAAATTTTAGATTTCAAAAAACTGAGTTGAGATAAAAAGAAATAATGTTGGTAGTCTATACTTAACGCTAACCACAGACTCCAGAGAAAAAGCTCATCAACTTCATCTCATTTCTTCAAAAGTTTAGTCATAAAGCATCACTTTCAGTCTTTCTCTGATTAACACTGAAAAAAGAAACTAACGTCACTACCTCTTTCCCTCAACTTTCTAGGTAGATATTTTGCAATTACAAGAAATGTTTGTTTATGAGGCAAGTGAGGGAATGATTAAAAATGTAAAGTAGTAGTTAATTATAAGTTCCCCTAAGTAATTTGGGACTACTGTGGCTAGAATCGTAAGAAATTTTATCGAAAGAAAAACCTGAAATTTCTGAAGGATGGATGAATAAAAAATTTTAGGCAGAAGAGATACATTAACATCTGAAGGATTTTTTTTAAAGCAGTGTCACCTGAAGGTTGCATTCCAACGAGGGGAGAGCAATATCTAACAGGCTTGAAGTTGACCACAACTCCTGGAAGAGTTGTGTGAGAGTCAGTAGATGCCAGTAAATTTGGCTGACTGTGCTTTCATCATGCTGTTATGTTACTGTTCTTATCACGGTTATCATCCTCCTCATCTTCCTCCTCCCCAGCATCTTCATCATTGCAAGCACATGATGATGGCTAGTTTACATGGCCTTTCTAGGGAGTCTTCACATTCTTAAAGTCTGGTAGTGAAATTTCATGCGCATCTTCTTCCTACCAGGAAAAGCAATTTCAAATCCTCTGTATTTTGATTATCATTCAGCTCTTTAGATGCCTAAAGGGTCTTCTCTGCTATATCTCCAAGTTGTCTACTTCTTCCTCATTTAAGATCACAGATGTCAGCAAGTGTTTAGCAGCACTGACTTGCTCTCTTGCTCTCTCTCTCTCTCTCTCTCTCTCTCTCTCTCTCTCTCTCTCTCTCTCTCTCTCTCTCTCTCACACACACACACACACACACACACACATTTTGTATAAGCCTTACTACATTTTGTGCAAGCTTAAGTATACTTCTGTTCCTTTTGTGAGAATAAATGTACATGCTGATGTTAACTCAGGGAAATTAATAAGAAAGCAGCAGTCTTTCAGGGACAAGTTAGTTTCATATTTTAAATGTTCAATAGGAACATCAGTGGGCTTTAAGTTTAAAAAAGAGATTGATTGAGTTAATCAGTCTTGCTCAATTTTCCCTCACATTCTTATTGCAACTCCCAGAGAATATGTGATCTTAATTGGTATCTTTGCCTGTATTTCCTCTTCTCTTCTTGGTACAGATCATACAAAAGTGGCTCAGTTCTGATTAGCTCCCACTGTTCCCATCTTGGTTAACTTGTGGTGAGTTGCTATGTGAAAGATACTATACAAAAGAGCCAGGATTTTAACCAATAGGGTAGCCTCTTGATGTTCTTTTTTGTTTTTTGGATGATGATGATGATGATGTACCAACATACTTGTTAAACATCAACAAAAATGGGTATTCAGGTAGGAAATGTAACAGAGATTAGGTTTTCCTGTTTATACAGTTTAGACAACACATCTATCTGTCTTGACACTGTGGGTTTTGTTTTTATGATGCTTTGACTACTTTGAAGTACGGGTGTGCTATGAGACCAAGTTTTTAAATAAGTAGAATTGAGCCTTGTCTTAAAATAGTCAATATAAACACAATAAAATGTGAACTATGTTTTTTAATGAAATGAAAAGCATTCCTCCATGTTTCTCTTCTGGTTAGTCCCTGATGTCCAGTTGGTTCTTTCGTCCTTTTTAAATTTTCGCCCACACAGATCTGTTACCTTTTGAACTATGAACTAGCATCTTGTCTAAATCAGCACTTGGGGATGGAACCATATGATAGTGAGTTTTGCTTACAGATACAAATTGTTGTTGAACAAATTGTGGGAAGAAAGGTCTTTGTTTAATCTGACACTTGTGGTTTTCTAGGTGTTAACATAGTCTTTTCCCCATAAGAAAACCCAAATTCATGTAATCAGCAGTAAGGAATGGATGAATGGTTTTACTTGGTAATTTTCGAAGTTTTAAACACTTAGATCTTCCAAAAGCTTAATCTGGTGTCATTTTTGGTACTATTTCTATGTGTTCTAAGTAGAGAATATTTTATATTTTATGTGAAACTACTATCAGTATCAAAAACATAATTTCCAGGTGATGTTTTGTATTATGAAAAAAATCACTAAATTTGGCAAGCTCTGAAAACAGTATTTAATTTCAGAGAGTTTAAAAAATGTTCATTCAAGTACGATTCATCATTCTAGTAAGAATAATTAAATTATCCACGTAAGAGAGAGGGTAAGATTTGGCTGAAAGGGGATTTTTGATTCTTGAGGATAATGATGATTCATTAAAAGTACCCACGGAGAAATAAAGATGATTATGGTAATAGATGTCTTTGTACAAATGGTAGAGAATACCATTTTATAGTAGCATTTTTCTGTCATTTCGTTCTGGCCTGATTGAAGAAGCAATTCCATAATAATTTTAATTCATGTTCTTTCTCAATGAGAATTTCAGAGAAGCTTTATAGAACTGGAAATAGGTCAGCTCAGCCAGACTAGTGAGTAATTTACAAATGTGTAGCACCTTCTTATCAAAATAGGTCCACTCAGTATCTTGCTAAGAATTCTTGTTTAAGAGTAATTGTAGATCTAGCAAGGAAGATACATATGTATCAAAGAGGAAAGAAGTTAGGCTTGTGTAATGTGATAAACTGTTCAAATAAAATTGGGTTGAATGATAAGCAAGCTTCAAGCAAGGACACATATAGAAGACAATAAAAATGGATTTGGAACAAAATATAGCTGTGCCATCAAATACTTCAGAATTCTAGTAAATTAGGTAACCTATGGGGAGGGGGGAGGGACATGGGGACCAAGACATGAGAAAGGGTATCAATGTATGTGAATTAATGTACCTTCTATCTGGTGAATATAATGTAACCTTTCTATTAATTACAATAAAAATATATGAAAAAATTAGGTAACCTAATATGGGGTATATTTATGCACTTTCAATAAAGGAAACACTTTGTAGGTTCAAACAATTTAAAAGACAAACAGGAAGAAACTCTCTCCCTCTCTCTCTCTCTCTCTCTCTCTCTCTCTCTCTCTCTCTCTCTCTCTCACTTGCTCATGGTACTTGAACTCTTGGCCTGGGCATTGCCCTTGAACTCTTCAGTTTAAGGTTAGTGCTCTACCACTTGAGCCACAGAGTCTCTTCCTAAAACTTCTTATACATGTATTTCAATAACTTTACAAACAACATCTTTGCCATGTGAATTTAACACTGATTGTTCTAACTACAACTTACCAAATTTATGATGACTTTAATTTTTTGGTTCATTTCAATTTCAGAAATGTTGACTTGCAAAATAATTAGATTTTCCAAAGAAAATTGCAGTTTGATCAGGAAGCACTTTGTCATCCAACTTTAAATATGTGTATTCAATGTTTAGAAATAATAGAGTCTTTTTGGAAGACTATTATATGATTTGTGCTTTCCTAAAATCCTGAAGATTTTCCTGTCAAATCGTTTAAAAGAGAATTTACCATGCTCTGAAGTAATGGTAGGAAGGGATCCATTTTGCAAAGCAAATAACTGGTAGGTGGTATATTTTATGTTGCATCATGAAGGTGTCTTGTCATATTTTATGTAACATTATTAGGTAACTATAACTTAGCCTATATTCTCCTGGTATACTTTGAGTATATTTTCAGAACACACAATAAATATAGAATTTTCAGTTAATATTCTCGAGATGCTGAGGAGAAAATAGAGTGGGACAGTACTCTTGGTGTCTTCCTAGGCCAGCTAACTCCTCAGGGAGTATGTGGGCCTGATCCTGGCTGCTCACTTATAGTTCCTCACTCCAGTTAGAATGGCCAGGATCAAGAACAGATGCTGGAGGGGATGTGGCCAGGAGGGATCACTACTACACTGTTGGTGGGAGTGCAAACTCGTTCAACCACTATGGAAAGCAGTTCCTCAAAAGACTAAACATAGAGCTCACCTATGACCCAGTAATTCCACTACTTGGAATTTATCCAACCATCCAGGAACAATTGCAGCACTATTTACCATAGCAAAGATATGGAACCAACCCAGATGTCCCTCAGTTGATGAATGGATCAACAAGATGTGGTATTTATGCACAGTGGAATTCTATGCTGCTGTCAGAAAGAACGACATCTTCCCATTTGTAAGGAAATGGAAAGACTTAGAAAAAATCATATTAAGTAAAGTAAGCCAGACTCAAAGGAACTTAGGCTCAATGGTTTCCCTCATTTGCCCTAATCAGTAGAAACCTTGGACTCTTACAGCAGAGATTTGCAATAGAGCAAAACCTAGATACATAAGGCCATACAGTATGACGTTAAGTGAAAGGACCTCTAGGATACAGAAACAAAAGCCATATAATGAGTGATTGTTGTCCTTAAAGTACTGTTTTATCTCTCATCTCTTTTGCTTTCCCTTGGTTATCTCATATTGTTACAGTATTTCACTTTGTTATCTGATATATTGGATATATGCGTATTTGGTTATTTGAAATTGGATAGGAAAGGGGGAAAACAAGATGAGGGTGGGGTGGGGGTGAGGGAAATGGGGACCAAGACATGAGAAAGGGTATCAATGTATGTGAAGTAATGCACCTTCCATCAGGCAAATGTAATGTAACCCTTCTATTAATTACAATAAAATTATATGAAAAAAAATAATGATGGATCAGAGGCAATGATTCTCCCAATTTTTCCTGGTAATTGCCCTTACCATTTTATCCACAAAGGCTTGAAGTCTTCCTGTCTACTTGGTATATGAAATTTGTTTCCAAATCATGAAGTTGAGAATGGTCTAATGTTATTTGTCAAATAAGACTAAATACTTATACTTTGGTGGCACCAGGAACTTTTGAACACCTTTGGAGCAGAGTCTCTTTAACAAACCATGAATGGATAATACACTGACCATCAACACTGGTTATAAAAATTAATGAAAGTAACAACCAAAATAAGTTCTAGATTTCTACAAAGTGCTAGAAAACTATACTTCTGTTTCTGAAATGGTTAAAGAATTACCCTGGACTGTAAAAGTAGGACTGTGGCTTGGAAAAAATTTTTGATATTATCTGAAAATCTTCAAAACAAATGCAAGCTTTTTTTTTCCTGTCACTTCTGCAACATGTGTATTTTAGATATCTGATTGTGTTCAGATGTGGGTAAATGGTGGGGAGGAAACAAACAATGTTTCTAGAAGAGAAAAGTACTTTAAATTGCTTGTGACCTATATACTTTGGTAATTTACCCCACATTCTTCTCCACAATGTAGAATAGATACTGGTATATGTGATTTTGTTTCTTCAGAGCTTCGAGTGGGGAGAAAGAACAGACATTGACAAAGGTGTTACAGATATGTGGCAATTTCTGAGTTGTCTCAAGGCGAATCCAGTATCTTCTCAAGGTGGACCTCAAGGGGATTTATTTACTCATGGTTATTACAATGCATATCTTTAGAATTGCTTCAGAGTACCCCCAAATCATAGCCTTCCTGGTCACTACCAAAAATTATTTTCCCTCCCCAGAACAATCAAAGCCCCAAACTGCTATGGAAGCCGAAGAGCTAAGAAAGATGTTAAATATTCATATGTTTTTTTAAAAACATAGAGAAAGATAGTGTTCTGAGAATATGAAAATAACCTGTTTTTTTTTCTTAAAATGTATGCATTGTTCCTGATGAGAAGTGAAATGTTCTTTTCTCAATTTCTATGTGCAAAGGCATACTTAAATAATTATATATAAATATATATCATTTGTTTATTCTCCATTGGTTTCTTTTAAATTAATTTTGATGGTTTTCACCACTACATTTCTTTCCTTCCTTCCTTTCTTTCTTTCTTTCTTTCTTTCTTTCTTTCTTTCTTTCTTTCTTTCTTTTTCTTTCTTCATTCTTCCTTTTTTTTTGCCAGTCCTGGGGCCTGAACAATGTCCTTGGGCATTCCACAAGGCTAGGACTCTACCATTTGAGCCACAGCCACAGCACCACTTTCAGCTTTTTCTGTGTGTGTAGTACTGAGGAATTGAACCCAGGTCTTTGTGTATACTAAGCAAGTACTCTACCACTAGGCCATACTCCTGGTCCCTCACCACTACATTTTAGATACACATATAATATACTTTGATCTTATTTGTTTTATTAACCCCTTATTCTCTCTCCCAATGATACCCATTCTCTTCTCAAATACTTTTTATTCTACTAAGTATCTTTTTTACTTAAAATCTGCATTCCACACATAGTAAACATGCTTGTGTTTTTGCTTATTTCATTTTACATGATGGTTTCCAGATCCATCCATTGTCCTGCAAATGACATAATTTCATTCTCCACTGTTATATATGTGCCACATTTTTAATTCATTTATCTGCTTATGGGCACTAGGAAAAATTATTTAACTTGGCTATTGTTAATAATGCTTCAATAAACATAAATTGCAAGCATCTTTATATTGGGTATATGTCCAGGATTAACACAACCTAATTATTTAGTAGCTCTTGCTGTTCAAATGCATTTCCATATTGACTTCCACATTGTCTGGACTGATTTACAACAGTAATGAGTCACTTTCTCCTACATTATTTCTGGCAATATTTTTATGATAGCCGTTTTAACTGAGTGAGATAGAATCTTGAGGTAGTTTTGATTTACATTTGTGTGATGACTAACGATGTTGAACAGTTTCTCATATACTCATTGGCTACTTAAGCATCTTTTGATAACTAGCTTGTAAGTACAATTCTACACTAATATTTTGATGTAATTGTCCTCTTATATTTTCTCACAAAATTATCTTCTATTCATTAAATTTAGGTTAATATCTTAGGTCAAATGCTTCATAGTTATCTATATGCCTATACATACACATATATAAATTCACACACATTATTTATGATATAGATCTTGCTTTGTAGCCCAGATTGGCTTGGAACTCTTGATCCTACTGCCTCAGCTTTCTAAATGCTGAGATTACAGATATGAGTCATCACATTTGGCTTTCTATATGTCTGGAAATTTTGAGTCTTTGTAAATGTAAAAATTATTTTCCACTCTCAATCTCCATGAGCAGAGGAGTTCTGGGATCTCATGGTTATCTTCACATACCACTGTCAGCATTATCATGCTATTGAATGCCTCTTTAAGAAGTGTAGTGGTCAGAGAAAAAAATTTCCAAGCCACATATCTTGCTTTTTGAGGAAATGAAAATGTGATGATGTCAGTGAGGGAACATTTGCTAAGACAGACTTTCCAGTATTGTACTACAGCTTGAATAATGCATATCATCCTACTGTGTGATTTGCATTATTATAAGATTTCTCAACATCAGAAAGCAAATTAATTTATTTGTAAATTTAATTCAATTTTATTCTAAAAGTAATGTACAGAAAGGTTATAGTTAAGTAAGTAAGGTAATGAGTACATTTCTTTTTTGTATTTTTTACTTTCCCTGCATGGAACAGTTCCTACTTTTATTTTTTTCTTTCATTTATAATGGTGTTGTACAGATGGGTTACAGTTACATACATAATGTTGTAAGTACATTTCTTCTTGAAATTACTACCCCCTCCCACATTTTTCTCCCAGTGTCCCTTCCTCCCAACTCCCACCCACTCATCTCATTTTCACATTCATTATCTTATGATTATGGCTGTTACACTGATTCACTCTTTGTCTTTTATCACCATTTTGTTGTTCCCCTATGCTTCCCTAAGTCAGATAAATGTATATAACAATACACCGCATACCCAAATCAAATACAGTGACAACAAGGGATACACCAGGGAGGGTTGGGAGAAAGAAAAAAGAAATCACTTCACCTAAGACATTAAAAACTACAACAACAAAGAAAAGCCTCTTGTTTCCATATCCTGGAGCTCATTTTGCTTAGCATCATCGTATATAGTCTTATGTACATAGCTATTGAGATATTGTGATCCTCTGCTAGGAAAATCCTAAACATATACTAGATATTACAAATGAGGGAAACCATAGAGCCTTTATTTATTTGATCCTGGCTTACTTCACTTAATATTATTTTTTCTGAGTTTTTCCATTTCCACATAAATGTCATCCTTTGTGATGGTAGGATGGAATTCTATTATGTATAAATATGAAGTTTTCTTGATCCACTAATCTACTGAGAGGCATCTGGATTGGTTCTATCTTAGCTGTAGTAATGCTGCAATAAACATGATTGTGTTGGTAGGTTTAGTATGGCCTTGTTTGTGGACATTTGGGTAAATGCCCAGGAATGGTATTGCTGAGTCATAAGGCAGCTCTCTGTTTAGTCTTTTTATTCATATATTTTTATTGTAATTAATAGAAGGGTTACATTATATTTGCCAAATAGAAGGTGCATTAATTCACATACATTGATACCCTTTCTCATGTCTTGGTCCCCATTTCCCTCCCCCCACCCCTACCCCTCATCTTGTTTTCCCTCCTTCCCTATTCAATTTCAAATAACCAAATACGCATATATCCAATATATCAGATAACAAAGTGAGATACTGTAACAATATGAGATAATGTACATCAAGGACAACAATCACTCATTATATGGCTTTTGTTTCTATATCCTAGAGGTCCTTTCATTTAGCATCATACTATTTGGCCTTATGTATCTAGGTTTTACTCTATTCAAATCTCTGCTAGGAGAGCCCAAGGTTTCTACTGATTATGACAAATGAGGGTCTTTTGAGGAACCTCCATTATGCTTTTCAGAGTGATTGAACAAGTTTATACAGTTTGAACAGTGTAGTGGCATTCCCTCCCTTCCAGTATCTGCTGTTATTAGATTTCTTGATAATGGCCTTTATAACTGGGGTGATATGGAATCTCAAAATTGTTTTGCTTTACTTTTTTATGGCCAAGGATGTTGAATATTTTTCAGATGTCTCTTGGCCATCTGCATTTGCTTTATAGAGAAGTCTCTCTTAAAGTCTTTAGCCCACTTTTCAATAGGGTGACTTTCTTTGGGAGTTTGTTTTGGGGGATTTTAATTTCTTGAGCTGAAGTTATGTTTTAGATATGGGGCTCTTTCTGCTGTATGACTAGTAAAGATCTTAATGAATACATTTCTTGTCAGGCAGGTACCCTCTCCCTTGTTTTCTCCCACTTTCCCTTCCCCCAGCCCCCTGCTCCCAAGTTGTAAAGGTTTTTTTTCCAACATAGTGTTTTGTGAGTATTGCTGCGTTGGCTCACTCTTTGTCCTTTGTTTCACCGTTTTGTAATTCTCCTTTCCCTCTTCAAATCAGTTAAATGCATATACAAGACACAGGGTAGCAAAGTCAAAAACAGTGATAACAGGAGAAAAACTAAAGGGAAAAAATGAAAGAAAAAAGAAGTAACTTCACACAATACATTAAAATAAAACCCTCTTATTTCCATATCTTGAAGTTTACTTTCATCAGTATCACTTTATATGTTCATATGCACATATTGAGCTATTGTGATCCTTCACTAGGACTATCCTAGACATATGCTAATTATTACAAATGAGGGAAACCATGGAGCCTATGTTTCTTTGGGTCTGGCTTATAGTAAAAAAGCAGGCTCCCCAAAAAACTAAACAAGAGCTCCCCTGTGCTTCAGCAATTTCATTCCTGGGCATTTTCCCAAATGATCACAAACAATGCCACACTAAAGCTACCAACACAACCATGTTCACTGCAGAATTATTTACCATAGCTAAGATATGGAATCAACCCAGATGCCCCTCAGTAAATGAATGGGTTTAGAAAATGTGGCATATATATGTGTGTGTGTGTGTGTGTGTGTGTGTGTGTGTGTGTGTGTGTGTGTGTGTGTGAATTTCATGCTTCTATCAGAAAGAATGACATCACCCTATTTCTAAGGAAATGGAAAGACATGGAAAAAATCATATGGAATGAATAAAATTAATTTTTAAATGTACAAACAATCAGCCATGAGATGTTTTGCCTTCAAAGCCCACAATTAGGTTTGCTGACACCAAGATGGAAGTGAGGTTTAAAGGAGTGGTTTAGACAGCTCTGTTAGTTTAGGTTAGAAATAGAGCATCCTCACAACTCTGTTGGTTCTTGTTAGATTTGTCTTCTACCAAATACCCCTTAATGCTCATGTCTTCAGAAAAGAGCATAATTAAGTCATAAAGAACTGTTTCATCTAGAACTCAGTATTTCTGCAAGAGAATGATACTTAAAAAAGAGAGGCTGAGTTCTTTCCCTCTATCCCAAAAGATGAGCTGTTGATTTGCTTCCTCCACACCATAAATTTCAGCTTTGACTATAAGGAGACTTCCATTTGGCACAAAAAGATGCTTAGCAGGAGGAAAATTTCCCATGTTTCTTGAAGAGAATGAGGGTACCCAAAGGATGGTAGCAAACTCTGAAAAGAAATTGATTTGTCATGAATACTGTAGCTATGATATCATCATAGAACTTGGCTACTGGTCATTAGTGGACATTTCAACCCAAGATTTTACTTTCTGCTGGGGTTTTTATTGCACCCATAGTAGAAAATAAATTCATCGGATTGCTTTTGAGGATCTTTCAGGGACAAGAAGCTCTTGTCTCTGGAATGGAAAACAGCAAGTACCTCTATCATTCCTGGCAAAGAACAAGTTGTGATCTCTCAGAAAGGTTGAGGGAGGAGGGAAAGACCATTTGCCATCCTCTTGGCCCATTGACACAGAAAAGCCACTTCCTGTAAATGTGTTTTGTAAGAGGGGCCTAGGGGGTGATAGAGATGAGAAAGACAAGGTGAGAGAACAATGGTGGTCTATCTTCCTGTAGGCCAAGCTGGGAAATGAAGTTTTCAGGATATCTATTTAAATTTTGACCTTATATATACCTAGAGAATAACAAGGATGTGATGGTAGCTGTGATAAAAGTCAGGATGAAGAATGGATCTGCTGATCTGGAGATTTCTTTTTTTTTTAATTGTCGGGATACATGGATTACAGTTACATTCATCAGGTAGTAGGTATATTACTTCTTGCACATTGATACCCATTGTCATGTTTTTGTCCCTGTTTTCCTTTCCTCACCCCCTCCCAATCATCTTGCTTTCCTCCATTCCATTCCCTATTTCAAATAAACAAATAAACATGTATACAGTATACCAGGTAACAAAGTCAGATGCAGTAACAATATGAGATTAACCATAAGTGCAAAATAAGAAAAGATAAATAACATAGTACATTAAGAAGAAGAATCACACAAGATAAACCTTTTGTTTCCATTTCCTAGATTTCATTTCATTTGTCTCATCCTATATGACCTTATGTACATAGATTTTGAGCTATGGTAATCCTCTGCTAGGAGAGTCCTAGGTTTGTACTAATTATTTCAAATGAGGGAAAACATTGAGCTTATATTCCTTTGAGTCTGGCTTATTTTACTTAATATGATTTTTTCCATGTTTTTCCAATTTCTTATGAATGGGAGATGTCATTCTTTCTGATGGCAGCACAGAATTCCATCTTCTTGATCCAATCATCTACTGAGGGGTATCTGGGTTGGTTCCACATCTTAGCTATGGTAAATAATGCTCAATGAACATTATTGTGCTAGTTGCTTTAGTATGTCCTTGTTTCTGGACATTTGGGTAAATGCCAATGAGTGGGACTGCTGGGTCATAGCGGGGGTCTATATTTAGTCTTTTGAGGAATTGCCATACTGCTTTCCAGAGTGGTTGAAGAAGTTTACACTCCCACCAACAGTGTAGTAGTGATCCCTCCTGGCCACATCCCCTCCAGCATCTGTTGTTATTAGATTTCTTGAGCATGGCCATTCTAACTGGAGTGAGATGGAATCTCAGAGTTGTTTTGATTTGCATTTCTTTTATGGCCAGACATGTTGAGCATTTCTTCATGTGTCTATAAGCCATTCTTATTTCCTCTTCAGAGAAGTGTCTCTTTAAGTCTTTGGACCGTCTTTTAAATCGATGGCTGTTTCTTTGAAGATTTGTTTTGGTGAGGTTCAATTTTTTTAGCTAAAGATCTATTTTAGATATGAAGCCCTTGTCTGTTGTATGGCTAGTGAAGATCTCCTCCCACCCTGTGGGCTTTCTATTTAATTTTCTTGCTATGTCCTTTGCCATACAGAAGCTCTGCAGTTTAATGCAGTCCTATTTGTTCAAACTTTCTTTAATTTGTTGTGTTTCTGGGCCTTTATTAAGAAAGTTTCAACCTATACCAAGGAGACCTAGTATATCTCCTATTCCTTCTTGTAAAATGTTCAGGGTATCTGTTTTTCCTCAAGGTCTTTGATCTATTTGGAATTAATTCTGGTGCAGGGTAACATAGAAGGATCAAACTTTAGTTTTCTACAGGTGCTTAACCAATTCTGCCATCCTCTTTTTTTGGCCCCCTTATCAATGATTAGGTGGCCATAGGTCTGTGGGTTGATTTCTAGGTTTTCAGTTCTAGTCCATTGGTCCTCAAGCCTGTTCTTGTGCCTGTACCAAGCTGTTTTGGTTACTATAGAGTCTAAAGTTTGGTATTGATATTCCTCCAGTTGTTCTTTCTGCAAAGGATTGTTTTTGTTATACAGGGTCTCTTATTATTCCACATAAAATTTTGGATTGCTTCTTCTATTTCTTTAAAGAATGACATTGGGATATTGATGGGTATTGCATTCATTTTATAGATAGCCCTTGGCTGGATTGCCATTTTCATGATGTTAAGTCTGCCAATCCAAGAGCATGGGTGGTTTTTCCACTTCCCCAGTTCTGCTTTAATTTACTTTTTCAGGGTTTTAAAGTTTTCATCTAAAAGGTCCTTTACATTCCTAGTTAAGGCTACTGCAAAAAGAGTTTCTTTTCTGACCTGGAGATTTCTGTGAGAGAATAGAACACCTTCCAATGTAGATCTGCATCCAGTTTGAAAATAGATCTACCAGCTGTCGTTTCCAGACCAACAGATTGATCACCACTGATATATGATAGTCAGCAATCATCACCGCCATGATCTTAGTAGATCCCTAATCACAGTGGATGGAGTATCACAGGAAATTGTGCTGACTTTTCCATTTCAAGTTGTTCTTGCCATTAACTTTCAGAGTTCACTACAAGTACACTGCTCAGTGTCCTCCCAGAGCTAAGGAACTTGCTGGCAGTTGCTCGATGTCTCAAGAGATTGTGTAATATGTTTGCGTGCTTATTCTTGGGCCTCTCCTGTTTACCACTTCCAAGTTTCTTCAAGTTTGACTTCCTCCCACTCATGTGCGCATGTGCAATATCTCTAGTCAACTCTTCTGTGTCTAGAGGGGGCAGAAGATGAAGGTGTTCAAAGGAGTCTTTCAGCTCTAGTTTTGCTCCAGCTATGCCTCCTACCCTCAGGGGTAAAATGTCTGGCATTCCCATGATGGCAGAGCAACAACTTGACAAACTGTCTGCTGATGCTCTTCATTTTCTGTGTTTTAAGTGTGTTCAGTCTATATGGTTCAAGTGTCCAGTCAGGCCACTTGAGGCCACACTAATCTATGCACATGGGCAGGTAATTTTTGCCCTGCAAAAATACAAACAATTGAAAGCATAATAGGAAGGGAAATCCATAGCCATTCTTCTGTGTGCTGCAGCGGTTCTGCATTAGATGGAAGGAAAGGATTTCTTTGTATAAAAAAGAAATGTATTGAGGCACAAGAGCACAAATGGACTCGTGGTGACTTGGGCATGTGTTTCTAAAAATGAGAACCTAGAATCAGGTAACTTGAGGGGATGGGTGGGGATGGGGAGAACAATGGATTGGTCAATTTGGACCATTGTCATGATTATTATGACATTGCTCCAGACATAATTGTATTCATAAATTTCTTTGTTGAGTTGAGAACTATTTGTATAACTACATAAAAATAATTTTTAAAATCAATTAAAAATGAAGCCTTAGATACTGCTCTGGTGCAGTTCAAGGTTATAGTCCTCTGACTTGTTTGATGTGACTCCCTTTTGAAATAAAGCTGGGAGTAGAAAGGCATCAGGGTATACCCTAGCCTTATGGACATACTTGTTTTGCACAAATTTGAATTAAACAGTGGTATAAAATATTGAACTTTATTGTTCAATATTTAACATGGAAGAAAGTTTGCATAACAATCTGAATTTCTGGCTAGCTGATATTTGGTGGTAGCCAAGTAATCTGTAACATAGCCCTCAGCATACCTGTGACTTCCCTAGGACTAAAGATGAAGGGTAATTACTACTTATGTTATTTGTGCTGTTTCCTTGTAGAAAAAAAGAGAAAAGTAAAACCCACCATACATTCTCTTTAAAATATGGGAACAGAAAAAATAGTATAAGAAACTATTTTTCAAAACTCTCCTTACTGGGGCCGGGAGTTTGGCTTAGTGGTAGAGTGCTTGCCTAGCATGCATGAAGACCTGGGTTCCATTCCTCGGTACCACATACATAGAAAAAAGCCAGAAATGGTGCTGAGGCTCAAGTGGTAGAGCTCTAGCCTTGAGAAAGTCCAAGGATAGTGCTCAGACCCTGAGCTCAAGCCCAGGACTGGTTAAAAAAAAAACAAAACAAAAAACAACAACTCTCCTTACTGTGTCTCTAGCATCATTTTCAGCTGATGCTCTTTTGTCAAATAGTTTCATAATCATGCAGTTGAAGAAATCTGGGAAATTTGGTTATGGTGCATGTTCTTTCATTTTTCCATGAAATTAACCACTAGATACACAGAAGAACATCTGACCCTTCTGGAGTAGAGAGTTTTCAAGGGGAAGTTATTCTTAAATTCATCCATTACACTGTTAAAGATTTTATCCAGACAAAGGATGTACACTCTCTTTTTCTCCTGTTTCTGAAACAATGCTGAATAATGATTTATAAAGAAAAGAGTTTAGTTTAGCTCACAGATCTGGAGGCTAGAATGCTAAAACTAGGTGGCTGCACTTGGTGAGGCTTTATGCTGTGTCATATAATATGGTGGATGGCATCACAAGGTGGGATAGATGAATGGAAGAAAAGTGGTGAGAGGGATAGGATGAGAGATGTCACAAGTCAGGTGAAGAAGTAAGAGGACAAGATAAAGATGCTAAACTCACTTTTTAATCATCTGATTTCTGGGACATTCCAATACACGAAATCCTCCCTAGTGGCCCTTTCAGTCACCTTTTAAAGGCATCTCTATCCAACAGTTGTACGTTGGGGATCAGGACTCACATTAATATGTAGGGACAGACCATATTGTAGCTAGCACATCCTTCTTCTTAACTGAGAAGTTAGATGATGGTAGACCACATATAAGGTAAGGTCAGATGGATGAACTGTGGGACCTGTGGGCCGAAACAGGAGCTCAGAGTAAAGGTCTAAATAGAGCAGGATGGCAGATACTAAACTTGGTTTAGAGGAACTTTGTCATGAAATGGGCCCAGAGAACGCAAGTGGTGGGAGATGAAAGGTAAGCCCTCCCTCTCCAAAGTGCATAGTGATGTCTGCCCGACACAGGGAGGATGTTGTGGTTTCAGCCTGGTTTGTGGGACACAGCAAGGTGAGACTCTTTCAGAGACCGTGTTCAGTGTTGCTGTCTCCTGTGGTTACTGTGAGGTGAGTAGAGATATGGCAGCTTGTGTTTGGAGCTTAAGAGCTCCAGGCACCCTGTGAGCCCCTGTGTGCCTCTTTGAGCCCATATGTGGCCCTTTAGGGCTTTGCACAGAAGCCACAAGACTTGAGTGACATCTCTTTCCAGATTTGTTTTGAAACAAGTTTGAAGACATTTTTTTTTGCCTTGTCTTTATGCTAAGCATGTGCCCATAGATTTGTTTATTCCTGGCCCAATAGAGTGTTCAAAATGCCTGTAAGTTTTAATTAAGTCATTGCCAGAGGATTTGTCAGAATGAAAAAACCTAACAACAAAATAAACTATTGGAGCTAGAAGGATCCATGCCAGCAGGCGGCATGAATTTGATTGAGTCAAATCCAGTAAAATGTGAGAGGCGCTAGAATACATTATAAAGAGTGTTGGGACAGAGTCAGACACCTATGTTTGAGAAGATGGATTTGGAACAGAAGTGCTAGGCTGAGTCTAATGGTATCTGTATGACTGACTGTTTATGATTAGATGAGATTCCAGGTGCCATACAGAATTGATTGTAATAGAAATGGCTTGAATTAGTTTTTATGAATCAATGTGTGCAGCAGGTGTGCTCTGATGTTTCTCAAGAAGAAGAGGCCACCAAAAAAAGAAAAGTTACCCTCTTTACACTTCCTCACACATATACAACCAGAAATAATCCACTCTTTCTATAGATTTAGCATACAGAATTGTCTCTACATATAGGCAGCATAAATGTCACAAAGAGCTGTATAAAATTCTCCATTTTCTAGAATTTGGGCTTGTGGGAGATATATCCTCTTTGTTAATTTATTCCAAAATTTCTGAATAGACAATAAGTGCCAGAAGTGTTATCAAGTGAAACTCTGTTGCATGAGTGTGAGAAAAAGATGGGAAAGTATGGAAAGATCATTGAGATTGGATTCTGAATAACCCTGTAAGAGATCTGGAATTTAAGCAAAAGATGTGAAAAGCAGTTGCAGGAATATTATGTTGAGTGCAGCATAGAAGCTGGATGGGAAGAAATAAAGAAGTAGCTGAGACTTCTGTCTTTGGAGAAGTAAAAAAAAGAAGCGGCTGAGAAGATGCACATGATAGACAATGAGTATTAGCGTCTATTGCAAAAATCTAGAAAGAAAATTTGCAGGGTGTGAAATAAGATGGTGACTGTATGAACTGATAAGAAAGACTGGTTGTGACATTTACAGAAGGTTAGCAATATGATTTAGATATGAAGATACAAACTTTCTCAAGTCTAGCACTCTACCACTTGAGCAACAGCATCACTTCCAGCTTTTTCTGTGTATGTGGTACCAAGGAATCAAACCTGGAGCTTTGTGCATGCTAAGCAAGTACTCTACCACTAGGCCACTCTCTTGGTCTTACTTTGCTTTTTTTTTTTAAATCTTTTTTTTTTTGATTTACGTTATATAACATTCCTTAATTTTGCATTTTCTTAGCATATGTTAGTTGTATAAAGGATTTTTGGTGACATTTCTGTCATGAATATGATTAACCTTGATCAAGTTCAGCTCCCCGTGACTTCCCTCCTTACCCTTCTATTATTTTGACAGATTTTGCTGTTCTATTTTCATAGACGTGTATGAAGTACTTTAACCATATCCTTCTTGTAAAGTTTTCAGTGTATCTGCTTTTACCACCAGGTCTTTGATCCATTTGGAGTTAACTCTGGTGTAGGGTGACAAGCATATATTAATTTTCAAGAGTTTTATTGTGACATTTCACATATGAATGTAATGTATCCTACTCTTCTCTCCTTTATCCTTTCTCCCACTTGGTAAAAACTTACCTCTAATTTTCATGCAATTATATAAAGTGTTACTGCACTTTGACCATCCTCACCATTATTTACTCTATTCACCCTTATCCCTCCACAGATCTGCAACCACAAACAGGACCTGTTTTTCTCTCTTGTCATTCATTTTCTAAGTTTATATTAGTTTTATAAAGTGGTTTCATTATGATATTTGCCATGTTTTAACCATGGTTTTCTGCATGCTTGTCAGTATTTGCCATTTATTTTCTTATTATAATCATTCTAGATGGGGTGGGATGGAATGTCAATGTTGTTTTGAATTGCATTTCATTTCTGTTGTGATGTACTGAGGGGTTACAGTGATATAAATAAGGTAATAAATACATTTCTTGTTGAACGTTCTAACTCCCTTCCTCGTTTTTCTCCCACCTTCTCTCCCCACTCCTACCCAATCTCCCTGACCAGTTCATTTCTAACCTAGTGTCTTCTGGATATCGCTGTTGCATTGGTTCACCCTGTGTGCTTTCTCTATTTTGTTATTCCCCTTCTCTTACCCACATCAGGTAAATGTATATACAAGACACAGGGTGCCCAAATCAAGCACAGTGACTACAGGGGATAAACCAAAGGAAAAAGAACAAAAAATATAGACAAAGAATTTCATACAGTACATTAACAACAACAACAACAAAACTCTTGTTCCATACCTTGGAGTTCATTTTGTTTATCATCATTTTATATGCTCACATGCATATATCTATTGAGCTATTTTGATCCTCTGCTAGAGTTGTCCTAGACATATATTGTTACAAATGAGGGAAACCATGGAGCCTATGGTTTTTGGGGTCTGGCTTACTTCACTTCATATGATTTTCCCCAAGTATTTCCATTTCCTTTACAAATGGAACATTGTCATCCTTCCTGATGGAAGCATGGAATTCCATTCTGTATATTTATCACATTGACTTGATTCAGTCATCCACTGAGGAATGTCTGGGTTGGCCATGGATGCTGAACATTTATATTAACCACTTGTTCTTCTTCAGAAATGTTTCATTTGTCTATTTATTATTTGGGTAATTTATTCTTTTACTGCTTCATTTTTAGAGATTTTTATATATTCTGAATAACAATCCTTTATTCTAGGAAAGACTGTAGGCTTTCTTTTGGTTCTGGTAATTACCTCCTTTTTCTGTATGGAAACTTTACTGGAAGCAATCTCATTTTTCAATTCTTACTCTTACTTTCTGAGAAATTGTAATTTTATGAAGAGAATATTACCTCCTTCTATACTTTTATATCTTCCTATGTCTTGAAGTGTTTTCATTGAGCAGTTTCAAATTCTCAGGTCTTCATTAAGATCTTTGATCTGTTTGGAATTTGTCTTTTGTAATAAAGAGATAGGAATACAATTTCAGTCTTCTGTATGAGGACATCCAATTTTCCCAGCATTATTTGTTGAAAAATTATCTTTCTCCAGCATGGAGTTTTGATGTCTTTGTTGATTGGATTGGATGGGATTGTTTTGGTGTCATTTTCTCTATCCCATTAATCTGTCTCCACTATTGCCCTAGTGACATGGTGTATTTGTTACTTTGGCTGTGTAGCCTGGTTTGAAGCCAGGGATTGTGACACAGCCAGTCCTGAGGCTTTGAGTTTGGGCAACTACAAGAACAATAACTATTGCCATTAATCAAAACTGGAGGTTAAGAGGAGAATTTCAGAGATGTGTGGTGCTGCAGGTCACCCAGCCAAGTGCTTCATCTAATATCATTTTCCCCTTTACTCCCTTCAGGGAACTTCAGTGTGCCTTGGACAGGAAACAAGCTAAATGATTGTTGTATGATACTGGGCTCCAAGTTATATGAGGAAACATGGGATGCTCAAATGGTGGGATAGATATAGTCAATGTGTTCCAGAGAGGGAGAGATTCGTATTCAATAAAGGGACCATGGGATTACTTTGAAGAAACTCAAGTATGACGCACTGGGTTTCTATCATTGTCATTCATATCTTTGCCACATCACATCCCCATTTTCCGAGACTCTGTTCATTTGGCTAGAAAGAGCTCATGGAATTCCAACCAGGTGATGTGTGTTATCTTTTATTATTCACCATTTTTGGCTCATCCCTGGAGAGCAGAGACAAGATACTTCACCTAAGCACCTTTGCAAGTGGTTAGAGATGGCTCTTACTCTCCAGTCTGAAGTTTTGCTTTGCTTCTCAAGCATATCTGAATACAGTATATGTGCACATAAGTCTATGTAACTTTTATGTCTATGTGGACCCAATTTCTGTATACAGTGTGTGTGTATGTTATGATGCATGACTGAGAAGCAGGCATGGCTTGCTGTTGAGGTCTGACCATAACAGACCAGATGAAATTGATCATTTAACTCATTTTTCATACTACCCCTAATGCCCCGAAGATATTGGATTCATTAGGAGACACATACACAACACATACACAAATTAGATTCTGCTTAGTTAACAAATTCATTTTGATTTTAAATACCATGAAGCCATATTTCTTTCATTCTTTGTTCAATTGGTTATTTGTACCTAAATATAGAAAATTAGGTAAGATGATGACTTTGGGGGTTACGAATAGGTTTCTAGTCTATGTCTATTAATTTATCAGTTCTGTGACTCTTGATGTTATATAACTTCTCTAAACTTAATTTTTTTTTGCCAGTCCTGGGATTGAGCTCAGGGCCTGAGCACTGTCCTTGGACTTTCTCAAGGCTAGAGCTCTACTACTTGAGCCTCAACACCACTTCTGGCTTTTTGCTATGTATGTGGTATCGAGGACTCGAACCTGGGTCTTCGTGCATGCTAGGCAAGCACTCTACCACTAGGCCAAACTCCTGGCCCCTCTAAACTTAATTTTAACAATACCATGAAACCACAAGGTTTCATGGATAAGGTTGGGAATAGGACCTAGAAAACAGTAGGAAAACTATATTTTAATACTGTCAAAATGATGGCAAAAGAAAAAATGGTGACATGACACAGTGAAGTGGATACATTGTTATGGTAACAGAAATGTTAGAGAAAACAAGATCTGCTGGTTATGGTTTTAGTGTTAGGTACTACAGGCACAGTAGTAAAGAAATGCCAAAAAAGAAATAAGAAATGAAATAGTGAGGGAAGAGGAGAAGAATAGAGGAGGAAAGAAGGAAGAAAAGAAGCAAGGAAAGAAAGATGATTGTGGAGCTTGCAACTCATGTGATCAACAGATAATAGAATAAGCATGTAACTTTGTGGAAATCTATGCAAATATAGAAGAATGCATGAGGAAGAATGAAAAATATTAGGCTGTGTGTCAAGATATGCTGTTCTTAATTTGTATTATGCGGTCAGGGAAGATTTTATAGAATAAAGTGTCATTTGAACAGAGAGTTGAAGGAAGTCATGGGAAAACCATCCCAAGGCACTGGAGAAAAAGGAGGCATAAATGCAAAAGGGGCTTGCTGTCTTCTGTGACAAGCTAGGTGGGTTTGCTGTTTTAATTGAGAGGAATAGGAGAAGCTAACAGGTGAGATCACAGAGGCTGCAAGGGTAATGAGTCAAGGTAAAAATCTGCTCTAGCATGCCAGTGGAGGGCAGGAACAGGAGAACAGGGCATTGCATTAGAGAACCTCTTTCTAGCTGCTGTGGTAAACAGCCCATAGAGGAGCAAGAATAGGGAACTGCTGCAAAGATGCAGGAAGGAAATGATGGGGTTCTGGAACAGAATTCTTGTGATAAAAGGAAGATTTATGTGCTGCTGGTGTGGAGATAAGAATGAAGGAAAGGGTGACTACACGGTCTTTGGGTAGAAAAATGACTGAGGTGCTTTAATAGGGAAAGACAGTGAGGAAATATGGGAGTTCTACCCCAAACCTGATGAATTGGACCCAATCCCTAACTGTTCACATGGAAATCAGATGAATATTAAGATAGAGATTTTAGAGTAGGGCAAGAATAGAAGTTTTAAGGCTTATCAGCCCCAGTTACATCCACAAAGTGACAGAAGTGTGGGAGTAATCCACGTAGTGGCCTGTGGATAGAGAAATCAGATTGCTGGAACTCTCCAATGTTTAGAAGCCCAGTGTGTGTAGAAGCTGCACCGAGACCGGCAGAAGCAGCATCTGGTATCCAGACCCACTGAAGAGTGTCAGGGCCACCCAACCAATGGATATCCATCTGCACACAATTTTCTAAGACACTTTCTTAAAATATGTCATTGATTTCAGTATCTCATCGTATTGATCAATATGACTGATCCAGACAAAACAATACACTGGTACAAGTACCACTGTATATGAAGGAAACCTCTTCTGCTAAAAAATAATTAACAGATGAAGGGGACACAAAGGTACCAGCGGCCTTGTTCTGGAACACTGAAATGTACGTTGCTATACCACATGAGGAGCAAGAGGACTTGTTCAGAGCAGTTCTTCTCTGGTAGCAATTTGGGGGAATGTTTCAGCTTTTCCACCTCATGTAGCTACTTCTCATGGGAGAATTCTCTTGATGTGTGTACTTAAGGCTTACAGTATTGTTTCTGTTTTCAGAATGACTTCTAAATGCTGTCTTGCTTACTTTGAGCTTTTGCTCTTTCTTCAAGGCTGATGACTGATCATTCTTTTAGTTGAGCAAGGTTTCCTTTGCAGGCTCCCCCCCTCCTCCTTTTTCTCCACTCCCCCCTCCCCCAACCCACCTTGAACTGCAGGAGTCATGTCTACTCAGTGACAACCTGAAAGACAATCACCACAGTCACACACTTAATTTTCCAGAAGATTCATTGCTACTTTATATAAAAAAAATCAATTCATTTGTCTTCATTTCTTTTCATCTGTAGCTCTTGAAGGTGACCTCTCTCCATCACTTCCTTGAACATGCTCATTCCTCTGCAGGAACATTTTGATATCCTTAAAGAAAACATCAAACAGAAGTTACAAAGATTAGAAAGATTTTTTTTGCTGGTCCTGGGGCTTGAACTCAGGACCTGATCACTGTCCTTGAGCTTTCTTAAGGCTAACATTTTAGTACTTGAGCCACAGCACCATTTGTGGTGTTTTCTGGTGGTACTGAGGAATTGAACCCAGGGCTTTCTGCATGCTAGGAAACACTCTACCACTAGGCCACATTCCTGGCTCACTAGACTAAATTTTTGATTAATGATTACCTATTATATGAGAATAATGAAACAATGTTTTCCCCCCAACTTTGAGAAAATTCTTCATTGAGTTTGAAGCCACTATGGCAGCTAAGGCCTTGAAACTCCAGTTTTTTTCTCTTAATAATACAGATGTCAGCTGGGCACCAGTGGCTCATACCTTGTAGCCCTCAATACTGAGGAGGCTAAAATCTTAGAAACATGGTTTGAAGCCAGCTGGGACAGGAAAATCCAAGAGATTCCTATCTCCAATAAACCACTAAGAAAAAGGCAGAATTGGTGCAGTGGCTCAAGTGGTCGAGTGTTAGCCTTGAGCACAAAGAGACCAAGGGACAGTGCCAGTTCAAACACTACAACTGACAAAGAAAGAAAGAAAAAAGAGCTATCATTTCAGCTTCTTTTTCCGTAGAACAACAGAAGGAATAACATCAAACATCTGAGTGATTTTTAGCATCCAGGAACTGAGCTAAACATTTTATATTAGCCCATAGCCCATTTCATCTATACAAACCCCTATAACAACTATTCTGTAGATCATAGAGCTGTGCCACTATGAAGTCACTTCTCTAAGGACACATATCTCAAAGGTAAGGGTTTGGAGCACATTCTCATAAGCTCAAAGTCAGTTCACTTTACTTTAGGAACATGTCATCATCATTGAAAAGATACATCATTTTTCAGTGTTTTGGCTCCTAAACACATCTTAAAATTATAGAGCTATTAGGCAGCAACCTTCACTTTCCATTGTTGATGATAGCAAACAACATTTTAACCATAAAAACCCACACTCTAGCTTTTTCCTCTGCTTATCTTGAACAATCTTCAAATAGCATCACTGTGGTTTTCAGTTCATTTTTAAAATGTGATCTGTTTACTTGTGCATGGGTATCTGGAGCAAACAAATGGTTTGTGAGCATGATAGTATGATAGACTCCACGTTTTTCCCATATATTTTTATTGTAATTAATAGAAGGGTTACATTATATTCACTAGATAGAAGGTGCATTACTTCACAGACATTGATACCCTTTCTCATGTCTTGGTCCCCATTTCTCTCCCCCCCACCCTCACCCCTCACCTTGTTTTGCCCCATTCCCTATCCGATTTCAAATAACCAAATACAAATATATCCGATATATCAGGTAACAAAGTGAGATACTGTAACAATATGAGATAACCAAGGGACAGCAAAAGAGATGAGAGATAACATAGTACATTAAGGACATCACTCATTATATGGCTTTTGTTTCTATATCCTGGAGGTCCTTTCATTTAGCGTTATCCTTTATGGCCTTATGGATCTAGGTTTTGCTCTATTGTAAATCTCTGCTAGGAGAGCACAAAGTTTCTACTGATTATGACAAATGAGGGAAATCATTGAGCCTATGTTCCTTTGAGTCTGGCTTACATCACTTAATATGATTTTTTTCCCAGGTCTTTCCATATCCTTACAAATGGGGCGATGTCGTTCTTTCTGACAACAGCAAGAATACCATTGTGTATAAATACCACATCTTGTTGATCCACTCATCAACCGAGGGGCATCTAGGTTGGTTCCAAATCTTTGCTATGGTAAGTAGTGCTGCAATGAACATCGTTGTGCTAGTGGATTTAGTATGTCCTTGTTTCTGGATGAGTGGGTAAATGCCAAGTATTGGAATTGCTGGGTTATAGGGGAGCTCTATGTTTAGTCTTTTGAGGAACTACCATACTGCTTTCCATGGTGGTTGAATGAGTTTACACTTGAACAAATTTGCACTCCCACCAACAGTGTAGTAGTGATCCCTCCTGGCCACATCCCTGCTAGCATCTGTTGTTATTAGATTTCTTGATCCTGGCCATTCTAACTGGAGTGAGATGGAATCTCAGAGTTGTTTTGATTTGCATTTCTTTATGGCCAGAGATGTCCAGCATTTCTTCATGTGTCTATAGGCCATTTTTATTTCTTCTTCAGAGATGACTCTCTTTAAGTCTTTGGCCCATCTTTTAATGGGATGGTTGTTTCTTTGGAGTTTTGGAATGATTCAATTTTTTGAGCTATTGATATATTTTAGATATGAGGCCTTTGTCTGTTGTATGGTTAGTGAAGATCTTCTCCCACTCTGTAGGCTTTCTAGTTAGTTTGCTAGCTATGGCCTTTGCCATAAAGAAGCTCTGCAGTTTAATGCAGTCCCACTTATCCAGACTTTCTCTGATGTGTTGTGCTTCTGGGTCCTTTTTAAGAAAATTTCAACCTATGCCAACGTGACCTAGTGTATCTCCTATTCCTTCTTGTAAAGTTTTCAGTGTATGTGCTTTTCCCTTGAGGTCTTTGATCCAATTGAAGTTAATCCTGGTGCAGGGTGACAAAGAAAATTCCAACTTTAGTTTTCTTCAGGTGCTTAACCAGTTCTGCCAGCACCACTTGTTGAAGAGGCTGTCTTTCTTCCATTCTATTTTTTTGGCTTCCTTATCAAAGATTAGGTGGCCATAAGTCTGTGGGTTCATATCTGGGTCCTCTGTTCTATTCCATTGGTCTTCAGGCCTGTTCTTGTACCAGTACCAATCTGTTTTGGTCAGTATAGCTCTGTAATAGAGTTTAAAGTTTGGTGTTGAAATTCCTCCTGTGCTGTTCTTTCTCCTAAGAATTGTTTTTGCTACACAGGGTCTTTTATTATTTCATATGAAATTTTGGATTGCCTCTTCTATTTCTTTAAAGAATGACGTTGGGATATTGATGAGTATTGCGTTGAATTTGTAGATAGCCCTTGGCCAGACTACCATTTTCACGATGTTAATTCTTCCAATCCAGGAGCATGGATTCTGGATTAATTCTGCTTTAATTGCCTTTTTCAGGGTTTTAAAGTTTTCATCAAAAAGGTCCTTTACATTCTTAGTTAATTCCTAGGTACTTTATTTTCTTTGAGGCTATTGTGAAAGGAGTTGCTTTCCTGATTGTTGCCTCATTCCTCTCACTGTTGGCGTAGAGGAAGGCAGTTGAGTTTTGAGGGTTAATTTTATACCCTGCTACCTTGCCAAAGTTTCAAATCAGCTCAAGGAGCTTGGGAGTGGAGTCTATAGGTTTCTTTAAATACAGAATCATGTCATCTGCAAAGAGGGAAAGTTTCACTTCCTCTTTCCCTATTTGGATCCCCTTTATGCCCTTCTTGCCTTATTGCTCTGGCTAGGAATTCTAATACTATATTAAAGAGGAGTGGAAAGAGCTGGCATCCTTATCTTGTTTCTGATTTTAGAGAAATGGCTTTAGCTTTTTGCCATTAAGTATAATGATAGCTGTGGGTTTGTCATACACAGCCTTTATTATACTGAGGAATGTTCCATGGATTCCTAGTTTCTGCAGAATTTTTAGCATAAAGGGGTGTTGGATCTTGTCAAATGCCTTTTCTGCATCTATTGAGACAATCATGTGATTTTTGTCCTTGCTCCTGTTGATGTGTTGAATTATAATATTTGACTTGCTTATGTTGAACCAGCTTTGCCTCCCTGTGATGAATCCAGTTTGATCATAGTGTATAATTTTTTTTGATGAATTGCTGAAGACGGTTGGCCAGTATTTTGTGGGGAAGTTTTGCATCAATATTCATTAAAGAAATGGGTCTATAGTTCTCTTTCTTTGATGAATCTCTGTTTGGTTTTGGGATGAGGGTCATAGTGGTGTCGTAGAATGAGTTTGGCAAAGAGCCTTTGTTTTCAATTTCATTGAAGAGCTTGAGTATTGGTGTGAGATCTGCTTTAAAGACCTTATAGAATTCAGCTGTGAATCCATTTGGCCCTGGGCTTTTCTTGGATGGAAGATCTCTTATTGCCATTTCTATTTCAGTGCTTAAATAGGTCTGTTTAGTTGGATTAGGTCTTCTTGGTTCAGTGTGGTTATGTTAATGTTGGCTAGAAATTCATCCATTTCTTGTAGATTCTCAAATTTGTTGGCATAAAGGTTTGAAAAATATTCCCTCATGATGCTCTGGATCTTGGTAATTTCTGTTGTGATATTACAGTTCTCATCTGTGATTTTGTTTATTTAGGTGTGCTCTGGTAAGATTTCCTAAGGGTCTGTCAATTTTGTTAATTTTTTCAAAGAACCAACTCCTTGTTTTGTTGATTCTTTCTATTTTTTTTGGACTCCAATTCATTTAATCCTGCTTTGATTTTTAATAATTTGCTTCCTTCTACTGGAATTAGGGTTGGTTTTTTTGCTCTTTTTCCAAGAGCTTAAGGTATGACATTAAATTGTTGGTTTGTGAATTTTACCAATTTGTTAATGTAAGCACCCAGAGCTATAAATTTTCTTCTGAGTACTGCTTTGGCTGTGTCCCAAAGGAGCTGATATTTTGTGTGCTCCTTTTTGTTAAATTTCATAAACTTCTAAATTTCTGCTCTGATCTCCTTGATGACCCATTGGCGATCAACAATGTGTTGTTCAATCTCCATAAGTTACAGGGTTTTCATTGATGGAGATTGGTGTTCAGTTCCAATTTGTTGCCCTAGTGGTCTGAGAGAATGCCTGGAATACTTTCAGTGTTTCTTAATCGTCACAGGTTTGTTTTATGCCCTAAAATGTGGCCAAGACTCCAAGTTTTTAAAGGTTCCCTCCCTTTCTCCCTTCCTTCTTTCTTCTTTCTCTGATAAATAATAAAAATAAGCATGGATTATCTTTATCAAAAATGACACTGTTTCATTCTAAATGTCACAATGTGGGCTTTCCAGGTCATGGACACAGTTCTCCATGATTCACAACCATATTAAGGAGAAACAACTCTCCTTATTTTATACCTCAGTCAAAGCAACCCCAATGAGATGTAAAGGGCAAGGAAAACAAGAATCAAAGAGTCTCAGACCTATCTTAAAGAAGCCTTCTGGCAATGGATTACCGAACTAGTTAATTAGCTAGTTACTTTACTGATGAATATACTAGCTTTGTGCTAAGGGAATTCTTGAATGAGTGACACTATGAGACAGGTTAACTGGAGGATTCATCTAGAGAGGGAATGCACAGCAGGGAAGAGCTTAGACTATTCAGTTAGTTCATTTTTTGGTGGTTTTGTAAGATGAATGTCATTCATAGGCTATCATGTTCCATTTGGCAATACTACACAAAAAGGAATTATACTGTCCCAAATGGCAACAGTAGCTCAGTTGAGGAACCTAGCAAGTTGAGAAAGCTTCCAAATGAAACAATTTAAATAAAGCCTTTTGGATTCCTGGAGGATTCTCATTAGGATTTCCTGTTGATTTTCTCTCAGGGTTCACTCTCACAGGCACTCTTTGTGGCTCTCTTCCTGCAGGTGAAATACCAAACAGAACCTTCTCTGCAAGTGAATCATGTTTAGTCACTGTTGTCAGGGTAAAAGTATTCCAAATCACCCTGACATTGTAGAAAGTTTTCTTCTCACTTAGGGAGGAAAGGTGCGATCATTTTATGCTCCTAGTTTTTCTGGGTAAAAGAAAATGAAACCTATTAGATGTAATTCCAGAGCTTCTGTAAATGAGATTTTACTAGTTCAAAATAAGAAGCTTCTTTACTGACAGAACAGAGCAATCGGATAAAGTGCATTGGAACCCACTTGATAGAAGATGTCATGATGACTTGATATGGTTTAGAGACAGAAATACTTAGGGGTGAAAAAAGTCAATCCCCTATCACTCAGCTGCTCAGAAGCCTGGCCTGTTTATACTCCATTACTTTTCAAATGCAATCCAAATTTTCCTATAGTTCTTGGCAACCTGGCCTCGTTTTACTAATTTAACAGTATCTCCCTATTCTTGCCAATGGCTCTTTGAGGCACCAGATCTACCCACACAGTCTCACCGTCATGCCTTATTCCTGACCTGCTTTTCAGTGAGGAGGCTGCCATTGTTACAATAACAAAATCTATGCAAGCCTCCTGAACACACACTCTCTTTTTCTCTCTCTCGGCAGATCTCCATGCTTCTAGCACACAAAAGTCTTCTTTTGATGTGTACAATTTTGCACTTGTTTGGTCTCTTATCTTGTAATTCTTGCAGGTAAAATTATCTTCCAAATGGAAATGAGATTTGCGTAAGAATAGCAGCCCAGTTTGCTACTCAGGGAGGCTTATACTGCAGGTGTCTGTGGTCAGGGCTCCGTGATTTTAGTAGACATCTTTGTAGAATCTCTCATGTGACAGCGTCCATGACAAGTACTTTACATTCATGATGTCCCATAATTGTGAGTCATTCTAATGAACAGGAATGGCTGTGAATTCCCACTTAACAGAGGAGACAGCCAGGGTAAGGAGACAGTTGTAATCAGATAGCTGATAAGTAGTGGTCAAAAGGTACAGACTCATGATTTTCTGATTCTAAAGCTAGGTCCTGAAATGGTATAATTATATTTTACTCCTGGATGTGCTGAATGTCTCAAAAGCAGTTAGCTTTACAGAAAGCAATTTCAATTAGTTTTAATACAGGTTATAAAACTGATATCAAAAGGAGCCACAGTTGACAATAATAAACTAGGTACAAAGATAGTTACATTTCTAGACAAGTCTCTCAAAAAAAAAACCCAAAGCAAAACAAAAAAAGTATTATCATTGAGAAGTCAGGAAACATGCTTCTCAGACCACCTGGATTTTAGAAAGAGAAAAAGGTTTTATCTCAAACTCAAAAAACCCCTTCTATTTCAATAAATGGATAGCAGAAACCAGAGAGACATCACACTGTTAAAGGTGGTACCAGGAAATGATACAACTACCCCCTACCACCTCACTTGCCCTAGTACTCACTGCTGAAAAACTGGGATTTGCCACAACTGTGTCTGTGACTTGTTGGCCTTTTGTGTGATTTCTGAGTAGCTGTTCTTTCTTATTTTTACTTCTTCCTTATTTTTGTTGAGTTGGTCTATTCCCCTTCCTCATTTTTTTTTTGTTGCCTGTATTGGGTCGGGAATTCGTAGTACTCTGTTCTCACTAGGCTTTTTTTGTTTTTCCCAAGGCTGACACTCTACCACCTTTGCCACACCTCTACTTCTGGCTTTTTGGTGGTTAATTGGAGATAGGAGTCTCACAGACCTTTCTGCTGGGACTGTATTGGAGCCATGGTCCTCAGATCTCAGTCTCCTGAGTAGCCAGACATAAGCCACTAGTGCCTGGCTTTCCCAATGTTTCTACGTGAATTTCCTCATTTTATATAGTGCTTTCTTGATGGAACCAAAACCTTAACTTTTTCATGTAGTATCATTTCTACTCTTAGACAATATATTCCATGATTTGAGTTTGATGCACATGTCAGAACCTGGCTGGAGACCTTAAGCTGTGGAGAGGAAGGATCTTTTATATATATATATTTTTTTATTGTAATTAATAGAAGGGTTACAAGATGTTTGCCAGATAGATGGTGTATTAATTCCCATACATTGATACCCTTTCACATGTCTTGGTCCCCATTTCCCTCACCCCCACCCCCAACCCTCATCTTGTTTTCCCCCTATCCAATTTCAAATAACCAAATACAAATATATCCAATATATCAGGTAACAAAGTGAGATACTATACCAATATGAGATAACTAAGGGACAGCAAAAGAGATGAGAGATAACATAGTACCTTAAGAACAACAATCATTCATTATATGGCTTATGTTTCTATATCCTAGAGGTCCTTTCATTTAGCATCCTACTATATCAAGGTTTTGCTCTATTGCAAATCTCTGCTAGGAAAGCCCAAGGTTTCTACTGATTATGACAAATGAGGGAAACCACTGAGCCTAAGTTCCTTTGAGTCTGGCTTACTTCACTTAATATGATCTTTTCTAAGTCTTTCCATTTCCTTACAAATGGGGCAATGTCATTCTTTCTGACAGCAGCATAGAATTCCATTGTGTACAAATACCACATCTTGTTGATCCACTCATCAACTGAGGGACATCTAGGTTGGTTCCATATCTTTCTATGGTAAATAGTGCTGCAATGAATATTGTTGTGCTGGTGGATTTAGTATTAGACAGGAAGGATCTTATCTCTATTTTTCTCCTATAGGCTAGGATCATTATATAATCAGAATAGTCCATAACCTTAGTGGTCCATGGGCCCAGCTTTAACTATTCCTATCTCGAGTCTTCTGTTGAAGATTCTTGAAATTGTGAACTGCTTCACTATCATGGACCTTGTGCCACTTGCACTCCACAATCAAATTCATCTTCTCTTCCCTGTGAGCCACATTAGAAATGCTAGGTGTGCTTTGATCTTGAGCTCCATATAGAGACAATGTGTAGTCATACTCACAGGAAATTTGTAGTCTGAATAATTTGCAATCAGGTCTTGAATGAAAGGATGCTTCAAGAGGAGAGAAACTCCAATTGGTTCCAGATTCTTGGCACCCAGATCCTGAAATGTTTTGATGAAGCTCTTTAAAGAGGAACAAAAATAAAGGTAATTAAGTTAATGACAGTAACTGCAATAATAATGCCATACAAAATAATAAAGACAATTAAGATGTTACCATCTTAGAAATAATAAAAATGGTGTTTTTGTATTAGAGAAATCCATCATAATTAATTTTTACACTGATTTTTCCCCAAGCAATTCCATTTAAATATGTTCAAAACTAAGGTTGGTTATCCTTATGTCCACCATGCCTGGTTTACAAATAATTTAACCAACCTCAGTATACATGTTCTCTGTCTTTAGATGGCCGACAAATCTGTTCACATCTTGTGCTTCATTTCCTCCTGGGAACACTTTGAATAGTGTCTCTATGGAAATCTTCTCAGTGTTTGTGCTTTCAAGGATTTCTTCTTCTTTCTGTTCTCTCTCATCCCTCTCCTCTCTTATTTCTGTGACATTTTCCTCAGGTTCAGGAAATTCTTCAATGGGACTAATATCAGTAGAGATGGAAGTCTAGGAAGTTAAATGAAGAAAGTGGGAAATCAGACTAAACTTCTTTCAGCAGTAGAGCCACTTAGAAATCACTAATTAATGCAATGCAATGCTAGTGCCCAACACAACCCAAACAAAATCGAGAAGGCAATGTGCTAGCTGCATTTGGAATTGCAATACCAAAATCTTAGACCAACTGCCTTTTTAGCACTTATAGTCAATGTCAGTGGAGACTTATTATTTTTCCCACAAGCCCTTCTATGTACTGCATTGCCAGTGATAGAAAACTGCTCAAGAGGACATGAATACAGATTTTTGAAAGGATTTGAATTTGAATAGATTGAACTTATGGTAAATTATTTTTTTCAGATTCACCAGCAATTCCTATTATTCTTGGCTAACAGCATGAATTCAGATACATTTTGCATATGGTGAAGAATAAATTGCTGCTGAGATAATTTCTTAGGTTATGAAAACCTAGAAAATATTTGAACACTTTGACTTACTATAAATCCATGAATTGATCTTGAATAAAAATCCAAGAGTATTTTTTAATTCTTTCAGTACAATAGAAAATGTATTATTCTAAAAATGTGGGCATATAAACTCCATTTTTTAAGCATTTTTTATTGTAATTAGTAAAAGGGTTACACGATATTTGCCAGATAGAAGGTGCATTAATTCACATACATTGATACCCTTTCACATGTCTTGGTACCCATTTCCCTCCCCCCCCACACCCCCCCCGTCTTGGTTTTCCCCCCTTCCCTATCAAATTTCAAATATCCAAATACAAATAAATTCAATATATCAGATGACAAAGTGAGATACTATACCAATATGAGATAACCAAGGGACAGCAAGGGAGATGAGAGACAACATAGTACATTAAGGACAACAATCATTCATTATATGGCTTTTGTTTCAATATCCTGGAGGTCCTTTCAATTAGCTTCACATTATATGGCCTTACGTATCAAGATTTTGCTCTATTGCAAATCTCTGCTAGTAGAGCCCAAGGTTTCTACTGATTATGACAAATGAGGGAAACCACTGAGCCTAAGTTCCTTTGAATCTGGCTTACTTCACTTAATATGATTTTTTCTAAGTCTTTCCATTTCCTAACAAATGGGGCAATGTCATTCTTCCTGACAGCAGCATAGAATACAATTGTGTACAAATACTACAACTTGTTGATCCACTCATCAACTGAGGGACATCTAGGTTGGTTCCATATCTTTGCTATGGTGAATAGTGCTGCAATGAACATTGTTGTGCTAATGGATTTAGTATGTCCTTGTTTCTGGATGGTTGGGTAAATGCCAAGTAGTGGAATTGCTGGGTCATAGGGGAGTTCTATGTTTAGCCTTTTGAGGCACTGCCACACTGCTTTCCATAGTGGTTGAACGAGTTTGCACTCCCACCAACAGTGTAGTAGTGATCCCTCCTGGCCACATCCCCTCCAGCATCTGTTGTTATTCGTTTTCCTGATCCTGGCCATTCTAACTGGACTGAGGTGGAATCTTAAAGTTGTTTTGATTTGCATTTCTTTTATGACCAGAGATGTTGAGCATTTCTTTATGTGTCTATAGGCCATTTTTGTTTCTTCTTCAGAGAAGACTCTCTTTAAGTCTTTGGCCCATTTTTTAATGGGATGGTTGTTACTTTGGAGGTTAGTTTTGGAGTGATTCAATTTTTTGAGTTGTTGATATATTTTAGATATGAGGCCTTTGTCTGTTGTTTGGTTGGTGAAGATCTTCTCCCACTCTGTAGGCTTCCTGATTAGTTTACTAGCTATGTCCTTTGCCATACAAAATCTCTGCAGTTTAATGCAGTCCCACTTATCCAGCCTTTCTCTGATTTGTTGTGATTCTTGGTCCTTATTAAGAAAGTTGCGACCTGTGCCAAGGAGGCCTAGTGTATCTCCTATTCCTTCCTGTAAAGTTTTCAGTGTGTCAGCTTTTACCTCCAGCTCTTTGATCCATTTGGAGTTAATTCTAGTGCAAGGTGACAAAGAAGGATCCAACTTTAGTTTTCTGCAGGTGCCTAACCAGTTCTGCCAGCACCACTTGTTGAAGAGGCTGTCTTCAACTAAACTGAACTAAAAGATCAGCAAAATTCAATGGATAAACAAACTGTATTAATGACTACTTCTCTCCTTAGCTTCCTTCCTTGCTCGGTATGTTCTCAATGGAGCACAGAGATCCTGAAGTGGTTTAATTTAGCTTTTCCAAGGACTTTTCATCTTGTTTAGGGCAGAGTTAAGCTTAGATCTCCATGGTAACCCAAGTCCTTTCTCTCTCTCTTCTCCCTCTCTACTATCACTCACATCCTATCCTTTCTACATTTTTGCTGGCTAACTCTGTTCCTTGGAAGACACAAGGCCCAAACCCATGTTAAGACTTATGCAGCTATTGCTGTCCTGTCTTTTTTTAAAATTTTTTTTATTGTAATTAGTAAAAGGGTTACATGATATTTGCCAGATAGAAGGTGCATTAATTCACATACATTGATACCCTTTCACATGTCTTGGTACCCATTTCCCTTCCCCCCACCCCCCACCTGTCTTGGTTTTCCCCCCTTCCCTATCAAATTTCAAATATCCAAATACAAATAAATTCAATATATCAGATAACAAAGTGAGATACTATACCAATATGAGATAACCAAGTGCTGTCCTGTCTTAAAATGGTCCCTCACAGAATTCTCTAGGGCTGTCTCTGATCAGTCTCTCCATGTCTCTACAATTCTCTTTATGGCTCAACACTGGTGAACACAGCAACTCCCCATAGGTGCTGTATTCCTCCCTACCCCAACTCCAGCTTTAAATAATTTGTATTTTCATTATTCTATACAGTCTACATTTTTGTTCAATGATATTTCCCCAAGGTGAGTGGTCTCAATACTTAATACATATTTATAGAAACATTGAAATTTTCATAAGATAGTGTTCAATCTAGCAGAGAAGTTCTGATATAACTGAGGGCTAGATGAGTTATGAATCAGTGTCATTAGGGGAAGATTAATTTGGAATTCATAATGGATACCTGTGGCCCTGGGAAATGGGGAGTCTCCACACTTTGAGCTGTGATAAATGCTACCTCGGGTAGCAATGGCCAAGGGAAAAGGCATAAGGGCCTCTTGTGATTGGCAAGGTCCAGTGCTTATCTGCTCTTTATTCTTAGTTCCCTTCATACTGGGAAAATGATATGTTTTGGCATAGATGGGACAACTACATGATAGGCTTTCAGGAAAATCAATTCGTCTTCTTCTGTCCCTCTCAAAGATTTAAGGGGCACAGAAAGAGTACAATTTATAAAGTGAATGAATGGGCTCATTGAGCCACTGAGCTCCCTGAGCGTGGTGACAGGCTTTGTCCTAAATTGAGGGAGGCAGAGTGAGATGGAAGGCTGCTCCTTCAAACCTCCTCTTCATAGGAGGCTGAGTCTAGAGCTGATAGGGAAGAAGTCATCAAGTCATCATCCTGTGAGGAAGCTCAGTGCACTTCAGGAAATCACAGCAAAGATGGAAAGTCGGGGAGGGGGTAGTATTTGACATCGTCTGACTTCAGGGAAGGTTTTCCCTAAGGACAGCTATTTTGAGAATTGGGACTTTTAAGAGATGAGGCCTTAGAGAGAAATCCCAGGTCATTAATGACATTCACTCCAAGGGAATTGTGGGACTTCTGTGTCCTCTCTCAGACTCAAGTCATAGATCCCCAATGCACAGGAGGGATGGCATGGGACCATCAAGAAAGAAGCAATGCCATCTCCAGGGATGTAGACCCTACCTAACTCCTTACATATTTGGGGACAATGTAAACTACACTCTATCTGTTTAAGAAAACAAATGGGATCCTTGCTGTTAATACTCTGTTGGAATTTGTTTTTCAATTTTGTGTTGAATCAGTAGCTATAGCCCACTGCATGCAAGATCCAGATATTATCTTCTATAAGCATCTATTGCCCTTATTCTAGCCCTTCTTCAAGGGAAAAATTATTCCTGTTGTCCATGTGTTCAGAGACAAAATTTAGGTTCATGTCTAAAGAATCTCTCCCTTTCCTAGCATGAATGCCCAGGAGCCTCCTATTTCTCATAGTTTGTCCCTTTCTTGAAAAGGGAATGCTGTAGTTAAGCCAATTATAGAATCTGTAATGGACTCATAGCTCACTCTGCTCTGTCTGGGGGCTTTCCATCTGAAATAGTTGTGTCTATTTCATAACTGACTATTTCTCAGAAATCTCAGAGGAGAAGGTATGGTGGCATTTTAGTTAGCTACTAAGCTTCCTTGTCTTTGGAGGCAGGTGAGGCAAAGTTCCTTCTCAGATTTTAGGTCGTGGAGTTTGGCCTGAAGTACTCTAAAAAAACCACATTGATCAAGATGCAGTGTATTCATAAACTATTTTGTTAAATCGCAACTTCTTTGTACAAAGACTAAACATAAACAGATAAATGCTGAAATCATAAGCTTGTTTGGAATACAGTTTCTACAAACTAAGACAGACTGGTCAATACCCGCTTCCTTTTCATTTTTCAGACTCAGCACTTCATGAAAAACAAAACCCTGACCTTTTTATACCCAACTTTGATTCTACCAAGAAACCGAGTAGGCTTTTCCTACCAAAACAAAGCATGCGTTTGAATTTGCCAGCCCGTTCTTAATGCTGTTGGGATAAGTCTTTGTTGAAGATCCAGTACTGGCACCTGGGACACATAAGACAAGAGCAAAAAAGGAAACAACCAGACTCAGTGACAGGAGCTTTGCTTCTTCTTTCCTCCTGTTCCTAGCTCTAGATTTGTGCATTTCTGGATTTTCCTTACCTTTTCTGCAATCATCAGAGGAGTTTCAAATTGTCGGAAGACATGGGTTCCCACAGCCACACTGAGGGCCCTGTAGACCCCTTCCACAGAGTCCGGGTGGCATGCAAAGTACAACAACATCTGAGTGTAGTCCAGCTGGGGTGGGTCTTTCTCATAGTCAGCAAACAGTCGGAAGAAGAACTGTTACACAAAAAAGAAATTCACTCTAATAATTAGCAGAGAAGCTTTGGAAATAATCTTATCCGAGGGTTAAATTAACAAAGTCATGAGAGAATGAGTAATATTAATTGAAGCATATGCTAAATAAACACACAGATAAAGTAGGATTCTAAATTCTAAATTTCAGTGAAGATGGGTAAAGAGGAGTTAAGGTACCCTGCTCTGGACAGTGAATTTGAGATGTCGATTATGGGTAACAGGTATTATTTGAAAGAGAAATTTGTGGAAAGATAAATATATGGGATTCATTAGTTCATATTTCAAGCCCAGGGCCTGGGCTGAACTATATTGAAGGAATGAAAAGATGTCATGCGAACAGATATTGTAGAAAAGAGAACAAGACAGTGCTTGTGGATCTCTGTATGACAATTAAAGCACTTTTTGGAAGAAAAACCCTGAGGATTTATTGAACCTTGGGACACCTATTTTTGATGCTATTGATATGAACAGCTGGAAGCCAGGAACACAGCTGGCTGAGCCTCACTGGTCACAAGAAATGTACTGTCACTGTCAGCAGACAGTGTGACTGCAGCTTGACCTTCTACCCAGTACATTTCTGAGGTCAGTCAAGCCCTAACTCTGTGGTTATGGCCCATCTGTTAGAGCTATGCAGGAGGTGGCGCATAGGCACTTTTGACAAAGCAGGTCACAGGGTAACTGAATGTGGCCCTAAAGTATAGTCCATACCCTCTTATGAAGGGACTACAACCCTATTTATAATGACATGGAAAGACCTGGAAAAATTATATTAATTGAATCAAGCCAGGCCCAAAGTAATGTTGCATGGTTGCATGGTTTCCCTCATTTGTAATAACTAGGTATATCTATGCTACACTAGAATATATCTATGCTATTCTTAGCAAGGGATCACAATAACTCAGTTGCTACATGCATTGGACCATACAATGAAGTCTATCAAAATAAACTCTAAGAATTGGAAATAAGAGGTTTTTACTGTGTCTTGTATGCACTATTTCTGTTTTTCTTTCTATTATAGTTTTCTGTACCCTTTGTCTGTGTATATGTTTATGTGATCCATAAGAAAGAAAAGGGGATCACAGGAGCAACAGGAAAAAGGATGAACTATGTAACAACAATATCAATAGACTATGTTGGAAATGAATTTTATAATCTTGGAAGGGGAGTAGGGAGTGGTAAGGGGGAGAAGATGCAGGAGGGGGTAACGGTGTCTAAAAAGAAATGTACTCAAAAAGAAGAAATGTGCTCATTACCTTACTTATGTAACGGAAACCTCCATGTTCATCATCTTTACAATAAATGTTTTAAAGGGGGGCTGATGAATCTCTGGGGGAGGAAGAAATGTATTCAAGTTTCCATGCTAGAGCATGGCTGAACTAGAGCAGAGTTTAGAGTTACTAAGCTGCAGAATTCTTCCTTAATGCAGTTATTGCCTCTCTCTTGACTTTTCTAATTCTTATTACAGACAAATAAGTAAAGTTTTCACACTTTTTTAAAAAAGCATATGAACATAAACTGCCTTCTGGTCATGCATACTTACCATGGCTAGCTACTAGTTGGCTAATTAACTACTGCGGTTTGGATGAGTGTCCTCCAAAGGAGAAAGCTTGTGGGCAGGAGGTGGTGTGTGTAACACTTATCGCTACTATGGGATCTTAAGGGATGAGAGAGGTCCTCAGATCATTGGAACATGGTCCCAAGAGAACTGAGAACTCTGTGTCCTCTATTTTTTTCTTTCTATCTTCTTGTCTTTCTGTCTCTCCCTTTTCCTGCCTTGAAATATGACCACTCACTCTTTGACACATTTTCACAGTGATGTGCTGCTGCCCAATCTCATGGGATGGTTCAATTTTGCCCTTGAAGTTTCAGAATCATGAGCTAAGAAAGGCGTTTCTAGACTTCATGTGTAATCTGTATCAGGTATTTCACTGACTAAGCTGACTAACCCAAACCAGGTATATAGAGACACGACAACCACCACATAGCCGGAAACACAGGGCATTCTGTGCTTTTATTCCATTTAAAGAGGTTTATGAATCTCTGTGAATTCAGTACTGGGCCTTGGAAGGAGGCAGCAGTCTTCATCTTTTGTGTCCCATGCATATCACACATTCACACACACATATCTGCTTCAGCTATCTTTAGCTCCATGTAAACACACTTCCCCCAGGCTCCAGAATCTTGTCTCTGCCTCTGACTCTTTCCCTTCCCTCCATTTAATTTCCAGAATCAGGTTTGCATCAAAAGATCCTCTCCTGTTTAACTGCTCAGTGAACTACCTTCAATATACAGGCTTGGAAACCTTTAGCTTCATAAGAAAGTACCTTTACCTGGAATGAAATTCAAGCTGTCAGGTTCTTTTCAAGTACTGAAGGACATATTTATGTTATTGGCAAAATCAATCAGAGACTGTCTTCTAAAAGCTTTATCAGAATTGATGTTGGTCCTCCAATTTCATTTTTAAAACAGCAATGAACAATATACCTGTACCTGCCCATCTCATCTCTCATAATTTTCCAGCAATTTTATGGCCTCTTTCATTCACCTTCACTCTTGTTAGCATCAAGCAGAAGTGCTAAAAAATTACTAGTCAAGTTGAAGGGAATTGTTCATTTTAAGTTTATAACTGGAGTTGTGTTCAATTTTGCTTTGCAATTGTGATCTAATGCTTGGCTATAAATTGAACAGTCAATATACAATCTACAAATCAGGTCTTCGCTTAGGTTGGCAAAATGTGGTTATGGTATATTTTCTGGTATAAACATATATATGAAAGAGTGGCATTTTAATATTCTAAAATACTACTTTCTGTGATGGCCTTTGGGAGTAAAATTAATAATAATGCTATTATTGGGAATGTTATAGACAGTAATAGCCTTTCAGGCAATAGTGGATGTAAATTTGCTGTGTCTGACAAAAATTGTAGGAAAATTGGGTAGAAGAAATGTACTAACACTGATTAAATGACAGAAACATCTCCTAAGCTTTGAGAACTGAAGGTTTATTTAGAGACAAAGCTGCCAAATAATATCTTTTCTTATTCAAAAAGTGCACTGTGGAGAGACCAATAACATGACAAAATCACATGGTTAATAATAAGAGTTTGTCTAAAATTTTGGTCCCAAATGTATGTCCCAAGAACTTTTCTATGCTCCCTCATTAGTGAGTACTAAAGTCCCAGCTTTGGGTAGATAGCAAAGGAATGAAAGGATGAGTGGAGTTTAGACAAATTTCCCCAAGTTTAAGAACCTAAAAGAAAATGTTTTAAAGAGCTTGGAAATTACCTCTATGAGATGTTCTTGTCTATTAAATGGTAGGGGTTCAAGAGGATTTTCTGGAATCTTTACATATTCCTCTCCTGTAAACCACAGTCCAGCCTACATATACACACAAAAATGAAAATCATTAAAGTTTTATTCTAAGTCATAACAGTTCTTCTCAAGATCAGAAACAGAACTAATATTTTCCAAGCTCTAGAACAGTGGTCTTCTCAGTAGTGTACAGATCCCATGAGGGTACCGGATAAAGTACCAGGAATTGCATTTATGGACTTTCTTTTAAATCCATTCTTGCATTTTAACTTAGATACATCTGATAAGGTGCGTGAGGAATTAATACTCTAGTATCTGCATAGGAGTTATAAATAAAAACACTTATGCTAGGAATGCTAGCTATATTTTAACTGTTGGGACATGTGATTAAGCTTGGAGACCATAACTCTGACTAACCAAACATTGGCTACATAAACCCGTGCTCCTATAACAGGACACACTCCACGTGTCCTGTCTATCTTGGAACCTCATGCAGAACTAGTGTGTACTGTTCCTGTTAGGAAATCTTGATCACATTTCTGGTTGACTCAAGATCTCACTCACTGGCTTCTTTTATAATGCGATTCCTCCCTCTTTTAGTATGACATCAATCACCAAATCTTGATTCAATGGCCCTACCATCTTCACCCTTTATTTCCTTCTCAGTAGTTCTGGGCCACTTAGTAACATCAAGCTGGTGTCAGTCTAGTCTCTTCCTTATCTGTTTCAGCTTTTCCTTACATAATATTATATTTCCTTATATTTTCCGGCATTGGTTTTCTGAAACTATAATGTTGTCCTATCATCCATGCTCTATTCAGAACCATTTTCTACTGTCATATTTTTTATATTATCCTTTAGATCCTCATTATATCCTCAGTGACTCCATTCTACCCAGAAAAGCCTACATGTCTTTTCAGATTCAGCTGAGATCAACTTTCCTCAAAGAGGCCGTCTTTGATATCTCCTCTGAATTGCAATTTAATTTGCGAGCACATATCTTATGAAGCTTAATTCTTATGCCTGTTAAGCACTTAATATACAGAATTATTTTGCTCCTCATCATGTTCCAGAGTGGCAGCCTATCCTTAGCATAGCATTCTTACAAGAATTACCAGATCAACTAGGTTAACTCAGGCCCATGCTCTGTGATTTTCTTCCTTCTTTTCTTCCTTTCATTTTCCCCCTTCCTTCCAAGAATAAAATGAACTTTGAATGATTGCTAAGACAGTACCACATGGCCTGTAAAATAATGGACTGTTTTTACTTTGAGTTAAGGAGATGCAATCTTCTTGGAAACTTGTAAGAAACAGAAGATTTTCTTTTGCCAGTCCTGGGCTTGTGCTCAGGGCCTGAGCACTATCCTTGGGATTTCTCAGGACTAGAGCTCTACCACTTGAGCCACAGCACAACTTCTGGCTTTTTCTATATAGGTGGAATCGAGCCATGTATTTCGTGCATGCTAGACAAGCACTCTACCACTAGGCCAAACTCCCAGCCCAAAACAGAAGAATTTTAATGTCCAGACTGAGTTCAAGTTTTGAAAGGAAGAGTTTTTTTCATCGAGCAGAAGACAATGCTTGCCCATGGCTTTTCTGAGGCTGGAGAGGTGAGGCATTTAGAAAAGGCAAATGCTTCTAGACTTGACTAATAAAAGGCAGATAATCCTAATTCCTTAAATATCAAGAAAAGTGAATGCATGAAAGAGAATTTTCTAGGTATGGAACAAGAGGTAAAACAAGGTAGTTATTCCTGAGAACTAGCAGGAAAAGGAGAAATCCTACCTGTGCTCCCACCTCTGCTGCCAGAAAGAACATCTAAGGCATGGCAATCTTGCTGAGTCAGATTTCAGGGTTGGAGGTCAAGGTGGCTAGAATTCACTGGACAGAGTGTTAGAGCAGCTCACAGACAGGGAAATGTACCTGAGAAAATTTCCTCACATCTTGACTGAGATCCAACCTGTGTAGGTATAGGCGGGGAATACCAGAGGTTGGAGAAAGACGCTATGGTAAATAGCATGCTCAATAATTCAAGGGACTAACTGATGGACTCTTAGTGCACAGGAATTTGAGTACCACTTTTGCAGAGGAGTAAATTAGAACTATAAAGAGTGCTCTGGAATCACCTTCATAATTTTTGATGCAAATTTGAAAGGATAAAACTGATTCTACGTAATACCACATGTTGGACAAGTCCTAAGGTAAACAATAAAAGTTGGGTATGCAACAAAAGAAAGCTCAAAAGTCTAGTATAAAATTACTAGACATTGAAAGAAAAGCACTGACAAAAAGAAAATATGACCCATATACAGGTAAGACACTAACACAGAAATTAGGCAAATAGTAGACTGAACAGATGAAAATGTTAAAATAGATATTCCTCATATACATCAGCTCTTTAGAACAGCAATTCTAAGAATATTTCAGGAGATATAGAAAATCATGGACATGCTAAGAAAAGAGAAGATTTAAAAGGTTCCAACTTAAATATGTAGAGTTATATAAACTATATAATTTGAGATGAAATTCATTGGATGTTAGGTTATTAATATTAGGAAAGTCTGCAAAGAAAAATACAAATAAAATTGAAAACAGTTATTGAGATGAATACAACATGAACGGATTGGGAAAAATACAGATCAAGCGTTGATGTATAGGGCAACTTGTTTAATAAATAGATCTCTTCTAGTAAGCTAACTTGTCTAATCAACATAAAACTAGGATTTGAGGTGTAGAGGTACAAAAATGTATTTGAAAATATAATCCCCCAAATGTCCAGTTTTGACAAAAACTGCCAAACCATGAATTCAACAAACTGCAAGAAGAGAAAACAAAGAAAAACTCACTAAGGAACACACTAATCAATTGCCAGAAGCAGTGATAAAGATGGAATGTTAAAAGAAATTAGATTTCAAAAAAACAAAAATAACATTCTTACCCTTTATGGCCATTTTCAACCATCATTTCTATATCCAATTATTTTAAAGTTCTGGAATTTCCTCTGATTCTTAAACTGAGAATACATTTGTATTTCCAAAAATATGTGATATTTATAAATTAGAGAAATACTTCATTCAAAAAGGTCATATTAGAAAGATAAATGTTTTCTTAAAGATCATCCATAAAAATTTTAGAAATCTGAAATGTTACCTATGACTCTATGTAGTAATGGGCTTAAATTGTGAATCTATGTTTAGTTGCCTATATACTACCTTACTGGATTATTAAATGATTTCTCTTTAAAATATGAAAATATTCTTTGTACTTTCTGGCTAAAACATGATCAACAATTTTAGGATCTTTAATTTTTCTTGGAGATGAATTGCTATACTCTTTGGATCATAGAACAGCTGACTCAATGAGACTATAGTAACATTCATTCTGTTAGAAAATGAATCAGTACTTGGAAAAAAATGGTGTTAAGCAAAATAAGTCAGGCCCAGAGAGACAAAGCATCCATGTTTTCCTTTATATTTGGAAGCTAGATTTAGCTTACAGACTCAAAAGTGAATATGCTGGGTGTATACAAATGCATTAACTGAAATATGGTAGATTCCAGGGAAATCTCAAATAGTCTGAGTATTAGAAAGCCAAAGTAAAAATTCAGCAGAATAACACAACATGAAGTAGCACTAAAAAGGGGGTGGATTGAGGTCAGAAGGAAAAGTGTAGAATGAAGAGGAGAAGGGGAGGAATGCAGGCAAGGGTTCAAGGTCCATCCTACAAAACTAAGAAGAATGAGAGAAGGGGTTGCTAGGAAATGGATGGGTGAGAATGCTTACAGTGATGACATGGATCAAGATGTATTATAGATCCTTTGTCAAATTGCAACTCCTGTGTACAAATTCTTATAATAATAAAATGTATTAAGAAAAAAGAAAATGAAGCAATATTTCAAAATCAAAGTATTCATGTGTACAACTCTATCTAGGCAAGAAGTTTCAAAGCCAGGAACAAGGGACAAACAGATCTTGATGTTCATTGCTTAGCCAAGGCAGACCTGAATAATACCTGAATAATTTCATATGCTGTATGCCTGTCCATTTTCAAATTGGATAAGTTAGCATATTTCTAAGTAGTTTTTGCGGTGAACTTACAATCATTAAATAGAAAACAAAGGCAAAATGGAAAGCGCATAGATAGCCCTTTTCTCCAGAAGATTTTGTTTCACCAAATGCAGCTACATTTACTAACACATGGAATTTTCAGTAGATACTATAAAATTTTTCTCCTGAAGCTGCTATTAATTTGTTTTCATGAGATATTTTGTATGTGTGAGCTAATGAGAGTTGAGAATCTACACTCAAAAAGGTCTGCATACTTCTCCAAATGGTATTAGCATCCTGAGACTAACAAGAAACATCCAAAAATAGTCTACTGTCCCCCCAGATACAGTGTTCAAGTAAACACTTCTGAGTTTCTACTAAATACAGCATCTAACTTTCTTTGAAGGAGCTTTCTGCTTTGAGCTAAGCACTTTACTACAAATTCTTCATTCTTTTCATGTTTGTGTAAAAGATGTTCCATTTGATATTTAGTGTTGCTTTCTTATATCTGGATTCATTTATTGTAAACAATGAAGGTTTTCATAAAGGTCTACTTTTTTTAAGTCTCTGTAAGAACTTAAATTTTATTCTAATTTTCATCTTCAAACAAATTCATCCTAACAAAAACTTAAGTCCAGGACAGTTGCCCGGCTTGTGAAATAAAATATTTTAGAACCCAGTTAGCCAGATATAAGTCCTGATTAGCCATGAAGGATCTTTTCTTTGACTACAGTTAGTGAGCATGATAACCTCAGAACTACCTTAACAATTTCACCTGTTAGGAAATACAGAGAATCAGGAAAAGATTTGAAGTTTCACTAGTGAGAGACATGTAAGATACTGACACTAGAAGCTAATGTTTTGCTTCAAAATTAATACTTTATGAATACTTGCCTCTTCTGCCATTGAACAGTTATGTAAAAATGGTGACTGATTCAATTAGTGGATAAAAAATTAATAATGCAGGCCCGTATTAGGCATACACATTTATTCTCACTCTTTATTACTTGAATGTTTAAAAAAATTCAATATGTCTCATACAAAAATGTCTGCTACCTATCTGTCTGTCTGTCTGTCATCTATCCATCCATCCATGCATCAATCATCCTAATAAGCTATTCCTCATCTGAGCCATTTCCAATCTGCTTTATTTTACTCCATTTTCTGCCACAACTATTCTAGCAGAAGTCCACATGCAGATACATCTGCCAAGTTAAATGTTCAAATATTAAGTTACTGGATCATCCATCACATTCTTTGGGTCATCTTTTCCATTTATAACTTCACAACCAGCTCCCTGAGGGTGCTTTGCAATCCCTCTCCATCTGTCCTACCAGATTGGACATTTCTGTTTATGTATCCCACAGACATTTCAAATGCAATATGTCAAAAGCATCTAATGCCAAAGTGTGTGGGGGGGAGTCTCTCCTTTCATTGTGTTCTTTACCACTGGACAAGTGGTTATTGAACTGTGCTATAGGAATCTCTGAAGATGATTTTAATGTACAGAGCAAAAGCTTTGATCCTCCCCCTCCCTCATGCTTTTCCCCTGGGAGCCAAACTCCTGCTGGGCCTGGGACTCTGTATGGCAGCATCTGGGCTTCTGAGGAGGAAACACTGCCCTCTTCTGAAGCTCCATGATGTGACATCTGTGGGTAAACCTCTCCCTAGGTCAAAAGTCTCTTAGCATTACTGCTCCACTAGGTCTGGTATCAACCTGTATGTACTGCTCAAAAGTGATGGTGCCCAACTGCGCCTTATCTACAGCCTTGAATTTCTGCAAGGTCTCCAGGAGCTCCTGTTCCAAAGGCATGGGCCAGGGCATCGCGGCCACCAACAGGAATTTCCGCCAGTCCACGAACTCAAAGTTCACTGTTAACAAAGACGTTATTTCCTGCAACTAGAAGAAGAAGAAACAACAGAAAATGTCACTGGAATATTTGTAAGACTCTACCTTGAGGCCATGCCCACTCAGACACAAAAATGCAGCCAGTTACCAATCTGTTCATTTCCCCTCCCTTTTCGAGCAACCGATCCGGAACACCCGTCTTTCCTTGACACCCATGGGTTTTGCTTATTGCTGTATGTCCAATTTATACTTGGGGCTGCAATGGACTGTATCTCTTCAACAGAGTAGGGATGGGACATTGCTGTACCAGACAGAGGCTCTTCCTTTTGAGTCTGTTTCTCAGATTAGGTCTCCTGCAAACTTTGCCTAGACTTGCCTAGGATCACAGCCAGTCTCCTATCCTCATCACCCATGTTGCTTTGCCTGGGGCTACAGGCTTGCAACAGCCCTAGAAGTGCTCTTTAACCATTTTGTTTTCTGAGATTTTTTTTCTTTCTTTCTGGGGCTTGGATCTTTATCTCACCTTCTCTGTCTGCTCCTGGCTTTCTGCCATACCTCTACTTCCAGCTTCTTGCTAATTAATTGGAGAGAAGAGTCTCATGGCTTGGTTTGCTGGCTTTGAACTACAATCCTCAGCTCTCAGCCTCCTGAATAGCCAGGATTATAGGACTGAGTCACCAGCATCTGCTTCGGAGACATTTATAAGAAACAGGCCATGAAAAACAAGGCCTCTCAGAATCATATACTATTACTAGTTAGGATAGCCTCATCATACACTAGTAAATGCATACTCACTGTTGTACCTCACAGTCTGTGTGTTTTTAACTGACTATCAACACTTCTCAAATGTTGAACATGTGCATATTATGTCTTCGTTTCAGGTTCACTCATTTATTCAAATTGCATTAATTTTCTATTGTATAAACAAACATGGTGAAAGTACTAATCATTTTAGTGGTACAGATTCACTGATTGAATAAGAATATTAAAAGTTTTGAAACCCAAAAAAGAAATGGAAGCTTACCTCAAGTTGGGTGAGGTGCATCCAGCTACTAGGGAAGTTGTTTGTTCCTAGATTCATGGTCACCAAATCAAGCAGAATGTCAGTAAATGCTTTATTTCCTATTGTGCCTAAAACAGAATGAAATTACTTATGTAATGAGGTTTATCTTTGGCTAAAAAGATAAATGCATCATCTATTTTCTGAAAATTTTTGAGAAACAGAAGATATTTTGCAAACATAATAACCATAGTTTCCTGATAGTATTTTCCACCCTCATCAAATGTTTTCTTTGACTTTGCAATAGTTTATTCCACATTGAGCAGAACTCTGGAATGACAAACTTCTTAGTTTAGAATCTTTTTTGAACTTTTACTCAGAACAGGATAACTTGAAAAAAAACATTGTTTAAAAGTCTTTCATAGATATAGCGAGGCACAAAACAATGAACTCTTTTGGTACATATAAGAAACAGATGTTTCACAGCCATACAGATCACTAATACAACCAAGGAGCACATTTATTTTTATTTACTCCGTAAGCTCATATTATATTTATTTGTCTTTGTAAACATAGAGAGATTTGTATTTTTAAAATCACTAGATTGAAAGTGACAAAGTAATTCATTTAATTGGCTCTATAGCTCTAAGGCTTTATAAACTACAACTCTGCTTTCCAGTACTTTTTTCTTATACATTATTCTACATTAACCTGACTAAGTCATTGTCTACTTTGTTCATTTCTCATCTTGATTTGTATGTTCATGCACTAAAAAGACAGGATACAGAATAAATTTATTTTTTTCTTAAAAGAGGCTGTCAAACATAGCGAACCCAGAGAAGTAACTTTAAGAGCCCACAGAGAATTTTAACATGTGTCCAGGTATCTTTCAGGTCTGAAGTTTAGTTATTCATCATTGTTTAGAAATAAAAACAATCACAGATGTTGCATCCCAAAGTTTCATATGAATTCATTTCCTCTAAACTCTAGGACAAGGCACTAACTCCCTTATGTCGGTGGTTCAAAGAAACTATATTTGAAGTTTGGGAAGGTAATATTATGGGTAGCAAGAGTGTGACCTTTATTACTTTCATGTCATTGTCTATCTAGAAGTTTGTTCAGAAATACATTTTTTGAAAATCACTTGTAATCACTCCTCAGTATCCAATTTTGTAGTGATGAGAGTATTTTGCTGGGTAGAAATTTTTCAGTATTTGAAACTTTATAATGCCAACTAACCTGCAGGTAAGGTTTTTTGTTGTTGTTTGTTTGTTTGTTTTTGCCAGTCCTGAGGCTTGAACTCAGGGTTTGGGCACTGGACAGTGCCTTTTTGCTCAAGGAGAGTGCTCTGCCCATTTGAGCCACAGCACCACTTCTGGCTTTTTCTGTGTATGTGGTACTGAGGAATCAAACACAACAGGTCTTTGTCTAGGCTTGTCAAGCACTTTACCACTAGCTCCTGGCCCCAAGAAACCCATCTTGTCCGCAAGATAAAATCATGAACTGGTATAAAGAGAACCAGAGCACTTAAAAATTCTCAATGTGATTTTAATATTTGACTCTGTTGTTCCAGCAATGGAAGCAGGTGTTTATATGATTTTCATATCTGATACAGTCATAGTTTCACTTAGAAATTCTATTCATAATGTAAACATTCTAATGGTTTTCAATTTGATCTGAATTTTACTGATATAACTGCCAGTTACAGTTAGGGAAAAGTAGTAAATTGTATATATCAAAAATGTATATCCAGGGGCCGGGAGTTTGGCCCAGTGGTAGAGTGCTTGTCTAGCATGCACGAAGACCTGGGTTCGATTCCTCGGTACCATATACATAGCAAAAAGCCGGAAGTGGTGCTGAGGCTCAAGTGGTAGAGCTCTAGACTTAAGAAAAGTCCAAGGACAGTGCTCAGGCCCTGAGACCAAGCCCAGGACTGGCAAAATAAAAAATAAAAATAAAAGTATATCCAAAGCCTATGAGAGCTAAGGTCATAGTCAGTCTCTTCACACATATGAAAAGTATTCAGGAAAATGATTCTGTAATAACATTATGGCTTAGAAGTAAGCAAATCAACTAACTCAAAATTACACATAAACACAGAGGTGCAGCCAGAAAGTTATAGGAAATAAACCAATCTAGAGTTCTGCTTTGTTTGCTTAGGAGATGCCAAAAGATTTTTTTGTGCCTAGAGTGAAGATTGATCACTGTTTTACTTCTTAATTTCAAATTTTTGAAAATCTTCATATTTTCTTTGGGTTTTGCAACGATGCAAATAAATTCACATTGGTTACATCACTCGTCGCTTTCATCTGGGCTTTCTGAGTTTGATGAGCAATCTGAACTGGGTCCCGTATCACTAGTGGAAGATGGTGTTCTTGTGTTCCATAAATGGATAGCTTTCCTAGGGTCAAAATGATTAATGTCTGGAGAATTCAACTGAATGACGAGGATATCTGTCAGGCTCTCGGCCCGGATTTTCGCATGCATATGTGACTTGGTGCGTTTCATCTGACTAAACCCACGCTCTGCTTCGGCTGAACTTGCAGGAAGGGCCAACACTAAGTCAACCAGCATCAGGATATTTGGATACTTTTGTGAGTAAATGGAATTCACAAAATCCCAGGTCAGTTTTCGAATGTTCTGAAATCTAGGAGGGAGGAAGAAAAATGTTCAAGATTGAGTGTCTTAATATTTGCCGAATGTTTATAAATATAAACCAGTATTTTTTATTGCTTTTGTATTTACTTGGCATAAATTTCTAATTTCAACATGCTCCATTCAGTGTCCACTTCATCAATTTTTACACTGGCAGCTTCTAATACTGGCTCATAATGTGTAATAAGTATGGAGACCTCCTTCTCCCCGAACTCTGCAATAACACAGACATAGGAGTCACGCATATGCACGAATCTCACCCAATCAAAGAACAAGAACTTCAGAGTTAGTGCAAGTAGGTTACCTTGATTTATCTTTGTGGGCCACAACTTAAAACTTCCAATCGTGGTTGCTCTCACCACATCTAGGCTGGCATCTCTGAAACAGCCTCGAAGCCTCCTGATAAGATGTGTTAAAACCACGTTTCTCACGTCAGATATGTTTTCTTTTCCTCTGAGACAGTGTCTGTGAAAGTGTATGATTGAATCTACTCTACGTTCTTTTGGCCCTGGTCTGGGAGGAGGTGTGGGAGGAGGAAGAGCAAGGAGAAAAAAGGAGTGTGGGGGAGGGATATGTGGGGGGGGGGGAAGGGAGAGAGATTAGTTAAAGAATTACATAGAAAATGTATAACTCATTTATAACTGAGTGACAGGTGCCTAGACTATCCCCCAACCTCTCACCTTGATTGATAAATCTGCAGCATTTTCAGTGTTGACTCCAAAGTGGCAAATATGTCAGCAACTGAGGAATTTCTGTTCTGACTGACCCGGGACAGAATGGTAAGGACATTAATGACATCCACTAAGAAATGGGCAAACTTGATGGTGTCCCTTTGGAGAAGGATATCAAGCAGCTCTTTGATTTTCTGTTCTTTGGCGTCCCACCTGCCTTCATCTGCCTGAAACACAGATGAGTAATAACGTGTTTATCCTTCTCAAAACACCTTCTGAGAAATGCAAAAACATGAAAAAGTAGTTTGTGTTGTCCTGGGCTTGGGGGAAGTATGATGTGAAGGAAAGAATTACTTACTGACTGGAGTTGCTGGACAATTGCTGGATATCCCTTGAGAAAGTTCTGGAGGGCTCCCTGCAGTGTGTAAAGCCATCGTCGGCCTCCGATTTGAGAAGGCATCACGGGTCGAAGGCGAAGACCTTTGAAGGCTGTTATCAGAGCACTCTTATGAAGAGTAGAATTCTGATAGAAATGGTAAATGCTGTGAAGGAGTTCTTGGAGAGCATTGTAGAGAGGAATTTTCTGGAACACTGCCTTGTAAGATAGTTCAAGTTGATGTGCGAAGCAAGATACAGTCTGGACACAAGGTTGGATTTCTTTCAAAAGTAAGGCCACTTCCCTCCCTCCCTCTTTTTCAGGGGCATCATCACTTCCAAACCCAACTAATTTCTTTGCCCAATCTTGGCTGGACAGTGTAACTTGAAGATTTATCTCTAGAGTTTTCTCAATGGCAGCTTTTATTGCCAGTGGGCCCTTTTCCTTTACAATATGCACCCCAACAATTTGACAATGCACCTTCCCTGCATGTGCAAACTGCACGTATACAAGTCTGGCTTCCTCAATGAAACTGTCGATGAACCCATCACTGATGACTGAAAAAAATTTACTATTCTCTAGCTTTTGTCTTAGGTTTCTCCGTTCTACCTCAGCAATAAAGTAGGTAAAGGTCCTCGCTGACTTGTTAGTTCTGAAAACGAGGCCGATATCGACACCCTTCATATCATCCAACTTGCACAGCCAAATGAAATCTCTGAGGGGACGGCCAGTCTTGGCGAGGGCGTGGCAGGATCTGAACAAGTTCTCCACTCTGCCCAGGGTGATTTGGCTCATGGTCCTCACCATCAGGTCGGTGCTAGCTCTGCTCCCCGGGGAGCCACTTGTTGCTTCCATTAATGAAGCCTTGGCATGTGCCTCACTGCGGTGATGTGCATTGAGGAATTCCGCCCTAAAGTTGTCGCTTCCATAGCAAAAGCTCTCTTGACTTCCCCCCGACTTCACTCCATGCTTCCGACACAGGACGCAGAACATCAGATTTAATAACTCATCGTACACAAGCCAAGGGTATTTTTTAAGCCAAATTTTCAGGAATTGGTTGTTTCTGTTTGGAAGGTAGGAGTCAAGTTTTCGTGGCTGTTTCTGCTTTGGAGTGATTCGAATCATACCATCTGAAGGATCCCTGCCTTTAAAACAACTCCACATTGTTATTTTCACAACAACCGCAATGTCTACCCTCAGTTGTGTTCAATCTCTGGACTCCCCTTCCCACCAGCCTGTCCCAAGAACAGTCATTATTCCTGGAAAATGAAATCAAATGTCTAATAATTTCATATGTTTATTTTACATTTTCATTTATAAATATTTAAACATTATAAGCATTTTATTTGTTTTTTTAATGTTTATTAATGTAGCAAGTACCTTAGCTAGTTTATCATTCAGTTCTTAGCAACCATTTTATCCCCACTTGTTAGGGAAATACACCAATTATCATTAACACGATTTTGTGGCTGACAAATTAGCACTCAGAGAGTGTTGGCACTGATCATGAGGAAAGCGGGTGGGATTCCCACACGTCTATGTGCGTCAATGTTGTGGAAGGTGAGCTACGCTCACTCATTTCTCTTGTGAAAGAGAAGTACCACTTTGGATAATGATTTTTTTTCTCTTAGGATGAGAAGGAAAGAATACTGATCTGTGCATAATCTTGGACTTTTCCTTCTCTGCCCTGTGATCTGAATCTGATCTTGAGAAATGAGCTCACCATTAAGAGAAGCACAGGACATATGTAAGGGGCATTCTACTCCCCCTTTGCTGGGACTCCTAGGTATTACCACACAGGAAGATAGTCCTATTAATAATATTTCTGTCTCTGCAACATTCACTTTTCAAGTAGGCTTTCTGGACTTTTGGATTTACAAACATGTCAGATAAATTTAAGTAATTTGTGGATCAAAACATGTTTAAAAATTATAGCAGGATAGTTGTAAAATCATAAAAAATTCATGGAACTTTCTAATTACCTCTTTAAGATGACAACCCAAGTGTCTGTGCTCCTTCCTGCCTCCCAGTCACTCAAGTCTTTGTTGGAAAACAAGATGCCTGATGCTCTCTCAGACATAATTTCTACCCTTTCAGAACCATTCTGCTTCCGTCAGCTTTAAATGCCTTTGCAGGCCTCTCAAGGTGCCTCACAGTTTCTATGTTCTGATTCCTCTTTTTCCTGCAATCCCTTTCTTTGGCTTGCTTTCTTGGAAGCATCAGTCTGAAAAGCCTTCTGTGCTCTGAACCCGTGCAGCCCCACAGATGTGGTGAGGACCAATTCTTCCCTGGAACTCTAGTAAGATCCTAGAGGCTGAACGATCCAGGTTAACTACTGCAGCCTAGCATTCTGACTGTGCATGCTATCACTGCACCCAGTCAGTACATCCAGGAGAAACCAAGAGGGATTTCAAAGGAGAGTTCTTTACCAAGATGTCACCGACCAAATATTTTGTCTTCTGAAAGAGTGAGAGTGGAGGATTTGCTAGTGCTCTTTCCACTCAATAGATGCCAAAATAGAGACGAACTAAGCCTCTATAGGTATTACACAGAGTACCAATGAACTAACAAGGAAAAGAAGTTCTCATTTTAAATGGGGGCAAGGGAACACTGTTAAAATGTTCCAGTTTCAATAGACCACAATTTGCTTCTCCTGGAGCAAGGCTGTCTTTCCAATGTACTTGCCATTTGATAGTTGGAGACAAGATGTTCCTAGCAGATTTTACTGCAGCATACAAGATGAGTGTTTTTGTTTTGGATGCTCACAGTCCCCAGAGCTCCACACTACTATCCTCCTCTCTCTCTCTCTCCCTCTCTCCCTCCCTCTCTCCCTCCCTCTCTCCCTCCCTCTCTCTCCCTCCCTCTCCCTCCCTCCCCCTCCCTCCCTCCCTCCCTCCCTCTCCCTCCCTCCCCCTCCCTCCCTCCCTCCCTCCCTCCCTCTCTCTCTCTCTCTCTCTCTCTCTCTCTCTCTCTCTCTCTCTCTCTCTCTCTCTCTCTCTCTCTCTCTCTCTCTCTGGTAGATCCTTCTAGAATAGTGCTAGGTACCTACCAGGTCAGAACATTTGAGATAGCAGTAAAAGTCTTAATATTGTGTAATTCAAATATTAGGCACTAATAGGACATTAGCAAAATTATATCATATGACAGTAGCTTATATAGCATGAGGTTTTCTTTGTTGTTGTTTTCCAAGATTTGCTACAAAATAATCAATTTTTCAGTGGATTTTTAGGTATTTCTCACACAGCTTCCTTTTTATTCCCAATGCATAAGAAACATTAAAAACTGAAATACTTTATAAAATTCCCTTCAGAGGACTGACTTACTTAATATCAAGGATTTATGGGACTGAGCTACAACTTAAGAAAGATTAATGTTACTAGATTTTTTTTGTTTTACACCCTTTCTAAGGACTTTAAATATACAATTTCCTTAAATCATTATAGTGATTATGTAAGTATTATTACCATCATTTTGCAGAGGAAGAAGTGAGATATTCAATAAGTTGCTCTGAGTCTCATGACAATCATGTAACAATTGGTAGATTTAAGAAAGAGTGATATAAATTAATATTATATAATAATATATTTCTGTGATCAATATTGTTATTGGAAGAATTATTTTTCCTATCTGTATGTGTTATTATCCATGCCAAATAAAGCATTTCAGAAAAGAAAAAAAAAGAAAGAGTGATATGACTCAAGACATCCCATTAGGATGACATGCTAAGAATTACTACACAGAAAATGCTAGCACAGGGCCTGACACATGGTGGTCTTGTCAAAATTGGCTATTGTTTTGGGAGAGTGCCCATGGGATGATTCCTAGATGGTCAATGGAAAGAATGATTCTCAGACCTATTGTCTGTCCATTATAATTCCAGTGTATGGACAGATCTTTGCCCAGTGGCAGCAAAAATGCAAGCATGATCACTGGACGAATCGCATTTTACATGAATCAGTCATTCACAACAACTAACAGTATTTTATGTATAATCAGTACTTTTACCAAAGAAGATTCAGAATCATCAACAAGGAAGATTTAATAAGGAAAGGAATTGTAAACTTCAACATTACAATAAGTGATTCGATTTTGCATTATTTTTAATAAGGGATTTTATGAAGACTTCTTTTTTTATTATTTTCAAATAGTTGTACAAGGGCATTCCATTTTCTTTTCTTTTCTTTTTTGTTTTTTTTTGGTCTGTTGTGTGGTTTGAACTCTGGTCCTGGGTGCTGTCCCTGAGCTCTCCAGCTGAAGGCTATCGTTCTACCACTTGAGACACAGTGCCACTTCTGTTTTGTTTTCATGCTTACTTGGAGGCAAGAGCCTCACAGACTTTTGTACTCAGGCTTACTTTGAACCATGATCTCAGCCTCCTGAGTAGCTAGGATTATAGGCATGAGCCACTGGCACCTAGTTGGCATTCCATTTTAACTGAAAACATACCTCAAATTGGTTAACCAATAATAGGCAGATAGCTCCTTAAGCACTAGCTCTGTTATATCCTGATGCTCATCACTAATGAGATTGCAATCAGAGGTTACCATTTCTTTAAACATATTTTATTTAATTTTTTAAATTTAATTTTTTGTCAAGGTGATGTCTAGAGGAGTAACTATGTTCTGTAAGAAATGGATTCACTACTATATGTATGTAACTGTAACTCTCTGTACATCAATGTATTTTATACAGTATAATTAAACGTGCAATTTTTTCCTGATCAACAACATTCACTGCTTCACATTATGAGTCCCTGAGAAAGTGCATATTCTATCCTAGATCAATCCCAGATTGTTTATACTTTTTTTATTTGCCTATGCAAATTATACTCTAAGTGTCTTACGAAAAAATTGTTCTCTTTTGGGGCAAGGAGATTGGCCAAGTGGTAGAGTGCTTGCCTGGCATGCACGAAGACCTAGGTTCGATTCCTCAGTACCACATGCATAGAAAAAAGCCAGAAGTGGTGCTGTGGCTCAGGTGGTAGAGCTCTAGCCTTGAGAAAACCCAAGCACAGTGCTCTGGCCCTGAACCCAAGCCCAGGACTGGCAAAAAAAAAAAGTTCTTTTTTTGCTTTGGTTTAAGGGGGTGGAAAATACTTGTTTCCTTCCCTATCACCTTTCTTCTTTCTTCTTTCTACTATGGTCTGTAAATATTTCTAGTCTGTTTGAAAATAGATAAATGATATATACTGACATCTTTTTTTTATTCAAAAGGTGTCAAGTTTGACGGAAATTTGTTAATTTTAGACTTTTAGTTCAACTGCAAGCTATGGATTTGAGTTTGAGTCCAAGAATGTATTATGCATGGCTCGATCTATGCTAGGCAGCCTTCTAAGAAGGATTATGAGTGACTGATAATTTTCAGCATCCACTTTGACCTACTCAAATGCTCCCAAATGCTTTTAATTTTGTGTCCTAGTTGATTTCCTTCCAGTCATCACAATATAGTACTAAATCAAATCACATTTTGCATTTAGAATTTTTTTACACATATCTTATTTGACATGTAAATACCAGTATGGAAAAAAATGAAGGGTATAGGAAATTTCCTGAAAGAAATACATTGTAAGAAGGCATTGTGAGAGCTCACATGAATAACAGCTTCAGTCTGGCAGGGAGCTGATGAGATTTCATGGGCTGCTTTTGAAATGCAAGATTTTGTTACTGTCGATGGTCATATTTCCTTCTTGCCCAAATATTGCTAACTAGAGTCAGAGTTTATCCATTGCTGTACTATGTGCTTTCATATCTTGGAGATGTAAAGCCTGCTCAAGCCAATTCAATAAGCTGATTGTCAGTGCTTGGCTCATGCAGAAACACAGATGGGCTTTTTGCCATCTTTGGGCTCCTATAGACTCAGGTAAACAATGTTTTTCTGAACCAATGGTAATTGGTATAGACTTCTGGAAATACTGGTAATTTCTTAAAAATGAAATCATGTTAATACTGAAGTTATGAAAAATATGGCTTATCAATAAGTAGAATGTATTGGGACATAAGATGAACTTGTCTGTGAGCTGCATTGTAGTTTAATGTATATGTATGTGAATTTTCAACAAGTAGAACTCTGGATGGTATGTAACTATAGATAAATTGCTCAAATACTTCAGTACTCATTCCTAAAGAGTAGAGATGATAATGCTACATGATTGATCTAAATTGGTGTAATTCGTTGAGGAATTCCAATTTTTAGAAAACATTTCAGGTTTACTATACAAGAACCACAAAGCCATGATGATAGAATAATGAAGGAGTTGAATTTTTTGTGCATGAAACAGCATGCACATACATGAATACACAGCGCATAAAACAATATGTACCTGCACACACATACCCAAATTAACTCATAAGGAAAAATTTTGTAACTACATTATTTTGGTCTATGATGCATGGAGGGAAAAGAATATGCATTTTGTCTTAATGTACACATCTGTGCATATAATGGATGCACATATTATATATAATATATGATATACAGTATGTACATATATATACATACACATATGTACATATGTGTATGTATATATTCTTTCCAGAAATGGAGGAAGAGGACAGTAGGGAAGAATTATCAGGAGTGAGGACTGACACATTCCTCAAGTGTGAGTCACTCTGGTGCTTCTGCTGACTGTTTAATTGATCTTTACCTTTAATTGACAGGGACAGTTTGAGGGCTTTGCATTTCCTTATTCTCCCATAGAGTTTGTGTTACTTGTGGCCAAGTGAGGCCTATCCTGGTTACTCATAAACTTTCCAGGGGTTTTCCAATGACAATCATTTTCCTACCTTTAGGTGACAAATCAAAGAACTGGTCTCGAAGATTGTCAAGCTGCTCAATGGTCAAGGTGCCATTTTCTTCCTTTTCTACAGGTGGTGGACGTGTTGGTGGTGGAGGGTCAGGGAAGACTTTGATATCGCCATTAATGAAGAAGACTTCTTGGCTTAAATAAAGCTCATTCTGAATTTTTGTGGATGTTTCAATGTAATAGCGAGCGACTTCAGTTAATTTTTCTACACTGAAAGTCAAATGAATAAAGTTATCTCTGTTAAAAGTGCTGTTAGATTAATGATGTTTGCTTATAAAACATACACAGGACATGAACACTATACATAGCTAAGTTACACAATTCAATCTGTATATTTAGCAATGTAAATTTCTCTTCAGATCTATTTGGCATAAAGTCAGTGTTAAATGCTAATTAAAAACATATCATATGCTTATTACATAGCTAATAGTTTCACATTATTATAAAATTGAACAAAAAGACTCTATTTGATATGAGTACTATTAGTAGTGGAACACTTTTTATTATCTAAATGAGATTTTATGAAAATTTAGATTTCATTCTCAATTTGACTGTTAGACCAATACAGTAAAATCTGGAACTGGGGCTCATTTTAATTATAGGTAGACGTCTCAAGGACCTGCCTGCCTTAGCTCTCCTCGAACTTCATCTCTCAGATAAAAGCCTCTAGAGTAGCTGGATTTCAGGCATGAACTGTCAGTACCTTGCAGAAAAATCACTTTTCTGTAACTTTATGTTGATGATGTTACTTAAGACACATTTAGTAGCAGTCTCTCCATTCAAATGGGCATTTCTCTGTTCATGAAGGATATCAATTCCTGTCTATGTAATGTACCTATCAGCATCAACTGTTAGAGACCACTACAGTGCCAGGAAAAGAGCATTAGGTCCTGGTTCTCATCTAATGTGTGTTCAGTCACCTAGTTTCTCTGAATTCCTTGCTTCTTTCAGTAAAGCCAATGATGTAGTGAAACCACATAGGTAAAGGAATTCAAAAGTGCTGAGATTTGTGATCTGACTAAAGATCATTTGAGAGATCCTAGAGGCCTATACCTGAATAAAAATTATACTACTATACTGAAATATGGATGGTGCTTATATTTTATAATGAAAGATAAGTGTGCACCACCTGGTGGGTAGGAAAAAATGCCAGGAAAATAGATTGGGAGCTCAAAGGGAGACTTTTCTTTCTCTCTCTCTCTGTGTCTGTGTCTTTCTACTTTCTGTCTCTGTATATTTTCTGTCTCTGTTAGCTCTCTCCATTATAACACTATAACATTGGTAGATTTTAACTTCATCATTTCTTTCAGCCACAACATAATTCAGGAGACAGAGATATAGACAAAAGAAATACAGGGGGGCCGGGAGTTTGGCCTAGTGGTAGAGTGCTTGCCTAGCATGCACAAAGACCCAGGTTCAATTCCTCGGTACCACATACATTGAAAAACGCTGGAAGTGGTGCTGAGGCTCAAGTGGTAGAGTGCTAAGCCTTGAGAAAGTCCAAGGACAGTGCTCAGGCCCTGAGCCCAAGCCCAGGACTGGCAAAAAAAAAAAAAAAAAAGAAATACAGGTATATCGTCTAAAAACATTTACATTTAATAACCACGTGGACAGAAACTATGAATCCTTCAAATGAAGATAAAACAGTTTCATTTGTGAGTAGCTAGCATAGAACAGTACTGATAATTACTGCTCTGAGGCTGATGGTAAGGGATTTAGGCTGGTTAGTAACATGATGACATTAAGTATTACTACTGCAATGTGTTAGAATCTTCATCACTCTTTTTTTTGGAAACAATGAAAAAACTAGGCTGAAGATTTTGTAGTATAACTTTCATTATGAGACACGATCTGGGGAAAAAACCCATAAAAACTGTTTTGTATTTTTTAAGATGGTAATTACTGCTTCTGAGAATACTTGCTATTTGAATCCTATTTATATGTAATTGCTAAATGTTCAGTAAATGTTTATTGCAAACCGTAGTGCGTTATAGAATAGAGCTTAAGAAGAAATCTTTGAAATATACTGACTGGGCTGTAGCCTTTTAGAGAAGAAGCTGGTAAGGTCCAAAATAACCAACAATGCTACTAATTTGTGGACCCTAGAAAAAAAGCCTGACCTCCTGGACAATCAAGCATCCAGATTCTCTCCTCTTGAGCTTGCTCATCATGCCTTTACAAGGGAGAGGCATGAAGATGAAATTCTTTTTTTTTTGCCAGTCTTGGGCTTGAGCTCAGGGCCTGAGCACTGTTCTTGGACTTTCTCAAGACTAGAGCTCTACCACTTGAGCCTCAGCACCACTTCCGGCTTTTTTCTATGTATGTGGTATCGAGGAATCGAACCTGGGTCTTCATGCATGCTAGGCAAGCACTTTAACCACTAGGCCAAACTCCCAGCCCATGAAGATGAAATTCTGACCCTTAATAGTAAGCAGAATCTGGAAATTCCTTCACTTTCAACAGAAAAGGAGAATGGAATCTTAAGCTTAACAAGGAATCAGTCCAATGAGTAAAACATTTCAGTGATTAACTTCTTTATCTCACACTAATCAACTCCAACAAGGTTTATATTAGAAAGACGAGAAGCATTTTATATTTGAAAAAAATATAGAATATTATATCCTACCTTGTGAACAAAGGCTCCCATTGAGTTTTGTTTTGTTTTGTATTGTTTTGCCAGTCCTGGGCTTGAGCTCAGAGCCTGAGCACTGTACTTAGGCTTTCTCAAAGTTAGAGCTTTACCACTTGAGGCACAGAACCTCTTCTGGCTTTTTTCTATGTATGTGGTACCGAGGAATCGAACCTGGGTCTTCTGCATGCTAGACAAGCACTCTACCACTAGGCCAAACTCCCATTGAGCTTTATGAAAACTAAACTCAAATAAAATACAAAACTGGATTCTACAGTGGACATACATTTATTTATTTATTTATTTATTTATTTATTTATTTATTTATTTATTTATTTATTGTGCTGGTCCTGAGGCTTGAACTCAGGCCATGGGTGGTATCTCTGAGCTTCTTTTGCTCAAGGCTAGTACTCTATAACTTGAGCCACAGCTCCACTTCTGGGGTTTTGGTGGTTTAATTGAGATAGAATCTCACAGACATTCCTGTGTAGGACTGTTTTGAACCACAATTTTTAAATCTCAGCCTCCTGACTAGCTAAGAACATAGACATGAGCTACTGGTGCCCAGCTACTTTTTCATACATGAATTGCTATGTGAAAAGAGGCAACACAAATGCAATAGTAAAGCTGGCCTCTGCCTTTTTAAGAGTGATTTCCTAACGGCCAAAATTTGCATTTATAAAGGTAATTTAAAATTGCGAACACTTAAAAAATCCATTATCACCTTTGGCACTGAGGATTAACAGTGTATTTTTAAAATGTACTACTTTACCTGGCCATTTCATTCAAGTACCTCTCCCCAAGCCATTTTTCCATGAATTTATAGACATCCACCACCTTTGTAACTAAATCTTCAAGGACAGTTAATGCTTTTGTCTTTATCATTTCTAGTCGAAACTGTGTGGCTATCTCTATATTAAAAGAGAAATAGGCCATTAGTGAAATAAGCTAGACTCAGAAAGATTGCATGTTTAGCTCAAATCTGATATCTATTTTTTTAAAGATATGCTAGTAGAAAGGAGACTATTTGAAAAGAGGAAAATATAACCAAAGTATATTATCTAAAATTCATTTTTATACTTATTATTTGGTTTTTGAAACTCCAGCTGCACAGTTAATATATATCAGTGTAGGCAAGGTCACATGCATCTTATTGAGAAGCCAAATGCAATTTGTAAGAGTCATTTGAGAAATCAATCCAGAACTACACTTGAGTTTTATATCTGTTATACTTTCTAACAGTATGCTTTTTAATAAATAAAATGACAAAAACATCTCCGAGTTTCAAAATTAGGGGCACAGAATCTTTTGCTTACTCTCTCCATCCTTTAAAGTTTTAGGGGCAGCAATGTTATCGTGTTTCTCAACACTGAAAATGAGGGTAAAATTTATTTGTCTCTGAGTTTACTTTTACTCCTAGTTAATTGCAGGAACTAGGGGACTTCATTGGGGACTTTATCTCCTCAAATCTTTCTGTTCTTTATTATTTCTCTTTCCATTGTCACCGGCCAGGTCTGAATACTAATTTTCTCTTACTTTTGGAATAGCTACAACCTTGCTTCTACTGACGTATTCCCCATTTCTCAACTTCAAATCCACACACCATTCTCTAGAGGAATCTGAGGAATCTGTGTCTCTTAATCACAATTTCTTTATTAGCTTAGTGGCCAACATCTGCCCCTATTAAATCATCCATGGTTTGGCTTCCCTTTCTATAATATGCCCCACCTATCTGAACTACTCATCACAGACCTCTAAATATGTTCCTTAAGCCTCTCTGCCCTGGCAAATGACTCCTCTGAATTTCTACCCCAAATTGTCTCCTGGAAAGACTCCATATTCTTCCATTTTTCCAGTATAACTCACATATCAGTTCCTTTTCTAATTTATTTTTCATTTTGCTGATATTGGGATTTGAACTCAGGGCTCTTGGGTTACTAGGTTTGTCTGATTAGCTGTATCTTTACTGCTTGAGCCATGCCTCCAGCCTAGCATTTTGCTGTTTATTTTGAATATGGATTTTGCCATCTTTTCTGCTTTGGCTGGCTTCCAGCTTCTATCTTCCATATCTCCTGAGTATACAGAGTGTAGGTGTGAGCCACCAATTGACCAGCATCCTGTATCTTTCTTTACTATCACTTGTATCTAATGTACCATATGGCTATTTCCAATATAAAGTATACAGTAAGTGACTGTTTGCATTTCTCTTCTTCTAGATGGGTTTCTACTCTAGGTTAAGTCCCCTTGTGGTTGCTTGGGGCATCTGCAAAAAAAGTGCAAATATAAAACAAACAAAATTAAAGCCCAAATAACTTTTTTTTTTCATGTGAATGAATTTCACTACAATAGGTTTCATGAACTGGCTGAACTACAAAAAGTCAACTGAAACCACTGGAAACAGATGTGAGGACAGGCATGAGGGAAGAAGCAGCTGTCCTTCATTTGCCTCAGGCCTGGGGCTTCTGAGTTTTACTGGTTATAGGAGCAGGTCATAGTAGGATACAGATGAGGGAGAGGGGAAGGAGAAAAGATAAAAAGAGAGAAATAGAACTAGAAAGAATCGTTAATAAAAGTTCATGCTCCCTGAGTAAAATGTCCCAACTGACCCAAAGCTGCAATTTATAAGCTTTTGTCATTTGGGATATTATCCTGGTGTTATCTCATCGATTGTTTCTACTCAGTGTTCTGCTATTTTAAATTAAATCCTGAATTGCCTTGTAAGACAACAAGAATGCTCATAGCTGTCTAAAGAAAATAAGAGCTACAAGGGAGGATCTTCCTCAGTCTGCTCTAGGCCTGTTAGCCTTTGGAGACTTTTTTTTTGCCAGTCCTGGGCTTGAGCTCAGGGCCTGAGCACTGTCCTTGGACTTTCTTAAGACTAGAGCTCTACCACTTGAGCCTCAGCACCACTTCCAGCCTTTTCTATATATGTGGCACTGAGGAATCGAACCCAGGTCTTCGTGCATGCTAGGCAAGCACTTTAACCATTAGGCCAAACTCCCGGCCCTGCTAGCCTTTGGGCAGGACTCTTCTAACTCCTTCCCAGTTCTATGGGTCTGAGGTTCCATGGGAAAATAAGACACCATATGTGAGGCGAGGATGAGCTGGTCATGGGATATTTGGCTTTGGGCCTATTTGGCACTGAACAGCACTAACAGCCTTGGTTCCCACTGTTACCTTCAAATTGCAGGGCAGCAAGATGCTCTTCCTTTATTTTCACCTTCAACTCATTTCTTTTTTGAGTTTCGATGTTTACTTCAAGGGTTGCTGATACTACAGGGGAGGAGTCTGAGGCAAGCTCTGATTTACCTGAAAAGACAATGATGTGTGCCCAGTCAATTAGCAATAAGAGAGAGAGAGAGAGAGAGAGAGAGAGAGAGAGAGAGAGAGAGAGAGAGAGAGAGAGAGAGAGAGAGAGAGGAGGGGGGGCGCACGTGCCTGGGGTAACGAAATGAGTACTAATGAAAAATTCTGTCATGAACTTCTAGTGACTTAGGATGGAGAAAACTAGGGCTTGCCTGTATGAGTGCCTTCCTGCGAATTCTCCATATGCAAGCTGTGCTGGTTTCATATAAAGACACATTGCTATAGCATTGTAGGAAGGCAAGATGTGTGTGGCCAGTAATATCTTCCAATGTCACTTGAAATTGTTTTCAGAAGGAGTGAAGTGAGGGGAGCGATAGAGAAGATGTATGCATGTATGAAAACACCTCAATGAAACTATCATATGCTAATAAAAATGTAAAATGATTAGTTAGAAATGATTGGCCAATGTCTGTCTCTGCTGTTAAGACTATTTATAGTAGGGCAGGGCTTTGTTTTTGTAACTCACAGTTGTGTTCTTGGCACCTGTCATAGGTTTCAGGTCATAAACATGATCCATTAGGGGTCTGACTTTGTACATGTGCTTCCATTTCCTTTATTGCTTTATATGAACTTAGAACTGTGTAGGTGAAGACATCATAGAGAGACACTATTTGTGGTAGATTTCTCTAAGGTTAAGTAATATTCCTTCCCAACCTAAGCCCCTTAAGTGGCTCAGAGGACAATTCTACTGGCTGAAGATTCGTTTGCTATCAAGAAGGGATTGAAGAGCCGAGGAGTCTGAGCCCTAAAACTATGAATACCTTTTCCTTTCTTTTCTTCCTTTTTCTTCTTTGGTGTTTCCTTTTCCTTTTTGCCTTTTTTACTTGCATCTGTCTGAGGAGACTTTTCTTTTGACTCTGATGGTTGATTTAAGCTTTCTTCTTCCATGAGCCTCTGATGAATTTCAGCAGCTACCTAATTGGGTCAAAACAATCTGCATGTTTAGGGAAAAATGATAGCCATTTGGATTTACTGATCACCAGCTTCCCTTTGTAACCTTTTTCCATAAACCCCATGCCCTTATATTCAATTATTCCAAAGCACATGTCCCCATATTTTAGCAGCTCTGTCACTGCTCCCAAGACTCTGTCCCCCACGTTGGTATCTGAATGGAGGCTCTCAATTTCTCAGAATCCTGACTGACGAATATTGTTAGGTGTCCTCATTGCTACCCTTAGTAGATTGTGAAAACTCCACTGATATGCAAACTTGCTTTCAAAAAAAATCTGACTACAAGTTTAATAACACTCGCTATTATTTCCTAAAACAGTGGGGTTTTTTTGACCCATATGGAGATTTCGTTATATTTTCTCCTGATAGAATTTCCTCTATGAAAATTCACTATTATAATATGTATCTTTATGTGTTGTCTGTGCTTTGTACACCAAATGAGATTAATTTTTCATGTCCCAGGTCAATTAGGAAAACCTGAGTACTGGGCTTCCATTTTAAGACTAGACAGAAGGCTTAGTGCCGGTAAAGATGATCTGTTCCTTAAAGTTAATCTCATAAATCCTGGCTTCCTCTATTCAGTTGACTTCCAGCTTCTTTCTTTCCCTCTATTCAATCTCAAAAGTGTCCTTATATATTTATATCCCATGCAACCCATGGTAAGAAGAGCCACACCATTCTAGGATTTCTTCAACTCTCCTCTAACATTGACTCTGCCCTCTAGAAAATCTTATGTTCGTTCCACAGAGGTGAGCCAGACTAAGTCTAAAATTCTGGGCATAAATATTGCATGATTTCACTTACATGAATCATCCAATAAAGCTGAACTAATAGACACAAAATGGGAGGTTGATTCCCAGAGGCAGTGGGTTGGATAGCGTGGGTTGGCTAGAGGAGATGTGGAGATGAGAAGTGCTGTGTTCAGTTAGATGGAAGGAAAAAGTCCTGGTGTTTTATCACATAGCATGATGACCATAGTGATTCCTTACAGGTTTCAAATTTTCCAAAAGGGTTGATTTTAAATAATTTTGCTTCAAAAGAACTAAGGAAATGGAAAAACCTCCCATGCTCCTGGATTGGAAGAATCAACATTGTGAAAATGACAATCTTGCCAAGGGCTATCTACAAATTCAATACAATACCCATCAATATCCCAATGGAATTCTTTAAAGAAATAGAAGAGGCAATCCAAAATTTCATATGGAATAATAAAAGACCCCGTATAGCAAAAACACTTCTTAGCAGAAAGAACAGCGCTGGAGGAATTTCAATTCCAAACTTTAGACTCTATTACAGGGCTATAATTATCAAAACAACTTGGTACTGGCACAAGAACAGGCCTGAAGACCAATGGAATAGAACTGAGGACCAAGATATTAAACCACAGACCTATGGCCACCTAATCTTTGACAAGGGAGCCAAAAAAATAGAATGGAAGAAAGACAGCCTCTTCAACAAGTGGTGCTGGCAGAACTGGTTAAGCACCTGCAGAAAACTAAGGTTGGATCCTTCTTTGTCACCCTGCGCTAGAATTAACTCCAAATGGATCAAAGACCTGGAGGTAAAAGCTGACACACTGAAAACTTTACAAGAAGGAATAGGAGATACACTAGGCCTCCTTGGCACAGGTCAAAACTTTCTTAAAAAGGACCAAGAATCACAACAAATCAGAGAAAGGCTGGATAAGTGGGACTGCATTAAACTGCAGAGATTTTGTATGGCAAAGGACATAGCTAGTAAATTAATTAGGAAGCCTACAGAGTGGGAGAAGATCTTCACCAACCATACAACGGACAAAGGCCTCATATCTAAAATATATCAACAACTCAAAAAATTGAATCACTCCAAAACTAATCTCCAAAGTAACAACCATCCCATTAAAAGATGGGCCAAAGACTTAAAGAGAGTCTTCTCTGAAGAAGAAATAAAAATGGCCTATAGACACATGAAGAAATGCTCCACATCTCTGGTCATAAAAGAAATGCAAATCAAAACAACGCTAAGATTCCACCTCAGTCCAGTTAGAATGGCCAGGATCAGGAAAACGAATAATAACAGATGCTGGAGGGGATGTAGCCAGGAGGGATCACTACTACACTGTTGGTAGGAGTGCAAACTCATTCAACCACTATGGAAAGCAGTATGGCAGTGCCTCAAAAGGCTAAACATAGAACTCCCCTATGACCCAGCAATTCCACTAGTTGGCATTTACCCAACCATCCAGAATCTAGGGCGTACTAAATCCACTAGCACAACAATGTTCATTGCAGCATTATTCACCACAGCAAAAATATGGAACCAACCTAGATGTCCCTCAGCTGATGAGTGGATCAACAAGTTGTGGTATTTGTACACAATGGAATTCTATGCTGCTGTCAGAAAAAACGACATTGACCCATTTGTTAGGAAATGGAAAGACTTAGAAAAAATCATATTAAGTGAAGTAAGCCAGACTCAAAGGAACTTAGGCTCAATGGTTTCCCTCATTTGTCATAATCAGTAGAAACCTTCGGCTCTATTAGCAGAGATCTGCAATAGAGCAAAATCTTGATACATAAGACCATAGAGTATGAATCTAATTGAAAGGACCTCCAGGATATTGAAACAAAAGCCATATAACGAATGATTGTTGCCCTTAATGTACTATATTATCTCTCATCTCCTTTGCTGTCCCTTGGTTATCTCATAGTGTTACAGTATCTCACTTTGTTATCTGATATATTGAATTTATTTGTATTTGGTTATTTGAAATTTGATAGGGAAGGGGGAAAACCAAGACTGGTAGGGGGAGTGGGGGGGGAGGGTAATGGGTACCAAGACATGTGAAAGGGTATCAATGTATGTGAATTAATGCACCTTCCATCTGGCAAATATCATGCAACCCTTTTATTAATTACAATAAAAATATATTAAAAAAAACTGAGTCATGAGAGCAGGAGAGGAAAGAAAGAACAGAAAAACAAGAGCATCTCCAATGGAGAGCTGAAGTGGGATGCCATGTTGACTGGAGGAGAGGCAGGAGACAGGACACAAGCTGACAGGAGGCATGTTGTCATGGCCGTACCAGTGCCTGAGCAGGTTTGGGCCTACATAGGTCAGGTTAGGGGACAGGGTCACAGGGAATTTGAGAGTTCACCACCGAAGACTGGCAGGCCCAATAACCTATTGTCCAAGTATTTAATATGTAATATAGTGTATAATATGTAATATATATATTCTGTATGTTAGGGTTTGTGTCCATGGGCTAAGGACCAGCCATGTCTTTTCAATTTTCCACTGTGCTGGGTCCCTGTGCTCTGTTTACAAGAGATGCCAAGTAAGTGCTCATTAACTGTATTCCATGGAATATTAATTATATTAATATAATTATATAATAATTATATAATAATTACATAATAATATATAATTAATGTATTAATTATATTCCATGGAATAAAAATTTCTTCTATATGAACTGTACCTTGAGTGTATACGGCAAGATTAAGAGAGCACATCAGTATTTTTGTTTTTGTTTCCTGATCATTTTTTTTTACAGATGTTCTTTTGATAAAGATGGATTTCATACTATAGACTGTACTTTCAAATTCTTGGTAAATCCACTGAAAGCACACTTGTTAACATTCTCCCCTAAATTGCAAGCAATTCATTTTTTAATCTGTTCTTGCAAAACATGATAAGTTAGCAATTTCCTTTAAAATTGGATTTATCTCCTTGGTAAAAAACCTTGTGATGATGATGACGATGACGATGATGATGATAATGATTATAATCTGTAGGTTTTTTTGGGTCCATTTCCTTTAAAAACCTCTGGATCTCTATTAAAAGTTAACACAATTTGCAATACATTTAGCAATCTAACTTCTAAGCAGGAGAGAACTTTAAATATAATGCCCTGGCATTGTGGGTGTTAAATATGACTTCTTTGAAATCATTGCATACCTAGTAATTAGAAAGAAGTCTTGCTAAAAACTAACATAGCATACTAAATGGATAGCTCTTGCTAAGAGTTTTGTGTTGAAAAACCATCAAAGTGCTCTTATTCTAATTGCACTAATCTCAGAGGGAACTATTCTGCCCACATCTATTTATTTATCCTGTATCATTTGGAACTCAAAGTTCCCTTAAATATTTGCTTTCTATCAGGGATAGCTTGAAGCATCCAGGCTTCTGTGTGCTAAAACCATGACTATAATTTATTTGTAGTCTACTTTTGAGCATATGGCATTCAAGCCTTCAAAGTCTACTGGAAACTTGTGAAAGGTGGATTAAAACGTAATTATTAGTAATAGTTAATAGTAAATATTCCTTTGGTCCCCATGCTTTCTAGGATTTTTTTAAAAGCTCCAAAAGAAATGGTACACTTAAACATAAATTTCTATCAAAAGATCTAGTTATAAAAACATCTAGTTATATTTCTAATTTCTAAGATGTTTTCATGTTGATTATTTTGTTGGATCTTTTAGTCTTTCAAGACTATCGCTCATGTTGCACAGAAGAAATTAAGGCCATGATTTCAGAGATTTTCCTAAAATCATAGCTTGATTCTAAGAGAAAGATAAGAGATATAGCCAGGTTCTTTGGCTCTACGATCCACTCGAAATATGCAACAATTAAATGATGCAAATTATACTGATATTTAAATACATGAATATTTATAATAGTTTTAAAATTATGCAATTTCTCCAGGTGATTTTTAATGGGCTGTAGAGGACTGGTAAATTATGTTTGTGTAGTGCTAGTGACAAATATCCACACCGTTTTCTAGAGCTCCTTCATCTGGTTTTCTATTCTCTAGTGCTTCGTAAGTCTTAGGGTCATTGTGGTTGTTACCACTGTCAATACCATCATCAACCATTGCTACTAATGTCAGTATTGTACATACAATAGCAACAGCACTTCAAGACTGTATTACACTAAATGTGCTTGATATTCTTGGAAACAACTAGAAAAATACTAACAGCCAAGTGTGTAAGAGAGAAAATAACTGCTACACATACAGGTGGACTATGCTGCCATCTGAAAGAACGACATCGTCCCATTTGTAAGGAAATGGAAAGACTTGGAAAAAATTATATTAAGTGAAGTAAGCCAGACTCAAAGGAACATAGGCTCAATGGCTTCCCTCATTTGTCATAATTAGTATAAACCTTGGACTCTCCTAGCAGAGGTTTACAATAGGGAAAAACCTAGATACATAAGGCCACATAGGATGAAACTAAATGAAAGGACCTCCAGGATATGGAAACAAGAGCCATATAATACGTGATTGTTGTTCTTAATGTACTATGCTATTTCTTATCTCTTTTGTTGTCCCTTGGTTATCTCATATTGTTACAGTATCTTACCTTGTAATCTTGTATATTATATATGTTTATTTGTTTATTTGCAATAGGATAGGGAAGGGGGAAAAGCAAGATGAGGGGAGGAGGTTGGGGGACTGAAATGGGGACAAAAACATGAGAAGGGGTATCAATGTTTGTGAAGTAATGCACCTTCTATCTGGCAAATATATATATATATATAACTCTTCAATCAATTATAATAAAAAAGAATATTTAAAAAATACAGGCAGAGTTTATGATTACAGAAGGTTGAGCATTAGGAAAGAGATAATTGCCTGGTCAGGAACCAGTTCTAAATACTTAAATAAAGAGGAGAAGGAACAGATCTTCAAAGGAAAAACTGCCCTAAAGCATGAAATTCAAATTAATAATGTTCGTGAAAAAGAGATCAGATGTTATCCAATCAGGTTAAGAGAGCTGGATGATGGAACCATCCAGAATGTGGATGAAAAGATATAAACCTCACAATCAGAGAGTCTTAAATCCAAATTTCATTTGCCCCTTATCTTCTGGGAGAGGTTAGGCAAGTTTCTCCACTTGTATGAACCTTAGTTCTCCAGTGAAAAGAGTATATTACTACTTTCTCCATAGACAAATGATAATAATATTCACCCCATACATAGAAGATAATAATGATTACTCTGTATGGAAAGGATAAATGTTTAGATGAAGGTCTAAAAGACCACTGGCAAATAATTTTTTTTGCCAAGCCTGGGGCTTGCACTCAGGGTCTGAGTACTCTCCTTGGGACTTTCTCAAGGCTTGAGCTCTACCACTTAAGCCACGGCATCACTTCTAGCTTTTTTTTTTTTTAATGTATGAGTACTGAGGAATCAAACACAGGTCTTCTTTCATGGTAGGTATGCACTTTACTCCTAGGACAAATACCTGGCCCATGAGTTTTGTTTTTGTTTTGATTTTTTTGACTTGTGTCAGATGAGTATTTTTAAATCAGATTTTATTTTTAACTGTGTTAACCAATAGCTGAATATATATATAGATATATAGATATCTATATATATTAGAAAAGTAAGAAATCTGGCTCTGTTGTTGGGTCATTTCTAAATGGTAAAGTTTTCCAGTACAGAATAGCACATGGCTCTGTAGACAAGTGTGTGATTTTTTACTTGGTCACAGTCCCAACCTCCCTCTGACCACAGTCCCTCCGTCTTCCCTCCCCCCCACTTGACTTGCTTTATTCACTCTCCTGACTGTGGCTCTTTTGGCCACTGCACAGGAAACAATCTAGCACTGGTTCACTTTATGCATGGTCTCAGTTATGAAAGAAATGATGTGAATGATTGGAAATATTGTTACTTAAAATATTAAAACAATATTTGACTTCCTGTTTCTTTCAGAAGTAAAACAAAAGTGCATCTAGGTATACAGTGCTTGAGAAGATCCTATGGCATATTTGTGATATGATGAGAAAACTGTAAACAGAAATGTGAACATGAGCACTGTTTACCATGTGAGAGATTGCTAATGAAGCCTGCTGCCACGTGTCCATCACCAGCTTCTCATCACCCTCAAAGTTTGCTTCCACGTTTTCTAGTGAGTAATCAATCTTGCTCTTCAGTATTGCTTTGACTTTTGGTTTGGGTGTAGACATTTCCGGAGAAATGGATATTCGAGGGATGAGAGGAATCCTTCCGAAAAGAATCCAAAGAAATGTAAAGATGTTACTTACTAGAATTCTGTTTTTGTAACCATTTCTGTGAGTTTTGTTGTATAGATACTAGTTTTGTTAAGATACTAGGTATTATTAAAAATGGCATTTTGGAATTTGTCCACAGTGAACACTTCTAATGAAGAATAAAGCAATCATGAAAAATAAGTAAGCCAAAATAGAACTTTGTGTGACGTTTCTTTAAGATCAATAGTATCAGGGCCAGGAGTTTGGCCTAGTGGTAGAGTGCTTGCCTAGCATGCATGAAGACCTGAGGTCGATTCCTTGGTACCACATATATAGAAAAAAGCTGGAAGTGGTGCTGCGGCTCAAGAGGTAGAGCTCTAGCCTTGAGAAAGTCCAAGGACAGTGCTCAGGCCCTGAGCTCAAGCCCAGGACAGGCCAAAAAAAAAAAAAGATCAATAGCATCACCTGTAGTCCCGAAATGGAAAGTTATATAGGAGGCATGTGAGACAAGGCATGGTATGTAGGTTATAGGTGAGAGCTGAACCTGATTACTGAATAGAGGCAACAAGGATTTGGTGTAGCTGGGTTATTGAGCAAGATTACGAACAGAGTTAGGCTCTTCCTCCAGTTTCTCTGCACCATATTGTAGCTCCCATGTAGAAATTTTAGAGCTATCCCTGGCAATATGCTATATTTGGAAGATTCCAGGATTTCAAAGGTTAACAAACATAGATGTACAAGTTAGAATATTTATTGTGATTGGGATAGTGCTATGGTGAGAGAAATATAAAAGGCTCTGAGCTTGGGGAATGAATGGGAAAGGGGTAGCTACAAAAACAGTTTTGCTGAAACTTTACTGACAATCTACCATACCTATGAAAGGCAAAGTCTGAAAATTCACTGCTCATCCCTCCACAAATGAAGTTATGAAATAATGCTAAGTCATAGTCAATCCAGTTTAACTATAATCTGTATGTTCAATTAGTTGATGTAAAGCTTATGCAATCATCTCTAGTTGTAAAACACTGTCCAATGCATATGTTTCAACATTTTATTTTGCAACACAGTAGTGGTGGCCTATCATCTGGAAAAAAATTTGGACTGCTTATTTATTAGAAAAAAATTCTAGTCTGCTCTGCCACTATGAGGGAGTGAACTTGGGGTATGCTACTTACTTATTTATGTTCCTTTTGGAAAAATGTGAACATTATTTATTATCAATGGATCAGTAGTTACTATTGTTATATAGAATGTTACTCCATTACTATTATTATTATTATTATTATTATTATATAAGGTTTTTGGAAGGAGTATAGTGGAAAAGTTATGTAAAAGTGCTCATTGCTTTGCTTGGTTCTTTCTGTGGCTAATTGTTTGATTGGTTGATATACTGGTTATCTGATATTCCAGGAGATAGCTACAGAGTGATCTGAGGTTGAGATTGGTACAGAGTTGGTCTGTGGAAAATAAGACCTAGTTGTTCTTTTGCAGGTTTCTTCTACTAAGCAACATTAATAGCTTCCCCCATTATGCCTGTCTTGCTATTTTGTGCTAAGAACAGAATGCACTGCCACCGCAGACATTGAACTTGGTCTTTTGCTGGTTCTGATGCTTCATACTGACTCTGGGCCTTCTATTGGCTCCATTTCCAGTTCTTTTTCTTCAGTTTGCTGAACATTTCTCTTGTGTTTGTATCAAAATGAGGTTTCAGTCTTTTCTTCCTGTGTATTCTTGTGCCTCCATGGGCCAGATAGGGCCAAGAGGGCAGTTGATGGAAGAAGTGTGGAGAGAGAGAGAAGTGAAACTTAGGACATGGCCTAATTCACTTGTGTTCTTGTGATCTCAAATCTTTCCAGCAGTGAGGGAGGGTAAAACAAAAGCATGCACATGCAATAGGCACGATTTCAAACTTGCATAAGCAAGAATAGTTAACTGCCTGCTGTGGAATACCACGAACACTCATGGTTTGGTGAGAGTTATTGGGACTAGCTTTCAAATCTTTCGATTCTCAAGAATGGTTAACTGCATTGCAGACTTTATTTTCTGTATTCCTCACAACAACCCTGCTTTATGGACAAGGAAAACTGAGCCCTGGAGTGATTTGACCTGAGAAGCAATTGTCTTAACCTACTTACATATACCTAGGAAGTGACAGGTTCAGAATGGAAACCAGGTGTGTTTGGCTTGAAAACATATTCACTGCTATACATTTTGTTTGTGTAACTCTTTCCACACATATTGGTTGAGCAAACATACAGAAAGAGCATACTACTTTCAGTATGAAATATGTAGCTTAACTCCTTGAAGTCTAAACCCGTCACTCAGTGTTTGCACACTAATTTGAAATCTAACTTCTTTCTTTGTTTCTTCTTATCCACTTTTGGTCATTTTTTATTGGACTGTATAGAGGAGTTACAGTTATATTTACCAGATAGTAGTGCATTATTTCTCACACACTGATGATCCTTCTCATGTTTTTGTCCCCATTTCCTTCCCCTCACCCCTCCCAATCATGTTTTTCCCTTTTTCCTTTCCTATTTCAAATAAACAAATAAGCACATATACAATATGCAAGGTAACAAAGTCAGACACTGTCACTTTTTGTCATTTTTATTGACATAATCATATTATATTCATAATAAGAAATGATTTTCATACTTTATGTTTATTTCATGGTTTTGCCTTGTAGTCTTTCATCTGAACTCGCCTATTTTCAGTTGATATAGTTACTAACTGAGGGTTTTCAATTCTGTTTTTGAATTGTTTTTATGTATTTTGATTTGTTACAAAAGTCAACAAGAACTCTTAGATTTTTTTGGTTGGAAACTACATCATAGGAATTACCAACCACTCTACCACACATTTCTCTCTGTTCAATTTCTCAGTGTTTGGGGTGCCATACCATGCTTATCATGCTTCCATGACTTAAAAATTTCAATATTATTTATCTTTGTGATTGTTGTTCTTAATGTATCATGTGAAGTTATTTCTTGTTTCCTTTTTCTCCTTAAAATTCTATATATTATATTATAATGATCTTTATGTGTGCATAAAAACATTTTTTCTCCCACCTGACCACCAAGTTTACTTTCTCACTGGCAGGAATCTAATGTGAAACTAATAGTTCTTCCAGTCAGTCTCATGAAGTCAAAATCACATATGACTGAGAATATTTCTGATTTCCCTCATAATTTAATGAAGCCCCATTTCCCTTCCATTTTATTTACATAATCACACCCACATACACCTGTGTGCACCACATCCTTACATGTCTGTACACATCATACATATCCATGTGTATCACACACACACACACACACACACACACACACACACACACACTTTATAGGAAAAAGCAGCAGTAGAGGTTCATAATCCCTTACTAGAGATGCTAAGGTTTTGAATATGTTTCAGAATTTAGAATTTGTGCATGCTATGTATCCACTTATGCCCCTAAAATGTCTCACAGAAAAACTCCTATATAACACTACATTTGTGTATAAAAAAGGAACATATAACACTCTTCACAGGATAAAAAATGTATATTAGTAGTCTTAAGTCAATGACACACTGAAGTCAGAAAAGTGTTCAGTTTTTAGAACTTTGGGTATTCGTGTTTGTAATAAAAGGAATGTGATATTCTATTTATAGTAGTTTGAACTCGCAGAGCTTTATGTTTAAAAGCAATTATAATATAATACTATGTCCTACTTTACCTAAGCTGGTTTTCTGAAATGTCTTTACCATCAAGTTGAACCAGTGGGATTCTTGTAAATCTCCTATTGTCTTCTATTGGGACTTTTCCTTCCATCACTCTGTAGTAATCTTGAAGGAGTCTCTTGGTATCTTGGAAACGGTTCAGTTCTGCCTTTAACAGAAATCATGACTGTCAATGCTCAAGAAAGAACAGATATATTTCCCATATGAGGCTCTACATAAGTACTACTTAAAAAAACATTTAGGTTGAAATTGTACAACTGTAAATGGGGAAATGGAGAATCTGATCAAGAAGCAATGGACACATCAACGCAAGCTAAGTTTTATTCTCCCCATACAAACATTTGAAGTTCAAAAAATAAATATATATATCTATATATATATATTTAAAACATTTTCACTTTCATACATTTTGACTTGATTACATCAAGGAAGATGACATTTCTATACCTCTTGATACTGTAACGAAAGGTTATAGTAGTTACTATGGTTGAAATGTGCATACTAGGAATTCTTATTGCTGCCAAGAGTCAAACAATCCATATTATCAAACAATAAAGTATCTTCATCATAGCCAATACATTACTTGATTTGAGGGATATCCACAATAACTTATGCAGAAATATAAAAACAGAAACAAAACTAAAGCAAGACCATACTCTCCTGCTGTAAGATAGTATAAGATAATGTGGATGCCTAACAAATAGGAACATAAGGTGATAATACATGGTTCTCTTTGCAGTTTCTCTCTTGCTAAATGCATACAGTAGGGAGGTAATATCTACTGTGCTAACATCCTATGTTTTATGCTGGGCTGGCCAGGAGGGAGTGTGAGGGAAATGAAGCAGCACAGATGAGCTGGTGGCAAAACTAACACCAGTTACCCTTATCAACAAAAGTCATTTATTAGCTGGGCGAGATGGCTCAGGCCTGTAATCCTAGTTACTCAAGAGGGTGAAATCTGAGGATCAAGGTTCAAAGCCAGCCTGGGCACAAAAGGACCTGAGACTCTTATCTCCAATTAACCTCTAGAAAATGGGAAGTGGGGTTTGGCTCAAGGATAAGGTGGTAGCCTTGAGCTGAAGAGCTAAGGGAGAGAGAGGGCTCAGGCCCTCTTTAAGCCCCATGATCCTCCCCTACCACCCAAAAAGTCATTTATTGATGGTACTTGTGTCTTAGATACATGCAGTGAAAATCAATACAGTAACAATGATGTAAATGTAAATCCTGTAAATGCAGTTATACCTGTTATGCTTAGGTATATAAAACCATGGGAAGAAAATGAACTTGCACAATACCACACTTATATTCATTGTAAGAATAGGCTGCAAATGTAAACTCTATTGGTACATACTGGGTATTGGTAAGTGACTTTGGAGAATTGAAGAAAAGCCTGTGGAGTTATAAAAAATAATCCTTAATCCATAACATTACACTAATTGGTTAATAACATCTCAATTCTGGAACTGAACTCAATAATAATTAGGTTTAGATAAAAGCCTATTTTTGTATAATTTACATGTAGGATACCTATGCCTTAGGATTGCCTGATTATAATGATTGTTTTATATGAGAAATCAACTTATTTATTTTCATTGGGTAAAGTGTGATTTAATAAAAATTGAATAGGATACCATACCACAACTAGAATTTCCATATAGAAAGAATACTAATGGATGCTGTAATCCCTTTGAACAATGAACAGATATTTAATAAAATGAATATTAAGAAGCTGAAGCATGCCTTGGCTGGAGATTGGGGTAAGATGAATAGAATTTGTGAGTAGTGTTGTATTACTCAATGCATATGTGTAAACAGAGCTAGGAAACTTGATGAGATCTTTGGGGGAGGGGAGAGCTCCGTGAGGGGAGAGTGATGGGCGATTGATGAAGTTGTACACATAAATGGGTTGTTAGTTGAAACTCCCTGCAAAAATCATTTGAATTTAATAAAAAATAGTAAAGAAAAAATGTTCCCACATTTATAACAAGTGAATAATGCTCATGGTTTTCTCAAGCAAAACAGAATTTTAGCACTGAAAAAATTCTCAAAAACATGCTGAAAATGCTACTGTGGCATAACGCTTTAGAAAAAGTTTTACGTAGGCTGCCTGTTTTCCCTCATTTGTAGTAATTAGTATGTGGCTAGGGTAGTTTTACCAGAGGATCACAGTTATGCTCAATAGTTATGTACATATGACCTGAGAAAATGATGCTAATTGAAATGAATGACAAGATATGGGGAAAAAACGGCTTTTTTCCTTAGTGTACCATATGCCATTATCTCTTTTCTTTTGTTCCCCTCCCTCTTGCTTACCTCTTGTCACTGTATTTTTTTAAAATTTCAGTACCCTTTATATTATCTGTAAGTTTATCTGATTTGGGGATGGGAAAGGAAATCACAGAAATGATAAGAGAAAGGACAAAGGGTAAACCAATACAATAGTAATACTCGTGAGATAATATGTTGGAAACTAAGTTTACAACTTAGGGGCAGGAGAATCAGGGGTGGGGAAAAGTGGGAGTAAACGAGGGAGGGTGTAACTATGTGACAAGGATTGTACTTATCTCCTTCTTTATGTAATGGAACCCCTCTATACATTACCTTTATAATACAAGTAAATAAACAAACATAAATTAAAAACTGTTCTGTGTAAAAAAGACATAACTTCTTAGAAGTTGTTAATGTGTACTTTGTTGAGGAGGGGAGAAGTGAAAATATTTTCAAGGTCAAATAGTTCAGAAATGTTGAGCATCTTCATGTTAGAATATGTCAATATGTCATTTCTCATAGAGAGGAAATGATAAGAGTTCTTTAGCCCTTACCAGAATCATTTAACAACATTCTTCTTGTGGTTTGTGGGGGCTTGGACTCTGGACATGAGCGCTGTCCCTGAACTCTTCAGCAAAAGGCTATGGCCCTACCCTTGGAGCCACAGCGCCACTTCTGGTTTTCTAGTGATTAATTAGAGATCAGAGTCTCATGGGTTTTAGTGCCTGGACTGGCTTTGAACCTTGATCCTCAGATCTCAGCCTCCTTAGTAGCTAGGATTACAGGTGGGAGCTACTACACCCAGCTATACAACACTCTTTTTGTGGAACATCTTTTGACTTTAGGATTCCAGGGGACCTAACTCTGGAAGCATTTATCTAGCTACTGTCTAATGAGAGGCATCTGGATTGGGTCCATATCCTAGTTATAGTAAATAATGCTGCAGTAAATGTGGTTGTTCTATTAGCTTTACTATGCCCTTGTTTCTGGAAATTTGAGTAAATGCCCAGGAGTGGGATTTCTGGGTCATGGGGGGAGCTCTATGATAGTTTAGTCTTTTGAGGGACCTCCATACTGTTTTCCAGAGTGGTTGAACAAGTTTACACTCCCATCAACAGTGTAGTACCAATCCCTGCCGGCCACATCCCCGCCAAGCTGGGATATTGAAGATTTCTAAAAGGCTCTTTAATATTTCTCGTGTAGATTTCTGATTTTTTAGCTTCTTGGACAAAAGATCATTGCCCTTAAATTCTATTTAAGCATTGGTTACATGAGGAGCAAGGGACCAGCTCCTCTTACCTGCATCAAGGAAAAGAAGTGGTTCATAGTTATTCCAAGGAAGTCCTTCAGCCAGCTCTCATTAATGATGTCCAACCGCTCCTGTTCAGCTTCTTCCTTCCTAGCCTCACAAATGTCCCACAGGCGATCTCGCAAATCCTGTGGAGAAAGAAAAACAGTTATGTTGAATGGTCCTGGCTCAAATCATCCCAATGGAATGTATGTAAAATCTTTGCTGCTCTAACAAAAATTCCAACCTCATATGCCATAGTTATTCATTCCATCAGTAATTGTTTTGGGTGATTTATGTGCTTCAGTATTTTCTCAGTAAGTTTCTTTGGCTAGAAATCTTTTTCTGTTATTGTCTTCTGAGGAGAATGATGTACTGCTGATGTGAAATGATTCATTGCTGCACTGAAATTGAGGATGTAGGCTTCATAATCAATAATCATAGGCAGAACCCATCAGTTGCCAAGAAATACAGTCTGATCTTAATGGGTGGTTCAAAACTAGGCTTTGTATTAAAGAGTTATCAATAAATTCTCTCACAAATTCCAGCTTGGCGGGGATGTGGCCAGCAGAGATTGCTACTACACTGTTGATGGGAGTGTAAACTTGTTCAACCGTTCTAGAAAACAGTATGGAGGTTCCTCAAAAGACTAAACATAGAGCTCCCCCATGACCCAGAAATCCCACTCCTGGGCATTTACTCAAATTTCCAGAAACAAGGGCATAGTAAAGCTAATAGAACAACCACATTTACCTCAGCATTATTTACCATAACTAAGATATGGACCCAATCTAGATTCCTCTCATTAGACAGATGGATCATGAAGATGTGGTGTATTTACACTATGGAATTCTATACTGCCATCAGAAAGAATGACATTGCTCCATTTGTAAGGAAATGGAAAGATCTGGAAAAAATAATATTAAGTAAGCCAGATCTAAAGAAACACAGGCTCCTTAGTTTCCTTCATTTGTAACAATTAGCATACATCTAGGATTCTCCTAACAGAGGATGATAATAGCTCAAAAGCTATGTACATATGTCCATATAGGATGAGGCTAAGTGAAGTGAACTCCAGGATATGGAAACAAGAGGTTTATCTATGTGATTTTTGTTCTTAATGTGCTATGTGAAGCTATTTCTTTTCTCTTCTTTTTTCCTTAAGGTTTATCTCATATAGTTAGTGTATCTGACTCTGGTACCTGGTATTACATATATATATATATATACATATATATGTTTATTTGAAAAAGGGAAGGTAAGGGAAAAACAAGAGGAGTGGGAGAGCATGAGGTGAGGGAAAGTGGGAGAAAACCATGGGAAGGGGTAACAAGAAGTAATGTATCCACTACCCGATGAATGCAACTGTAACCCCTCTGTACATAAAATAAAATAAAATTCCAGCTTAGCAACATAACATGTTCTGAGCAATAATAATCTTGAACATACTATTTTTTGCCAGTCCTAGACTTGGTCTCAGGGCCTAAGCACTGTCCTTGGACTTTCTTAAGGCTAGAGCTCTACCACTCAGCACCACTTCTGGCTTTTTTCTATGTATGTGGTACTGAGGAATTGAACCTGGGTCTTCGTGCATTCTAGGCAAGCACTCTACCACTAGGCCAAACTCCTGGCCCTTAAACATACTATTTTATATAATGTTTAATAGGGTAATTTAAATAAAACGTTGTTTGTTTTATAATTTATCATTTCAATGGTAACAAGTCCTGAGCTCCACTTCCAAGGCTGTGTGTACAAAGTCTAGTGAAAATGTGCAGTTTTATAAACAAAATACGCTTAAATTCAACTAATAGGGTGCTAACCTGAGGCTCACCTAAAACAAAATAACACCAAAAGCTCAAATGTGAAACTTACATGAGGCATTTACAAAAACATGGAATTTATATTAGGTAAAAGTCATGTTTAAGATAAAAACAAAACCACTTTGGGGGCATGGTTCTTTTCTACTATGAAGTGATGGTGAGTTGCACAGTTGCTCTTCTCATGACCTTCACATGCCCAGAAATACTTCGATGCATAGCTAGAAAAGGAGCCCAGTGGGGAGCCAGGCTGCCTGGGTCCCAGTCCCCACTTGCTATGTGACTTTGTTGTCATGTTTCCACACCCATAAAATGTGGGCAATTACTAGTTCCTTCCTCAGATCACTGTTATGAAATGAAATTGGACAGTGCCAATGCCTGGTACCTACTCAGTACTTCTCTGTGATATGAGCATGCTAGGCTACGGTCCGTAAGTCAAAAACAATGGAAAGAAAAATGAACAGAAATGTTACCATCACAGGAATTTTAAACTCACTGGCACTAGTTCGTGTGTGTGTGTGTGTGTGTGTGTGTGTTCACGCACTTGAATGTATGTGTACCCTTTTTTCCCTAAAGTGTAAACCTCTTTAAAAGTTTATATGTTGCTTTATAGGGAATTTCCTATAAAGCTTAAAGAAATAAACATCATAGTGGGTTCCATCCTAAATATATTTCCAGTTATTCATAGAGCATAAAGCAAAGACAAGTTTAAGAAATGAAACTGCACATATTTCTCTTCCGTATACTCCTAGTGACAATTCACTGTTAAAAAAGAGTTGTAATATCTTTAATGAGGTTGATTTAGCCAGTTAACTGACCCTTTTAAATAGAGACCATTTAATGTATGTGTTTAGTATTCACATATTTCTAAAATATTTTATAGTCTATGCAAGAGAAAATTTGTGTTTTTTTAATACTTGACATTTCTTAGAAATTTCTTTCTTTTCTTCTCTTTCTTTTCTTTTCTTTCTTTCTTTTTTCTTTTTACCAGTCCTGGGCTTGAACTCAGGGTCTGGGCACTGTCCTTGGGCTTTTCTCAAGGCTAGCACTCTTCCACTTAAGCCACATCACCAGTTCAGGCTTTTTCTATGTATGTGGTACTGAGGAATTCAACCCAGGGCTTTGTGCATACTAGGCAAGTTTCTAACCCTAGAAATTTCTCACTGTCTTATTTCTTGGGTTGGGATGTTAAGGTTAATATTGTTTTATTTACCAAGTAGCAGCATTTTGCTTGTATCCCTATTAATTTCTGCCTTTTTTTCCTCAGGTTTGATTTCTAGGATTCAATTTCAGGATACATTTATACATTTTATTTTCAGGTCTAATAATAAATTAAGAAAAACCCCACAAGGAAATATACCATAAGTAACTAAGGAGATAAATGGCGATATATAGAGATGAAAGTGTGTCATATGCAACAGTACAAACTCCAAGTCTCTATTGAAGTAATATAATAAGCATTTACAAGTTAAACATAAAATTAGAAAGGATTAAGAAGAGTGGTACATGTGTATTTAAATTTGCCACATAAAAGTGTTTTTAAATTGGTCACAAAATGCTACAATAAAATATTTCTATATTTATCTACATACACATTGATTTCTGTGTATGTGTTAAGAATCACCTCAAAAATATAAGGCAAAGCCAGGTGTGGTGGCTCATGCCTGTAATCCTAGCTACTCAGGAGGCTGAGATCTGAGGATCACAGTTCAAAGCCAGCTAGGGCACAAAAGGACCTGAGATTCTTCTCTCCAATTAACCTCTAGAAAATGGGAAGTGGGGCTTGGCTCAAGGGTAGAGTGGTAGCCTTGAGCTGAAAAGCTCAGGGACAGCGCCCAGGCCAAGTTCAAGCCCCATGACCCACATATATATATGTAGCAAACATTAAACAGGCAATGCACTTGTAACATACAACCAACAGATTGCATCCTTAACATATAAAGAAGTTATGGAAGGCAATAAAAAATTAGGCCCACTTCACCAGGAAAGTGAATGGAAATCACTAACAGGATTCAAAAGAAAATCAGTGGTCATTAAGCCCAGGGAGGAATAAGGTTAACTTTATTAAAAATAATAATTCAGTTTTCTATTCAAAGTTACAAATTTAAATTAAGATATACTTTTACCTATTAATTTGGCAAAGATTTAAAAAACAGTTATAATTTAATAATGGATGAGTTCACATAATCTTAAGAATAGAATAATCTTTTATTCAACTGTTTTATCCTTTTTATTCACTATTTTCAGTAATGACCTAAAACACAATAAAGAATCTAATCAGTTTAGCTGGATAAAAGCTTATTAGATATAATTCCTCATAATAAAAAAATTGCTGCCTAACAGGATTTGTTAGTGAAATTGTGACTAAGTTGCAATCTATATTATTAATCACACCATTTAGTCATTAAAATGTTGTTTCTGGTCAATCTTTCTTAAAAACACAAATGTGTTGTACTGATGAATAAAAAACACTACAAAACAACCTCTGTTGTGATCTTATTTCTGTAAAAATAATGTAGAAATGCACATAGACATGCCCTAAAGTATATATTAATATTGGTGATAGAATTATAGATATATCTTATTGTTTGCCTTTTTAGTCATCTAGTTATTTATAGTGAACTCATTGTGCACTTGGAGTAAGGGGAAACATGCCTGAAATAAGATACTCTTAATTTCTAGCTCTTCACTTTTTCTACCTACAATCATCTCATTGCTATGGGAAATAAGTATTAAAAACTTGAAGCTGGTTTTATATAGGGAGGAAAGAGATAGAAAAAGGCAGTACTTTGAGACTTTGAGGAATAGCCAAGAATAGGTTTAAAAATGTGCTGCCTGTTGGGTTATTAAATGCTCCAGCACTTCATCATCCAGACTACTATGATGCCTGGCCTCTAATTCAAAGGGCCTCCTAACTGATCCAAATAGTATCTTAAAATCAGAAACTGAGCTTCCTAGTTCCTTATCCTTCCAATAGTTCTTATCACTTACAAAATACCCAGTATGAGTGTATTTGTCATTAATGCCCTGGCTATCAGAATGTAAATTTCGTGGGCCATACACTTTTTGTTCACCGCTGAATTCCTGGCCCTTGACAGTGCTGGGATCACGACGCTGATTAAATGATGGGTTGTGGGATTGAGTTCAGTGATTCATTTTTTCACACAGAATTAGTGAAATCATTACCAGACTCAACTTCTCTCAGAATAGTGGCCTATACTTCTGCTTGGATAAGATATCTGTCAATTTACAGAGGAGAGATGAAGACTAAGAAATTGCTATCTTGTGTATTAGAAGCCCTTGTTTACAGCATCGGGTGACAAAATAATTTATGAATTTCTGAAAATATTCCAATCTATAAACTTTCAAGGCTTGGCTTGCTGGATACCAAGATGTGTAAGGTTTGATATCTTACCACAGGAGAGGAATTCAATACAGGTTACCCTTCGGGCCTTCCTCTAGCGGTGAACTAATTGTGGAACTGCATTCCAGATACACATGGGATAACAATAGGACTGGCCATAGCTACGGAGTCCACTTAAGAAATGGGGATAAGAATTTATGAGGCAAATGCCCAAGAGGCCTCCTCTTCCCAGAAGTGGACCGGCCATACTCTCATTTTGAGTCAAAGTGCAGATGAGCCACTGTTCTTGAAAGTGACCTGGATTACGGTAACTCAGAGCATGGCCTTTCTCATCCTGCCATCTTTGAAAGTAAGGAGGGCATGAGCTGGTATTTGTTGGGCAGGGTATGGAAAGGCAGTCTCTGTGGACAGCCAGTCACCATGGTTCTTTTTTAAAAAAATTATTTAATTTTTTAAAAATTTTATTGTTGGAGTGATGTACATAGGGGTTACAGTTACATTCATCAGGTAGTGGGTACATTACTTCTTTAACACTATTACCCCTTCCCATGGTTTTCTCCCCCTCCCACTCATCTTGTTTTTGCCTTACCTTCCCTTTCTCAAATAAACAAATAAATGTATATACGATATACCAGGTAACAAAGTCAGATACAGTAACTACATGAGATAAAGGGGAAAAGAGAAAAGAAATAGCTTCACATAGTACATTAAGAACAACAGTCACAAAGATTAACCTCTTGTTTCCATACCTGGAGTTTATTTTACTTCGCCTTGTCCTATATGGCCATATATGCACATAGCTTTGAGCTATTATCATCCTCTGTTAGGAGAATCCTAGATGTATACTAAATGTTACAATTGAGAGAAACCAAGGAGCCTATGTTTCTTTGGATCTGGCTTACTTCATTTATGGACACATGAAGAAATGCTCAACATCTCTGGCCATAAAAGAATGTAAATCAAAACAGGCTTTGAGGTTTCAGCTGGAATAGTCGTTCTCAAGAAATCTAATAACAGATGCTGGCAGGGATGAGGCCAGAAGAGAATGCTACTGCACTGTTGGTGAAAAGTAAACGTGTCCAACCACTTTGGAAAACAGTATGGAAGTTCCTCAAAAGACTCAACATAGTCAGGAGCATGGCTCACGCCTGTAATCCTAGCTACTCAGGAGGCTGAGATTTGAGGACCAAGGTTCAAAGCCAGCCTGGGCACAAAAGGAGCTGAGACTCTTATCTCCAATTAACCTCTAGAAAATGGGAAGTGGAGCTTGGCTGGAGGGTAGTGTGGTAGCTTTGAGCTGAAGAGCTCAGGGACAACACCCAGGCCAAGTTCATGACCCACAAACAAAACAAAACAAAAAAACAAAAACAAAAACTGAACATAGAGCTCCCTTATGACCCAGTAATCCCATTTCTGGGCATCTACCCAAATATTCAGAAACAAGATCATACTAAACCTACAAGCACAACAACGTTCACTGCAGCATTATTCACTATAGCTAAGATATAGAACCAACCCAGATGCCACTCAGTAGATGAATGGATTATGAAGATGTGGTACATTTATACCATGCAATTCTACACTGCCATCAGAAAGAATGCCATTGCCTTATTTGAAAGGAAATGGCAAGACTTAGAAAAACCACGTTCCTTACATTCACTCGTTGGTGTAGCTCAGCCTTTGTTTCCTCATCATCCCACAGATCATCGGGAAGAGAGTTGAAATCAGCTTGCCACTGAGTCACGAAATCTTGCTTGTGATCTGGACGCCTTAGGAACTCCTGGAAACTTGTTCTGGAAGAAATTGAGAGAATTCCATGGATTTTTCTCTGTGATGCTTGTAAGTGATAGAATTCTGACATGGGCAACTTCCTTACCTGGTTTCATACAAGTAAACAAGCACAGAGAACTGGTCTTCTCTCAGATGCCTGAGTACAGTTTTGACAGTGTTGATGTAGGAATTCTCTATCAGTTCCCAGTAAGGTACTAAAAATGAAGCTATTTCCTGTGAAATGGAAACGAACAGAAATAGTTGTTTCAAAATGAAGATTCTCCTGAATAATTGGGTCAAAAGGACACTTGTACTCAAGAAGATCAAGATGTAGCAAACTAAGCAACTTAAGCCTTGTGAAACTTCCCCACTCCCAGCGAACTCCTATTCCACAAGTTCCTCACTTCTCAGCACAGACTTCCTGTCTCTAATCCAGTCAGGGTACTGGGTTGCTTTGAGGATTTCCCTTAGTACCTATGTGTCTCCCATTATGATAGTGTTGATGACATTAATTTAAACTGCATTCTCCTCCAGAATATCAATCCTGTTAAGTGAGGAACAATGGTTTCTTCATGCACCACAATACAATCTCTCCTGTAATTGCCATAGTACCAGGGACCTAGCAGGTCCTCAAGATATGTGTATGGAAGTATACGAATGGGATCATCATATTTTGTTTCAGCTGGAGCATTTCCTGGTGCTGTCAGGGTGTATGACACTTCTCTGAGTTTCCCAGGATACTGGAGCCTTGCCCTGTGTGCCATGGGGATTAGAACATCCCTTTCATGTTAGCATCAATAGATGATCAAAACGTGAGAAATGATCAAAATGAAAGAGAGCAAGGTCACATACTACAGGCAATAACAACTTGTATCATTCTTCTTCTATTAGCTCTGTATCTATTTACTCAGGGAGTCACATCCAGAAGTCATCTGGATAATTCCCTCTCCAGTCATGAAATGCCAAGTACCACAGATGGATTATCCCATTTCTGTGGATATAGTAAGCATACTATTTTAAGGCAGAAGTTCTCTTTATTGTCCTGCAACTAATGTCGTTTTTGTCCCACAAGAAATGTCATGTTTTGAGTGTGAGTTGTTTTCAACCTTTTGACTTTCATTATAGTGTTTGAAGGAGAGCCTCCATGCACACTGTCCTTCTTGGTTTGTTAAACACTTATCATTAATAAGGAGAAAACTAAGAAAAAATGCAGGATTCTTGAGACCTGGTCAAAATTACTTTACCATTATTCATTGCTTACTGTGTCCAAGCTAATAAGTAATCAACCAAGATTTACTCATTGAGTGGTTGGTCTATGAGACACTACTCTAGAAAATAGGAGTGTGGTGGTGTATAAGGTACACACACACACACACACACACACACACACACACACACACACACACTATTTAAGTAACCACATTTATGTATTAAGTGTTGCCAGTGACCGAAGAGCCATTTTGTTTTGGGCTGTCAGAGAACACCTCTTCAATACAATGTATTGACACTGACATAGAGAAGAGGGAGATTTTGGTAATAAGCACTGAGCAGAAGGAACAGCAGGTACAGGGGTCCTGTGGTAGGATGGTTCTGGCATATTCAAGATAATGAGGGCAGAGCTTCATGAAACAAGAAGGGAGTGGAGGATCAAAAAGTCTGAAAGTTAAGACACCTTCCCTGAACCATTCCTAGATTCTACCCTTTTCTGTCATCTTCTGTTAATACTACTATACTCATTCAGGCTCTGGTCCAGAGCAGTACTCAAGCCTTCTGACAAGACCCACAAATAGCATTGTGAAATCAGCTGGTAATACACGAAGAATTTACGACCACCTGTAAAATCAATGTCTATTCATTTTCTCAATTAAAGGTGAAACAGTTGTAGCAATAGGGTCAAATAGTTTGTCCCAGGTTACACCAGGGATAGATTTGAAAAAACAACAGGCTAGTCACAGCCTACACTTCGAGCAATTCACTGTCCTGTTTTTCTGAGGTATTATTTTGAAAGCAGTTTTTAATATGCAACTTGTTTCACAAGACACTGCTTTTAATGCCCATGTGAATTGGGGGCTGTCTTCCTGCCAGATTTGTCCTAAAAGCTGCTTTTCAAACTCTCTCTTCCCTAATAGATCACTCTCTTGGGCTTTCTTTCTGCCTGTTCCTAATCAATGAAATTGCATTTGATTCTCTTCTCTATGTGAGTGTAAGTTTTTACACTGGTTATAAGTTTTGTTACAGATTGGTCACTCCTATATTTTCTTCTCCATAAAGATAATGTCATTGGATATAGAAATTTTAACTTCCCTGCTTTGCACTGTCAGTATTCATACATGTCAAATAAATGTCTATATGGGTGTAAGTTGACCTACCTGAGCAATCTTATCATTAGTTACATTTTGGGGTGTAAATTTTGGGATGGAGATAGGATAGTCTTAAAGGCCTAAACTATTTCATGTTCAGCCATATTACAAATCACAGTTAAACATCTAGAGATTCCTTAATTTTCCTTTGACACTTTAACACCCTTATGTGACCAACTTCCAATCTCTGTTTTCTAGTTTTGTTTCTTACAAAGTAGTTCTGAGGAGAATTTAAAATAATCACATTGCTCTCCTCCCTTCTAGTCTAGTCAAAAGCAGCTAGTCTATGTGAGGAATTTTATTTTTCCTCTTCTATATTCTATGATATTTCCCTCTTCTAGATTCTTCTACATATCAAATATAAATATGTATACATGTACACACATAGCATACATAAAATGCATATACATATATATAGTATACATATGTAGAACATGCAAATATAGTAAATTCTCTTTGACTGAGTGGTATCAAATATCAAACATATATAGACAGATATATATCATTTAAGAGTCTCATCTTCAAATATGCTCTGTTCTAATACTGTCATACTAATTAATTAAATCATTCAAAGTTAATCAAGAATCTACGCTTGATTCTGTGTAGAAGTCTATTACTTATTTTGCATGTCCTCATGCCGTCCCTGCAATGAATTTGACATCTAGATGGGTTATCAATTATCCTCAACTATCCCTGGGAAAACCAAGTCCCAAAAGCAGCAGAATCACACCAGCCTCAATGCAGGATCCAGGTGAAACACCTGGTATAGACGGCCCTGCCACTATCAGCTGTTAGCGGATGGTGGGTACCCTGGGTCATTTCCTTGTCTTGTCCTTGTGTTTCAGGCTCTCAAGTTAAGTATGGCAGTATTATTATTATCTTCATTATTACTTAATGGGTTTAGTTTACTTAAAAATTATCCTTTTTGGGGGGGGGGTCAAGGGCTTGAACTCGGCCTGGGCACTGTCCCTTAGCTCTTCAGCTCAAGGCTACCACACCACCCTTGAGCCAAGCCCCACTTCCTGTTTCCTGGAGGTTAACTGGAGATAAAGAGTCTCAGGTCCTTTTGAAGGTTGATATTCAGATCTCAGCCTCCTGAATAGCTAGGATTACAGGTGTGAGCCACCTCAGCCAGCTGTCTTCTAGTTCCTAATGGCCAGATGTGAAATGTCACATGTGATGTGGGCATTAGGACATGGGTGAAAGGCTATAAGTTATCTGGTTGGCTTTTCAGTGGAAGTCCCTCTTCTAGGAAACGGAATCTCTGCTTGTCCTCAGAGACGAAATTGCTCCTCATAGAACACATCTCTCCCCTCATTTCGGCACTTCAAATCATGACTCAGAACTCCAGTAAGGAGGGAAAAATCTGAGATGTGATCCAATGAGCTATCTACAAAGTTTATCTCAGATGTTATTCTTTCAATGCTGAGGACAGAAATCAGTACTGGCCACAGGCAAGGGGACCCCAACCCTGGTTTAGTGTTTTTGTTAAGAACATACATATTAACAGCTATGAAAGACTTTGGTGATGCTGCAATCAATGGTGTGACTTTCACAGTAACTGAAGTGTGGTTAGAATCTGGCATACCTCAGGAATTGGCTCATCAACGTAGACCCATTCTTCTGATCCTGGCTTTGGTGCCTGTGGCATTATTGGAGTTGGTGACACCTCCGAAGATTCAGCTGGAGACTTCTTTACTGGTGTTTTCCCTCCTGGTGATTTTCCTTTAGGAGAAGCTTAAACATGCATATTAAATCATTCCAATACAAGCAGGTGAACAGCAAAGAATTCTGGGTGTGAATCAATCTGATTGACTTAGACTTCAGGTAATTACTCATTTTTGTTTAAAGTATCTTTAGGCAGTCTTGACAAAACAAAAGAAAAATTGAAATCTCATTCTTCCTACCTTTCAAATGAACTATAATACTACAAAAATGCTTTCTTGTCATAAAAAATCCAATAGCTCTTACCCAACTGATGATTCAAAATAATTTGATGATTTATTTCCTTTCTTTGCTTTTTACAATGGAGCAATGGCTCTTACAAAGTTTAGACTCCAGAAAAAATGTATTTCATTTCCTGTTACAGAAATTGGCAAATTATTCACCCTGAATGAGAATGGGGATAGGTAGTACATGAATGGTGTCTCTGGGGGCCTAGGGCAGAACACAAGGAAGAAGATGAAGCAGGCAGAGAGAGGCCACTGCAGCAACTAAATCTTTCCATATGCCCCTCAGGAAACAATATTTCTGAGAGGAAACTATATTTCTTGCTGCTGTTGGAATATAAAGATAGTAGTTGTGTAAATTGTCTCAGTAAATAAAAAAGAGAGAGGGGTGAGGGAGAGCAGGAGAGAGAGAGAGGGAAAGGAGGCTTAGGTAGGGAAGTTGAAGTTAGGCATGTTAAGAGAAAGAAAGAAAGAAAGAAAGAAAGAAAGAAAGAAAGAAAGAAAGAAAGAAAGAAAGAAAGAAAGAAAGGAAGGAAGGAAGGAAGGAAAGAGGAAGAGGAAGAAGAGATTCACTGCATTAATTACAATCTGAAAAATATCCACTTCAATTTTCCTGATATCAAGAGGCGATCCAGGAATGGATAAGTGGCACCCTTATGGTCTGAACAAACATCTTCAATAACTCAGAGAAGATGAGGAACTTCCTGAAAAAATCAAGGTGATTATCCTTTAGGAATTCACTCAGTTTGAGTTTAAAATTTTTACCTTCAGATTAATTGCTCAACTTTTAAAAAGTTTAAATATGCCTGTAACACCATGAGTGCTTTCTTTCTCCAAACTATATTTTTGAGGAAAGACAAAAATAAAAAATTCAAAATCTAACTTTTATTTAATGATAATGGTATTCGGTAAAGCAAATACATCTACTTTACTGTATTAAATTGCATGGCTTATAAGTGGATAAGCAATAGTCAGTTTTATGAATTATGGGAAATTTAGGTGATTTTAATTTCTATATTTAAAAGGTAGCATCTATTATCCATATATTGAAGTCATATTTGCATTTTTATATAAACCACTACCTGACAAATGTAACTGTAACCTCTCCATACATTACCCTGACAATAAAAAACAATAAGAAAAACAAATAAAAACATTTATTTGGTCAGTAGCCAAAGATGTTCACGATTTCATTCCTTTTTCTACATGATAGTTCTTTAACTTGCATTTCTAGTAAATAAAAAGAACATCTACTTTTAAGACCATTTTTTAAAGACAAACTCTTCTAAGCAGAATTCCTAAAGAGAGAAACTTAAAATATTATTATCACACAGTAAAAACTGAGAGAGACAGGGAATACTTTGGATGATTATATCTTAACTCTTTAATTTTTAACAATAAAAATGTTGAAAGGGCTGGGCACAGTGGCTCACACCTGTAATCCTAGTTACTCAGGAGGCTGAGATCTGAGGATCAATGTTCAAAGCCAGCCTGTGCACAAAAGGACCTCAGACGCTTATCTCCAATTAACCTCTAGAAAACAAGAAGTGGAGCTTGGCTCAGAGATAAGGTGGTTGCCTTGAGCTGAAGAGCTCAGGGACAGTGCCCAGGCTTAGTGCAAACCCCATGATTCCCGCCCCCCAAAGAAAAAAGCTGAAAGGAGAGATATTTGAAGAAATAAAATATATTTGTGGCATACTGAATGAATGATGTGAATGTTGAACAAAACTTTTCATCAGCACAATGGCTCAGGTTTCTGATAATAAATTTACTTTCATTTGTGAAATTGAATCACTGAGAAATGGTACAGCTATTCTTCATGGTAGAATGGTTTGAAACATAATCTATAAGTAGATTTTTAAAAGTACTCTTATAAGATATAGAAACCAGAACAGGCACAAATAAAAATAAGATAAAAAAATCAATTTTAAGGCACAGGGTATATTTAAGCAGTCTTATAAAGAAATTGTCAACCAAAGATGAAATGGAAGAGCAATAGGCATCAGCAATAAGTGAGTAAACAATGCATGACACAACTTAGTAAAGCTCTGGGTAATAAACTGTCAAGAGTTTATGACTTAAAATTAAGAAAATAGTTCTAAGATATGCACATACAGTACTAGTAGACAAAGAGAAGATTAAGATGTAGAACATTTTTAATCAAATAAGTGTCAGAGAATGGATAGAAGGGAGAAAAATACATGGTAAATTGAATTTACTCTGTGCTTTGAAAGAAATGTATCACAGATATCTGCAAATATTTCCTGTAGGGGCTGATTTAATGAGCAACAGTTAACAGTGAATGCTGAGGGCTGCCTGGGCTACAAAGAAAAAGAAGCAGTCAGAGCTAAGAATCAGGACAACACAGATATCACGAACAGTTAATTCACTCAGAAATAGACTAAAACAAATTCAACCAGGAAGAGAATGTGGCCAGTACTAAGCAAAGAGCCAGATTTTGAACATGATTTATTTATTCTCAAAAATCTTTATTGAGAAATTATTTAAGAAAAAAGTTAATGAAGAAAAGCTTTCTGTATTCAGTAGCCCTAAACTCATGTTACTAGGTAGGGTATCTAAAATACAGAGTAAGGAGAAGTCTCTAAAGTAATGAGACTAATCATTGGGTCTAAAGCTAATTTTAATATAATTATATATTCAATCCGTGATAAGTGATGGAAACTCCTTACCTCAGATTGCAGAGGATTCCTTCTTCTTGCTAATCTTTAGCAACTTGGTTGAGGACTGATAATGATAGTTTGTATATTTATTGTATACTATAAGCTAGGCATAATTCTTCTGCCTGAGGTCAATATATGGGAAATAGTAAAATGAGAATTTCAGACTTGGAAGGCTGGCTCCAGATTTCATGATCTGATTGGTTTTTACTGCCTACTGGTCATGTTGTAAATGTGCAATAGACTAATATTTTGAAATCTGTAAATGTTAATAGTATGTATGACACCATTTAACTGACCTATAAATTGATTTTCTGATTGTTTGCTATTTATAATATATGCAGTTTGCCTTTTGTGCAGTTTGGGGGGTAAACATTTTGAAAAAATCAACTACAGGCTCATACTTAAGAGCAATATTGTCAATTAAGGAAAATCTGGGATTGCTTTAAGCAATATAATGTTGCAACTCAATCTGAGGTTGTGACAGCAGGAAGAGACTCTTACTTATCCTATTTTTGTAGGTCAACAGTCCCTAAGAAAACATTCATTTATGTAAAATATGTAAAAATTACAATTTAGACTTCAGAGGTGGGTGTGAGATCTGAGTGAGATTCTATATTGTAGATTATTTTACCTAGTACCTAATGCAAAACAGGCATTCCAAAAGTCGTGATTTATTATTATGACTTTGAATTATATAAAACAAAACCATTGTGGTTGACTTTTGCAGTTTTAACTATAATTCATGATCATAAAGTAATCACAAGATTTGGATGTGTGACATTAACTATACAATGAAACAAACAATATATTTTGCACGTGCTATAAAATCTATGAAGTCTTTGTACACAGAGTCACAAAATTGACCTCTAAGCAAGATTCTAGGTAAGAATGATTCATTTAGCAATTGATGCTTGAAAAGATGATGTGTTTGTAAATAAAATTGACATAGTCCTTCTGTTTGGAAATAGATAATTATACACCCTCAGTATCCCATCACAGAAGGGCAAGAGAAGTAAAAGATGGTTTTACTTAATTCCCTAGAGTGACAGAACTCTAGTCACAACTGCTACTGCTCTAAAGGAGAACAATTCTGTAGCCAATATGTTCAGAGAGTTCTTCTTATATATTCCATTTCTTCCTGAGAGATGCAGAGTGATATTAGCAAAAATTCTGTAACTAAAAATACTTTAGTGTGATGTAAACTGCTTTTGCTGAACTTGTTTATTCATGAAAACTATTCCTCATCTAGTACCCAACTGACAACTACAGATAAGACTATAAACTTGGAGGGAAATGCCATTGTTTTCTGAAGAACTATAATAGTAGAAGAAAATGACTGAGGCAAGACATTACTATTTGAAGACCATCAACTATGGCTGTGAATATACCAGTGCTAAGACTTTAGAGGAGAAGTTCATCTAGTATACAGAACACTATGAATGTCTCAATAATGCAGGAAATAATGAATTTGAAGAGAAAGATCATAATTTTGGCTTCTCAGGTCAAGAGATGGGTTCAAATAAATGTGTAATCAAATGGCCTATGAGGTAACCAACAGTGTTTACATTCAATGGCATTAATATCAAATACTAAGAAACAGAATCATGTACTTTCCTCTTGATGAAATAAATTCTGTTATAAATGCCTGAACTTTAACATTTCTATATGATGCTATGTTAACGAACAACAATATAGCAAAATAAAAGAGATCTCAGTTTGTCACCATGTGCTAATATCAATTCAAAGTGGTATAAAGATCTCGATGTTAGACTTGAAATTTTGAAAATGCTGCGAGAGTATAGGAGAAACATTAGAACTTGTAAGTATAACTAGAAACTTCTTGCAAAGTCTACCAGGGGCACAACAGATAGGAGAGAGACTTGACAAGTGGGACTACTTCAAAATAAAGTTTCTGCACAGGTAAGAACATAGTCACTAAACTAGAAAGACAGCCAACAGACTGTGAAATCTTTATCAGCAGTACATCAGACAAAGGCCTAATGTCCAATATATACAAGGAACTCAAGAAACGAACCACTCCCAAACCTAATCCATCAAACACTACATGGGCATGGGTGCTAAGGAGAGATTTCCCAGAAGACGCGGTATGAATGGCAAAGAAACACATGAGGAAATGCTCACCATCCCTGGTCACAAAGGAAATGCAAATAAAAACAACTCTGAGGTTTATACAAAATGAAAACACAACAGAACCAAAGATCCTCTAGTGGACTCTTTCCTTCCATCCCTAAATGTCTTACCTCAGTTTCTCTCTGAGCTGCCAGGTACACCTCTATCCCCTTGTGCCACCAGTGCTTGGTGGAGCACTAAGATGTCTTACTAGCTATATAGTGTAGCTAGGCAGCAGTAGTTAGGAGTTTGGAGATTAACTTTTAATATACGTTGTAAAAGTAGACACTGGTCCTGCCTTGGTGGAAAATAAATGAGACAGGTACAAACACTCTTTGAAGCAACAATTGATTTATTATTCCTGCAATGCATAGTGTTCAAAGATACAATTTTTAAAATAGCAAACAACTCCAGGAATTTCAAAACTGAACTGTGTCATCACCATTAGAGACTTGTTTCAAATAATGGCTTAAAAATATTAATCCTCTGGTTGCATGCAAGCCAAAGGCAAGAAAGTAGTGAGTACAGCCATAGTCATAGGCATAACCATCACTTAAAAGACTGAGCCTATATAATTCTAGACTAACTGCAGCCTCTTTCCTCCTTCCCATCTTTAGCTTGTCTTTTAATTGTGTCCAATTTTGCCTCTAGTCTCACCTTGGAATTATTATTATTATTTTGCTAATTACGTGGTAGGGAAAGGATGCATGTTTTGATTCAGTTAAGCCTCAATTTTCTGAAATAATCTCTAGTATATTATAACTTATATTACCTATGTTTTCAAATGTCTTTACAAAAATGAATAAATTTCATCTTTAAAAGAAATTCCGATTCACCTAAAACCTTCATAAAATAGACAAATTATGAATTTAGACATGACACATTGAGGTTAGACAGAAAGGCTGTTTAACTGCAAAGCCATTTCTGTTTCATATAAGCTCATCAAACTGATCCTGCCATTCTACCCATGTCATTTAGGGAGACACCTGTGCAGCTCATTTGTAAAAATTCAATTTCTACCATTTAATGCTATATTCATGATCCTTAATAACTAGTATCTGCAAAGAATTTAAACTAAAGTAAATATCTGTAAGGATTTTAATCTATATATCTGTAAATATGTTTCCTAAAATGTCAGTGGTTATTTCTTTACATAATCAAATAGCCCTGAGGACTTGGTGTTACATACAAATTTTAGTTTGAATTGAATATTGTTCTTCTTCTTCTTAAAGACAATCAGCTACATTTACATTAATTCTCTTTTTAAGAAGATTTTTTTCTACAGGAATATAACTCTATTAATCAGAGAGCTAATCTCTCAGTGTTCTTAATGATTACTTTTATTTTTACCATTTTCCTCTTATATGTGCTCTTATTCTAATAAGCTGGCCAAAATAAGATGATACCATCCTCTCTGCTAAATAGAAAAGACTCTAAGCTTTTAAAACAACTAGGTTCTTAGCTGTTCAGAAGACTTTTTCTTCTTAATGGGAATAGCATATTCTCAACATCCAAGATGTTCAATGCTTAACACTAAAAAGCAGTGAAGTGGGGAGATTCGGTTGCTTGGATCTGAGTATGGATCTTGGATTGAAGTTGCTAAGTTCCTGAAGCTAGATCAATAGACTGATACTATATAATTCTTTCCTAAGTTGAAATAAGGAAACAACAAATAACATTATAAATCGCCGTGTCAATCACCTGATTGTGCCTTTCCTTTTCCAGGAGGAGATTTTGAAATTTCTTGAGGATGGTGAGTTTCCTTCTCTTTTTCTGGTTCAGGTTGATGGAGAGTAAGAGATGGAGGCTCACTCGGAGATAATGCTTCTTTTTTCTCAGCTTCTAATTTCTTTTCTTCTAATTTCTTTTCCACTTCAAAAGGATGGTTAAAAATTAACCTTCATTAGAAACTCCAGAAGCCTACAATTTCACTTGAACTAAGAGGAACTGAAATTATTATAAAATTACACTTGCTGGTTTTCTGTACAATCATGTTTTAGGCTCTCCCTTACTTATTCAGTCCTTAAAGCTTTGATTTTAAGCTTCTCTGTCTGGTCAAAAATACAGAATCTATTACCTCTTGATGATGGTAGTGGAGGTGATGATGATGATGATGATGATGATGATGATGATGATGTGTGTGTGTGTGTGTGTGTGTGTGTGTGCTTACAACAGATAAATAGGGACCAAAGGTGAAAATAACAATGTGGAACCACTAAAAATGAATGGGGAAATAAAGATTAATTTTAAATTTCTAATCGAAGAAATACTCCATGGAATTCAATAGCTGGTTGTTGTAGCAAGCCACTGAGCCAAGCTCACTAGAAGAGTGAGCAGTGGGTGGAGTCACAGGCATGCTGCCATCCCAAATATGCAGGAAAGCCTAAGGAGGATTTGGCCCAAAGTTGAGCATGAAGCAAAGACCCTATGAAAAATGAATGGGTGAGGAGGTGGGTGAGGTTGGGAGAGATAGGGAAAAATGACTGAAGAGTGATATCGACTGAGACTCGTACTCATAAATTCTTATGTTCAATCAAAAACTCTTTATACAACAATTCAAATGAAACAAGAAAAAATTAATGGGCAATTGTTATTGGTTGACCGAAAAGGAAGAGGTCTAGCAGATTTACTATAAGTTAAATGAAATGGGTAAGGAAGAAAGCGTTAATTAACACATATCCAATAGGTAAATTTGGGGTAAACTAATTGCCTAATGTATCCATGGTAACTAGAGAATTCACATACTGTCTTCTAACAATCCTGAAGTCAACAAAGTTAAATTGTTTCTCCTTGTTGCATCCTTACTATTTTATTTAAAGGTAGCTAATGAACAAATGGATTGTTTATATTCATGATATGCAGTACAATTAGCATCCTTAATTTTAGCTCTGATATTTGCTATTTAATTTTTAAAACATGAACTAATGTTTTAATGAGATGACCTTTTTATATTAACTTGAAATTAAGAGAAACATATATTTTATTCAGAAACTTATGCAGCAGAAATCTAACGTCAGAGGCAGTATATGTTTAGATTTTTTTTTCCAGTCCTGGGGCTTTAACTCAGAGTCTGAGCACTAACCTTGGGCTCTCTCAAGGCTAGCACTCTACTACTTTAGCCACAGCACCACTTTTGGCTTTTTCTGTATGGTGGTACTAAGGAAATGAACCTGGGTCTTCATGTATTCTAGGCAAACACTCTACCACTAGACCAAGCTCCTGGCCCCGACGTGTAGATTTTATAAGCACAATAGAAGAGAAAATTTTTCAGTCACATTTTCTTTTGTTCTTAAACACATCAAAGTCATACATTGTTGTTACATATTCCCAGAATTCTAAATAAGTTACCTTTACTCTTCTTTTTATCGATTTCAACTATAAAAATTTCTTTTACGTTTTGACATAAAGATTCTTTGTCAATTTCAGCATTGATTTTTATCAAAATATTTTCTGGCTCTGTGAACCAGCGCTCCAATGAAGGCCAGTTGTCCAAGAAACCTATGATCCTGCAAAAAAAATCGAAATGTTATCTGAGTATCTCATACTGATTGAGATATCTGAGTGAAGAGACATTAAACATGACATTGGATGCTGATAGAATGTGATGGATAACTGTGAGTCACAGCTTGGAGACAGGAAATAGAATTCTCTGAGAGAACGTGGATTGTTCAGACTGTCTTCAAAAGTATTCTGGTGATGGTGCTTGAAACCATCTCTGTTTCTAGAAAGAAGCTAGCCTTAATGTAGTTTAAATTGCTCTTCCTCAGTTTATCATATATTTTTAGATTTCTCACAGTTTCACAAAATTGTCTATACTCATGTAGATTTTCCCTTTCCAAAGGAAAGCTGCACATAGCACAAAGAATGAAACAATTTCTTTTCAGCAGCACAGGAGTAGAAGTACAGTCTGTAGTCTGATGTCCAGCTCCAGGAAGTATCAGGATCTTCCCTGACTTTTCTTTAGTGAGCTCCAAATTCCAAATAAATAACTTACAAATTCATGCACTCATAAAGGAAAGTGTTGCCTGACTGACTTCTTTCCTCTATTTAAAATTATTCAACAATGATGTGAAAGGTACCACATAAATATTTAATCAGTAGTAAAAGTACTTAGTTGGCTCTTACCTGTACAAGGTTGAAGACTGTGAACTATATTTTCCCTAGAGGATAATGGTTAATCTCTGAAGAAGAGTACTTAGTTTAAAATTCACCTGTGCTGTATTTGGTCTTTTAAGTTCTGGTCTCCTTCCTTATGGGTTTCAACAGCTCCAAGTTGACCAATGTCTTCCTGAGAAATTTCATGTGAAATATCTTCAGCTATGAAATACAATTTACTCAATTAGATAATTTTCTAAACTAGTCAGATTTACTACTTACTGCTAAAATGAGAAGTAGGTACTGTCTCATCATTGATTCAATATAAATTAGAAATGGTTTCCAGGGAGAATGATAAAAGGGTACCATTCATTAAGATACTCATTCATTGAGATACTCATACATTAATTAAGATACTCATAAAATAATGTGCTGAATCAAAACCTAATGCATATTATTACTTAAAGATAGTAAAAACAGGTAGATAAAGATAGATAGATGATAGATAGATAGACAGATAGACAGATAGATAGATAGATAGATAGATAGATAGATAGATAGATAGATAGATAATAATTTACAAATTTTGAATAATTACAGTTTGGGAATAAAAATTTAAGATTATTTTCTTAAAGTTTGCAAGGAATGAGGTAAAAACCACATTAAACAGGAGCTGTGGTGGATCTGGAATTTACTATTGGTAAGAGAAAAATTTTGCAATCTCTCAAGCTATAGGCTGGAAAATGTAAGGGGAAGAATTAAGAGTGCTTCTTTTGATTGGAGGCATCAAGCTAAACCAAGGAAAGCAAAGAACATCTGCTCCTTATCCCTTTCCTGTAAGTTGAATTTGGGCATCTACTTTTAGGGTCAATCAATTTTATAGCAAAAATGTCTCCTGTTTCAGGACCAGGGACACTGTGTATTGTCTTCATCTTCTTATCTATAACAAAGGTGGTATGCTTTCACACATTCCCAGCATAACCTATTCTGGCTCATTAGGTTCAATGAATGATTGTTCTTTTCCAGCTACAATTTGAGTGTGCTTCTGGTAACTTAGAGAATTTGTCACTGAATTCTTTCTCTTTTTTGCTAGTTTCTGTAACTGCTTAACAGGTCTTTTACAACAGAGACAGCCTCAAGAGTTGGATTTAATTGTACAACTAATTAGGATAAAATGTGTCATCAAACTAGGAAAGAAAGAAAATCAACACTGGGGAGCAAAAATTAAGAATGCAATGATAAGGGGGACATAAGGCCCAATATGCACAAATATTTAATATTTTAGTATAAAATAATAATTTGTCATAAAATAATTGGCCTCTTTCTAGACCTATGACTTGTATATAGAATAAAAGTGTAGATGACAATGTACCAAAAATAAATTTCAAAAGCTCTGGATTAATGGTACAAAAACTAGAATACTCAAATATTTAGAATAAATGGAAAATAGTAAAAAATATAAAAGGAGTTAGGTTCACTGAAAGCAAAAAACATTATAGTATGAATTAATAGCATTCAAGAATGAAAGACCCTCATATTTGGTAGTAATAATTTTTTCTCCATCTACATTAATGAAAAAGAAACAAAACAAAGCAGGATGAAATGAATTTAAAATACCAAACACTGCTACTTGGTTATTTATAAAACCCAGTACCTACAGAGTCAGGGTTAAGTCCTTGAACAAGATTAAAAAGGATTACCTGAAGCAAAAGAACACAAGTAGTATTCAAGTATTCAGGGAAGAATAAATTGGTCACTGTCTACAGAGTGAATGATTGAAAAAAATTGTGTGGCTGCCCCTCCCTTTGCTGGGTACATTTGTTACAGCACATGGCAAACTACATTCATAATTAACTTAGTTTCTCCTCACACTAGCCTTGGAAGAATGGAGACTTAACCTTCATTTCTATATTATCAGGGTGTAATGAATTAAAAGTAGTAGTTTGCTAGTGATCCACTTGAGTTCCAATCACTCTATCAAGTGCTCTCCAGGGTAACCTTCGGAAACAATAATGTGTTCCCTACCGGTGCTCTCAATATGGCAGCCACTGACATCGCTTATGTGAACCTCAAACAGTGTGACTGCGGACATAAATCTTTCATTTATGCATTTTTATTAGTTAAGTACTTTAGTAATTCTTGCATTTAAACTCAGGGCTTACACTTGCTATACAAGACAGAAAGGGAATAAAATCACATTGTGCTTAAAGACAAACTTCTGAGGGTAGCTTCAGAAGGTTGTTTAGGTATAGAGTACCTCAGGAAACCAAGGAAAATCTCTCCCTAGCATCGTGAAGAACATTTTTAAGCCTAGCTATAAATCAAGGGTCTAAAATAAGGAAATTGAGACAAGGCTTAGCAAATATTCTAGTTGTAGGGTTTTTTTGTTGTTGGGGTTTTTTTTTTTCGCCAATCCTGGGGCTTGAACTCGGGGCCTGAGCACTCTCGTTGAGCTTTCTCAAGGCTAGCACTCTACCACTTGAGCCACAGCACCACTTCCAGCTTTTTTCTATGTACGTGTTACTGAGGAATCGAACCCAGGTCTTTGTGTATGCTAGGCAAGCACTCTACTACTAGGCCAAACTCCTGGCTCCCATCATGTAGTTTTGATAGAAAATTGTGATTGGATTTCATGAAAAAGCCTGACCATTGATTTTTTTTTCTGCTTCTGAAGTGTAGAACCATAATGCTTCCTTCAGAGCCCTACAAGATAGAAAACATTTCAATGCCCTTGTATGAACCTTCTCACTCAACTGACAATTCAGAATAATGTGTGCGATTCAGAATAATCTGTCAAATTCACTTTCAAATTAGACTGATCAACAGTTTTAGGATTATGCTATGATTCCCAGAGGCTATTAAAGGATTGAAAGGATTCTCAGCTAGTTCTCAGCTATCTCCAGACAGGTACAGGAAGTGAAATGACATATCAGAATAAGAATGCTCCTAATTCTTTGCACAGACAGAAGTGACTTCTCTCATTTTGGGGATGATAGACAGTTTAAACTACTGGCTTTGATAATTGATGTGGTATCTAAAGATTTCCTTTATTTAGGTAAACAATGAACACATATCAAATTACACAAACCCCAAATGCTTTAAATTACAGTCTACAAATAATGGACTATGTGATAAATCAAAGACTTTTATGATCCTTTAAGTCTCATCCAGCTCTGTTTTGGGTTAGTTGTAACAGATAAAAGAATGATAAGTGTTATTATTAATCAAATGAAAGTTTTGTTAAGGAAAAAATCATCAAGACTCTCAAATGTAAAATGAGCATGTGTCAAAGATATTTCACTCTCCAATGAATGAGAGATCATGTAAGATCTTATAATCAATTCAAATGAGAATTTGCATAAAGGACAACCAGGAATGGTGAAAGATATATTAGTAGATGAAAAACTGGCTACTATTGACAGAACAATACTTGAATAATACTTTTTTATGGCATAGATTTTAAACTCAGAGCCTTGTGCCTACAAAAAAAAACACTCTACTACTTAAGCCACAAGTCGAGTACCTTGGGCTTTAGTTGTTTTACCCATGAGGTCTTGCATTTATTATCAGTATAGTGTGGAAGAGATCTTCCTCTTCATGTTCCCCAAGTAGTTGGAATAACATGTCCATATCACAGCACCCAATATTTTATTGGTTGAGATGAAGGTCATATGAACTTATTCTCAGACTGCTCTTGACCAGAATCCACCCAATATCAGTTTCCTAAATAACTAAGATTATAGGTACGAATCACTGGACTCAACCTGGAATAACATTTTATTAGTCATGTAAAAATTGTGTTTTGAATAAACAAAAGATTCAGTTGCATTTATATGAACAATAATCATCTGTATTCCTACCAACGTCATATAACTTGCAGAGTTATACAAGGATCAATGAAAGTTACAAATCCTAATAGAATCAGAAACCTTACCAATGTAGCCAGGATACTCACAAGACTACATGTTGGATGTGAACTTGACAACTTGGTGGGGGTGAGGGGCATTGGGGGTGAGGGAAAGTAGGAGAAAAACCTGGGAGGAGGTAATAATGTTTGAGAAGAAATGTACTCACTACCTTATATATGTAATTGTAATCCCTCTGTACATAACCCAGGTAATTAAATTAAATTAAAGAATCCTGTAGAAAAGACTTGAGTCTTGAATAGCCAGTAAGCTTTTGCTCATTTTGACGTTTCCCACAGTATTTCTGACATATGTCAAATCAATCCAAAATGTTTAACTATAATTTCATGAATGCTTTCTACATTATAGTAATCCATCCTATCATATGTTGAAAAATTGAGGTTTGGTGTGTAGTCCTAGGTCCTCGATCCTAGTCCTAGATCAGGAAGCTGAGGTGAAGATCATTTGAACTTAAACGTTTGAATCCAGCCTGGGAGCAGAGCAAGATTTTTTTTCTTAAAATGTATTTTTTAAAAAATCAATGAAATCTTTTCAAGTTCAAATATCTTGTAACTAGCAAGAACATGTACTTCAACTCTTATGTACTTAATTTGCAGAATGAAATACTGGGAGATGAAAAAACTTAAATCATAGATTTTGTCAAAAAAAATCAACCTCTCAGGTTTGGACTTTTGCCAACTGATAACTTGCTCCTGGAAGTAAGTAACACATAATCTAAGAAAGGATATGACCAGACCATTGTTTATGGCATTGATCTGTTAATGATCACCATGAGGATTATGCACATGCAAATATATGCAATGCTTGCATTAGTGAGTGCATGATGTAGTAAAGTCAAGATATACTAGGAAATCATCAAGAGCATGAAATTCTCAAAAAGTAAGCCCTGTGCCAGGAAAGCTGTCAGTTTGACAAAAGGGGCAAGAGGCCTCAGCTAGATCATTCTGTCCAAGGCTAAATGGATTCTTTCTTACAAGTGCAAATAGAAATAGTCACTGATATAGTCAGAGAACAAAGAAATGCAATTAGTGTCAAGAGAAAAGTATCCAGCTTACCCAGGCGATTCAGTGAAGAAGTATCTGAAATATCCAGTAATACAACAAAATCAAATGCTGGAGAGGGAGGAGGTACTTCTCTGGAAGATGTAGGATCAATGGCCAGTGTAGGTATTTGTGTTTTCTTTCTCTCTGCTTCTATGAAGCCTCTGTTATAGCCCATAAGAGCTTCTTCCAGGAGCTGAGCTTGATTTAAGGTCATTGGAAAACCATCAAGGACCCAGCCTTGATGCATGGGTATCTCACTAGATTAAAACAAGATCATCCATTAATGTTTTGATAGACACACATACTTTACAATTACTAACACAATGAGTCTTGCTTTTGCTTTTCTTTCAGCTCCTCAATCTCGTACTGCATGGATTTCATTTCTTTATAGCTAAAAGGTTAGGCTAACTAAAGTGCTACCTTTGTTCCCTTGCTTAAAATGCTTCTGTTAGTCCTTGCTTCTCTTTAAATCTATTCCAGAGGCTTTCACATATATTTGAAATGACCTAGATACAATAGATGTCTAAAAACTTTTAATGTCTCGCAATTTTGAATGTTTATTTCAAACAAATTGATCTCTCTACCATTTTGCATTGTGACTTCTAGTTTGCCTTTATAAGTTGTCTTACAGCTCTGCTTTCTCCTCTATACAATGGTATAATGTGTCACACTAGATGATTTGAAGATGAAAAGACTGGCCAATTTATAACCCCAGTACAGAAGTAGCACAGGCTAATTATTCCCCGTTTACCTGAAGACACCTTCCCATCCCACTGCCGATTCATAACAGCCTGATCCAAGCTCCACTGATTGTCCCTCATTTCACCACACCAGCGACATAGTCTCCACTTCAAAATTCAAGTGAGTGTTTTTAGATCTTAATTCAATTATAAATTTTGGAAGGATATGGACCAAGAACTAAGTCCTCTTCTATAGAAAATGTGTGCTTCAAGAATTTATCTTTGTCGGCAACTGCATTGTAAAAGGCCATAAACTTTAGCTTTGTTCTAAAGTTTCAAATTTGCAAAAGTGAGATGTTACCCTTTGGATGAAAAGGCATTTTCCCCCTTTCTCTGTTGGAGAGCATGCTAATAGAATACTCTTTCTAGAAAGTTCTAAGTCTGCCTGGGCACCTGCATATGATCCTCCTGACTGGGTGGCAGGAAGAAGTGAGAAACAAAGGGCCAAAGAGATTCCATTATGTGGTCAACATTATAGAACTATTTGAGCTACTTGCTCTAACCCAGTGATCCTACCTGAAAATCAAGCTTTGTGCAGATCTCTATTTCCCTTATTAGGTTTTTAAGAGTAAGAAATGCCTATACTTTGTTTTACGACTTCTCCAGAGTTCAATAAAACATTTTATATCGATTGGATTTGTGGACTCGTAGGGAAAGTGAATTTCCTGGAGGATATCGCCTTCTCCCCATGAGCCAGCCTCAGGATACACCTTGGTGAGAGGAGCAGGTAAGAGTCACACTTGTTCAGTTGTCAAGTGTGGACCTTAGATAGCAGGGATTCAGGAAACCTGGACTCCACGCCATCAGCCAGATACCTACCAGGAACACTTTACATTTCTTTCTTCACTGGACTGGGTCAAAGGTGTCAAAGCTACTGAGGGACCTATGGCTGTGCTTCAGGAGCAGCAGAGGTGGTGGAAGTGGTAGGGAAACAGAAGTCTAATGATGGGGTCCAAATTGTCCAGTTGGCCTATTAATACCAAAGTGAAGCGGCACTTTATGTGTGATGTCATGTGTACTCAATTTTTTTCTTGAAACAAAGAATTCCATAGCTAAAACATATGACTATTCCAAGAAACGTTACAATTATTAGAATAAGATAGTTTGTAATTCTTAGGACAGAGGCTCTGTGGTATAATTTCTAGAAACATCATAACTGAGAAGCAACTTAAATGTTGAATATAATCCTTTAAGGAGGAGTCTATACCAGATGCACAATTCAAAGAAAACTCTCCAAAAATCTCATTTCTTCTATGTTTTAATGTTTCCCACACACCACAGCTAATCTAAATACAGGCAGAGAAATCTATGTAAATATGTCCTACTGTGTGTTTAAATACCATTAGATATTAAAAACACAAAGAACCGTATTTCTGTAACTTTTGATACTGACACGTCACATAGATACCAGAAAGAAAAATACAGTACATACTTAATAGCATTAACCATGATGTTAACCAGCAATGTGTCTGGAACGCTTTTTCCTTTCTTCAGCAACTGCTCTGATTCTGCACCAAGCTGAGCACGTACACTGAGCTGGGAAGAACAAGGCAAAGCAAAACAAAACAGGGAGTGGTAAAATAAAGGCAGTTTAAAAGTTAAATTTGCAATGACTGCAGGGAAAGCAATTAGTCATTCTCTCTGGTGAAATCACTGAGCACTTGAGCACAGTTCTGGACTGAGGTAAACATTTAAGGAAAATTTGTATGCAGAGTTTGAGACATTTTTGGAGCTCTCTCCCAGGCTTCTTTCAAGATCTCATTTTTGAATTTTCATCTGCAGGAATCCCCATTGCACCAGAAAGAATAAGCGCTAGCCACTCATTTCTGGCAAATGGGGGGTACATCCATCTCAGCAAAGATAGGTCTTCACATGGATTTTGTGCAGTCAACTTCTCTTCTTTCAATGACCAAGTCCCAGACATTTTCAGCCTAAGTTTAGATGCTTAATCAATGGTTGTTTTGATTTATCATCCTTCATTTGGTTTCATTTATAATCATTATTTGTCAGAAGGTTAGTCTGACACAAGATACATAGTATCACTACAACAGAGACTTTTCAGTATCTGTTTCTGAATTCAGCCACTGGAGTATTTTATGTCAAATGATGTTGCTTCTCTTCTCAAAATCCTTAACAAATTTCCTTTTGATCCAAATATATCACTTGTATCATTAAAAAATTCAAGCTTTTCTGCCAATTCATAGTTCAAATTCAGAGTAAATTAGCAATCCTACCTTTATTGTTTTTTCAAAACCCACTTTACTCTCCATTAGTCATATTCCTAGTTCAGACCTTTCCCATATTTAACAGGTTTAAAATTTGAAATACTGAAAAATTATTTTACATAATGAAATGTCCAATAAAGGTGAACAAATGAAATACAAATAAAGTAAATGAAGTCCTATGTGATTAATCTGATTATTTGATGACAAAATGTGCTTCAAAATACAGTAAAACAACACTATTTATTGAAGTACTAGCTTTCTTTCAAAAACAATTTCTATAAACTTTTAATTTCTAGATTATTAAAAAATTGCCTAGTCACTAAATTCTGGAAAATTTCCTTTAATGCAAAGAGTGTATGGGACAGAAATTAAATGCATAAAGTAAGAAGTAAAGGTGAAACATATAACACCAAATTTTCTATACATCCAAAACTTAAAGAATGTACATATTTTACTTTATCTAGAAAAATGGAATAGCAATTTCTACTGTTTCAGAATACTGAGAATAAAAAGAAAACCTCATATTAGTAAACTTAAATTAGCCAATCTCTTACTCTCAGATATAATTTCAAATTAAAGCAAAGAACAATGCTATTTCATGCCATCTAAGGATACAGTAAAGGTCATGTATTATAACACATTTTAATATACTAGTAATCAAAATTAGATGTAATACTTACTTTGGGGACACTATTATCTTCAACGGTTGGTATTTTATCAGCATCAGTACCTAGTAATAGAGAAGCTAGTAAGAATAGACCTTATGTGCTTCTGTTTCATAGCCATGTAAGTGTTTGTGCCTCCTTGGTTTTGACTATAAGGGTGGTGAGATTCAACCGTGAATGAGAAACCAGGAGGCAGGAAGGTCTAGAGTTAACACAGCTGGGTGTTCACTTCCATTAGAAGGCATTACATTGCCAGCCACTGCCTGCCTTGATAGCTTCCACTTCCTTCCTTCTGGCAGGGACTGAACTCATCACAACCATTAGAATATGTTAACATAGTTCATTTTTTCCCACAAAATCAGCTTTCTCAGTAATAAGTTTCTAAAATGTTACAAATAACGTTTTAACTTTTCTCTGGTTTATCAAGTAATAGATAATACATATACCCATAAGTCAACAACTACAGCAGCAATGAAAGGGGAATTTAGTGAAATTTTATGGAAAAAACAAGAAATTTTCAGTCTGGTTGTAATAGACACATTTACAAAGTCAATGAGAAACCCAATAAAAATGATCTTTTAAGATCACACCTGTGATCCTAGCTACTTAGGAGGTTGAGATCTGAGGATCGAGGCTCAAAGCCAGCCCAGCCACAAAAGGACCTGAGACGCTTATCTCCAATTAACTTCTAGAAAACAGGAAGTGGGGCTTGACTCAAGGGTAAAGTGGTAACCTTGAACTAAAGAGCTCAGGGACAATGCCACGTAGGGTGGTAGCCTTGAGCTCAAAAGCTCAGGGTCAGCATCCAGCCCTAGTTTAAGCCCCATGACCCACAAAAAAAAAAAAAAAAGAAAAAGAAAAGAAAGAAATGAAATAACAAAATAACTGGAGAAATGGAGGAAGAGACTGATAATGCTTTAAGAAACTAAAAACTCATGCTGTGGAAGAGTCGAAGGCTTAGTAACTTTTGCTATACATTAGTAATGCTAAATCACAATAAAATTTGTGCTTTGTACTAGAATATGAGGAAGAGGTTTCTAATGGAAAACCCTTCACTAACATAAATGTTTAAAAATCCAAAGTATTTAACAGCAATGAGATACAGGAAAGAGTGCAAAACCAGGAGAGTGAGGATGATATATCCTGGCTGTTCTAAGAACAAAACGAAGCCACTATTTGAAGGATGGTAAAAGGGATTCTCGTGTAGTAGTCAACATTATCCTTAGTTTTTCATAAGGGTTCGTTGTTGTTGCTTTCTCTGCAGTGTTGGTAGACCACCTTGCAAGTCTCCCCCATCTCTCATTTCTTTCTCTGAGAGAATGTTTATGCTCACACATGTTCATACTGATTTGTCTATCTCTCTAATGTACAGGATAGATGATTTAATGTTTTACTTAGTGTTTTACCTTCTGCTTCTGGTAATACTCCATCTGAAACTGGACCAGCTGATAATAGTTTTGGTGGGCTATGTGAATCCTTTTGGGAGAAAACAGAGAGAAAGAGAGAGAGACAGAGAGAGGGGGGGGGTACACAAAAAGCACAGAGAGATGATACAGAGGGAAGAAAGAAGAGGAGGTGGGAAGAGAGGAAAGGAGCAGAGGGAGTGATTAACATTGTTGTGTTATATCTTCATAAATTTAAGTAAGGATTTAAAATGGAATATACAATGACATTAGTTATATAAACCTCTTCAGACTCTCCTTGTAAAGTACAGTAACCTGTGGGAAGGTTTATCTTTTAAATGGTTTTCATTTTCTCTCTTAAAAAATGTTATTTTGGGTCTGGAGTTTGGCCTAGTGGTAGAGTGCTTGTCTAGCATGCACAAAGACCCGGGTTTGATTCCTTAGTACCACATACACAGAAAAAAGCTGGAAGTGGTACTGTGGGTCAAGTGGTGGAGTGCTAGCCTTGAGAAAGCCTTGAGAAATGCCCAGGGCCTCCCTGAGTTCAAGACCCAGGACTGGTAAAAAAAAAAAAAAGAAAAACCTACTATTTTGAAAATAAAATGGAACCTAATAAGAAGAACAGAGTTTATGGAATACCATATAGTAAAATAAGGGGTTCAAAACCACATTAATGATTCTCAAAATGGGATCCCCTTTTTCTAGCCCTTCAAGCCCCTCAGAATCTTCATGGAACAATTAAATGAGATGCAAAGCTGAAAGGAACATGATCCAGGTAAGCAATGTAAGTGTGATGGGCATAAATGCTATAGAGAGGCTCTCTCCATTCCTATGCCCAGTTATTCTGCATCATGGATAATGCATATTATCACTGTGAATGAAATTTATCATACCAAGCCTTTTACATGGCCAAGGACATCGTTCAAGTGGCCTAGTTTGGTTACCCTGAAGACTAACCCAGGCATCTTCTTCTATCTTTGTCCCCTTCTGGGTTCCAGTTCTTGCCTCATCCACTCTCTAGGTTTGGCCTCGAATCTGCATTTATCTCCAGCTGCAGACTGGGAACCTCAATATTGCCAGTTATCTAGGAGCAACTTGTTGGATTCTAGCCCGGAAGTCAGTCACATCAGTTTCCCCTGCAGACCCATATCCCATCTTCATAAGCCTGCAGTTCAATCATTGCCCACTCTCATCCACCAGACACTGGTTTTATCCTTTGGAGAATTGTCTCCAGCCTACTGAGCCGCCACTCTGGATGTTCCATACAGGAAAACCAGTGTGGGCCAAAGTTGGCATCGTGAGGATTTTTTTCACTTGTATATATGTACATCTTGATTTTGTCCATAAAACCTTAAATATTTACTCTCTGGAACATTATTGAAAAGAGCTCTTATCTAGAGGATTTCTGGATTCCGCTGAGATTCCTATCTCTAGTACACTTAGTTGTAAGAAAACTTGAGATCACACTTGCCTGGATTTCTTTACTCTCTTCCTCCTGTACACTGGGTACAGCTTGTTCTTTAGTCTCTTCCTGAATTGGTGGGACCTCTGTCATTTGTTCTTTGTCATGAAATGCTTGGATGGCTTCTTGGACAAGAGTGTCAATAGAAAGTACCTGAATAGGAAAATCTAAAGCACAGAAGACTTCTTAAAATAAAGAATACTACACTTAGTAACTGACATTTGGTCCTTGTGCTCTGGCTCTGCACTACAACACTATACTTGGGGGCACCTTAGAAATAACTTTTAGATGAAGGTGATTTTTTTTTCATTATGGATCATTTTAATCACTTGAAGCATTTAGACACTCACAATTCATCAAAACTATTCCAGGAAAGAATGTCATCAACCAAAAAGAAACCAATCTCCATTAGGTAAATACCCCCTATTCTCCTCTGCATTCCTCTGGCACATACCAACTGTTTTGTTTTTTCCTCTGTGAATTTGCATATTTGGAGGTATTTCATATGCATGACATGTGCTGTGATCTTTCGTGGATGGCTTCCCTTGTTTAGCATAATTCTGTCAAGATTACTCGTTCTGAAGCATGTGTCACTACTTCTCTCATTTTTAAGACTGAGTAACTGGGGCCTGGGCAACATGATACATGATCATCTTATTACACCTGTATTGATGTGGAGATTCTCTAATTAATCAGCAGAGAGGTTTGTAAGTTCGCATAGACATGGGCAGTTAAAGCTGCACATAGTAAATAAATAATAAAAAGAAATACAAAGTCCTACCTTTTTGCAAGGCCTTTAGAATGCTAGTTTTTCCACTAAGTGTTTTCCCCAGTAAGCATCCCTTAACAGCTAATGAAGGTATTTCAGGTTCTGTTGGCTCAATTTGAGGAGGAAGGGATTTTTCTATTAGTCTGTGAAGTACATGGCCTAATATATTATTGTTGGTGGGTGGTAAATTTTCAATCAACTCTTCTGGCAATGCCCACTCTCCAACCATGTTCTGCAAAAATAACGAATAAAACATGAATACTTTTAAAAGTACAATCTTAGGTTTGAGGAACTTCAAAAATTAAAATTAACTCTAAATTACAGCAAATACAATTTAGTCAATACTTTAATAACATCCATAATACTTTCATACTAGAGCATAGAAAATGAACTTCATGTATAGGAAATTTAAAACAAAACTAGAACAAATCTTAGTTAAAGATTAAAGTAGGCATTTTGATTTCATTGACACATATTTTAATCTAGGTTGAGCATTAAAACATGCAAATGATGGTAAATTATGGATAATAAACATAACATAATATATTTTGTTTTAAAATATACTAAAACATAAAGAAAAGAATTTTTATCTCTAATAGTATTCTCTAAGTCTACCTGTTTGACTCTCACTGTCATTAGGTTTCTTGCTAAAATAATCAAAGCATTAGAGAGAGATCAGGGGAATTATAGAGATCAAATTTCTGGACTTCATGGTAATAAAATTATAAATTAAATGGAGAAAGCTATAAAATATAGAGCTTAAATTTTAAATTAATTCTTAAAAGGTGAATTTAAAATAAAAAGTTTTGGAGTATATTAAAGTAATAAATTCATCAAAAATATGGGATTCAATCAAATTACAAAGCACTTTAGCCTACAATGTCTTGTTTTAAACTAAAACATAAAAGGAATTAACTAGATATTGAAATAATGAACAAAAATAACTTAAAAATAGTCAAGAAGTTGAGTACTGGCAGCTCACATTTTACAAATTCTTCAGGAGTCTGAGATCTGAGGATCATGTTTTTAACCTGAGCTCAGGCAGAAAAATTTGCAAGCCTCCTAGCTTCACAAGCTAGCAAAATAGAAGTGAAGTCATGGCCAAAGCAATAGGATACCAGCTTTGAGCAAAGAAATCCAAGAGATAGTGCAAAGTCCTGAGTATAAGCCTGAATATACTATGCCAGAAATGGAAATAAAATGGGAATTAATAGAGAGTAAATGTGTTGAGAAATACTGATAATGTCTAGACTTTAATCTATCTGAGTCAATGACAGACTTGATACTTTTTTGGCACAAAGATGAGGAATGACAGCCATTAGTGTTGTAACATAATGTAAAATACAGTAGAAAATGGTATTTAAGAAGATTCACAGCTTATTCAGAAAGTATTTTGTAGAATATATAAAATTTGAAATCATTACTATACAACAATAAATTACATCCTAAGAAAGCACAAACTGATTAAAATTAAGTTAAATGGAACACTTGGAAAGATAAAAGTTGTGGAAAAATGGAAAACTTGATAGAGAACTATATTTAGACAACTTATTACTGTAATTTTCATTGCTTAAATAGAAATGCAAATACTGTTTAAAGTCATCTGGAATATACAGATATTGAGATGCATTGCTTTCCACTACTTGGCATTTACCCAATCATCCAGAAACAAGCACAACGATGTTCATTGCAGCACAGCATAGCAAAGATATGGAACCAACCCAGATGTCCTTCAGTTGATGAGTGGATCAACAAGATGTGGTATTTATACACAATGGAATTCTATGCTGCTGCCAGAAAGAATGGTATTGCCCCATTTGTAAGGAAATGGGAAGACTTAGAAAAAATCCTATTAAGTGAAGTAAGCCAGACTCAAAGGAACATAGGCACGATGGTTTCCCTCATTTGTCATAATCAGTAGAAACCATGGGCTCTCCTAGCAGAGATTTACAATAGAACAAAATCTAGATATATAAGGCCGTACAGTATGATGCTAAATGTGAGGACCTCCAGGATATAGAAACAAAAGCCATATAATGAGTGATTGTTGTCCTTAACGTACTATGTTATCTCTCATCTCTTTTGCTGTCCCTTGGTTATCTCATATTGTTACAATATTTCACCTTGTTATCTGATATATTTTATATATGCTTAATTGGTTATTAAAATAGGATAGGGAAGGGGGGAAATCAAGATGAGGGGGGGAAGAAGGGGAGAGAAATGGGGACCATGACATGAGAAAGGGTATCAATATTTGTGAGGTAATGTACCTTCTATCTAGTGAATATAATGTAACCCTTCTATTACTTACAATAAAAATATATGAAAAAAATGACTTAGATTATAAATTATGTACAATGAAATTCTCCAGTATATACCAAAAAAAATCTTTATGCAGAAATACGTCAAAGACAATTGAAAAAAAATACCATTCTAAAAGAAAATCACAAGCCAATCTTATCTGGAAATATTTTGGAAAAATGCATACAATATTAAGATTATCATTACATTAACAGATAGTAAAACTACAAATATAGGTATTGACTTGGCTGCATTCACTATGGGCCACACACTGTTGTTTTCAAGATCTCAAATTATTTGTACACAACTCTTGTGTAATATTGTTATTTATCTTCCTGACTTTGCAGATGACAAACATAGTTTTACAGGAGCTAAGTTCCTTTTCTATGGTCACAAGAAATAGTCATAACAAAACCTAGAATGTAATGGAGACAGCCAAATTCCAGCAGCTTTTCTCCAAACCAGGGTATGACATTATAATTTATCCTACCATGATTGAGTGGGAGTAACTCCCATGAAAATAAGAAAGTTAAACCTTATTCTCTTTGGGGTTCTTTAAGCTCCATAGTTTTCCTCATTTGTAATAATCAGTGTATTTCTAGGATAATTCTAGCAAATGATCACAATAGCTCAATAACTCCATACATATGACCATAGAAAATGATGCTAATCTAAATGAACTCCAAGATATAGAAGGAAGAAGAAGGTTTTGTTGCTGTTTTTAGTATACTGTGTCAAGTTCTGTCTTCTTTTTTCATTTGGATTGCCCTTTATAGTCACTGTGTTTGAGTCTGTAATCCTCTGTCCTGTAAATACATTAATCTGATTTGGGGAAGGGAAAGGAAATAACAACATGGTGAGACAAAGGACAAAGGGAGCCAAAGCAACAGTGATACTCATTGCCACTAGGTTGGAAATGAACGTTGCAACTTGTGGAGGGAGGAGTCATCGGGAAAGTGGGAGAAAAATGGGAGAGGGTAACAATGTCCAACAAGAAATATACTCATTACCTGTAACTGCAACCCCTCTGAATATCACCTTTACAACAAAATTAAATTTAAATTTAAACGTTAGAACCTTATTGTTCCACAGTAGTGCAATGGTTTAAAAACTATCTGTTTATAAGAAACATCTGATAATATTCAAAAGTTCTTACTTTAAATATAAAAACATGACTTCTTAAGATTCCTAAACTCTTAGAAATCTATGAATTGAAGATGAGTTCCTTAGCATTCTTTGAACAAGTATGTAATGATGTACCGAAGAAAATTCACATTTTTCTTTTGAAGGCAATAAACAAAACAGGGATATTTAGCCTTAACACCATTCCTTTTATTGGAAGTTGTAGTAAATATACAAGCTTTAAAAAAGAAAGAAGTGACTAAATTCCAGAAGCTCTGCTGTCTCCTACCGAGAGCTGTTTCTGAGGGAGTGTTGAAAGCTGCCAATAGAACTATCACCATTCAATGGAGTTGATAAGGTAATGGTTTTCCTTTAAGTTCTTGCAGATATGGCTCAGGTTATTTTCCTTGAGTATTTGATTTTGAATCTGATTCTCAAGCACATCTACTGATCCTTTAAATTACTCAACATGTTCTGTATAATTTTTTTCTACTTAGAAAGTCAATCATCCTTTGCTTTTTGCCATTAAAAAAGTGAAGAAAAATCTTGGAAATTACAGATGTAGAGAATGTTAAAATTCCAGGGGGATGAAAACATGGCTTTAAAACATCAGGCCTTTCGAGGAACTGCTTTCCATAGTGGTTGAACAAGTTTGCACTCCCACCAACAGTGTAGTAGTGATCCCTCCTGGCCACATCCCCTCCAGCATCTGTTGTTATTAGTTTTCTTGATCCTGGCCATTCTAACTGGAGTGAGGTGGAATTTCAGAGTTGTTTTGATTTGCATTTCTTTTATGGCCAGAGATGTGGAGCATTTCTTCATGTGTCTATAGGCCATTCTTATTTCTTCTTCAGAGAAGACTCTCTTTAAGTCTTTGGCCCATCTTTTAATGGGATGGTTGTTTCTTTGGAGATTCGTTTTAGAATGATTCAATTTTTTGAGCTGTTGATTTATTTTAGATATGAGGCCTTTGTCCACTGAATGGTTAGTGAAGATCTTCTCCCACTCTGTAGCCTTTCTAGTTAGTTTTGCTAGGTATGTCCTTTGCCATACAGAAGCTCTGCAGTTTAATGCAGTCCCACTTGTCCAGATTTTCTCTTATTTGTTGTGTTTCTGGGTCCTTATTAAGAAAGTTTCGACCTGGGCCCAGGAGAACTAGTGTATCTCCTATTCCTTCTTGTAAAGTTTTCAGTGTGTCAGCTTTTACCTCCAGGTCTTTGATCCATTTGGAGTTAATCCTGGTGCAGGGTGACACAGAAGGATCCAACTTTAGTTTTCTGCAGGTGCTTAACCAGTTCTGCCAGCACCACTTGTTGAAGAGGCTCTCTTTCTTCCATTCTATTTTTTTTGGCTCTCTTATCAAAGATTAGGTGGCCATAGGTCTGTGGTTTAATATCTGGGTCTTAGTTCTATTCCATTGGTCTTCAGGCCTATTCTTGTGCCAGTACCAAGCTGTTTTGGTCACTATAGCTCTGTAATAGAGTTTAAAGTTTGGTATTGAAATTCCTCCCGCGCTGTTCTTTCTTCTAAAAATTGTTTTTTTCTTATACAGGGTCTTTTATTATTCCATATGAAATTTTGGATTGCCTCTTCTGTTTCTTTAAAGAATGACATTGGGATATTGATGGGTATTGCATTGAATTTGTAGATAGCCCTTGGCAAGATTGCCTTTTTCATGATGTTGATTCTTCCAATCCAGGAACATGGGAGGTTTTTCAATTTCCTCAATTCTGCTTTAATGTCCTTTTTCAGGATTTTAAAGTTTTCATCAAAAAGGCCCTTTATATTCTTAGTTAATTCCTAGATACTTTATTTTCTTTGAGGTTATTGCAAAAGCAGTTATTAGCACTTGTTCTATTACATCACTTGCCTCCAAATATCTTAAGTTGGTTTTCTCAGACCAAATAAGGAAGTCAGATAAACATAAGCAATGCCATTGTGGAAAAGGATGACCTTAATCCTTGTGTTCTCCTGAATTACTCCCCTTTAAAAAGGGGGGGGGTACTGTTCTTCTTTCTGATGGCAGCATAGAATTCCACAATATATATACCACGTCTTCTTGATCCACTCATCTGGTGAGGGTCATATGGGTTGGTTCCATATCTTAGCTATGGTAAATAGTGCTCTATTGGTAGGTTTAGTATGACCTCATTTCTGGACATTTAGGTGAAGGCTCAGGAGTAGGATTGCTGGGTCATACAGGAGCTCTGTGTTTAGTTCTTTTGAGGACCTCCACACTGCTTTCCAGAGTGTTTGAACAAGTTTACACTCCCACAAATAGGGTAGTAGGATCCCTTCTAACCATATTATTATTCTAACCATGTTATTATTGCTTCATAATGGCCATTCTAACTGGAGTGAGGTGGAATCTCAAAGTTGCTTGGATTTGCATTTCTTTTATGAGCAGAGATGTCAAGTATTTCTTCATGTGCCTATAGGCCATTCTTATTTCCTCTTTAGAGCTCTTTCTTTAAGTCTTTAAGGTTAAAAGACATCTTTTAATGGGATGGTTGTTTCGTTGCAGATTTGAGTGATTTAATGTTTTGAGATGTAGGTAAATTGTTCCATTCATAACGAAATAGAAAGACTTGGAAAATGGAATATTAAGTAAGCTAGACTCAAAGGAACATAGGCTCCATGGTTTCCCTCATCTGTAATCATTAGCATATGTCTAGGATTTTTCAAAGGGGCACAATAGCTCAAAAGCTATGTACACATGGCCATGTAGGGTGAGGCTAAGCAAAATGCACCCTAGGACATGGTAACAAGTGGTTTATTTGTGTGATTGTTGTTTTTAATGTACTATGTGAAGTTATCTTTTTTATTATTGTGTTTTGGGGTTTTTTCCTTTTTCTTTTTCCCCCCTTATGGTTTATTCCCAGTTGTTGCTATATCTGATTGGTACCTGGTGCATTGTATATACATTTATTTGCTTATTCTAATCAAGGAAGGGAAGGCGATAAACAAGAGGATGAGACAAAGGACAAGGAATGAACCAGTGTGACAATGACGTTCACAAACCAATATGTGGGAAATGAACTTTGAAACTTGGGAGGGGGGGGAAAGTGGGAGAAAAACATGGGAAGAGGTAACAATGTTCAAGAAGAAATGTACTCATTACCTTATAAATGCAACTATAACCCCTGTAAATATCACCTTGATAATAAAAAAGGAGGGGGGACAAAGACTTAGAAAAAATCATATTAAGTTAAGTAAGCCAGACTCAGAGGAAGATAGGCTCAATGGTTTCCCTCATTTGTCATAATCAGTAGAAACCTTGGTCTCTCCTAGCAGAGATTTGCAACAGAACAAAACCTAGATATATAAGGACATACAGTATGACGCTAAATGAAAGGACCTCTAGGATATAGAAACAAAAGCCATATAAAGAGTGATTGTTGTCCTTAACGTACTATGATATCTCTCATCTCTTTTGCTATTCCTTGATTATCTCATATTGTTACAGTATCTTACTTTGTTATCTGATATATTGGATATATTTGTATTTGGTTATTTGAAATTGGTTAGGGAAGGGGAGGAAACAAAATGAGGGGTGGAGGTGGGGGGAGGGAAATGGGGACCAAGACATGAGAAAGGGTATCAATGTATGTGAATTAATGTACCTTCTATCTGGCAAATATAATGTAACCCTTCTATTAATTACAATAAAAATATATGAAAAAAGAAATATCATTTCAAATTGCTTATCTTGCCTTAAGACAGTGGACATCTTTTAAAGAAAAAGGAGTGTGCATCTTTGTCTTTATATGATTAAATTCAAGTTTCCCAACCATTTTCTGGTGAGTTGACTTTTGAAAAGGTCCATGTTTTAAAACTCAATGACCAAAACTAGATCACTAACCTTAGTGCTTTTTTTCTCTCTCAGTACACAACCAAAGGATGATGTACGGTTTATAAATACTACTCTACTAAGTAATGAGCAAGTCATATTTCTAGCTTATACATGATTAATCCTTAGCTAAACTAATAGTAGATATTCACTTATATTGACAAATTCTGTCTACATACTAAGCTATTTTTTTTCTGTCTTAAAGTAATAAAAACATGTTGGCATTATTTTTAAAGTTACACTATATCATGCATCAATAAACACATTCATACCTCATTGCCTTTTCTTTTTTTACCAAGATTTGGACTCAAACTTGGTCTCTGATGTTTTATGTTCCTTGGCAGTATAATATCACCAATCCCCAACTTTCTTTCCATATTCAAGAACTGACCAAAAAAGTACTTGTTCTGGTCAGATTTAATACGTGCTGTGGAGTACTTGCCTAGACTGGTGTTGGAATTTCTGATAGGAAAACACTAAGAGAATCCTTGCCAAAATAGCTTAGTTGGGAGAACATTAGACTGGAGGAAAACACTAAAAGTTAAGAATTATTCTTTTCAGCAAATAAATACTCACAGTATTCATGGTAAATTTTCTTTCTGAATTGGCAGCGGTTACTGGTCTATAAATATAATTACATTTGATTGTCACTTCTATACAAGCTAGACTTTATTTTTTTAATTAATTTGTTTTAACTTAATAGCCTTGGGTTCTTTTCAAAAGCGATTCTATGCATAATTGTCAGTATTGTTCTAATTTTCTTGAATAATGAAATAATTTACGTTACTTTATTGCCTTATAATTTTTTGCTTCTGCTTCCATGCACTGGAATGAATTAGACTTTTAATTGGATAAATGAACATTGTTAGTTATAATATATCCAATCAGATGGTAATCAAATGAAAAAACAAAACAAAGGTATAATTCCTTCGACACAATGAAGAGAAAGCTGTCAGAGTTCTAATGATTTTGAGCTGAAGCGGTCTTAGATGTGAATTAGGTGACATTGGTTCCTCTAATGATTTCTCTATTTGCTTGCACTGTATGCTTTACTTCTGAAGCACCAGTAGGATATTTCCCAAAGGATCATGCCGAAAATTAAATATAATAATGCTTATGTACATAGTAGATATAATAATACTTATGCACATTGCCTTTGTTACTACTGACTATAGTCACTTAAGATGTCCTTAGGTGCTACAGACTAGGGTCCCTGAATTTGTCTGCCTTTCTTCCCACTGGCAGAAAGTACTTTCAGGTACACTTCAGTCACAAAATAAAGCCCCCTCTTCTATCACTGAATTGGTTTTGGATTGTGGCAAGACACAGTGGAACAGAACATTGAGAAGAGAACAGAATGTTCAGATTAAGACAGGAACTAAAGTCTGGCTTGAGGACGAGAAGCAAAGGCAGCCCTTGGTGGAACACATTTGACCAAGAACTCCTTGGAAATACAGCTGATGTTTCTAAGCAAAGATACACTGTGAAGACTCAGGCAAACATCTCAAGGAGGATAGATAAAGAACATGATGACATGAAAGATCAGAAGAACTGGAAAGAAGGATCAGTCTAGACTGAAGATTACTAGTTTAGCTACAATAAGGCATGATGAATTTACCAGTTCATTAGTAAATTGTCAGACATTGTTAGCAGGCCTGTCTTTCATTGTTTATATAAATATGGTTAAATTTGAAACAAAACCTTTAATTCTTTAATCCTCCAGATCTTGTCATAGACAATTTCAAGACTCTGATGCCAGAGCAGGCAATGACAGGTAAGTAACACTTAGTAAAACTACTTTTTAGCAAGTGTTTTCTAATAGATGTGGTTCTTGCCTAGTGCCAGTGACTCATGCTTGTAATTTTAGTACTCAGGAGGCTGAGATCTGAAGACCACTGTCAAAGATCACCTGAGCAGGAATGTCCATGAGACTTTTTTTTTTATCTCCAATTAGTCACAAAACTCCAGAAGTAGAACTGTGGCTCAAAGTGGTAGATTGCCAGTGTTGAGCACAAGAGTTCTAAGACAGGGCATAAGTTCTGAGTTCAAGCCACAGGACTGGTTGGAGGGGGAGGAAGGGAAGGTATGTTCCATGTTACTGCACTTGGAATTGTGTGCACTGTAAAGCATATAGGAAATAGTTCTTATATTTTACAGTTCTAAATATCCAGATGCTTTTGGGAGTATATGTAAATACAAGATTAGAGATCCACCTCTTCCCTGTAAATTCTAATCTACCCACACACCGAGATCCTAAAATTACAAAATACAGTCTCTATAATAGTGACCAAAACTCACAGTGACCTGTTCATTAGCAACATTAAAAGTGATGATTAGCTATTGTGACAGTTAGCCAAGAGCAGGAAGTCAACTCTGTTAACTTTTAAGATCTCTCTGAGGACAAGAATTCAATAGGAGAGTTCGACTCCTGAGGTTGTAATGAATCTTAGGCCTTCCTTGCTAACGGCACCATTTTTGTCTAAACTCATGCAAGCATTTCATGGACTGCCTAACTTCTGGAGACTCTTCCTACCATACTTCATCTTCTAAGACTGAAGACTTAAAACATTTTTTATGAAGACTTCCACAAAAGATTGTAGTCTCTACTGTGGTCTAGTATTTTGTATAGACATATATAAATAATAAAACAGTAAAAGGTTTATGGATTGCTTATTCTTACCACTTGTGGTATGCTTTATTTCCTATGGTATTGCAATGTATTGTATCATTATTCATCTTACTTTGCTTCATTTCTGCTTTATAAACAGGTAATTTTGTGACTCAAAATAATTTCATAACTTGGAGTTTAGACTGTATCAAGTATGATTATTAAAATCCAATAAAATTCAATCCATTGAAAATACATCAATAGTTAAATTGGACTCAAAATATCAGTGAAAGGGAGATGATACATTTTGTTAATTCAAATCTAATACATGAGGCAGAAAATAGTACAATACATAGGCATAACTCATCTGTCTATTTATAATAATCCAATTGTTTGGAAAATCTGCATATTTCTTCTTAAAGATTTTGAGATAGACCAACACTGAAATTTGGAAATTAATGAAAAAATTCATAAGGGATTTGATTGTTGGTAAGGACACACAAAACATATTCTCTGAGCTTAGCTTGTTCAACATGACTAAAATTGAATGAAACCACAGAGAAAATACAAATACGGATGAGGATCTATGCTCTTAATTCATATAGTCAGGTCAATTTTGTTTTAACACCTGTAATCAACCAATATTTATCCAAACTTTACAAATCAACATGCTCTCATTCAGTATTTCTGAGGTTTTCCCCATAACTTTTTGTTATTATCCATGAGGTTGATTTATTATAACAAGGTAGAGTAGTACCATAGTACTATTATTTCTCATCCCTATTACTATAAGCACTGGGAAGGAAAAATCTGTACTGATTTTGTGTCCTCCAGTATCAAAAATTCTGCTGGAAGGCTCAAAGGAACATAGGCTCAATGGTTTCCCTCATTTGTCATAATCAGTAGAAACCTTGGGCTCTTCTAGCAGAGATTTACAATAGAACAAAACATAAGGCCATATAGAATGACTCTAAATGAAAGGATTTCCAAGATATAAAAACAAAAGCCATATAATGAGTGATAGTTGTCCTTAATGCAGTATGTTATCTCTCATCTCTTTTGCTGTCCCGAGGTTATCTCATATTGTTACAGAATTTCACCTGGTTATCTGATATATTGTATATATGCGTATTTGGTTATTTGAAGTCGGATAGGGAAGGTAGGAAAACAAGATGAGGGCGGGGGTGGGCAGAGGGAAAAGACATGAGAAAGGGTATCAATGTATGTGAAGAAATGCACCTTATATGTGGTGAATATAATGTAACCCTTCTATTAATTACAATAAAAAATATATGAGAAAAAATTCTGCTGGCACCAATATGCACTCAAAAATGTATTAAGTGATTCCCAAACTCAGTGAATTTACATAATAAATTAATAGATATGTTAAATAAGTAAATATATAGAAATTAAATTTTAATTTTGATCAAGTAAAAAGATTATAAAATTCTAAGAGAGACTGACACAATTACCACTGTGCATGGAAGAAAGATTAGAAATTATCATTTTCATAAATATAACTTTCCATCAAAAATCAATGTACAATATATGGACTTAGCTAATATAGAGCTCTAGAAAGCATACTCTTTATGTTCTTTTTGGCAGTATCGAGCTTCAATTTGCTTTCTTACACTAGCTTGGGAAATTCCCTGCTGTGTGAGCCATATCACTATCTCTTTTTTGCTTTAGTTATCTTTTGGATAGATTGCATTTTGCCCAAGGGAGCCCAGGCCACCATCTCGCTCCCTGTGCTGGCCACATGGCTCATGTTATTGGTGTGATTTAACAAGCCTAGTATTTTTTTTTTTGAGATAAGGATCCTGCTGCCTTTTTTAAAGTCAAGAAGAATGATCTCCCTTAAAAAAAAAAAGGAACTAATTTACATATGTATTACTTCATAAGAAAATACACCAGAGATTTAACAGTCAAGGAAAAAGTTGTTGCAATACTATTTTGAAGTATGAAAGGGATGAAAGTACATCATTTTCTCTCACATGTCTCACTTGCTCATATAATTATCCTCAAGTCATCCAAAATGAATGAAAACAAGACAGAAAATTCTTTAAGAATATTGGCTACACAATGATTTTCAGAATCAAGCTCTGTGATCCAAACATTAGCATGAACACTGACTGTTTCATTTTATGGAGATAATTCCAGATACAAATGTGCATGAATGACTGGTTGGAGTGTAACTTATCTACCTATGAATACATTTTTAATGTTATCAATGAAATGAGAAGCCTCTAGTTTTCATGGCATTTGCATGACAAACTTTACCGACATGTAAATAAGCAATGAAAATGTAAACTCATACTAACTCTATGGGACTCTTTGATGTACTAATCTGCAAGTTCTCTCCTTACAATGTTATTTCTTCACTTGAGGTTGCAGGTATTTAATTAAAAATTAAATACTATACCAAAAAAAAGAATATTGGCTACATTCATATTATCAAAATCTTGTGATTGTAGATAGTTTTTCTAACTGACTCCATGTTTAGGAAAATCAAACATGTTAGATATGAATAACAATAAATCAATGTTAGTCAAGAATTCAATCTAATAGGTGGATTGAAAGGCTGTAGAAAGGTAGGCAGGAAAGAATTCTGTTCTAACACAATTGGGGAGGAACCCTCTAAAATGAATAGAAAAATAAGATCAGTTGTATATGGTAGGAACATTTTTATGATCTAGTTAATATTTTATCATAACTGGATAATTACTTGGAGTCTACTAGTCTGGTGAGACGACAGGAAAATAATACAAATCAGCTTCAGGCATTCTACGTCTGTTTGGGGCAATTACTGAAGCCTTCCTCTTCCTTGTGTCTAAGCTTTTGAATCATTTACTTTTCCATTTCCTACCTTGTGCCCTGCCAGCTTAGTGTTTAGCTGGCTCTCCCCTAACTTGTTTTATCATTGGAATGCTCAAAGGTCTTGGCTCCATCTCACTTCTGCCTCTTCCTGTTTATGACCACTTCAGAACAATCATCCTACCAGTCTTGGTTCCAGCTCTGGGAATTTCATCTTTGGCACTAGATATCCTGGCTAAGTTTCTGGTTTGGCCTAACTTGGCATCTTACAAAAGAAAATCAAATTATTTATAGACATGCATCTATTGCTTGGGTAACATGAAAAGTTTAGTGGCAATTCACCAAAGACAGTACTTGGACAGAGCTCCTGCCACATGGAAGTAGTAAGGTAATACTGCTGTTTCTTTCCTTCTAATCTCTTCGCAGGTATTGGCTCCTTGGCCTACCCAAACATGAAAGGGCATCTGAAGGTACTACTTTGATTTGTTTTTCAGATTTAAAGATTCATGGCCACTAGCCAGGAGTCTCAGAAAAGGTAGGTGTACATTTTGCCTGTCAGTTCAACCTGTGTATTCTGACAGCTCCACAGAGTTATTTGGTAGCCAGATTTTGAAGGAGAAGATTTTGTGCAGCACATCTGGCTTTTGACAAGGTGTCAGAAAGAAGAAGGTGATAAGCTTCTGAATTCTCTGCAAAGAGCCGTTATATAACAGGCTCTGTGTTGGGGCTCTGTTTAAAGAAGGTTCAAGAACAAACAAGAATGATGGACCTTGTTGAATGGCCTGGCAGTCTTGTGAAGCTGGTTCATTTCTAGTTAGGTCCAAATATGGTTAGCTCCCTGGCCATGTATTTTTGCAGACAGTCTGAACTTCAATTGCCAAAGAGCCCAGCAGATGAGAATGTCCACCTTGTCCCACCTGGGCAAGATCTAGGTGCCTTCAAAGAGAAGGTCAGGTCTATTGCCAAGAAATAAAAACAGAGCCAGTAGTATTCAGGGAAAGGCAGCTGTTTGCTCCATTTCACTTGCTATCTGGATCCCCAGAATGAGCTGGAGAGTTTGCTGCCTGGCTGCAGAATTGTGGGTAACCAATGTCAATCTATTCTGTGGGGCTCAGACTGTGCCCTGCTCTACAATATTAGAGCATATTCTGTAATATATTGGTATTTCAGGTTGGCTTTCTATTCTGTAGAAGCGCAAACAACAGCTTATTATATTTTAAGTACAAGCCCTGAGGAGGAATGATTGTATATATTGTCTCTGCAAGTGAAAAGGTACCATTTTACTTAGCACAAACCATAAGACAAATGGATACGTTATACAATTAAAACACCACCACTAATGGGCTTACCAAGATAAATCAGAAACACGTGAGTATATGTGAAAGTCACATTAGAAAAGCAAGCATGAGCTTAGAAGCATAAATGATACCATACCCTCAGCTAGATCATACAAAGAGAGAGGCATTAAATGTGGGTACAGCATTATCCACAGTACCATCATCATAGTGATCAAACCATCCATACATGTCTTAAAAAAGCCATAAGCCTGCCTGTCTTGTGACCTTTAGGTTCAGCCTAATTCTGTTTACTGTATGTGACACTAGAATCACCAAATGCCATTCATATAGCCCCATCAAAGCCTGGAACCAGCTCTGTGCTTTGTTTTAGCAATATACAAGTGAAATGAAAGAACTTATTTGTTATAAGCTCATTGTTATCCAGTGAAACAATTATTACCTGGTAAAGTAATGTCTACAAAACTGATAGATCATAAATATATTCAATCAGTTTTACCATAAAAAGACACACCAGATCAATCTTTTCCTGACATGGCTCACTCATGATACATCTCAATTTTAAATTATTATAAATTTAAAACATGGGTACTCATATGCCTTTTTCTCAGTAACCAAATCATTTTTTGTCAAAACAGCAGTATTCTTAAGTTCTCCAATTAGATCAATTTATTACATAATCGTATGGAAATATCCACGTTTAATTCTAACCCAACACATAAAAACATACTCAAGAAAGGCACCTATTGCTCAGGCTTGTAATTCTAAATTCTCAAGAGGCTAAAACACAGAGGATCACTGTTTGAAGTCAATGTAGGCAGAAAAATTTTGAGAGATTATCTTCTATTGACCAGCAAATAGCTCCAATTGAGGGGTGGGTCTTAGGTGGAAGAGTAAGAACGAGGAGTCATAAAACAGTGTGAGTATTAGAACTGAGTTGAAGCCAAGTGCCAACTACTCCCCTCAACCAAGGAAAAACGTTCAAGGCAAGAAACTCCATCTGTTGTTTGCCTTTGTTTATAGGGAAATTTAACTGGCCATAGTCAATTATCTTGTATGCATTTGATAATGGGGCAATTGGGACTCAGGAACCGAGAACTCCACTGCAAACCTACTCTACAGTGCTACTGGAACTCGCTGATAAACCCACGGAAAACAGTGGGCTTAGAGTTTCTGCCTATCATTTTGTGTCCATTTGTGTTCAAAGTAACTCAGGAAACCATTAGAGGAGTAGCTTAGTCACCACCAAATGACAGGTTTCTACTCTTAATTCAATTCTTTGGTCTGCTAAATCACTCTGGCACTGCCAGTGTACTAGAACACTTTGGGAGCTATAGTTGCCTAACATATAATAGTCTAGTTAAACAAAACAAGTATAAAGCTCTATTTCTCTTGATCTCCAAATCCTATAGATACTATTACACTGGACCTCATTTCAGTTATCTCCCTTTGTTGAAGCCTTCAGATAATTCTAGTAGCTGATGACTGTCCTGAGAATTTCAATACATTTTGTGCATGAACTGTTCCAACTATGCTTTATTCATCAGGGAAGTGACAGTCTACCTCACAATCATTTCCAATGAGATAATCTTCCTGCACAAATCGATTTTTCCAGAAGCTTGGAATTCACCTATCTTTTGCTATTGACCAACCAGAGATAATCAGACAGGCAGATCTAGGTATGTATAATATATATATATATATATATATATACTTCTGTGTGGTCATACAATGTGTAAATATGTATGCACACCTGGTCCTTCCTTCCTTCCTTCCTTCCTTCCTTCCTTCCTTACTTTTTTTCCCATTTCTTCCCTTTCTCTTCTTTTCTTTCCGGTACTGGAGATCAAACTGAGGGTTTTATTCATGCTAGACAAGTTCTTTGCCACTGAGCTACATCCCTAGCCTGGTATAGCTCTTTAAACTATTAAACTCACAGATAATTTTCCTAAAGATAATTCATTCTTTCACAGTAATAGCAACTGCCACCCTTTTAACTACTGAGGTCTAAAGGCAAGGTATCCCCAGAAAAGGCTTAGACATGACACTGACCAATTTTTCAAGACTAGTACAGATTCAGTGTATCAAAAGTTGTAGCTAGCAGGCTCTGAGTTCTGGAAAATAGATGAGGGATGAGGGTCTTTCAAGTGTGAGAGTTTCTAGCTTTCAGCACTGTCAAACACCCAAATTCAAAGATGCTTAATATCTGTTGAAGTTTCTTGAGATTATCAATGTTATTGCCTTCCTGCTATATTTAGCTGCCAAGATAGAGCCTTTAAAGTTTGTAGTCATGTATTCTAGTCTATAATGCCAAATAAGAAATCTGAGCAAATGTTTGAAATGAACTTGATGCATAGAAGCTGTCTCTTGTATTTGACCCAATAGGTAGAACACAAACCAGAAAATCAATGGTAGAAAGCTGAGAAAAATCCTTAAATGTCTTCTAGTTCACCTGGTTTCAGATAGAATACACTCTGAACAAGAATTAATTCTATCTGCCAGGCGCAGTGGCTCACACCTGTAATCCTAGCTACTCAGAAGGCTGAGATCTGAGGATCTCAGTTCAAAGCCAGCCAGGGCACTAAAGTCCATGAGACTCTTATTTCAATTAACCACTAGAAAAACAGAAGTGGCATTATGGTTCAGTGGTAGGGCAGTAGCCTTGGGCTGAAGAGCTCAGGAACAGTGCCCAGGCCCAGAGTTCAAGCCCCACAACCAAAAAAAAAAAAGAATTCTTTCTAATCTATGTCATCAATAGCAAACAAATATGAATGATGGACACTCTAATTTTTTCATTATAAGTAAAAATAACAGCAATTTAAAAAATCATTACAAAGGAATTTAAATAATATAGGTAATGTGTTAGATATATAACATCCTTTCTAATATTACGCATTTTAACCACAGATTGGCTCTTGGCATATACAACAGAGTTCTACAGACACTTAGAAAGAGTAGAAAAGTCTAAGTTTGGGGGAAATTTCTTTTGTGAGCTCATTTTAATTTTGTATTACATTTTAGTACAATGGTCCCTGAGTATAAATGGGCTCTTTGTGAATCCCAAGATCCATTGTGCTCAAGTCGCCTATAGAAATTGATGTAGTATTTCTACATGATGCATACATTCTCCTGCATACATTAAATCATCTCCAGATTAATCAGAATACCCATTATCATGTATATGTTATATAAGTAGTGATACTTTATACAATATTGTTTAGGAAATAATAGTAAAACATAAAAATTACTGTACATGGCCAGTACAGATTCAATTAAAGTATTTTTTAATTAATTCACTTTATTGTCATTCAGAGGGGTTACAATTACATGAGTCAGATAATGAGTACATTTCTTTTTGCATAGTGTTTTCTGTTTCCTCATTCTCTCCCAGTCCCACCCTGCTGTCTTCATCAGGTTCCACTGCTTCACTTTCATGAAATCCTTTCCCTCATGTTCGGTTCCTTCCCCCACCCTCCCAAAGATATACATGTGAATACACCATATATAAAGAAGACAGAATCGTCAAAACCTAAAAACTATTTTTAAAAAAAGCTTTGTTTCCATGTCTCCAACTCCAACCTTCTACAGCCGATCAATCAATTAAAATATTTTTGATATGTGACTGGTTCACATATCTGGATGTAGAATCTGTGGGTAATAAAGGGCTGATGACAGCTCTTCAATAGGTAACTGCTAGACAGCAGCTTAAGTTAAAACAAAGTACTCTAGAGGAGGACTGCTTTTCCAGTAAGATCCATTTGGGAGACAGCAGTGTAGAAGGCGAAGTCACTGATAATTGCAAACCACTGGCTCCATGTGGGGCTGTGCATCTGATCTCTTGATGTGACTACCTGATGGTCCCTGGGGTTTTCAGGTCCCTTCTCCAGCCTTTACTCAAGAACTCATTATTACTACCCTGTAGCAGTTGCCTGGGCATCCAGTGAGATCTACGGTCCAGGATGCTATTCTGGCATACTTATTAGGAGAAAACCTATTCCTAGAAAAACCATTCCCTGAGAAATGCTTCCTCATATATAGATATTCTATGTTAAAAATATGATGATTTAGGAAACAATGCAAATAAATGGCAGTCAAATATTTGTGGCTTAAATCCAATGTGCACATGAGCAAAATCTGTTTTTTTAAGTTTTAAGAACAACAGCTTCATGTAAAAGGGTATCAATGTATGTGAATTAATGCACCTTCTATCTGGCAAATATCATGTAACCCTTTTATTAATTACAATAAAAAATTATAAAAAAAAGAACAACAGCTTACACCCCAGGCAGGACTCGCAACTGGGGTGTATCATTAAGGGATGACATTTAGGGGTCCAAGGTTATTTAAGACTACCTGTTAAGTTAGGCATTTATCATGAACAAATTCAGTAATGAGAAATATAGACACTTGTTTATTATCTGAGCCAGGATGCCTTGGCCCTTCTGTATCTTGTTTACAGACAGTTTACAACCAGTAATATGTTTTACAAGTTGAAATATTTATTTTTTATTCATATATATAGGACTATTTAGGATAAGTTCCTTAAAAGACAAAACCTTAAAAGAGGAGAAGAAAATAATGAAAAAAGTCACAGCACACATTTTTCCATTAAAGAAAAAAAGCATGTAAACACATATTAGAAACCCTAAGGAAATCTTTTCTAGCAAACAAGCACAAAGCTCTACACAAAATAAACTGTGCTGCCAGGCATTCACAAACTCCTAACAAAACTTTACAATTTCCTGAGAAAGAAACATACAAGCTGCTTCAGGATGTGGGTAAGACATGTTCCTGTGGTAACCATTTCCCAAGCAAGAAAAGAAGGTAGAAATACAAAGTTTTGCTAAGCTGTAGCCTATCAGGGCTCTTTATTTATGAAAACAAAAAAACACATAAGAGCTTATCAAGTTGTTTAAGAAAAAATGAGAAACAAATATTCTAAGAATCAGAAAAATATACCAAATAAATATTTTAATCTGTCAATGAAAAAGATTTCTTAATTTGTAATGGAAAGAAGTAATGTAACATAATTTGATATTTTCAAAAACCTTTTATCATGTGTCATTACAATTTAGATTAACATACTAGTCACAGTATAATGTAAAGCTATGTGAAGCAAAATCCACATGTATTCCTTGAAGTCTTTGTCCATCCTAAAGAAATATTTGCTCTATAATCCTATATTCTTTCTTCAACTTTCTCCCCCAGCTTATCTTTATTTACTATTTATATATCAGTTATGATTTATGTTCCCTGTTTATTGTAGTTCATTCTTTTTTCATTGTGCAATAAATACTTATTATTTACTAATTATTAGTTGGCAATCTGGTTGAATAATTTTTACTGGACTTTGGTTTTTGTTATGCTCTTAAGCTATTCTTGTGGAACTCATCCAGTAATATTTCTAATGAGCTATTTCACTGTATGTTCCATAGCTGATTTTACCAACATGTATCCCAAAACTATTTTTACAACTTGAAAAGGTATTATTTTTAAGGAGGTATAAAAAGGAGTTTCAGTTCTACATGTTAGTTTATGAGTGCAACAAATCTTGATCAATGTCCACCCTTTCATACTTCTACCCATCTTTCCCAGCCTAACCTTTCCATTTTCCTTCCATAATTTCATTTTCACATATGTATATCAAATGTTAAATATCTTCAGTTCTAAGGGTGAGAGGCAATGGGACAGGGGAGAAGTGAGTTGTGAAAGACATGCATTACTTTTATAACAATAAAATGAGGCAATCATGTTATTATGGTGGTCATTTCGTGGAAACTGTGTCTCTTAGTATGTAAATGACTAGTCACTTCAATAGTTGGCAGTGCCAGTAATAGAACTGTGGTCTGTCTAACCTCAAAGATTTCTTGACAGCTGTGGTGTAGTACACAGTGTACATTTCCATCCCCTTCCATATTACCTGCTGGGAGCCTTCCAATTGTTAAACACATAAATGTACATATATGTGTGCATATAAATATATTGAACATCATAGTCAACTCCACAAATATGTGTAATTTTTCAAAAATAAAATAATTTTGATTACATGAAACATAAAAAAATATACTTGGCCTCATTAGTTTTTCAATAAGAATTCAAATTTATGTTGATAAAACCTTAACTTGCTCCATTTCCATTTTGCTCATAAAATAAGACCTTATTTACATTAAAGGCTACATTAACACACTTCATGATAGTGATATTTGAATCAAATATAGAGAGCTTGTACAATGAAAATGCTAGTGGAGCACTTAAAAATTCTTAAAAGAAGATGAGTAGGAAGGATGGGGGGAGGGAAAGTGGGAGAAAAACATGGGAAGGGGTATTAAAGTTCAAGAAGTAATGTACCCATTACCTGATGAATGTAACTGTAACCCCTCTGTATATCATATCAACAATAAAAGAAAAAGAAAAAGAAAAAAATGTTCATATCTATTGCCCAATGTATTATGTTTGATTGGCTTTAGATTGTTATTATATTTTGGGGGAAATGTAGCATTACAAATAACAGATAATAGATTGCAAATACATTAAACATATAAAGTTAGTACCATAAATATAAATCAGCTCAATGGAAAAAGCAAATATGACATTAGATAGAAATGAAATAAAGTAGTATTACAAAATTAACTGTGTAGAGAAAAGAATTTATTATGGTGCATTTGCTGTAATTATTTCTTATCTTTATGTACCTTGTAGTCTTCATAATCGTTGCTATCTAGCAGGTCTCTTTTTTCCAGCTCTATGAGCTGTCCTGAAGAAGACTTAGGGAACCCATGCCCGGCTTGTTCATATATGGGCTTTCCATTAAAAAACAGTTCCTTCCAGTCATGCATCATCTTATATGGTATCAGACTATTGCAAAAAATAAAAAAAGAAAAGAGTCAATGCTTAGTAAAATGCACACTTTAATCCTTGATTATCTTAGTCTTTTATATATTTGACTCATTTTCTTCAGACAATTGGAAACAATCCTCTCAGATATTAGTTTACAGGTTTACATATACACAATGATAATGACTGGTATTATAGGTGATACATGCAAATTAGATTTTTCTGTTGAAAATTATACATAAATACACCACTTTTCCCTTTAAAAAATCTTGGAAAGCAAGCCATCTATTCACTGTACATAAGAGAATACCAATGCTAAAGCATTTAAGGTTTCAGAGTCATTTGATTTTGGTATCCGAATTTGAAACTTCAGGTTTTATGAGCATGGTCATTAATTTTAGATATATTTTTCTGTTATAGCACAGGCAATGAGAAAGTCTGGAGAACTAATGGTATTAAGTAACTTGCATTCATTCAAACCATCTAAGTTCCACGTAGTTCACAGCTAAGTTCACAGCTATTGGGACATAATACAAATATATATCCTTGTTTCATCTCAAACAACAAACTCTAGGGAAGAGGGCAACAAGAATTGCAAAAGTACATACATACATACATACATACATACATACATACATACATACAAGTGAGATGTGAGTGAGAAATTTACAATAAGGATAAATGTATATGATTTCATTTTAATTTATTAGCTCAAGGCAAGTTTTTTTTTTGTATTTTTTTGCTTGTCCTGGGCTTGAGCTCAGCACCTAAGCACTGTCCTTGGATTTTCTCAAGGCTAGAGCTCTACCACTTGAGCCTCAGCACCACTTCCAGCTTTTTTCTATATGTGTGGTGCTGAGGAATCAAACCCAGGTCTTTGTGCATGCTAGGCAAGCACTCTACCACTAGGCCAAACTCCCAGGATTTTTTTTTTTTTTAAGAAATGACTCCTAAACTGAATCCTAAAATCCTAAATGTAGGCTATGCATGCTAAATATTAATGCAGCTTATGTGGTCTGTTTTTTGTCTAAATTGTCTCAGAAGTACTAGTAGTATTAAGAAACTTGCATTCTTCAGAACAACTAAATTCCAGAGAGTTCACAGCTACTAGAACCTAATGCAGGCATAATTACTTATTTCATATTAAACAATATACTCAAGGCAAGAAGCCAATAAAAACTGTGCAGATATATGTTATTTATGTTTTGATCTATTGTTATTGAAACTTAACTTTGATCTTCTTTGAATTAATTTTTGAAATAATTATAAATTCAGAAAAAGAGATAGTAGAGACATGCAATTTACCCAGTGAACTCTAATCATAATATTTTATAAAACTAGCATTTGTTATCAAAATCAAAATTTGACTTTGGCACAGTTAAGATAAAGAATATTTCCATTACCACAGAAACTCTCACCTCCTCCTTTTACATAAATACTTACTTCCCTTATCCTTCTTAACATCCAACCTTGACTAATGCTAATCTGGTTCATTTAAAAAACACAGTTTAAGAACAAGAAGCTAGTGCAGTAAGACATGTCGCTAATTACAGTCAGTATTTTACCACTATTTATAGTGTCTGCTGTGGGCATTCTTTGAAAAGGGGAGTAGGCTTCTTCTCTATTACAGACAACTTTCATTTATTCCCTTGTCCCAGAGAAGAATGAAATTTGCTTTTAAGTATTAACTTTAAATGACGGGCCCTTATTTGTTTAAATAAACCAGTCTACTTTATTTTGTACAGTTTAGCTTTTTGTAAATTAGCTTACTGTTAGTTTTCTATATTTAGTCTACCGTTGACTTTTTCTTTCAAAATCCTTTCACAAAGATCTCTTTGCCAACTTCCTCATAACTATTTTTCCCCAGTCCTGGGCCTTGAACTCAGGGCCTGCGCACTATCCTTGGGCTTTCTCAAAGTTAGAGCTCTACCACTTGAGCCATAGCACCACTTTCGGCTTTTTCTGTGTATGTGTTACCAAGCAATCAAACCCAGGTTTTCAAGCATGCTAGATGAGCACTCTACTACTAGGCCATGTTCCAGTTCCCCCCCACTTTAAAAAAATTTGGGGGTATATAGAATTACATGAAGCTAAAACCACATCTTTATATCTTCATTTTTTTCAAATCTTTTTGTTCTTTGGTGTAATTACTTTGATTTTACAGCTGAGTAGTTTTAGTTTCAAAATGTCCTCACCGTTCTGTTTCATTTAAAAGAGTTTATATGGTGGTGATCTAGATTCTGGCACAGGACTGGGAGAGCTGGGAAAACCCTTTTGAACCAGTCAGGGTGTGCAAATGCTTTCCCTCTTCTGTCTCCTGCCTTCTGACCCTGGGGGCTGTTTGGCTTTTCTACCTTTCATTGCAGGTTCTCAGGAATACCTCATCCTGGGAAACCTGAAAAGACTATCCTGTTTTAGATGGAATGGCTTTCACATATGTCTTCAGTAGGGTCAGTTCATCCAAATTGCAGCTAAGAACTAGAAATAGGCCTGTGAACTAGATACTGCATTTGCTTGCAAGAGTACTGAAGATTTTCTCTACTAGATCAGCTACATTAAGTCATATATTTCCTGAGATCACATGAGAAAATGGAGATGCTAAACTGCATGACAAGAAGAGCTTTATATTTTGTAGGGGTCTAGGACGGAAAGAGAACTAATGTGACACTGCATTCCCTTTTGTCCTTTGCCAAATAGTAAGCTCAGTTGCAGTACCACAGAAACCTACTGATGCCTATATATAATTGTTTAAGTTTATTCCTTACTCTTTCATTATTTAGAGAATACTGCATGGATTACTATAATCAAGGCCACATGGATAAAACTTTACATATTTATGGTTCCATATTTCTTATCTCCTGTTTTAATTTCAGTTTTCCTTGGGTTTTATGTTGGCTTATTCATCTTTCTTTTCTTTTTTATTGTAATTAATAGAAGGGCTACATTATATTCACCAGATAGAAGGTACATTACTTCACAAACATTGATACCCTTTTTGTTTTAATTTCAGTTTTCCTTGGGTTTTATGTTGGCTTGTTCATCTTAAAATATTTTTGGGAATTTCCTTGCAAATATGTTGATTCTTTCCAGATAAGATAAAATGAAAATAATTTTTAAATTAGTAATACAATCATCAGATGATATACTGTTCTAGAAAGTTCTAATTATTTCAAAGAAATTGTTATAATTGTCTTCATAAGTTGAAAATAACTTAGATAAGATTTTTAAATACACTGTTAAATGGAAAAAGACACATGCACTTCAAATAATGCTAGCTGGTGGGAGAATCAACTCAGTAAGTATGATCTCCTAGACACTATTTTTTTTTTGCCAATCCTTGGCCTTGAACTCAGGGCCTGAACACTGTCCTTGGGCTTTCTCAAGGCTAGAGCTCTACCACTTGAGCCTCAGCACTATTTCTGGCTTTTTCTATGTATATGTGGTACCGAGGAATCAAATCCGAGTCTTTGTGCATGCTAGGCAGGCACTCTACCACTAAACCAAACCCCCAGCCCTCCTAGACAGTATTTTAAGTCCTATTTTTCCCATGAAATTTTCACCTCTCTTTATTTTGAATCCTCTAATCTACCTAGCAATCCCACATTGTTCGTTGTTGGTGGTGTTTCCATACCACATTAACTTTACTTACTTATTTGTCAACATCCGGTAGTCTGCCACTTTAGTGGACAAATCAAGTATTTGATCCAAAATTTCTTCACAAATTCTATAATGCTTTTCATAACGAGCCTGAGCTCTTTCTACAGCAATCTTTTCATGAATTTCTTTTTCTCTGAAGATTTGTTCCTCAAAATCAATCTTGGCTTGTTTTGCCAGAGCCTAATAATGCGAAAACACATTCTCAAAGTCATTATCATTGTCCAAAAGTGGGAGAAATGCAGCCATGAAGTTCAATGTAGATACTACAAAACTTTAAAAAACATGAGGGCAATGTGGGTTTGGAAAGGTTGGGGGAGAGAATTAATCAAGATGCACTATATTCATAAACTCAAAAACTGAATGGGAAATCCTTTATATAACTACTTAACAATAATGAAGGGGAAAAAGGAAACGAATGCCATAAGTCAATAGCTAAAATGCCAATAAATCAAATGGAAATAATCTTTACAAAAGGAAAAAGATTAATCATGAATGTTCTCCCTTTCTACGTTAATTACTGAGTACAATGGCAAAGACAGTGTGAGAAATATTCCACCTTTATCAACCAACTACAACACAACAAAAAAAGGCCTGACTGGCCAAAATTGAAACAATAAATTAGATATTCAGGCTTTCTTAAAGATGCTCTGTTACAAGGAGCCACAAATCACAGAGAAATTGACAAGTCTGTGCCAGGTTGCAGACAGCGCTGTCTACTCATCACCTCCAGGGGAGGACTTCCAGGGTACCACTACTGCTTCTGTTTTCAGTATGATCTGATTTATACTTAGAAAGAATATGTTAGGTGTGAAGCTTTATGGCATGCTTCATGAAGTGTGAGGAGGAAGAATGAATTTAAGACATCAAGAATGTTAGAGCAGGCATTATGGAGATAGTGAGAGTAAAATTGATCATCAGTTTGGTTTGCTATAGTGACAGTGAAATGTGTGGAAAATTTTGAGATGTGATGGAACCAAAACTTTGGAAAGAATGAAACATCCCTGACAATAGGAGAACAGTTTTCAGTTTTGCTTGTTCCTATCATCTGTCTCTTTTCCTCCCTTCTACACTTTCACTCATCTCCTTTCTCCCATTTAGAAAGCTACATAAAATGAACTGCTAGAGCTATTCAGTCTTCTTATTCTTTTCTATCTACTATCAGCTTGGCTCAGCCCACTACAATTTCCTGTCTTCTTACAGTAAGTCGACTGTAGTTTACCTTAGAAAAAAGGAAAGGAAAAAGGAAGCCTGTGGGAGGTAATAAATCTCAGTGATTGGGAGCTTGCACTCTTGAGTCTTATAGAACAGACTGCTCTTGCTGCAGAATTGATAAACTGGACCTTTTTTTTCTGGTCGGTCATGAGGCTTGAATTCTGGGCCTGGGCACTGTCCCTGAGCTCTTCAGCTCAAGGATAGCCCTCTACCACTTGAACCACAGCGCCACTTCCTAAACTGGAACTTTTTAAGTGTTTTAAGCTTTTTTTCCTGATACTTAAAATGTTAAAAGGACAGAGTCTAGTTGTGACCATTGCAAGGATTTTATATGCATGCAATGAGCATAGAGTAGTTAAAGCAAAAGCTCAAAGAAATTTTTAGACTGTATTATAGTTAAATAGTAGTGATATTGATGGTACATAATTTTCAGACCAGGATTGTCTTAATGTAGAATGGCTACCCAATTGCCATAAAGTAAGAAATTAGCAAATTTCATCTATAAATATAAAACAAAGTTTTTAAAAACCTCCTTAATGTAAAAAACACGAAGTTCCCCCATTTCCTTAACCTCTTTTTCATTCTTTTTTCTTTAGATGGTAACAGTTGCTTGAGAAACTATACTGACCAGAAGTAAACTGATCACTCCTGAGCTTTCATACTAATGGGATAAATGACTAATTGGCAGTGGATGTCAAGTGACACTAGATCAAAACTAAATGTAGGGGCTTACACTATAGGAAACCCTGATGTAGACAAGGCACATGGATAAGGGCACATGGCCAGAAGAGGAAAGATGCAAGAAATGCCTTGTTTGGGCATCTGGAAAGAGCCAGGGTTGGGGAGGGGGTAGAAGGAAAGGATCGGGAACAGATATGTGGCTGCTGGAAACCAAGAATAGGATTCCAAACAGGATAGTGGTCATCAAAATAGACTTCAAAAAATTCTCTAAGGAATGGATTGGAGAAGAGATTCTCAATGATATTGCAAGTACCCAGGTAAATGACTAATTCTGATCTGAAAGAAAGAGGAATGCCATATGGATCTTAGGAATATTATCTATTATAAAGCCAGAAATTGTTTATTAAAAAACCCCACAGTGTCTTGTTGAAACAGCTCAGAGCTGTCACTAGCTGAGACTAGTCACCTAGAATAAGCAACATCAGGGTTTAGCTGGTAACAATAATGGACTTTGGAGAAAAAGGAAGTCCTTTGGGCATCTGTGGCAAGAATAGAAATACAGGAAAAGATCAGATAATCATTGGGGATTTTTTTAAGTAGCAATGTAACATGCCTGAAGATAATAGTGACCTATTGCACATAATCAAGAAAAGGCAAACCAAGTGTTTTCATTACCAACTAATAGTATGGGAGGTTCAGTCTGTTAGCAGTCTAGAAGAACTCAGGGAATACTGTTGCCTACAGGACTTTCATGGGGAAGCACCTGAGAAACAAGCCCATGAATTCATGATGCGCATGACTACAGGACAGATGGTGAACATCATATTTTTAGGTACCAGAAGATTCAAGGCTAAAGGAAGAGAGTGTAGTGTCATTACGAAGAAATGAAAATGGGATGATGGTAGGTAGATCACATAAGAAAATAACTCTTCTTAGGCAATAGATAACATAAGACAGCTTTCTTTACCATAACTTTGTAGAAAGTTTTTTAAAAAAGAGAACCTAAGAAGGTTTTTAAGGGAGATTTTTGTTTACCGCTTCTCGATCAAGAGCATCCTGGAAATCCTTGAGACGTCTTTCCTCATATTGTTTCTCCCGGAAAATTCTGTTCTGCCACAAAACTTCCTTTTCATGCCTAGCATGCATGAGCTGCACGGCAATTCGGCGTTCCTGCTGGGACTGGCGCATCAACCGGTGAATCAGCTGCTCCTCCCGGTAGGCCTCCTGTGAAGCCAAGGCCAATGATTTCTCAAAGCCAAGTCCAGGTTTTCCAATAGGCTAACAGGTCTACACACAAAGACTCTATAAAAGGCATCACATCCCCCTAAATCAATCCATCTGTTATTTGATCCCAATGTGAACATGTCAAAAACACAAGCTGAAAAAGAAAAAAAAATCCCAACAGATGCTGCACAATAATTTTAGTATGTAGAAACTTTACAGTCTTGAATCTCACAATTACCTTAAGTAAATTTTACCCTTTATACACAACCAAAGGCTGGGTACAGTGGCTCATGCCTGTAATCCTAGAATCAAAGAATCAAAGTTCAAAGCCAGCCTGGGTGCAAAAGGACCTGAGACTCTTATCTCTAATTAATCTCTAGGAAAAAATGGGAAATGGGGCTGTGGTTCAAGGGTAGGGCAGTAGCCTTGAGCTGAAGAGCTTAGGGACAATGCCCAGGCCCAGAGGTAGGGTGGTAGTCTTGAGGTGAAGAGCTCAGGGACAGGGCCCAGCTGAGTTCAAGCCCCATGACCTATACACACACACAGACACACAGACACACACACACACACAGACACACACAGACACACACACACACACAGACACACACACACACAAAACATAAAGCAACTAAAATAAATTAGACATTCTCTTCAAGGTTTTCTAAGTCACTGACATAATTGATTAGTTATAGGAATAGTTTCAGATGGTTGGAAATATGATACTGATAGTTTAAGGTAGCAACTAGTTATAAAATAGATGCAGCTATCCAAGAAAAGACAGTAGACCTGTCACTCCCCATAGGGACTGTTCACTAGGAATATGAGGAAAAGTTTAAAACTAACAGAATGTGAGTGGAGAGGACAGACCAAGTAGAAATGTATATTTGTTTGTCTTAAGAAAAAAATCCTGTGTGGTCACAGTCTCAAAAACAGATAAACTCTCTGCTGTTTGATGGGAAGGTAGAATAGAAAGGGGAATGGCAAAATCCCAACTTGGAAACAGTGAATCTGGGTGTGGTTTCCCAGATGTACCATTCCATGGCTGCTTTGGCAAAAAAGAGTTGCAGGTCTATTTCTTGACAGGGCACAAGGACAGGTTTAGGTGGAAGATAGTTTTCCCAACCCCAACAAGTGCATTTAATGTCTAAACAGAGACATCATGTGGAGAGAGGAAGTAATTATAGTTCTCAATGGGGTCCTGTTTGACATTTAATAGCCCAATGATTTAGGTACAAAACTTTGCGTTATTAAAGACACTGTCTCAAATTATCTTTACAAGATTACAGAATTAATTTATTTAACAGAATTAAGACACAAACTATAATATTTTATGAAACTTTCACCTGAAACTTTGTTGGAAATGTGATACAGTTCAGCTGAAATGGAAATATATTTTTCTTATAATTATTTTAAAAAGTTGTAAGAAAGTTTGAATAATATGATCTGTCTAGTTATAGAAGTTTTAAACAGTTTCATGTGTTTTAAAAACTAATTTTGTGGGGCCAGGAGTTTGGCCTAGTGGTAGAGTGCTTGCCCAACATGCACGAAGACCCAGGTTTGATTCCTTGGTACCACGTACACAGAAAAACCTGGAAGTGGTGCTGTGGCTTAAAGGGTAGAGATCTCGTCTTGTGAAAGCCCAAAGAAAGTGCTCAGGCTCTGAGTTCAAGCACCAGAACTGGAAAGAAATAGTTTTATGATTGTGGATGTGGCTCAAGTGTTGGAGCATTTGCCTAGCTGACTTGAGTCCTTGAGTTAAACCCACTACCTACCAAAATTTTTAATTTTGTGTACGAGTTGACAAAGTGAGAGGAGTTGTGATATTTCTATAGATACATATTTAACCATACCTCCTCTACAACTTTGTGTGTGTGTATGTGTGTGTGTGTGTGTGTTCCTGTTCTGGGACTTAAAACTAGACACTGTTCCTGAGCATTTTGCTTAGTGCTAGTACTCTACCACTCAAACCATAGCTCCACTTTAATTCAAGATAAGAGTCACAAAATCTTTCCTGCCTGGGCTGGTTTTAAACATTGATCTTCAAATCCAGTCTTCTGAGGTGCTAGGATTACAAGTTTGAAACATCTGTAGTCGGTTACAACTTTTTATGAACCTCTCTTCTTAAATCCCCATCTTAAAACACTTTTACAAATTTTTAAAATGTGGTTCATATGTCCTTTACATATGTGTATAGAATAAACTTTAATCACATTTTTTCCTTCTTGCCCCTCTTCTTTTCCCCTCCTGCCTCCTTCTGGTTCTGTACTCATTAGTTTACCTTTTACATTCATGACTTGATTTATCAATGCATTTGTTTTAGATGCCAATTTCATATAAGAAAAAAACTAAATAGCATTTGTTTTTCTAAGTGTGGCCTATTTCATGTAATCTAAAAGTTTCAGTTCTATCCATGTTCCTGAAAAGGACAATTTGGACAATTTTGGCCTTCATTCTGGTGGCAAATACATTATCATATAATACGCCACCTTTTCTTGATCCATTCATCTATTAGTGAGCCTATAACTGATTCTATAGCTTGGCTCTTGTGAATAGTGCTGCAATAAACACAGGTGTATAGGTATTATGCATTGTGTGGTGATTTACTTTCCCCAGAATGGTATAGCTGGCTTATATGGTAGTTCTAATTATAATTTTTAAGATACCGTATACTGATTTCCATACTTATTTACATTTTCACCAATAGTTTTTAGGGTTTTCATTTTCCTGTATCTTTGCCAGCATTTGTTTGTTTTCTTGATGACAGTTATTCTAACTGGGGTTAGGTGGACTCTCACTGTTAAAACAGTATAATGTAAGTCACTGGTTTCAAGATTCAGTAGTGAAAGTGGTGGCAAAGTGTAAAAATGCCCTCCAGTTCTTCTTGTCTTTTTATTCACAGCCTTCGTGTTACCCTATGGCTAATCTCATCAAAACACAAAGCCTATTGCTCTAATCCTTAAATATGAAAAAAGGAAGTGTCCATTAACTTGATCTGACCAATGGGACATCAGATAAAATCTAAAAAGTACAACTATGAAAACACAGTTGGGTCTGCCACTGCCACTGTGTGCATGGCCTAGATGACCAAAAATGAAACCTTACGAGAGGCACCAGGCTTCTAAAAACAGCTCTAAGAATCTTGTGTCTGCTGGCCCAGCCAACCCCAATTGAGCAGAGACATTGAGCAAGCCCATCTGAGACAACAAGCAAACTTGAGTCTAGCCTCAGGTGCCAACTGAATTTGTAAAGTGGTTTGGAGTCACAAAGTACCATCACATTTTAAAATAGGAAGTCGCTTTATTATTCCAAATGCATTCTAATTCTCAAAAAATTCAATGGAATGAAAGATATAGTTTCTCACAAAAACCAAGATATGAGTTATACTTAGGTATTCAGGGAAGGCTACAAATTTAGAAGGGATAAAAATATCCTATAGTTGAAATAGTATGCAAGTATTCTGATTACATTTACTCTATTTGGGGAGGATTTCAAACAGATCCATAACAGTCTCCATTTGACTGTCAAAGTCTCAACTTCTTCCCTGAGATAAAGTTAGGCTTACTCAGGTCTATCACCGTTTTCCTAATGTTCCAGTTATTATGAATCGAGTTTAGGCACTCAAATAGGAAACTATAAACATTCCATTTGTCTGGACAGAGCTCATGATGAGTTGGTTTCTAGAAATACTGTCAGAAAAGGTGACTTAGAGCTGTTGGAAAACCCTGCATCTCCTGTGAGGTCTCTTCTCTGGAAAGACACTTCACCTTGCAGTGTTTCCAAAGCTCCATGCCTGTCCACTGCCTTCACTTCCACCTTCAGTTAGTGAATACCTGACGATGATCTTCATGCTTCTCATCGACAACACAGCATCCCCTGAACCTAGCCAGGAAAACGCTGTCTTCTGTCATCCACTTCCCCACCACTTTCAAATCACCTTCTCCCTGGGATAGGCAAGAACTTGCCTATTCACAGAGCTTCCGTAAATCACAAGTTCTCTGAGTTCCAATTTTTTAATATTCCTTCTCCCCATGGAGTCTCTAGGCCTCATACAGTATTTGGATCACAGAGGAGGGCAAGTGTGTGAGAGCTGGCCAGTGATTCTCTAACTGCATCCACATCAGAATCTCCTCTGCTGGACACCACCAGAAAATGATCTAATTCCTCACTGTGGGCTGAGAGAAATGAGAAAGCTTGAGGGTTTCCTTCAAATTTTCATATATTTTTGATGTTGCTGATCCACAAAGCACACCTTGAGAGCACTGATGTACACTAACGGACAATTTGTGAGGACAACCAACTTTCCTTTGTTGTTTTCACGAAAAAGTTCTTTTACCTCCAAAAGTAACAGTAGCTAGAGATATCTGATGTAGATTCCTTTTTGTTTCTGTATTTTTATTGTGGTAAAATTTACATGATATAAAATCTATCACTTCAATGATTTTTGCTTGTTTGATTGTTTTGCTGGGGCCTGGGTACCATCCTTGAGTCTCATTGTGCTTAAAGCTAATGCTCTACCACTCTAGCCACAGTGACACGTCCAGCTTTTTTGAGTTGTTGCTTGGAGATAGGAGTCTCATGGGGATTTTCCTGCCTGGGCTGGTGTCCAAGAACAATCCTCACATCTCCCCTTCCTGAGCAGCCAGGATTATTTAGCGGTGAGCCACAGGCACCCAGTCACTTCACTGATTTTGAAACAGACAATTCAGCTAAGTAAATTTACAATTCCATTACCACTACTCGAGTTTAAATTCTTTAGAAAATATGTAGGCTTCGGTTTCTTTATAAATATTTTTTGTTGTTTTGATGTGCCAATATACCAGGAACATTTGATTCACAGTGGCAGATAATATATTCAGTGAGATAGAGATTTGCCTATATAGTTGACTACGTTTTGTCAAGTTCTCAGTGCTATTATCTAACAAGCATTAAATGTATTACCTCTTGGGCTTCATGAGCTATCAACTGGTCCATTAACAACCTCCGCCGTCTTTTCTCCCTTTGCTCTCGAGCAAAAGCATCTTCTTCCAAGCGCTTCTGGATTTTTTTAATGTAGTCATCATCCGAATAAGTGTTTAACAAATCTGAAATTATCTGGTCTGTTGTTTCTAAAAAAGTCTTGGATGAACTAGAGACAAACATTTTTATTTTAGATTAAAAAAAATAATGTGATCACGTATCTCTCTTTGTGACTACAGAAGACCTTTCTGAAAGGTTCCGAGTTCTCTGTTAACTCACTAGTAAAAACACTGAAGCAAATGCTAGATTTCCAGTATAAAATCCACAGCTTTGTGTCATTTCTGCTCTTTGTGAGATTCTCTGCATAGCTCTTTTAAAAGGACTATCATGTTTGTCTTTTTTTTCCCCTCTATGATCTTCAACCTACATAGATATTCTAGAATTTCCTTCTTCATCTTTCTGCGGCCTCCTACTTCAAGTTTACTCCTACTTTGTGTGTATACTAGGCAGACTAAGATAATGCGTGTCAGGTGAGGGTTAGACACCTTCATAACCTCAGGCCATCTTATAAGCGTGATTCAGTACTTCTGTGGTTGGTCCAATTTACTACCATTCTCCCTCTCCTACTACAGGTCAGGACTTGGCCCTCATGGTAAACTCAGAAAATGTGAGTTGACTTCTTTGTCATGACATGCCCACAAGTGCAGTTCTAACCTGGCCTCTTACCTTGCCTCACATCCAAAACTTAAAGAATCAAGAAGAGTCTGGTAGTCTTCCCCACAGGAAATAAACACATTAAATTTAATGAGAGAAATAGTAGCTTAGTATAGAATTTGCACTCATTTAAAAGTTATCATTCAAAGCAAAGATATAACTACTTTAAATTAATAAAGGAAATATACACAAAAAAGATGTTTTATGTATATTACTGTTCCATCACTGATTTTAATCCACATGCCTCTTTTAAAATGAGTAAAATATGAATATACAATAGCATAAATTGTTCTGGAAGATTGCTTGCCAAGAAATGATTCTTATGTTAGCAATAGTCATTGTTCTAATGTTATATATAATTAATTATATATGCTATACATATGAATAATACATGTTATATATTTATTAAGTATATGCTATGTATTTTAATTATTAATGTATCAATTACACATCATGCCTATTAGAAGACACTTGAATAAAGTCACAGTTGACTAATGTCTAACAGTATAATAGTCTCATATTTATAGTAGAGATTGTATTGAATTATTGATCATAATTTGCAGGTCACTGGCTTCCAGATCAATTCTGAGCTCATAAGGCAAGTCTCCTCTTAACTTCCCTCTATCTGTGACTAGGATGCCTGGAAAAATACTGTTTGCTAAATTTCAAATACTATGCTATGAATCATTATAGCTATGCAAAAATTAGCCACTAAATTTCTGCTTATTTTATCAACGGGGTCAATACTTGGTTAAGCTTTTCAGAGTTAGGTACCAAACTACGCAGCTGCCAAATCACAGTTCAACCCCATCTGCTTATAAAGGCTTAAGAAAATTGTTAGGATTTATGAGAATTATTTGATAAGGTACTTATTTATACTTACTGATTTATATGCAGTTCTAGATTTTGAAACTCTCGCTAAGCCAATGTTCTAAAATTTGGGCATTCCCTCAGCCCTTTCTTACTTTAATTGATGAAAATTTCCAAAGTGAAATATCTTGAAATAGCAATAGATCTTGTAATAGTAGTTCTAAAATTTTTTTCTAAATATTCAAAGGTGTTGCATAGAACAGAAAACAGTTTTATGATTACCTTTCTTTTGCTTGAAGATCCTTTTTTATTAATTCCTCAAAGTTCCTAATCTCATTGGCCACATCCTTTAAAGAAAATCCATCATCAGTTCTATCTACAAAATCCATTGGGAATCTTCATTTACCAGATTCATCCAGGTTTACAAGGTGACACACATTTCTGCTTCAAGGTAACCAGGAGCTAAGGCTTTACAGTCTATGTGCTAGAGTAGTTTTGGTTATTCTAATGTATTACTTTGGACTCAGCTAACTATGCCTAAAAGACAATGAATATTGACAATATTGACTAACATAAATCACTGAGTTCATGACTGTATAGTGAGCCAAAGAATAGTTAATAAAGTGCAGATTATGAGTCAGGCAAGTTCCTATTGGATATAAGTATTTCTGTAAGAAAATTGTTGTCTTGGGAGTTTCAACCTTATTTATACTATTAATTTTTTCCATGAAAATTAGCTTTAGCAACATGCTTGTGTATTACAAATCTTTGCTAATGAGCTTCAATCATTTTAAAGAAATGGAAGGCTTAAATATGAAAGGGTATTATAAAATGCTTCTGTGGGTCATGTTTGTTTAGAATTACAATATAAGATATTTAGCTCATAGTTTTTTTAAAAAAGGAGATGTGTATTAATTTCAAGTGCAAGAGATGTAGAAATCAGAAAAATCCGCTGGGCGTGGTGGCTCATACCTGTAATCTTAGCTACTCAGGAGGCTGAGATCTGAGGATCAAGATTCAAAGCCAGCCCCGGTACAAAAGGACCGGAGACTATATCTCTAATTCACTTCTAGAAAACGGGAAGTGGGGCTTGGCTCAAAGGTCGGGTGGTAGCCTTGGCTGAAGAGCTCAGGGACAGTGCCCAAGCCAAGTACAAGCCCCATGACCCACCAAAAAAAAATTTAAAAAAAATAAAAAAAGAACCAGAAAAACCCAACAATCTCTTTTCCAGTCTGGGCAAACTTGAATAAAACTTTATCAGCTTTCTGGATCTCAGGCTTCTTACTTACTTCAAACAATAAGTTAGTTCAGGCATTATTCGCAAGTTTAATATGACATGGAGCACTGAACTACATCCTGACAATATATGTTCACTAATTGGCAGCGATTCTTCCTCTTTTAGGTCACATAAGCTAATACAGACCACCAGAACTGAATCCTAAAACAAAGTATTGCTCTTTAACGAATTGTAACCAAATTCCTATTGAGATGACCAATGATGCAGTTTAGAAAACATCATTAGCGTAGTCATCTTCTGTTTAACAAGTCAACAAGTTACATACCAGTTCTGGGATTTCTAAAAGATCCCGACATGATGGGAGGAACAGCACACACACAGTACGTGGGTCTTACTTGACCCTGGCTCTACCCAGGGCAGTAAATTATCCAGTAGAGTATGACTCATCTTCCGCTACTTTATCAGCAATCATAGACTCATAAGCATACCAGTTGTGACTGACACAGTCAATTTCAAAGTGTTTGACAAGCCTAGCTTAAAGCTACAGTCTGTTAACAACACTGTAAAATAAATTGAGTATGGATTGGCTGGGGAAACTTTGATTGAGAAGTACCGAGGTCAGAGATCGGTAAAAAAATGTTTGTCTGGTCTGTCTGTGAGGTTTTTTTTTGAAAGATCATTTTGTGTGTGTGTGTGTGTGTGTGTGAGAGAGAGAGAGAGAGAGAGAGAGAGAGAGAGAGAGAGAGAGAGAGAGAGAGAGACAGAGAGACAGAGAGACAGAGAGACAGAGAGACAGAGACAGAGATATAGAGACAGGCAGACAGACAGACAGACAGACAGACAGACAGACAGACAGACAGACAAAAGGACAGAGATAGAGAGGCTCTCACTATGTAGCCCACACTGGTCCCAAGCTCTGAATCTACTGCTTCTGCCACCTCACTTTGGGGATTATAGACATGACCCAACATGCCTACATTTGGAGGACCATTCTTCAATTGAGGTAAACACAACAGTAATGGATATTTTCCTTTACTAAATGGCTTTTATCACTTACCCGTGCCTCCTTTTTCTTTTTCATCATTTTTTGGGTCTCAAGTGCTTTCAATGTACGATTTGATGCAGGTTTAGGAATCTGTATGATAGCTGCTTGAATTTTGGCCATTATTTCATTTTGTCGTCTTCTGTTTAAGCGTTGCTGAGTATCCCATACACATTAGTTTAGTTATGTAATTGTTCAGAATAATAGTCAAGGTAAGACATGCACAGATACACATATATTCAACTTGTCTGTGGGAAATTTCAGAACTTGGCAAGTAAGCATTGTGCTAGGTATCACAATTGTCTACCCAGGAAACACTTGTTAGTAGCATTCATAGTATGATAAAACACAACTCTCAAATGATGTCTATTAAATTGTATTTTTCTTCTGTGTACTGTTACTACTAGATAATGAAAGTGTTTCAAATACAATGAAGAATACAATTGTTTCCCAGTCCCAACTTCACCACCTACTCAATCATGGGAAGAAAAGACTAAAAATATTCTGTAGGCTAAAATAAGACCCTGAAGAATGCTCTGAGTCCTGGGAACCTCACAGAAATGGGGGCTTTTCCAAGCCTTATAGGTGCGTAAGTTGAGAAATGATCTCAGACACTGAAATAGCATTAAAGTATCTGTCATTATTAAATCATCTCTTCAGTAGGTAAGAAGTAGTTATTTTCACGAGAAGATAAAAAAAATAATTGAAAGAAATAAAGTCTAATATTAGATTAAATTATTTTAAATAAATTATTTATAAGGTAACAGACAAAAGTACTTAGGAATTTACTGCTAAAACAATAGATATGATAGGAACATACTAAGTTATCACCTATATCCCATGATAAAAAATTTAATTTACCATTAAAACATAGAAAATTGTTAACAATTTAATAGTCCTCATTTCACTTTCTAATCGTGAACACTTACTTACTTATCATAAATAATGGGTTCTCTATTGTCATATTTATTTTCTATGGTCATCATTAACAAAATGCATTTCAAAATATTTAACGGCATCTTATTTCCTTTTCTACAACTCTTTGGAGGTTTTCTGCATTTCATTTGATGCTTTAAAGCTTGGACGGTCTGATTCCATGTAAATTGGCTCCCAGCACTTGGTTCCAACTCATACTACTGTCTTGGTATTCTGTCTGTACCACATAATGCTAAAAGAAAGTGCTTTTCTCTGTTAAATAATGGAATCAGAAGATCTAGAACATGCCTCTTATCATTTCCTCCTCTCCTACAGGGAGCTGGCTGTAATCAGGGTGTATTGATTTCTTATTATCCTAAACACATAAATTACAAAAGTGATTTTTGTATTAGCTCAATAGGAAGAATCGATTCTGTTGCCTTTAGTTCACACATTCCATACGATTAGCAACTTAAACTTCTTTTTAAAGTCTTTAATGATCCCAGATATCCTTTCTCTCTTAAAGGGACAGATCATTAAAGATTTTCAAAGAACTTTGAGAGGCAACAGGAGTTAAAGAACAAGCAATAACAAAGAAGCTAAAAGATGCCCTAAGCAGATAGTTGTAAAGGGAAGCAGATAGATTTACCCTACAAGAGAGGAATGAGACTGGGTAGAAAAAATCGCAAAGAATGAAGAAAGGTAGAGGGAGCACAGCCCACTATCTCTCTCTCAATGTGGACAATGGGTACAGACTTGAAAATGAGGGTAGCTAATAGCTAGCCATCATCCTAGCATAGTTGAAGCATACATTTCCACCAATGGAAGACAGCAACTTGTCCTGCCACTATGAGGAGTGGCAGTTATTGCTCTCAGCCAAAAATGGATGTACCAATCAGCAAGGGTGAGAATTAAGAGAAGCAGCAAAGGCCAAGAAAAGAAGAGCAGAGCTGGCAGGGCAAAGGCATGCATCAGGAAAATGCTATTTGTGCTATATTACTTCTTATGCAATGTGTTATTAATAGGCATACATCACAGACAGTACACTATATACTAATAAATTTCTGGAAAAAATTGTTCTATAAAACCTTTTCAATATCAAAACATCTTTGGTCTTCCTTGACTTTTTGAAATCTTTCCAATTTCTCAAAATGCATTTGGTCAAGATCTTCCTTCATGTGTTTAACTTTTTCTTGAAACTTGTATGTAACTTGCATCAGATTGAAATCAGTTTGGCGTGGGATCAGGTTTTTAAGTTTCTGAATGAGAAAGCATTCAAAAGGTTCTGTTACTAGAGAAAAAGCATCCATTATAAACACACATAAAATTTGTCTTCAGCATAAAATTTCTGGGCATCTCCACTGTTGGTCAATTTCCTCCAAACTGTATGTGACCACTCATATTTGAGCTTATCAAATGATCTCATTTATACATTTACGCTTACATTTTTTACCTAAGTTTGACTTTAAAGGCACAGTATTTAAGAAGGCAGAGGAGGAGGAAGAGGAGAGGGATACAGTCAAGAAGTCAAGGTAATACTACAAAATTAAGAAAAGCAAGCGAGGGAACAGTTGGTTTGGAGGGTGAGAATGTTGAAAGGGGCGACTACCAATCAAGATGTACTGTATTCATAAATCACTTTGTTAAATGGAAACCCCTTTGTATAACTTTCTGTTTGGTTCTTATACCATTTCTATCTCCTACTTACAACTTGTCCCAGTTTCTATATCCATCAGCTATATATTGTCTTATATGTCTGATAAGTTCAAGCATTGTTCATATTTTCTTCATTTCTTTTTCCTCTATATTCATTGAAAGAATAATTTTTGCTCCCTTCTTCCTTATTTCTAATTTCCTCTTTAAGTCACTGTAACCCATATAACTGTATAAAAATTTTATTTTTTCCTAAAATATAGTCTACAAGAGTGAGGACTTTCCCTGCATTGGTCATTCGCAAGTGCTTGACAATGTTGAGACCTAATAAATATCTGCTTAATGACTGACTTTAGAAGGTTGCCTGGCTTTATATTATTACACATTATTCATGCACTATTGTATATATAGGCCATCTTAAAGCTATATGAAAGTGCAGCGCTTATGTAGGTAAATATATTCTTTCTTAGTTTTTACAGCTGAGAAAATAGAGTTTGAATGTTTCTCAGTGACTGCTCCAAGTTAACCAGCTTATATATGAAGGAGGAAGGATACATTACTACATTACTCAGCTGTGGGCCTAATATAATCTCTAGCAATCCATTTGTGCAAATCCATTAGCTACCCGGTCTATAATGACGCCCATTAAGGAAGGACTAATCTGAAAGCAGGGAAGTTGTCCAATTCACCATGTCATCTCTACTTTAAAAATTAGACTTAAAATTTTAAATAGCCACATTTATATTTAGTACTTTTCATCAGCCCAAAGACCTAAAAAACTAATATACTTTGATCACTATAAGGAAGATGAGTATGAACTAAAGAGAACTGTTAATTAAAAGTGATAATAATTAATCTTACCATATTTACTGATTATTTACAATTGTCAACATATTGAACTATGTATATCAATAGAAAGGAAATACTAAAATCCTTGGAGACATATGACAAAAAATAAATATTAGTCAACAATACTAATATCAGGAGACTTACAGGGAGAATTCATGTATGTCAGAAGGCAGAACTGCGTAAGTAAGAGAAGTTAGGGAACAGAGAAGAAGGAAGTAGCTATGACTCATATTCAAGGACACATTGTCAATCAATATGGACTTCGCCTGGAAAGTATCAAGAAATGATGCTAGGAAAGTGGACACTGTTTAACGAAAGGCTTTGAAGGTCAGTCCAATCTAAAAATGGAATATATTCATAATAGAATTTTAAGCCAAATAGTTGAATGTGGAATTTAGAGGAGATACACCTGGAAGAATTTCAGCCACTGTGAGTAATTCTGAAGCTCAGAGAACCTATTAATAGATCAGATAATCACATTAGCATATAGATCTGGGTGATGGGGTGAAATGGAGAACAGACACAAAAAGTAACTGAGAATGAGGGAAGAATTCGGTAAGTTATGAAAATTATAGGTGGGGAGAAAAGGTGACATCACAGATGGATAAATTCAAAACCTTAAAATTAATTTTGAAAAGAAATATACTCTTCACTTTATGAAACTGTAACCACTCCGTATATCACCTTATAAACAATAATTATCCTGCATGAATTAAGAAAAACAACTAAGTCTGGCTGGTAACATACACAGGAACATATTTACACAGTAAGAATCTTGCGAATACATCATTACACTTTATTGAGTTTTACTTCATGATATACTTATTAGGTTTATGTACCCACCTCTCTAAAAGCTTCGCTCTTCATGTTTTGAAATCTTGAATTTGCCTGAGGCTGCAAAGCTTGTATTTCTATTCCTGTCAGTCCACTTTTCTTTTTTTTCTGAAGAGCAATGTACAATTGATATAAAAGTTTAGTTGCTGCCCCAGGCTTCTCTGTGATGATGCTCTGGGCCACGTTCTGGTCAAACTGCACACCCAAAAGGTTAAGTGTTGGCTCCAAGCGGGAAAAATTATTAAGTTTGGCAGTAACTACCCTGGATATTAAAACAATTCATATAATTAGATGCTAGTACTAAAAAGGCAGAATATTAGGATTATCATGATACAATATTATAAATTATCCCATAGTCTTTTCAATGTCTCATTCCTTTGTAAGACCATTCAGAATTTTTTTATGCAGATATGCTTACTTGAACTCCATTTATTTCCTTAGTTACATCCAATCCACGATCTCATTCAATTATATGCTCTAAGTTGAGAATTTTTGTGGGGGGGGGGGTCATGGGGCTTGAACTCAGCCTTGGTGCTGTTCCTGAGCTCTTCAGCTCAAGGCTACTGCCCTAACCCTGGGCCTGGGCATTGTCCCTGAGCTCTTCAGATTAAGGCTACTACCCTACCATTGAGCCAAGCCTCATTTCCTGTTTTCTAGAGGTTAATTGGAGACAAGAGTCTCATGTCTTTTTGTGCCTGGGCTGGCTTTGAACCTTGATCCTGAGATCTCAGCCTCCTGAGTAGCTACACAGGTGTGAACTACTGCACCCGGCTAAGTTGAGATTTTTTTTTACGTTAAATTTTTTTCTTTTTTATTGTAATTAATAGAAGGGTTACATTATATTCACCAGATAGAAGGTGCATTACTTCACAAACATGGATACCCTTTCTCATGACATGGTCCCTATTTCCCTCTCCTCCCCCCACTCATCTTGAATTCCCCCCTTCCCTATCCAATTTCAAATAACCAATTAAGCACATATAAAATATATCAGATAACAAGGTAAAATATTGTAACAATATGAGATAACCAAGGGATAGCAAAAGAGATGAGAGTTAACAATCACTCATTATATGGCTTTTGTTTCCTTATCCTGGAGGTCCTTACATTTAGTGTCATACTATTTTGCCTTATGTCTCTAGATTTTGTTCTATTGTAAATCTCTGCTAGGAGAGCCTCATTTGTCATAATCAGTAAGTTTAGAATTTTTGAAGGAAGTATCTGCAAAAATGTAACCATATTCTTTCTTCTATGGGCAAAAATTTAAGTACTTTTTGTTGTTGTTTTGTCAGTCGTGGGGCTTGAATTCAGGGCCTGGACACTATCCCTGAGCCTGTTTGTGCTCAAGGCTAGTGCTCTATGACTTGAGCCACAGTACTACTTCTGGATTTTTTTTTGCCAGTTGTGGGGCTTGATATCAGGGTCTGAGCACTGTCTTTGGACTTTTCTCAAGGCTAGAGCTCTACCCTTGAGCCACAGCACCACTTCCAGCTTTTTTCTATGTATGTGGTACTGAGGAATCGAACCCGGATCTTTGTGCATGCTAGGCAAGCACTCTACCAGTAGGCCAAACTCACCGCCACACTTTTGGATTTTTGAATGGATAATTGGTGGTAAGACTAATAGTTACTTTTCTGCCTGGGCTGGCTTTGAACTGCATCCTCAGCCTCCTGAGTAACTAGGATTGCAGGCAGGAGCCACCAGTACCCCACTTTAATTATAACTTTGTAAACAACATGTACTCTAAAGACAAGATTGCAATTTAATGTCCATTTATTTAAATGATATTATTGCTAGACTCTGAAAATATTTTAAATATCTTATTGAAATTTCTAGCAATAATTCTCCTAGCTATGGCCAAAAGTATTTAACTAAAAATATTTATGAAATCAAATTAATTATGAATCTGTAATAAATAAATTATGCATAATTGTAAATATATATCATAACACAGTTTATATTATTCTTTTAAAATAATACTTTGTAATCAGAAGCTATATTATTATTGAATGATTAATTAGACTCCCCTTTTTAATGAAATCCATTAATTTGTTCCTTTAGTTAACACTATACTAAATACCAACATGTACTAAGGTTTTAAGGCTAAAAATGAGTTACTTGTATTTACAGGCCTTCCAGAGGATCATACTGAGAAAGACAGAAGCATTACAAAGTAGTAATGGATGGAAAAAAGGATTGTAGTAGTAGTTTTAAAGGCTTTAAACTGTAACAAAGTCTCTGAAGCTGATGACAAATGAAAAGCAAAGTATTTCAATATATTTTCAACTCTCATGCCTCTTAATGAGAAAACAAAATGCAAAATAAATTTTAGCCACTGGCCTGATTTTTCCTTATCTTTACTTGCAGCATTCAGCATCATTTTGAAATGGAAAAATAAATTGAACATTAGTCTAGGGAAAAGTCCTATATACTTCCCACTATAAATGCTCTGTTAAATTAGAGTTTCTACCAATTTGAGTGTTTAAAGAAACAACATCTTATGCCTTTCCCTGCATGAGTATTAAAGATGTGGGATTTTAGAGGTGCCTGTCAGAGCTTTGCTCTGGGTCACATACAGTGCTGCATGAGTTAGGGATGCTGTAATTTGGGAGGCAAGCATTGGCCACTTGCAGTGTTTTTCAAAGCTTAGCCCTGTATTCAAAATAATCAAAGAACACATTTATATTTTCTCCACGCATTTGTATTACCTGGCTCCTAGAATGCATTCTGATGTAAAAAAAAAATGAGGATGTTTTTAGATTGGCCAAGCTATTCTCAACTATCACATGACCTTTCTATTTATGTTTTTCTGAATATTCTAAATTCTCACTCCAATCAAGTTGTATTTGTAGAACATGATAGTGTAAACTGATAGAAGTACATGATATTCAAACATGTACTCAATTAGCATAACTGGATAAGCAATAGCTGTTTTTGATGAACACAGAAAAAAATCAACAACCTGGGATAGTTCTGCTCTTGAGGCAGAGTTATGATGTCAACATTGTCTCTGAGGGAATGAGAAATGTGTCCTGGGAAGTCTTCTTGCTTTCTCCCTCCTCACCACCTGTCCAGAGAATACTTCTTCAAGGATAAGTAGACACATCTAACTTCCCAGAGACATTGTTTATTCTCCCTTTTAATGAATCTTCGCATTGCTCACCTTTTTCAAATTATTTATTGAACATACATACGTATGTATGCATGCATGCATACATGCATGTATGTGTGTATGCATGTATGGATGGATGGATGTACGTACATATGTGTGTATGTATATGTGTATGTATGTATGCTGTGGGTCTTAGGGCTTTAACTCAGGGCCTGGGCACTGTCCCTGAACTGGGATTATAGGTGTGAGGCATGGGTGCCAAGCATACTCTCCTCCTCTTCCTTCTCCTCTTCCCCCTCCTCCTCTTCTCCCTCCTCCACCTCCTTCTCCTCCTCCTCCTCCTCCTCCTTCACCTATAATCCCAGCTCCTCAGGAGGCTGATATGTGAGAACTGCCCTCCAATTCTTCCCTCCAATTAATCACCAAAAATCTGGAAGTGAAGCTGTGGTTCAAGTGGCAGTGCAATATTCTTGAACAACACAACAACAACAGGCCCCCAAGTCCCAGGACTGGCACTAAATAATTAAGTAGGCTGGGCAGGTGTGGCTTGCACCTGTAATCCTAGCTCCTCAGGAGGCTGACGTCTGAGGAATGCAATGCAGAGCCAGTCTGGTCAGGAATATTAAACCCTTTTCTCTAATTAACCACCTGAATACAGGCAGTGGTGCTGCAATTATCCCTGAACAAAAATGCTCAGAAGAGCATTCCTTCTCCTCCTCTTCCTCTTCTTCCTCCTCCTCCTCTTATTATTATTACTAAGTATTGAAACTATCTTAGAAAGAAAAGTATTTCTGAGTTAGATGAGCTACACTTAAGATTGGGTTATTTCTAGAATGCATGACTTTAAGCTATTTGTAGCACACAGTTTTAGTATTTTCAGATTAAAGATTAAAAGTATCACACAGGTGTCTTTTAAACAGACTGTACTACAAGGGAGATCATAGTTATGAATTTATTCATCCTTGCTTTATTTGAAGACTTGGGCTGGGAGTTTGGCCTACTGGTAAGAGTGCTTGCCTAATGTTCACGGAGACCTGGGTTCAATTCCTCAGTACTACATACATAAGAAAAGCCAGAAGGGGTGCTGTAGCTCAAGTGGTAGAGCATTAGCTTCAAGGAAAGTCCAAGGACAGCGCTCAGGCCCTGAGTTCAGTCCCCAGGACTATCAAAAAAGACTTGCTTTATTTGAAGACTTGAAGATGGATATTTGGGAGTCAGTTAAAGTAAGTCTTCATCCTTGCATTAAAAACTGCAGTGACTTTCACAAGAAGAAAGTGATCAGAAACCTGGCTTTATCCAAGTCAGTCTATCAAAGTGAGAACTCTTGAGAGTACACAAAAGATAGGAAGGAAGGAATGGATATTGTCTATCCTGGAATCCTTTCACCTGGAAGGCTGATCCTGCTTCTCCTGGTGACATCAAAGGTAGGAATAAAAGAGACATGGGGAGGTTAGGCAGAGGGGATAGCTGAGGTTCATGTGTGATATGAGCTGTGGGTTCAGACTGCAATGATATCTAGCACAGTAGAAAATTAAGAGAGTAGCTAGTATCCCCACAAAAGGGACTGGCATGTCTTCTATTGTTCCATATAATCCTTAACACATGGAACACATCTGAACTTGTGAAAGGATGATTCATTATTACAATGAATCAGAGATTCAGAGATTCTTTTGTTCCAGAAATATTGCAAACACAGGTGGGGTTCCCTGGAGGTAATCACAATGTGTTAGAGGTTGTAAACACAAAATAAAATAAATATACATTAATACATTAAAATGTATTGTGGTCATCAAGAATAACAGAAGAACAGCAAAAATCTGTTCCTTCAAAAAGACACCAAGAATACTGACAAAAATTGTAAAAAAAATAGCTTTTCATAACTGAAAGTCAGATAAAGGCTTGAGATAATTTCAAGAGCATTTTAAAAAAAGCTGCTTCCAGTAAGAACACAGAACTCTCTTTTTTAATATGTACAATTTCCACTTCTTCCAAGTTTTTAACATAAATTTTAGAAAAAAAACAGCAACTTGGGCTGGGAGTTTGGCCTAGTGGTTAAAGTGCTTGCCTAGCATGCACGAAGACCCGGGTTCGATTCCTTGGTACCACATATAGAAAAAAGCCGGAAGTGGCGCTGAGGCTCAAGTGGTAGAGCTCTAGCCTTGAGAAAAATCCAAGGACAGTGCTCAGGCCCTGAGCTCAAGCCCAGGACTGGCAAAAAAAAAAAAAAAAGAAAAAAAGAAAAAGAAAAAAACAGCAACTTATAAAGCAAAGTTTATATCAGTCATCTCTGCATAAGAAGAATAAGATCTTTTTTCTGATTCCTCATAAAATACTACTATTTTATATTCTTGGCAGTACTACAAAAATTCCCATTTGTGGATTTTATCCTCTAATCTGACTTGAGCTCATTTACTTGAACAAACAATGAAACCCCATGTGTTAAGAGTGTTAGTAAAGAATAATCAATAGTAATTGTTGAAGATCACAATTTCCTCAGACTGTAATACCACCTTACCCTCACCTTAAAAGTAAATTCTAACCATTAGATATGCTTTAAGAGTTCTTGAGGATCTGAAATGGCCTCATGCAAGTGTGGAAAGAAAAGCATGAAACATTTGAGGAGGTCCACATCTTTCATGTCTTACCTATATGAATTATTGTTTAAAAAAAGCAATAATGCAAAGTAAGGCAGATTTGCAAACTGCCAGACATTGAAAATGAATCTATGTACACCATAGAATCTCTCAGCCAAGACAAATTTCTTCTTTTAAAGTGCTAGAGACATCTTTGTTCAACCAGACACACAGATTTTTATAGAATTGGCTCAAGAAAATGACTAAACAAACACAAAGTAGAAGGAGCAGTAACCAATCACAGTAATAGTCAATCTTTGAGACATGTGGTAATTTGCACTGCTAATTATATTATCTAAAATGCTCATTTTTCAAAATTAGGAGACATGCAGAGTAATAAGAAGAAACCACCTATATGCAAGGAAAAAGTGGCATTGCAAACCACCTGAGAAAGTAGCCTTATATCAGCTACTATAAATATGATCAAAACTTAGAAACTATTTTAAAAGCAAGTATTAGAACAATGTATCAGAGGGAAAAAGTGAGTCAATAAAACAACACAACTTAAAGTAAGAGCAAGTCAACTTGTGGAGCTTGCAGGTCTAACTGGAATTGAAACTTCACCTGAAGACTCCAGTGGCAGGTTTGAATTGGCAAAAGGATGATTCAGCACACTCAAAGACAGGCCAAACAAAATTACTCAGAGAAAGAGCAATAAGAAGCAAGTATAAAGTACATGAGCAGAATCGCAGATAACAAGAATCCACGCTTATCATTTAAAAAAACAAAAACAAAAGTAGACAAATACAAACTGAAGGACAACCTAGGAATTACTTTACCAGTGTTCTTCAAAATTACCAGGATCAGCTGGTTGTAATGGGGCACTGGTTACAATCCCAGCTAATCAGGAGACAGAGGCAGAGAAGTACAAATTTGAGGGTAGCCTGGCAGATGGCAACAGTGAAACTTTGATTCAAATAAAATCCCAAAGGTTTGAGGCTTGAGTATTAAAGCACTTGCCTTGCATGATGTAAGGCCCTGGGTTTAGGTTATCAAAATCAATGTCTGAAAAAAAATTATAACCAAGAAGAGCCCAAGACATGAAGAGCCCAAGACATGTCTTAAGTACTTTACAGTATACAGTATCCTAGATGGAATTGTGGATCAACAAAACAAACTAAATAAATCTCAATAATGTAGACTTTGAGAATAATCAATCTCTGTGGTCTCATTATTTTAACAGAGTACCACATCAATGTAAGATGGTAAAAATAGGGTAAACTGGATGTGACTACTTAATGATTTTTCTTCATCTAAAATTGTTCTACAATAAAAAAATTAAAAATGAATCATTTCCTCAAAGACACCAAGCATACTAACATCAACACAAGCATAAACATCATGGGAGTTTCAAAGGAGAGAAGAGAAGAGAGCAAAAGAAATAATAGCCAAAAACTTTGCGAAGAAAAGAAACCTATACTTAATGAACTTCACAAAGTAACATTATGCTCAAAGATACCCAGACTTAGACAAATTGTAATTAAGCTGTAAGATAAAAGCAAGTCAATGCACACAAATGAGTTGCAATAAAATAAACAGCAAACTTTTCATCAAAAGCTAATTAAAGAAAAGTCAAAGTGCCAAGGGGGAAGGGTATGAACCAAGGTGTGTGTATTTAACAGAATTAGAAGTGAAACTGAATGGCTAAAAAAAAAATGAACTAAGAGAATGTGTTATCAGCATGTCAACATTGTCAGAATGATAAAGGAGATTCTTAAGGAATATCTCAATGCAAGAACATTAAGCAGTAACTCAAATTACATGAACAAAGAATGCATAGTAAAGCAGCAAACACATAGGAAATATAAAAGGCAGTTTAAGCATAGTTTTGTATGCAACTATTTTCAGGTTTAATTGAAAATAATTTATGTAAAATTGTATTGATAAAACTTAGTGGATGCGTTAAAATCTATTTGTTTTCTGAGAAGAGTATCACAAATGAAAGGGAAGAAAACTAGGTTGTACTGAGCTAATGATTTTGAATACTACTGAAAATAAATTAGTATTTGAACTAACTTGCTTTAACTCACAATGTTCATTGTAATCTCAGTGATCACCACCAAAAAAATCACTCAAAAATAAGGTAAAATATAGTAAGTAAAGTAATGTCATTATTAGAAAAGATCTCAAACAAAATAAAGGAGTAATGGAAGAACACAAAGGAGAGAGGGGTATAAAAGAAACAAATTAAAACTGGCAGAATTCAATCTCACCTGTCCAATAATTACCTTAAAATAAATGATTAAATAATTGTAACTTCAGAGTTGCTAATAGCAGAATTTAGCATATAATCCATATGCTTCCCATAGGGGAATATACTCTAGATTCAATGTATCTTTGCAAAACCAAAATGCACATTATTCATAATAATCAAGAGATTGAAAGTCAAACCTCCATCAAGTTAAAGATGGATAAAGACAATATGGCATATTATACACATATAACAGAAATGTATCAGTAACTAAATAGAAATAAAGATAATATGGATGGACCATGAAAACATTTTAAGTGAAAAAAAAAGTACAAAATGTCATATATTTTTCTATTCCATTGATATAAACTGGGTAGAACAGTCAGATTCATAAACAGGAAGTGGGGTCATGTGAAGTAGTTTAGATTCACTCAGACAGGAAACGCATTAGGAAACAACAAGGAGCTCAGTAGTTAGTGGTGTTGTTTGCTAACATACTTAACATATGAATGTACTTTAAAATGATAAACTGTACCCTAAGAATCATATCTTTATAGCTGCTAAAACACTATAGATTGTGTATTAGCTAAACTTCCATTTTATATTTTGGAAACACAAGGAATACTACTACTATATCAAGGGTATTTCAACTCTAAAAGAAGGAAGAATCATTTAACAAAGAGGAAATAAACCAATTTATCATTACAAGAATATGGAAGATATTAAAATGATTCCTATCCAGAGATGAAGTTTTTGTGGCAACCATGTAACTTTCTTTGCTTTGTACTCCTGGAACAATAAAAATTCAATTTTTTAAAGAAATGACTTTTTTAAAATGAGAAAAATCTCACTAACCTGCTCTCGGAAAATTCTGAAAAATCATCCTGAAGTTCAAACTTGTTCAGAACTTCTCCAATCAGGTAGCCATTGGAAAAGGCCTTCGCAAAGGACTTGGGATCTGAGTTTTAAAACATTGGAATAAAAAAAGTGAATGTAATGTTGCTATACAGCATTTACATGCAGTGAAACGCCATCCTTTAACTTAACTCAAAATAGTGTGTTTCTTGAAACACCTTTAAAGAAACAATATGAAAGATTTAAAGTTATCAGTAGATTTATAGATCCCAAAGATAAACCAACAGCTGATAAACATTTGAAAGAGGAGAAAAATACTTTCTGATCAAATTGAAAGAAAACACAGCCAATGAAATTTACAATCTCAAGTGTAAAAACAAAGATTTTTCAAAATGAAAACAATCGGCTAATTCTTAATTTTTTCCTATAACCAAAGAAGGTAACTCATTTTAGATTGCCCAGTAAAGTGAAATCTAACTTTTTAAAGCAACAGAATGTTTGCATTTGCTAAAATCTAAAATTGTTTTTTAATGCAAACCCTATTGAACATCTTCATATTCAAGTTCTTGCTTCATGTTTCTAATTTTAATAATCTATTTCTCTGTCCTGTACAGTCCTTTGGAGCCAGTAAATTGTGTTGTGAGGCTGGTCCTCTGCCCATTATTAGCTATTTAATCTTGGGTAAATTGCTTATTCTTTCTGAGTTTCTGCCTCTTAATCTCTAGAAGAGAAGTAGCTGGAGTTTTATTCAAAAGTTATTTCAACTTTTGAATTGTGAATTTTGACATCCCATATAAACACAAAAATATACATTCACGGAGAATGTTCAAATTCTGTTAAACATTCCTGTATCCTCAAAATCTCATAATCCATTTTTTCTAGAGTATTTCTTATTGTCATTTGTTTGTTGGTTGTACTGAGATTGAGTTGAGGGTCTCAGGCTTGATAGGCTAATATTCTAATATTCTACCACTATATCCACATTTCCAGCCATTTTCAGGTTTTGACCTGTACGTTTGGTTCTTATAATTTGGAGTCAACATAATGTACACTTAAACTTTTTGTTCCTGTTGACCAAGCTGTCATCCTTCCTCTCTTCTTACTCTCTAGTTTCTGATAACCACTATTCTATTCTACGTTCTAGGGATAATTTTCCTTTCCATGCCTGACTTATCTCACTTCACATAATAATCTCCAGTTCCAACCATGTTGTGGTTGTTATGGACTAAGGATTTCATCCCTTTGGTTGATGTTAAATAGAATTCCATTGTTAAAAATTGCAGGTATTATTGAGAATCACTAGGTACTATATCTACTAGATACATAGGATGGAGCACAAAATGATAAAGATGTTGTATGTTTCAAAAGAATGTTCTTTTTGAAGAAAAAAATGTTCTTGGTTTGGGGTCATTTGTATTTATGAAATGAAAGATACAAAATTATACAGTATTTAAGTACATATACACAAATTGATAGACAAAATAAATGTAAACATAGGTTAAAACTATCAGAGTTCAAGTGATTTCACAATCTTCCATAAATCTTTTACATGCTTACATGCTTTTTATTACTGTAGTTACACAAAGGGATTATCATTCAACATGCGAGTTGAAAAGTAGAAATATCTTGACTGCTTATTGCTACCCTGTCGTCATTCTCTCCCATTTTTTTCAATCATACCTCTTATTCTTTATTTAACAGCACTGAAAACACTAGACATGATTGCACTATCACATGCTCAGACATACCAGGTCATAAGACTTTATCTAGCTGAATAATGGAGTGGCTAATAGCCTGTTTTGCTTTGTTTTTTTGTTTGTTTGTTTTTGTCAGCCATGGGGCTTGAATTCTGGGCCTGGGCACTGTCCCTGGGCTCTTCAGCTCAAGGCTATGACCCTATCCCTGGAGCCACAGCGCCACCTCCGGTTTTCTAGTGGGTAACTGGAGATAAGAGTCTCACCGACTTTAGTGCCTTGGCTGGCTTTGAACCACCATACTCAGATCTCAGCCTCCTGAATATCTAGGATTTCAGGTGTAAGACACTGTGTCTGGCTAGCCTTTTTCTTAACTAGTGGTTTCTGCTTGCTTGTGGCTGCAGGATTTTGAGGTATGATACCTCGCACAGATCACTGAGAAGAGATTTTTCTCAGTGGACCCCACACCATCATAAGCAATAGGTTCTTTGGCTTATAGGTTATCAGTCCACAATTTTTTTCTGATAGAAAAACAAAACACTATGAAAAACATACCAGTTCTTACACTGACTCAATACAATAAAAAGCAGAAACAATAAAAAATAGTTTTCCTGAGCTATTCTTTGACTCAACTCATTTGAGGTGACCCTCAGAACTGACTAGCTCTTAAATCTAACAATGATTGTTATGTTTATTTGAATGTACAATAGAAAAATAAAGAGTTATGAAGCCTTTAGGATAAAAAATGCTTATAGAAAAGTAAAAGTAATTCTTTGAAAACACTTAGATGAAATTAAGCACATAAATTTACATTCAGCATAGTTTATGGAAGGATATATATTCTTACTGAAAGTTGAACAGGGCAAGCTTATTCTTGAGCAGATCCATTTATCATCATTTTGAAACTTCTCAGGGCAGGATAAGTTCATTTTATAAGATGATGGATTTTTAAACTAGAGGGTTTGATGCCCTTTATTGGGCTTATGTGAGCTTGCGAAGCTGTGTCATAATTTGAAACACTGATGTTATTCCTGAGAAGAATGTACTTAAAGAACTGGTACTTCTACTAAAAAGAAGTGAGCCACCATTACAGTAGTGGTCCCCTCTCCTTCCTCCCCAAACCCCTTGCTAACTTGGGGTGTCACTACTACCTTCAATGGGCTTTGCCTTATACTGTCTTTCCCTCCCTCTCTTTTCTTAGTCTTCTAATGAACGATTTCACCTAGACTGATCATTAGACTATGCTGTAACTTTCTTCCTAGCCATAGCTCTTGGGTCTCATTGCTGGTAGTTTCTAGTGTCTATCTTCCTGTTGCTATGTTAACCTCAGTTAATCTCTTCCACTTCCTCCCTTCCTACAGAGATTTCACTATGACCTGCTTTTTAGGTTGATTTCTTACTTGAAATCTGACTCATGAATAACAAAGGGATAAATTAAATTTCGTTATCATCAATGAAGCAGATAAATGGGCTGTAGGAAACTATTTGCTAAAAAAGGTCACTTGAAAAATAAAATTAAAATCTACCTCATTTGAAATGGAATGGCATATTAAAAGAACAATTCCAATATGAATAAAATGAAGGGGATTGTGATATAAAAACCAATAAAAGGAAGCACATGTATTTTACTGTCAGGATTGTTTGCAACAAATAAACAAGTATGACAAATGACAAAAGCAAAAGGGGAAAGTTAACAATTGACAAAAAACAAAAAGGCATATATTCAAGAATATAAACATGGAAAAATATGAAGAAAAACTATCTTTAAAAACATAGAATGAGAAGCTAAAAAGGAAAAGAGAGGAATTGGAAGAGAGTAATGGGGAGAAAAAACATAAAAGGAAGATTTTTGGTTGATTCTTTTATTAAGTTTTTACTAACAGAAAATATGATGATTTCAATCCAAATGGTGAATAATAAATAAGAAATCCATAGACCACTGTGGCCGAGAGATAATCTTCATTCTGACCCCAAGTGATTTTTTAACTGTGATTACAATTGTATAGCAACTACTCAACCCAACCTCTACTTACTCATACCACATATCTGGATGAGTCTCATCAGTTTCTTTTTGCTAAAATATTTGATGTAGGCCTTTGTAGTAAGACTATAAGACTCAGACATGTAGCTTTGAGCAGCTGAGAAGGCCCTAGAACCCATCTACATTCCATAGTAGTAATAAATAGAATGCAGGCCCTGGAAAAAAAATTCTATTTGATTCCTTACTCATAAACAAGTCCCTTAATTGTGAGCAATTTTAGACAGTTACAGTTCCTCATTTATAAAAGTGGGAGAGTGACAGACTCTTACGCATAAGAGTTGTTTAGAGAATTAAGTAATATATTACATGTATAGTGTTTAACCTGATACTTGGCCCAGAGCAAATGTTTGTGATATTTTCTAATATTACTGTCATTTTCTGATTTAATCATATAGCTAGCATTACTTCCAAAATCTGCACATTCAGTAACAGATGTTCAATCACTATAGTACATACATACTTGTTGAAACAGTTTTTGAGCATTGAGAAAGCAAATATGTGACATTGTCCTGAAACTTAGACACGGGCCCATTCTTAGGGCCAGAGAGAATACAGCATTAGTGTTGATCGTCAAGTTATACCACCAAATGAATAAAGGGCACATTTTGAATGTTCAGAAGTGTCTGGCATTCAGAAGTACAAATGAGGTATTGTAGACTTAGACCACTTTATGCTTATGACCTTTGCTCCTTTTTCATTAGAAGAGAAAAAAACCCAGCCTGCATCACAAGTACAGTTAAAAACCCAAGTGAATTTACTTTTACTTGAGAGAAAGAAAAGCAACTTCAGATGCTTGGGCAGTGTTCTGGCTTCGGATTCCTTGGCATTCCTGGAAACTAGCCTAGCACTTTAATATCAGATAAGGCTACTTTAACATCTGATGAATCAACAGAAACAAGATGTTTCTGTAAATGTGTTTGAGCTTACGAAAAATCAAAACACATATTGACTAAGACACAAAAGTGGTCGTGCATCCCCCTGTTCTCACTAACATGGATGACTGCCGGTGTTTTATTAACAACAGTTTATTCTGCCTTGCTTCATCCTCTCCCTTTTAAAATAAGATTTAGTTAAAAACCAAATTACAGAGTCAGGTGCTGGTAGCACATGCTTTGCAACTCAAGAGGCTGAGACATGGAGGATCACAACTCTAAACAAGCCCAGGCAGCAAAATCCACAAGATGTCTCTGATTAAGTAGCCAAAGGCAAGGCCCTATGTTCAAGCTTCAAAACTTGGAGATGGGGGAGTCACAAAATGGTGAAATTTCCTGTTTTTGTTTTGTTTTGACAGGATCCAACTCAGAGTAAAGTAGTCTTTCCTGGAGCCTTTCCCTTAAAATACCTGACCTTGAGCTCATCTAACTCCTCCAGCAATTTCCCACAGGTCCTTTGGATGAACATCTCAGTAAATCCAACTATGGGCAGCTATGACTGGTTCCTACAGTCTTTGGATAACTTGGCAACATTTCTTGCAGTAACAAACCATGGTGGTCAGTCTTTTCAAACTGTCTCCACTGAAGGCTTTACATTTTCAAGGTGTGCTATTTGAAACTGAATGTGTACATCAGAACTCTGTTCAGTTATGAAAATACTGGGTATCCTTCTTTCCTTGGAAATTTGTATCTCAAAACTTTGGCCTTGATGTGTAAACTAACCAACTTTGTGCTAGTATTTTCTGTGTAGAATTTTAGTGAATGAAAGCAAAACTGTAATTTTAAAAATTCTGCTGAGTATGCAAGGAAATATCAAAATGTTTTGTTTTCTACTAGAAGGAGCATGTTTTCTAATAAGCTCTGAGAGCTGATGTTTAAAAAAATGTGTAGTTCAATGATACTCAAGTAGAAGGAGTGCTAAAAGGAAACAAGCCTAGTATCGCAGCCTCACAACTCTAAACAAAGCTCCAAATATATCTGATGTAATTCATCTAGTAATGAAAAATTAGTATGTGCCTTGGCTCCTTTTTCTGTTGCTATTACAGAACATTCAAGTAAATTTCAATTTTTTTCACAGTTGTAGAAGTATCAAAGTGTTGGCACCTGTCAAGAGCTTTCTTTCTGCATCATAACATGGCAGAAGGAGGAAAAGCAAGAGTTCTGGAAACTGACTAGGGATAGGAGCCAAATTTATCCTTTGGTCAAGAGCCTCTGCTGGTAGTCAGTAAAACTCTTCCTCAGTGATTGCTTTAATCTATTCCTGATGCCAGAGCCCTCTTGACCCAACCACTTCTTAAAGATTCCAGAGTTAATATCTATTAAATTTCGGTGTGAGTTTTGGAGGGGACTGCCAAACTATGGCAATTCTCTCCCCCCCCCCCTCTCTCTCTCTCTCTCTCTCTCTCTCTCTCTCTCTCTCTCTCTCTCTCTCTCTCTCTCTCTCTCTCTCTCTCTCTCTCTCTCTCTCTCTCTCTCTCTCTCTCTTTCTTTTTCATTTATAAACAAAAGAGGTTGGTTTAGATTGCAATTCTAAAAGTCCAAAGCATGGTTTGGTTTCTGGTTGGCTTCTAGTAAGGATTTTCTTTCTCCCAGTTCTCTGCAGTCTTGAGGCAATTGTGTTTCACAGGGCTAGACAAAGCAAGATTACTCACTTGAGTCTCCCTTCCTCTTCTTACAAAGTTACTAATTGCAATCATCAGGCACCACCCTCCTGACCTTAACAAATCCTAATTGTCTCCCAGTGACCCACCTCTAAACCTATCAATACCTGATTCTGAAGATTAAGTTTCAGTGTAAGCTGGGCACTTCAGGGGCTTGTGTATGTCATCCTAGCTACTGAACCATGGCAATTTCTATGATTCTTTTTCAGATCTAAATTATGTCACTCTATAACATTGAACAATTGTCAGTCACAGTGTATTATAAAATATCTTATGTATTCAGCAAGGTTTTGCTATCTTTATTATTAAAGTCTGAGACATTGTTTTTTTTTAATTTAAAAATTCTAGATCTAAGAAAGACTTGGAAAAAAAGATCATATTAAGTGAAGTAAGCCAGAACCAAAGAAACGCAGTCTCCATGGTTTCCCTTATTTGTAATAATTAGTATATGTCTAGGATTTTCCTAGCAGAAGATCACAAAAGCTCAACAGCTATGTACGTGTAATCATATAAGATGATTCCAAGCAAAATGAACTCCAAGATATGGAAACAAGTTTTTCTTTGTTGTTTTTAATGTACTATGTGACATTATTTCTTTTTTCTTTTATTTTTCCCCCTATGGTTTTTCCTCTGTTATCACTGTATTTGATTTTGGTACTTGGTATTTTGTACATATGTTGGTTGTTTATTTGAATTAGGGAAAAGGAGAACAACAAAACGGTCAGACAAAGGACAAAGGGAAAACCAATGTAACTGGGGTGCTCACAAAACAATATGTGGGAAATGAATCTTACAATTTCTGGAAGAGATGACTGAGAGGGGGAGGAAAAGTGGGAGGGGGTAACAATGTTGGACAATAATTGTATTCATTACCTTACATATGGAACTGTAACCTCTCTGTATAGTACCTTCACAATAAAATTAAATGAAAAAATTAAAAACCAATCTGGTTAATATATCAGAGGACCCAAATAAATATGCCCATAAATGTCAAGGCAAAATATAGAAAATAGTCTCCAAAACAAATACTACAAATAGTTTATATAAAGAGTCTACATTAGCCATCTATGAAAATTCACTTTGTATAAATAATGAAGGGTGATCAGAGTGACAAAGTGCCTACTTAGTAAGTATTTGTTCTTATGCTCAAATGCGAGAACCACTATAAAGGAAAAAATAGAAAAACAAAGCAATACACAAAGAGGACAGATTAGTTTCTAAAACAAAATTTACAGATATGCTCCAGAATTCACATCAGCTTCACATAGAATTGACATAGATTTTAATTTCAGAAGCTTTTAGTCAAATAACATCTGTAAATAATATTAAATACTAGTGTATTTAAAATATTATTAAATTAATAGTTATAATGTCTGACTAGAGAAATTATTATAATATGCATAATACAAGTAGCCACAATTTTCCATGTAGCCAAGTTCCAAATCCAGAAGGATTTACAACTATCATTGCAAAGAGTCTTGCAGGTATTTGAAGGCATCTATTCACTTATGGAGAATATTCAGTATCTTCTTACCACAAATCTATATGGTCTACTAAAAAAAAGGGTAGTGTTTACTCTTAAAAATAAACAAGAGTTTTTGAAACACTTTACAGAAATCTTTCAATTATTCTAGACTACTTTTCATCATAAAACTATTTTTTTGAATTTCAGCTGGAACTGTGCATTGACTATCTTTTATTTCCAAGATAGTTTCACTAACATAAATCTAAGAATTGTTTTCCAGGAGAAATGGCCTGATTCACTCTACTCAGTGAGGATTATTAACTTTGTTTTTATAGCTTGGAATCTTCCTATACTGAGGTTAATTAACTCTCCAGAGAATCCAAGGACTCCTTGCACTATCAACTTCTTAAGTATAAAATGACTATTCTCAAATGAGATTGTTGGAATGCATTTTCTCTATTGTAGATATTCAGCTAGTCCAGGCAGCAACAAATGAAATATGATACAAATTATCTAGATAGTTATCTTCAAAACAGTCCAGAAATGAATTTGCTTTTACTGTATCTCCAACAACAGAACTATTAATAAAGAACTTATTTGGCCTTTTTTCTTTTCCATCCTATTTCTCTTCCCCACATGCGATGAATTGACTGCATCATTCCCAACTAAACACTAATAATTCCACTATGGGTACTTTTTTATAAACATTTGTTTTGCATTTTGCATGCTGTATTATATCTTTATTTCCATTCTCTGAAAGCAATGCAAGCAACACATTGGAGACGTATGCAAAGGAAAGCTAGCAATCTCATCTCCACTAGAGTAACTAGTACGTACTGTAGTTTCCTCTACCATTGTATAAACCACTATGTGCGCATGCACGTCAATTGCCCCGTCCATTTCTTTGCATACTTGAATCTAGACTCATAGTTAAAAAACATCCATATTCATATTGTGTTTTTAGTTACTTCAAACTATACTTCTAGTAGTGATAATGAGCTCAAAAGTGATGAGATCAAAAGTTTCAGCAACTAAGTCATTCTTTCTAGAGTTGCATAGAAATATATCATGTGAATAGGCCATCGCTTATCTGAAGAATATTAGACTGACGATTACTTTTTGCCCCTTTAATATAAACTTTCTATTGAAACGTCTTTTCCTATTGCTGTTTTGATTTCATGTGACAGATGCTGACAAGTGAGCTTTCACATACACTATTTACTGTTCACAGTATTCATATTTATTATCTCGTTTAATCTTGATATATAGATGAACTGCTGTTTTTTGTTATGATGAAACTTTTAATTATGATGAAATTTAGGTAAATAGCTTGCCCAGCTTACCAGTTAATAAATGTTGAGTAAGAGATTTCAACCCAGTTGGTCTGGCCTACAAACCCTTGCCTTTATCCAGAAATAGCCAAATGACTGTTCAGAGAACACACACGGGTCCTCCATGGTATACCCACAAACTGCTCATAGTGTTTCATTGCATGGAAGAGATAATTCGATAAGGAAACATCTGGAGCAGACTGCTTTTCTTTAAGTAGAGACCCTATTTTGTTTTCCTCCAAACAAAGGTTTGACTAGTTCTGTGTTAATCTCCTTGGACATTTTTGCAGCAGTTGACTATGTATTTCTGGCAAAGAGAAAGGAATTGGGATGAAGTGTCTCTGTTAACTGCTTCCAGGTTCATTACATTGGGAAAGCAGATGCTGGGAATTTTCCATTCATAGTTTATAGTGCCATAATTCTTACTTTAAAAATTCTGGAGGCTTTGATTCTTCAAAGAATGAAGTCATTCTTCCTCTCCCTCCCCAAACCAAAATCCCCACAACTCTGTAGAATTATAATAGTATCCACTGATTTTTATGGTTCTTATTAATTTTATGTGTCTTTTCCCCCCATCCCCATGTTGTAATCTTCAAGAGAGTCCCAGGCATTTGAGCAAACACTGAAACATTGTGCGTTTTTACTAATTAAAAAAATAAACCAAATTCAACGACACAATCTGTAACTTCTGCTCCTTTGGCAAAGAACGGCGTTAGGGCAAGATACTGTAGTTCAGACTTCACGGGACAGAAAAAGGAAGAAGAAAAGTGAAAATCCTAACGCGGCCCACGTTACCGCTGGGAACTCCTCTGAATCACAATGGAGTAGAACACTGGGGAAGAATTCACTGTTGCTCTCTGGGTGGGGATGGCGTTTGGCCGGGAGGCTGGGGTGATGTGTGCAGAGACCCGGCTGGAGATTCACCTCCGTGTGGGGTCCCCCTGCAGACAATGAGCACACCCCTCCCTCAGGGGCTCCGCAGAGGTGGCTGCCGGTTCCGGGAGCCCGGGCCTCCGCCGGCAGCTCCCCGCTCCCGGCAGTCAAGCTGTGGGGTCAGACGGCAGGGGCCCTGGCTGAACATCCGCTGAGTGCGCAGCGGAGCTGGTGACAGAGCCCTGGTCCCGGGATCCGCGGTGTCTACTGCGGCCCGGGGAGTGTGAAACGCAGGCCCGGCCGCGGGGACCTCACGCTCTGGGCAAGAGTAACGAGACTCGGGCAGTGCGCGTGCCACCGGGGCCGGGCGCTCCGACCCCTGCTCCGGGCTGGAGGAGAGGTTCCGCCGCCGGTGGGCTGGGCCGGGGACGCGGGGTGAGTGAGCGGGAACTCCTCCGGGAGCCCTCCCGAAGGGGTGGAGGCGGGGCGGGCCGAGCGGGGGTCACACCCCGGGGACCTCCCCGCCCCCTGCCCCGCCCCCCCCCGCCCCCCGTGCTCGTGTGCGCGCCCCCCGGCCCGGCCCCGGCCCCGGCCCCGGCCCCGGCCCCGCCTCCGGCCCCGGCCCCCGCCCCTGCCCCCCGACCCCGACCCCCGGCACTCACTCACGGTCCGAGACACCCTCAGCTCCTGGTTGAGCCACTGGCACAGGATCTCGGACATGGCAGGCCCGCGCCTAGCACACCAGGCAGGTGCCACAAACTTGCCAGGAACCAAGCCGGCCGGCCCTGCGTCCTCCTGTTGCCAGGACAACCCGTTGCTAAGGAAGCACATCCAAGCCAGAACTTGGTGACGGAGGAGGGAAGAGGGGACCCGAGCGCGGCCGACCGACGAAAGCAGAAACCCGGTCCTGCCCCCTGCTGGCTGGTAAGACCGGAGCGCGTGCGCATGCGCGGAGCAGCCAGCCCACTGGGCTTCACCCTGGAAAAGTAGATAGGTTTCTACAGGAGGGGGAGGGGGAGGAGGAGAGGATGAGGGGGAGGAGGGGTCAGAGGAGAAGGAGAGGAAGAGGAGGAGGAGGAGAGGGAGGAGGAGAGGGAGGAGGAGGAGGAGGAGGAGAGGAAGAGGGGGAGGAGGAGGAATTCACCTGGCATTTGAGTTACAAATCTTTATCCTCTACAAGTTAATCAGAGGTAGACTGTAAGTAGTTATCACCACCAGCTGCTTTAAAGTGTCCTTTACTGAAATGCATTTTGTCTAAAAAAAAAAATGCCCTAATTCTGTAAATAAAATGTATTGATTGTAATCATTTTCATAAAGCCCTAGCTTTGCCACCAGATGAATGTGGTTCCTGATGTCTGATCTTTATCTAACTAGCTCTTTAACTTTGGGAAAACTACTTAATGTCTTTGAACCTCAGTTTCCTTTTCTAGAATAAGGTATCAATATTTATTTTCTTAAAGTTGAGTTACATAAAAATATATATATATGTTGAAGTGGTGCTATGGCTCCAGTGGTTGTACACTAGCTTTGAGAAAGCTCAAGGACAGTGCCCAGGCCCTCAGTTCAAGCCCCAGAACTGGCAAAAAAAAAAAAAAAAGAAAGAAAGAAAGAAAGAAAAAAAGAAAGAAAGAAAGAAAAAAGTTTTAGTCTGACGCAGTGGCTCACTCCTGTAATCCTAGCTACTCAGGAGGCTGAGATCTGAGGATCATGGTTCAAAGTCAGCCAGGCCACTAAAATCCAAGAGACTGATTTCCAATTAACCACCAGAAAACCGGACGTGGTGCTGTGACTCCAGGGGTGGGAGGGTGGCCTTGAGCTGGAGTACTGTCCCAGAATTAAAGCCCCACGACATACATACATACATACATATATATATATATGTATATATGGATCATAGTAGAAGCTGAACACATTTCTTCCTTTTTCTCCTGTCTTTGTGCATTTTTCATTTCATTAGTATTTCATGAATTCCATTTAGCTCTTGCATGTAACATTTCAAGCATTATAAAGGAACTTATTTTCTGTTCTGATTTCATTTTCTGACTGAGTCAACATTTGTTCATGCACAAATAAAGATCGATAGGCAAGTTTAGAAAATTTCTTCCTTGACCCTCTACATATATCTCAATTCAGTTTCACATTTTCCCTGTTAACACCTTCGATCACTCTCTTACTACCTTTCCTCAACATGCTTTGCAATAGCCTTGCTCACTTGGCATTCACTGATGCCACAAACGTTTGCCTTCATGACCACAATAACCAGAATGCTGGGTACCCTTGTTTTTTTCTCCTTTGGAATCTCCTGTACAGCAGATGCAGCTCATTTCTTCCATTCAGACACCTTCATGAATTTCACTACAGCATGGCTGTTATCCCATATGATGCAATTCCTTCAGGGATTCCACACAGAATCCTGAAATTAAACAGTGTAAGAAACACGAGAGGGCCTTTCAGATAAATATGGCAAATGTAAGTGTGCATTTGGATGGAAAATGAAACTTTTTCCTTTACATAGTTGTGGTGCACATGGGTATGATTACATGTTGATGTGTGTATGTATGTGCAGCTAAAGGTATTTTTTTAAAAGGTCAATAAAATTTCAAGATACTCTCCTAAAGGATACAAGATAAAGTCCTAAGGGACTTTGCTGAAACTTGTCTATGAAATAACCTTGATCCAATCATCACTGGAGAAACACAGATGGTCTTTGCTGTCCTGCTTATATTTCTTTCCCTGGCAGCTTTTCTACCTCCCCTACCAAAAAAAAAAAAAGCAATAACTTTCATAAAATCCACCCGGGGGCTGGGAATATGGCTTCATGGTAAGAGTGCTTGTCTAGCATTCCTGAAGCCCTGGGTTCTGTTCTTTAAACAGAATAAAGCCAGAAGTGGTGCTGTGGATCAAATGGTAGAGCACTAGCCTTGAGCAAAAGAAGCTCAGGGACGGTGATCAGGCTCTGAGTTCAAGCCCCAGGACTGGCAAAAACAAAAATCTAGTCTGTTGTTTGGGACCAGCATTTCAGTTACTGCTTTTTACAAGACCTCATTTTTCTTCCCTCCATTCTTCCAATCCCAACTCTCTTTTAGAAGATAAAAGTGCTTTCCTTTTAGTTCCAATTTTAGACACCTAATTCTTAGCAAATGCCCACATCTTGGCTAACCACTCACTTTTGCACTCTTCATAATGCCTTTCTCCATACTTTTTCAAATAAATGTGGATATTGGCTTTCAGAAAAGCAAGGAACTTCCACTGTTGTTTTTTCATAATGGTAGATTTGTTTCATTTCAGAATTCTTGAATTTTTTTCTTTTACATGGAAGTATACACAATCCTTTCTATTGTGCTGCTTGTGTTCAAGGTTCTGCATGGTTTGTGTTATATGTGGATTCCACCTTTTCCAGGTAAACGTTTAGAATGGTCAATCCTATAAAGTAATTCGACTTAAGACAAAATAAGTTAAAAAGAACAGAACCTTGATTCTATGAGAAAAAAAATATCAAACTGTGTTTTCTGTCACTGAGACAGATAAGCCAACTTTCAAAGCATTCCTGTTCTACTGTCTTACATCTTCATGCTCAAACTGTTAGAGCTAAAACATTCTTGTAAGTCTATCAAATTTAAACTGAATTAATATTTTTGATGTTAAATCTTAAACCCTTGTTTCATGTCCTTTTCCTTTCCTGGCAGAGAAATAAAATATTGCCAGTGTGCCCACTAGTAACCATAATCATTCCTCATATAGCAGCACTAGACTCATACAGATAACATGTGTTTCTTGTCTTCACTGCAGACTGCTTCTAAGCAGGTTGGATATCTACATGTGTCTTAACTAATCCTATTGTGATTTATCTCTGAATAGGATAATTATTTAGTTCATTTTACTTTTGTCAGTCCTGGGGCTTGAACTTAGGGCCTGGGTGCTGTTCCTGAGCTCTTTTGCTTGAGGCCACTCACTGTTGGACACTTTGAGCCATAGAACTACTTCTGGTTGCAATGGTCTCATAGACATTTCTGCCAGGGCTAACTTAGAACTGCAATTTTCACATCTCAGCCTCCTAAGTATAGGCTAGGGTTACAGGTATGTACCATTGGTGTATGGCTTGGATAATTCTTTAGTGATATTATACCCAGTATTAGTGGTAATGTACTCAGTATTATACTATCTTGAGGTCTGCTTTATTATAATATAAATATCCCACATGTGTAAAATAAGGCATTTTATATTCTGACTACTTATGATGGAATAATCATGCATTCTGCTATTTCTCCTATTTGCAATACTATAGGCCAGATTTTCCAACTATTCCATAATCCAGTTCCATACTGTTATGTGACTCTGATTTTACACATTCTATTATTTCACAGCATTCTGTGGAAATTTCTGACTACCTTTTTCTTTTTTTTTCACTGATCAATTTGTACCAAACCCATTTCTTTCACTGAAGTCAGATACTCCTTTCTTCCTGCTTCACCCCTCTCTGTTTTTGGCTGATAATTTTTTTATTTTCTTCACGTAGTTGTACAAAGGGGGTTCAAGTCAATATGTCAGTTTATTACTACAATGCACCCTGGTCAATGTCACCTCTTTTGTCATTCTTCCCTGTCTCTCACTCCTCTCCAGGCCCTCAATTTCCTAGTTACATTCAGAGTGCTTTCTTAAAACATCCATAGCTCTTAATGATAGAATCAGCTGAGGTGCATAGTATGATCTGATATATAAGAGTATGTGTTTCTCGTTTTCACATACTCCGTAAATGTCATGGTGTGAACCTGAATGCCAGTGATAATGCAAACATATACCATTCATGCATTTATGCATTATGTTTTAGAAAGATTAGGCTTTGGTGTCATTTGATGGGTCCAATCCCTATGCCTTTAAGAGAATCAAGTCATTATTCTGAGTTTGAGAGGATAGCAGAGAAGAAACTATGAAGAGAATGAACTCTAGAAGTGAGCTTGAGAGCTCTTTGAGTTGGTGGTCAAATATAAAGTACTCACATAGGGAGGTAAAAGCATAATTGGAAAATCCAAGTGTTTCACACTGATAAGGAACCATTGGCTTTCCAATCTTCTAGAGTGGAGAAAACTCAAGGAACAAAGCAAATCTTATTTTGTTTGTTTCTATTAACTCAGAACTTTCTGCTTGCTGTGCAGAGTTGCTCTTCTCACTTGGGCCACACGTAGCCCTTGATACTTTAACTATGATTTAGAAAGTGTTTCACATTTTCCCATGGGCTGGCCAGGACAGAGATCTTAATTATGATTCCCAAATATCTGGATGACAGATGCATGCACTGCACATGGATTAGGGGTTGCAATGAAGGTCCTGCAAATCTTTTGATGGTTTCAAATAGCTGTCCTCCCAATTTCTGTCTCCTGAGTGATTTTTGTGACAGATATAAACCACCATGTTCAAGCTATTTTTACTATTATTATTGTTTTTTATTTAAATTATTCTACCTTAGCTCTAGTGTAATCTATAGTGAAAAGCCTCAAATTAAACTGTAGCAACTTGATGATGCAATAGATTAATGTCAAGTTTGTAATTAACACTAAAATTATAAAATTGTAGTCAAAGAAGACTAATAGTTTACTCTTAGAAACTAAGCAGACAAAATGTTCATTATAGATATAGAGAACTTAGAAATTGGTGTTAACCAAGATAGCATATGGCAGAATGTATATTTTTTGAAGTAATACAGAGCATTCACCAAGAAAAAAATACATTTTAGCTTTTTTTTTTTTTTGGCAGTCCTGGGCTTGAGCTCAGGGCCTGAGCACTGTCCTTGGACTTTCTCAAGGCTAGAGCTCTACCACTTGAGCCTTAGCACCACTTTCGGCTTTTTTCTACGTATGTGGTACCAAGGAATCGAACCCGGGTCTTCATGCATGCTAGGCAAGCACTTTAACCACTAGGCCAAACTCCCAGCCTACATTTTAGCTTTTAATGTAAATGTCAAGAAATTTAAAACAATTGAAATCCTCTAAACTAAGTGGTGTTAAATTAAAATCAAACTAGAAATATATCTGGAATATTCTAAAGTGTTTGTACATAAACCAAAACACTTCTAAATAACCAACAAGCAAATAATAAATAAAATAGAAGAATCATTTTTATTAAATAACAATAATAGTAATTGCAGCAGAAGATCAGAAACTAAAATTATGATTAGGAGGAAATTTATTTACAAAACAGAAAATATAGGAAATCAATTATTTTAGATCTTATTTAAGAAGTTAAAAATAAAAAGCAAAACAAGATGTAGTAAGTAGAGTGTGGCGGAATGTAGAAGCAGACAGAAAAGACATTAATGATAGAGTTGTAATAGAGAGAATTTCAAGCATCAGAAGTCATTTCATTGATGAGTTCAAATCCCAACTAGACTTATTAAGACAATAAAAAGAAATCAGTGCCTACCAAAGAAATAGAGAGCAGATGGCACTGCAGATGATATAGACATGAAAATATAAAAATTATGCACATATACTTGAAGTCAGGGAGGAAGTTTCTTCAAAATTACAAACTATCAAAATTTATTTAAGCAGAAATGAATACCATAATTCCTTCTATATAGTATTTTCCAACTTCCAGGATTTAATCATGGGTTTAGATGAGCAGAGCTGTGAAAATTTATTCTTACTGGATGTACTTGAGTTTTCAATAAGTGTCTGATAGTCATCTAGAGATGAGGAATTACCTGATTACTCAAGCCAATCTATTGAATTGTTGTTAGCAATGTAGAGTTTAGCATCTGCTTAATTCTCTATCACCACAAACTGACACACTTTTGGGGTGCCCCTCCATCCTGGAACAGTAAAAATATCTAAAGATTGGACTTGTGTGTGCGTGTGTGTGTGTGAAAGCCAATACTGAGACTTGAACTCAGGGCCTTGCCCTCTTCCTTAGCTTTTTCTCCTAAGGTTGACACTTGAGCCATTTCCACTACTAGGTTTTTTTCTGGGTTAACTGGAGAAAAGAATCTCTCATGTTTGTCTGCTTGGGGCTAGATTAGAACTAGGGTCCTCAGATCTCAGCTCCTGAGAAACTAGATATGAGCCACCAACATCCAGTTTATCTTTACTTCTCACGGAGCCTCAAAATCCTAGTCACAATGCAGACTGGTGGAAGTCATGGCACTCTTGATTGCCAGCTTTAGAGGAATCTTGAAGTCATTCTTTTAACCTCTTCCCTGCACAGCACTCATTTTGAAAGGAGGCAGTTGTTGGAGCCAGATGTTTGACTACTCAACATAACAGCTAGTAATAGAAACAGCATGCAATGTTGACATTCTTTGATGATCTCTAAGATAATAAATAGTCAGCTTTTCCCCTGACTTTGAATCTACATAGTCATCACCCACGTGTAATTCTAAAATGGAAGAATAATCTGATTAGGGGAAGATCCCATAATGTCCTGACTAACACTAATTTTATTGAATTGTTAGACTGGTAAATCAAGGAACTGGTGTTGTGTACATTTTTAGAGTTCTCATAATTATAAAATCCACCACTGTGACCATTTGCTACTTTTTATGTTCACAGATGTGCATCTGTTTCATCATTCACAGTGAGATTTTTGAATTGCTTCCCCTGAAGAGTTAGTGTTGTCTCTCCTTGAGATAAACCTACTTGCTTATTTCTAATGAGAGCATTACCATTAGAAAGTAGCAGGGGTTTTGCACTAGTGGATTGTTTTAATAGAAATGGAATGAGCTTTCAATCCATTAGGTTCTGCTCAGCTACCTCACCATTGGTGTTTTGAATCCATCTGTTCACATACAAACTTTTATTGGCACTTTTAAAAAATAAACAAAACACTTTTGTAGTCATTTCACCAAAATACTAAATGAAAGTTTATTGAATTATGTATGTTATTATTCAACAAAAATGGCATTGTTAATTTTAAATGGAATATGGGACTAAAGATTAAAAATATATCTTAACAGCATTTTCCACAACAAATGTCTCACATAAAGTAAAACTTTCAGTTGCTTCTTCAGTTATTCATTTTATACTTTAATTGGGGAAATAGTCCAGTAAATAGAGCTTCTCTATATAGACAAAGCAATGGCACAAAAATAATTACTATAAAATACTTTGTAATACCACAGTGAAAGTGTGTGTGTGTGTGTGTGTGTGTGTGTGTGTGTGTGTGTGTGTGTGTGTTGGGAGGGAGGGTGGGTTCCAGATTCCAGATTCTTGGATTTTAATGGCTGGTTATATTCCAAATACAGACTTTAGAGCCAATTAAGGTTATTCATGTTCTTCCTTTTCTTGTAAGTTTAAAAAACTTGAAAACACATTTGAAAAAAATTGTATCAGAATAAATAGGAAGGATAACTGATATAAGCCAAAAAATATATGAAGAAGCTCAGAATGTCATAATGTATGTGAACTTGTCTTTACATTATGAAATTCAGTCCTAAAATCTTGTATGTATGGGAATATAGATTCCCAGGCTCCATTGCATTAAAACCATTTCTTGCAACATTGGAGGGCTGGAAAATGTGTGTGCAGGCATATATGCCTATGTGTATGTACACCTATTTATGTTTCAAGTGTCTGTAGGTTCCTCTTTTGGACCTCATCAATTTTTCTTTTAGGATATCATCTATATTTCTATCAGTTCTGCAAGGATATGTTAGATATTGGGGAAAATCTTTTATAGATTCTATGGATGTTACAAACTTCAAATAATGGTCAGGGAGTCTTCTGTGGAATCCATATCCACAAACTTCACCTGGAGAATTCTTCAGAACAAAAAAGTATTACGCTTCCCATCTCAGAACCTCAAGAGAAAGAGGTTACCATCATATATTATGCTGAGATAATAATAAATTCTGTGATAGTAATGTGATAGTTAAAATTACAAATTAAATCATCTTATAAAAATAAAATCATGCTATTTTGAACTTGATCAGGAATTTAAATCCAAATAAAGTTATATTTACTTCTGGCTACCAGCAGATTCCATACTGGATTATTCTGACCATGTACATGAATTATAAAATCTTCTCAAATGTTTAGAGACTGGATTTGTTGGTCTCCTTTTAGGGAGATCCAGACACAAAAGGGAAGTACATTGAAGTCAGTTTACTTTAGTATTCTATTCTACCAAGTTGGTATCAGTGCCAAAAAAAAATGTAAAAATGATTCTAAACCACCAAGATGTATGAGAGGTGATAGGTGATGATGTTATAATGAAAATACATCTATTTTCTATAAGAAATGCAATTTGTGTAGGATAGGGAAGGGGGGAAAACAAGATGAGGGGTGAGGGTGGGGGAGAGAAATGGGAACCAAGACATGAGAAAGGGTATCAATGTTTATGACGTAATGCACCTTCTATCTGGTGAATAGAATATGACCCTTTAATTGCAATAAAAATATATGAAAAAAGAAATGCAATTTGTTATGCCTAATTTGTTTTTGGAAAATGGAACTCAATTTTCAATATCTACTAATTTGATATACCTCCCAGATGGGTCTCTTTTTATATTTCTTTTAAACTCACCAAATAATTTCTACTGAAGATACTTGGGGGATCTCCTAAGATAAGGCAATGCTTTAACTGACATTGCGTAATTACTGCAATTCATGCTAAAACTGCAATGACGTGATGGCTAGTAGTACACCAAGTTCTGTTACTTGCAAATTACTTTTGTTTCCTCAGTTATGGTAGAACTTTTATTCTGACCAAAAAATCAAAGGGGAAGGTTGTGAGAGCTATGTAAGTGGAGTTCTACAAAATGTATCATGAGATCAAGAGGACAAGTCAGGAGATCAAATAATAGACATAAGATATAGCTGTAATAAAATATCAGGAATTATCATGAAGTCAAATCCAAAGAAATACTTGCCTTTCTATTTTAACTTCTAGCAATGAACATATCATCCCCTTCAATGTATGGTTAGGTATGTCTGTCTACCTAGACAGACATGGGGAAATTCATCTAAAACTGCATTAAACTGAAAGGAGAGGATTGGGAATATAGCTCAGTGGTAAAGCTAAACCTAAAATACCTTAGTAAGGCAATGTTATTGCGTTAAATACATTTGAAATTTTAAAATAATGGAAGAGTGTATTACTATGTTAACTTGTAGTACAGGTTAACCTTGAAGTTCTGAGGACAGTGGCTATAAACAGAATAGGCCCCGATAATATAGGAAGTCTCATACAACATAAGCTTGTCATTGCACTCTAAAAGTTGCATTTCCTGTATATTTAAAACTTCTGGAAATTAGGAACCCCTGATAATATGCATTATCCATAGACAATCCCATGAGGCAACTCTCCCACCATAAGTTGCAATTAAGATCATCTAGTTGAGAGTAAGTCTCTGGGTAAACAAAGACCTGCTTATAAGGAATGAGGTTACCACCCAGAGCAGAGGACAATTCGACACCTCATTTGTAGAAAAGTTAAATTCTTTTCTAAACACTTGAATGCATATTTTATTTACATATTTATTATATTATATTTACATTATTATTATATTTATTTACATTATATTATTATTTTTATTTATTGACCTTATTCTTTATTTACATTATTTATTTGCATTATCATTATTTATTTACACTATTGTCATTATAGAGGTGATGTACAGTGAGATTACAATGACATGAGTCATGGAATGAGTATATTCCCTTTTGCACAGTGTCTTCAGTTCCCTCATTCTCTCCCAGTCCCTCCTTCCGGTCTCTACCCATGAGTTATACGTAGTTCACTTCCATCAATGTCCAGTGAAATCCACTGCTGCACTTTTTCATCCTTTTTCATCCTTTTTCTCACAAGTTCTATACCCTGCCCCCAACTGTTCCAAAGGTGATACGCTTGAATGCATCATTTCTAATGTGAAGAAGATAGAACCATCAAAAACTAAAAACTAAAAAAAAAAGAAACAAAAAAAAGTTTGAGTGGATCCCCAAAATGTGGTACTTATATACAACGACATTTTACACATCCATTAGAAAGAATAGATAATGTTATTTACAGGGAAATGGATGGAACTAGAACAAATCATACTAAGTGAGGTACACTAAGCACAGACAGACAACTGGTACATGATAAATTATACAGGATTGTAGGTGCACACACATAGCATAACCAAAAGAGGATAGTCTAAGGAAAGGAGCACAAAAGCACAATGCTTAATTGCCTCTTCATATTTATATAAAACAATATATGTATTGAAAGGCTGAATATTTTTACTCTAGATAAGATAACCAATTTAGAATGTCTACATAGATCCTGAACATTTTGGAGAGGAAAATGTCACTTAAAATTTGAGTTGCCTGATAACAGGTTAAGAATTGAGTCCTCATGTTGTCTTGAGATCTTTCAGATGAAGCTGGTCTAAGTATCCCCTTCCTTCATGTAACTGAGTCAACAAAATTTTTGATCTAGACAAGGGACACAAATGGATGGTTCCACTAATGTGAGTTTGGTTACAAAAATGTTTCTACCTTCAGAGATAAATAAGATTTAACTTCATGTTTTATATCATTTCTCCTATTCTCCAGTTTGTAAGTTCTTTGGTTTTGGTTTATAAGATTAAAGGATGAAAACCATTACTTAAATAAGAATCTGTCCTGAGGAGGCAGAAGAAAGTCAGAGGTATCTGAGAGAAATAGATTCCTAAAATATATTTCTTACCACTTATTGCTCAAGATCCCTTTGTCTTTATTTCTCAGAAGGATTTCTTGATATCTCAATCACATCTTAATTTTCCAGTTTTTCTCCGTTTTATCTTTGTGTTTTGATTTATTCGGTGAGAAACTTGGATTTAGTTTGTTCAAAACATCAATATTCTTAGGTAATGTCAGTATATTTGCTAATAAATACAGTTGTGAAGAGACATTGTGCCCCTCACCCTCAGGAGCAAAGCAAAAATATATCAAATGGCTCTTTGGTAAAAAGGACATTAAATAATGGTAGATAATGTTGCCTTCAACTATAATTTCATAAAAGATGTGATAGATTTATTATCTAGCTCTATCATAACTCAAAGCAAGCCTTTCTAAAGAGTGAATTACTACATAGGCTCTGATTTGCTTATGCTATGTTTTCTAAAGATATGTATTCTGTACCTTTGATGAAGATTAGAACTCTGACTTAGATACTTATTTCCATGTTACAAATGACTCCATAACTTTAGCATTTTGAAACACATACATTTATACATCTAGATCTTACATTTTCTATGAATGACAATTTCAGTTACGGATTAGCTGGCTTCACTGTTTCAGGGTCTTTTTTTTAAGACTGAAGCAGTGTCAGTAAATCTGTGAACTCAGTCCAAGGCCTGAGTAAGAAGGACTTCCATGTGGTTGTTGGCAGAATGTAGCTCCTTCTGGCTGGTCAACTATTGATCACCCTCAGGTTTTGTGAACAGGAAAAGCACTTTCAGCTAGCCAAGGAGAGGCTGCACACATGACAAAAGATAGAGCCTCTGGTATCTTCATCTAATTACTAGAAGTAAATTACAAGGTTTAGTCTACCTGCACAGAGATTGATCACATGAACACCAGGTGACATATCCATTGATAACCGTATGGCAACAAAGAGCATCCAAGATGATGGGTAAGGTGGTTTTGTCAAACATCAAACTCAGTAGTATATGACTGCTAAGCATAGGTATACAAGAAACCATAGAACATTATACTGATAGCCATATGGAGACAAATATGTGTTCATTAACACACAAATATGAGCAAGCAGGGTCTCATGCCTGTAAACCCAGCTTTGCAAGAGGCAGAGAGCTGAAGGATCATGGTTCAAAACCAGCCTGGGCCAAAAGGTTCAGCAATGACTTAGCAAAAATGCTGGACTGGAGGCGTGTGTCACGTGATAGAGCCCCAGCAGAGCTAGCAAGTTGAGTAAATGTGAAGCCTGGAGTTTAGAATCTCATACCACCAAACAACAAGAAAAGTTCAAATACAAGATGAGCAAATTTTTGTTCTACTGTGGCAATCTGAGTGCTAGACAAGTGCAAACTCCCTTCAACATAATTATGAGCAGCAAAGACTTAAATTGGTCAATACTTGTTTCTTAGAAAAAGGGTTTTAAAGCATTCCTAACAAATGCTGAGGGTCTAGAGTACAGTGAAACTTTATTGATTCACTACTAATTTGTATCCAGGCCATTTACAGGTTCAGTTAAAGTGAGGGTTGAACACAGACATGGAGAACTACTATCAAAATAATATTTAGAAAGAGCAAGGTACAGGTCCATTTCAGACTATGCACTGGGTTGTTTTATTGCCTGGTGAGGCAGGAAGACTGTCCCTGCGGGATCCCTATCTTTCAGAAGCAGGGCCCTACTGTATCAAAGGCTTCTCTGTTCTGTTATTTGGTAAGGAAGAACTGCTCCTTTGGTTCTCAATAAATTCGTACCTTCTCAGCTGCTAATTCTTCTCGTGATACCTTGTTTGATATTTTTTACATCAGTATTTAAATACAGCATTTTCCTAGCCCATGGGTTCTTTACCATCTTCACAGTAATCTCTCAAATGACCTTATCAGTGTTTTTTTGTATTATAGATTGGGTATTAGTGAATACTTTCTAAGTCATAGCTTGTCCTATTATTGTTACTTATGCTATAAAATCTATGTTGACACATATGATTACGTTTTGCTCTATCCTCTTAATAAGCTTTTCATTGACTCAATAGGTGATTAAGGGTGGGATTTATCTATACAATCTTCTTATTTTGGAGGTTGATGATATTGAGATTATATTTAAAAATAAAAATAACATAAAATGTTTTTCTAGGCTAGAATCTGTGAAATTCTTATACACTTGAAATGACTAAACTATTACTTTGCTTCTTATAAATTTGTTTTTCTTACCTTAAAAATTAGGAAAAGGAAAATTTCAGTGCTTTCAAATGGATTTCTTTTCACATTATAGTTGTAGAGACTTTAGTTCCTATTAATATGACTGGCAATTTAAAAACAAATTAATATACTCCATCTATTCAACAAAGCAAAAAAAGCAAAAAACAAACGATCATATCAATAGCTATTGATAAAACCACTTGAAGCTGGGTGCAGTGGCTCATCCCTGTGATCCTTGTGACTCAGGATCTGAAGATCAATGTTCAAAGCCAGCCATGGCACAAAAGGATCTGAAACTTATCTCCAATTAACCTCTAGAAAATGATAAGTAGTGCTTGGCTCAAGGGTAGGTTGGTAGCCTTGAGCTGAAGAGCTCAGGGTCAGCACCCAGGCAGAGTTCAAGCCCCATGACCCACACAAAAAAGAAAATAACAACAAAAAATACTTGATAAAGTCTGATGCTCTACCATGATGAAAACTCATGGACAACACATATTGCAGAGTAACTCCTCAATCGGAAAAAGAATATCTAAAAATTAAATCCCCACATTAAATAAACTATGGACATACATTCCATAATTCTTTTTTTATTGTAATTAGTAAAAGGGTTACATGATATTTGCCAGGTAGAAGGTGCATTAATTTACATACATTGATACCCTTTCACATGACTTGGTACCCATTACCCTCCCCACCACACCCTCCACCCGTCTTGGTTTTCACCCCTTCCCTATCAAATTTCAAATAACCAAATACAAATAAATTCAATATATCAGATAACAAAGTGAGATACTGTAACAATTACATTCCATAATTCTTAATGGGTAAAAACTCGAAGCTTTGGGGCCGGGAGTTTGGCCTAGTGGTTAAAGTGCTTGCCTAGCATGCATGAAGACCCGGGTTCGATTCCTCGGTACCACATACATAGAAAAAAGCCAGAAGTGGTGCTGAGGCTCAAGTGGTAGAGCTCTAGCCTTGAAAAAGTCCAAGGACAGTGCTCAGGCCCTGAGCTCAAGCCCAGGACTGGCAAAAAAAACCAAAACAAAACAAAAAAAACTCAAAGCTTTCTCATATAGAGTAGGAACAAAGAAGCGTTTTTATATATAACTCAAAAGGCATGACCTAGGAAATAAATGACACTCTAAACTCCATTAAAGCTATAAACTTCTCTTGAAAGAAAAAATTTCCAGAGAATAAAAAAATAAGTCATTGACTCGAAAATATTTGCAAAAATCTCTGGCCATAAAAGAAATGCAAATTAAGACAACTCTAAAATTCCAGGATCAAGAAATCTAAAAACAAGAGATGCTGGAGGGGATGTGGCCAGGAGGGATCACTACTGCACTGTTGGTGGGAGTACAAACTCGTTCAACCACTACAGAAAGCAGTATGGTGGTTCCTCAAAAGACTGTACATAGAGCCCTCCTATGACCCAGCAATTCCACTACTTGGCATTTACCCAACCATCCAGAAACAAGAACATACTAAATCCACTAGCACAACGATGTTCACTGCTGCACTATTTACCATAGCAAGAATATGGAACCAACCCAGATGCCCCTCAGTTGATGATGAGTGGATCAACAAGATGTGGTATTTATACACAATGGAATTCTATGCTGCTGTCAGAAAGAATGACATTGCCCCATTTGCAAGGAAATGGAAAGACTTAGAAAAAATCATATTCAGTGAACTAAGCCAGACTCAAAGGAACTTAGGTTCAATGGTTTCCCTCATTCTTCATAATCAGCAGAAACCTTGAGCTCTCCTAGCAGAGACTTACAATAGAGCAAAACCTAGATACATAAGGACATATAGGATGAGGATAAATGAAAGGACCTCCAGGATATAGAAACAAAACCCATATAATGAGTGATTGTTGTCCTTAATGTACTATGTTATCTCTCATCTCTTTTGCTGTCCTTGGTTATCTCATATTGTTACAGTATTTTACCTTGTTATCTGATATATTGTATATATGTTTATCTGGTTATTTGAAATAGGATAGGGAAGGGGGGAAAACAAGATGAGGGGCAGGGATTGGGGAGGGAAATGGGGACCATGACATGAGAAAGGGTATCAATGTTTGTAAAGTAATGCACCTTCTATCTGGTGAATATAATGTAACCCTTCTATTAATTACAATAAAAATATGTAAGAATATTTGCAAAAGACTTTTCTGTGTGTCTCTGAACTTGACTTTCTTCACTCCACCTAATTGTTCCAGGTCTATTATTGTCTTACAAATGACATATGATGGTTGAGTAAGGAGGACATGCGTTTTTCTCTCATATATATTAGTCTAAATTAAGAATATATAGTTGAATATACATAGGATCATACACATTTATCCACAAATTAACTACAGTATAGTATATATGAGGGATGGATTCCTTTGAGCAGCTACATTATAGTTTAACAAAATGAACACAAAGAACCTGGAACTTGTGATGCCAGCGATGGTATGGTCAAGGGGATGGGGAGAGACAAATGGAGGCATGAATTGTAGGCAAATTCAGTCATAATAGTTCACATGTAGATGTGAAAATATGTGAATTAACTGAATTGAGAAGGTGGGTGGGATGTGGAAGGCATGGGGAGGATGACTATAGGGGGGACACTGATCAACATGACTTGCATTCATAAACTGACATGAAACTCCTTTTTACAACTACTGAAGGGTAATAATAAAATAAAAATATAATACCAAGAAAGAAAAGACATTTTTGCCAGTGCTGTGGCTTCAACTCAATGCCTGATCACTGTCTTCCAGCTTTCTCAAGGCGAGGGCTGTACCACTTCAGCCACAGCACCACTCCTGGCTTTTTCTACGTATATGGTACTGAGGAATTGAACCCAAGTCTTTGTGTATGCTAGGCAAGCACTCTACCACCAGGCCAAACTCCTGGCCCCAAACAATACTTTCGATAACTGTTATTCCAAATGCATGAAAAATTCTTACAATTCAATGGTAAGGAAACAAAAATCTGTCACCCGTGGCAGCTCAGAAACACATTGCTCTTTAGGACTTGATCATTTAGCAAATAAGCTGAAAATTTTGGGTACAGTGTTTCACTAGGCCCTTTTTTCTTGATTGAGGAAAAAAATTACCATATATAAAAGTCAACGTTATTGGGCCGGGAGTTTGGCCTAGTGGTAGAGTGCTTGCCTAGCACGCACGAAGACCCAGGTTCGATTCCTTGGTACCACATACTTAGAAAAAGCCAGAAGTGGTGCTGAGGCTCAAGTGGTAGAGTTATGCCTTGAGAAAAATCCAAGGACAATTCTTAGGCCCTGAGCTTAAGCCCAGAATTGGCAAAAAAAAAATGTCAACGTTATTAGCTCTGCTTTGATGTGGCTTGGTAGTGTCTTCTCTGGAAATTAGTGGTTTACAGCTATATGAATATACCATTGTTACTGTGTTATTGCTATGATGCTGCAATCATAATTGCTAATGATATTTGTGCTTAATTCATAGTAAAATTGGTTCTCTTGCTACTAGTAGTATTACTATTACAAATAGTGTTACCATTGCTATTGCTATGTAGTGTGGTGACAATTCGTTTATGATGAAATTTCAGTATGTACAACCAAACTTTCCTCTCTTCACAATGCTTTTACTCTGAGGAAACCTTAGAGCCTTCTTACAAGGCCTGAGTAGAGGTCAGGGCTTGCTGCTAAGTGGCCTAGGACAAAGGGGCTAGAAACTTGCTTGTTAAATCAATATCATGTACACTTCAAGTAGATTTGTGTCTGGAGGAAAAAGGCAGGCTCTCATCAGAAACAAAATCCACTTTTCCTCTTCATGACTAAGTATAAAGGTTACAGTGCACTTTGGCTCTTAATGGAGAAAAGTTTCTGCTTAGCTTTCTGTTCATTTTTCTTTCACAGCAGGTTTGGAGGGGAAACATAAGACATTACTGTTGTTCGTTTTCTTCTCTGCTTTTTCCTAAACTAGTGACTTACCATGTCAGAGATGTTTTTCTGGGAAATTGTATAATCTAACATATTTTTCTGACAATGCTAAGATACAATTTTTCTTTCTTACTGTCATTCTCCTATATGTGTACAGTGGAATTTCCCCAAAGGTTCGTGATGTGATACCATGACAGATTGAATATAAAGGCCAATGTGAAAAATCTTTTATTAAACCAAACCTTAGCCACAATTTGCAAAATTGTGTAACAGAGCCATTCTTACCACAAAATAATTCAATTCTGGCTTTGCAAAGTACTTTTTTTTCAAATGATATGTTAAGAGATTATTTTGTCATGGACATTATTTTAAGTAAATTAATAATAAATATTGTTTTAAATTCCTAGTGTTAAATTCTAAATTACTACTTATGGATAGCAAGCTATATAAACAAAAGTCTTGCTAAAGATTAAGGCCAGAATGGTTTAAAAAACACTGCTTTAGGGAACTCTTCTTGTAGTTAAGAAGAAAAATATAGGAGATCCTAGTGCTTACAATTCAGAGAAGCCAAACGACTGCCTAGCCCAAGAGAGAAGATAAACCAATTTCCATGACTTAAATTCAGTATGAGAAATGCATACTGCATGATTTCAATCAATTGCATTTGGTTATCCTAAAAATAAATCAAGGAGTGGGTGGGAGTGTGGCTTAATGGTAGATTGCTTGCCTAGCATGCACAAAGCCCTGAGTTTGATTCCGTGGAACTACATACACAGAAAAAGCCAGAAGTGATGCTCTGGCTCAAGTGGTAGAGCTCTAGCCTTGAGGGGGGAAAAAAAGCTCAAGAACAGTTCCTAGGCCCCGAGTTTGAATCCAAGGACTGGCAAAAAATTAAGGAGTTCAGAGCTGGGTGAGATGTCAGGATCCTGTAATCCTAGCAACACAAGAGGACTGAAACTAGAGGATGAAATTTGAGAAGCAACATCTTAATCAATGGTTTGGCACAGTTATGTGCTCTTAACACAGAAAAACACAAATAGGATAATGATAATGTAGACTGGTGTGAGCATAAAGTGAAACCTGACCTCAAAAATAACCAATACGAAAAATGGCTGGAGATCCAGATCAAACAGAGAATCCGCCTACCAAGCTCATGTCCCTGAATTCAGTCATTAGTACTGCCAAAAAATAAAAGCAGTTGTGCATAAAGAGTGTTATAGTTTTGATAGGAAGTGTCCTGGAAGACTTGATTCCAAATGGAGCAATATTTAGAGGAGCTTTGGAAACAGTAACTCTATCCTGACAATAAAATACAATAAAAAACAAACAAAGATAAGCCTTCTGCCTTTGGACTAAATCTTCTGAAACTGAGATAAAATATATCTTTTCTAATTTTCTTTATATTCTTCTTATTGTTGTGATAATGATGATGATGGTGATGCCAGGATTTGAACTCTGGGCTACATTTTGCCAGACTGTTAATATGACCTTACATTAAAATAAGCATATTTTTACATAAGGTGTTATATGTTTGCCCAGGATTGACTGCACTATAATCCTCATATACATGCCTTGGGTGTAGCTGGAATCGTAAGTAGATGCTATATACCTGGCTTATTAAATGAGATGAGGTCTTACTAACAGTTTTTCCAGAGCTATTCTTGAATCAAAAAGTCCTCTCTTTCTTCCACTATAGTAGCTGATATTACAGGCAGAAGCCACTATGACTGGACTGTCTCCTTGTAAATTGTTTCTTTCAGAATCTGATACAGCAATAAAAAGCTAGATAGCACATACAGGAAAGTCATCATTTCAGTATTTCTTTACACCTTCCCCTTGGCTTTGTGGCAGAATTTGGCTCAGACCCCCTGATAGGCAGGTACCCTAGAATTTACCAATGTCCAGTAAGTTGTAATTGAATTGCATTCTACATCACATTTTTAACACTCTGTCAGTTTCTGTGCTAAGAAGCTTAAAATAAAGTATATTAAAGTCAGTTTTTATGTCTTACATGTTTGGTTTCTGAGAAGTCTTCTGAAAATGCTGACAAGTAGAATTTTAGACAGCAGATCCACCAAATTTTGGAAAAATAAGACAGTCACCAATTCTTTGGCACTGTGCTCCTCATTACTTTGACATTTGAGAGTGGAGGGGCCCTTCCTTTGGAATCAATAGAATGTGGAGAATGTCCAGTGTGTAAGTGCTAGGATGAGATGGGAGAAGACATGTCCAACCATCTTGTCTCTGGGAATGATGCTGTCCTGATGTTTCCCACTTTTCACTCAGAACCCAGAAACTATTCTGCAAGAGGCTAGAGCCACATAGAGCAGAAATATGCCAAAGGATAGGCCCAACTAGTTGAGCCATTTTAGAATCCAGGTCTTCAGGTGGCCCCAGCCCTAGCCAACATTTAGGTACAATGTTTCAGAATACTACAGATGAGAATCCTCAGCTGAGCTTTCCTTACATTTCTGTACACAAAGTTATAAGGAAAGTAAAATGGTTGTTCTAAGAGTTAAAATTTTTAGATAAGCAATAGATGAAAATACTAAAGTATGCCCAAATCTTTGTACATAGAAATTGCTTTTTTTGCTTTTGAATCTAATGGCACTATTTATTCAAGACTGATATTAAGCATAACTTTGTCTGGTCACGAATAACATGATGATCTCACATTGTTAAATGCTATTTGCCTAATTTCATTTTGGTTTCAAAACTAAATGTCATTAGTAGTACAAAATGAATTCAGGAAGCATTGTGGCTGTTGGCAGGATGGTATTTGTAGAATTTGGATAACTGACTTATGAATAAGTACAAGCTGACCAAGAAAAGGATTGTCTCAGAATCAAGCAAAAATCCAAGAAATGAGTGAATAAATATCTTTGGAGATTTTTAACAAAGGTATTTTCTGTATCTGATGTTGACCAGCAGCTTTTTCCAGAGCAAAGTGTTTTCCCAGTAATCCAAACATGAATGATTTAATGTAGATTTTTTTTAACAGCAAATGACCTTGATTTTCCATTTCATGGAGTAAACAGGAGCAATCACAAGAGCATTCATTACGCATGGGCACTGTACCTATCGTAGTCTGCTTTCCTTGGTATTACATCAGATGACTCATGGTGGGCCCTGCTCATCTCATCCATCTTGTGAGCTGGATTCCATACACTCCTCTACCTAGTGAAGGACTTTGTTCTTGTGAATATTATCTGTCCCCTTCATCCCTTTACTCGGGGATCATTTTTATCACAAACACACTGTAACATTTCCTCTTCCAAACAGAATAGAACAGAATAAAATCTGTGCCTTTATCCTATAGTCTTCTTTATTCCTCCCTTTATCACTTTTCTACCTACTTAAGCCAAAGTTATTGAAAGTGCTATCCAGGATCTGAGATGACCAGTTAACTAACACTTCCTTTTCTGTTCTTGTTAAGCTCCAATTGAGGGGCAAGCAGAAAAGTTATGGAAATTAGAAATATGGATCCAAAGAATGTGGGTGAAGACAGTTTGGGTCCTCTAGAAAATAAATAGACATGGCCAGTAAGCCAAAAGACTTGAACAAGTCGTTGTTGCTGATTGCTGCCACACCTGGACTCTGGTCTCTCTTGAAGAGAGAGGGAGTATTCAGTCATCTCTGAAGGTAGACACATTTGGAGAGAGGGAGGAAGACACTGTGCCACCTCTGCTCAGTTCTCATCCCAGCTCATCATCAGATCAGTTCTTCTCCCTCTCTGGGGAAAAAGTGGAGGCTGGGGAGTATGAATCTAGTGGAGAATTGCCATAGGAAGACTTCAAACAGAAAAACAAGAAAGCACCTCTCCAAAGTTACTATGTTCACTTCCTCTGATCTCAAATCAGGTCAAACCAGGAATCCACAGAGACAAATGAAAAGCCATGAGTTGGGACAACTGGAGAAAAGACTAACAGTGACTTCTAGAGACACACAAAGCTAGTATAGATGGAGATTCAGAAATTTTAATGCAACAAATATTTACCTGAAAACAACTGACTTACTGGATTACTTCAGGTTACCCTATTGGAGTGGACTATATTTGGGTTTCTATATTGAAATTTATTCACACGCTAATTTAATACTAATATTCAACATGACTATCACTCTGTTGAAGTTTAGCTAACCACCAGAAAAGAATATGCATTCAAGAGCAAATGAACTTATTAATACAAAAGGGTTTCTTTATATTTTTGTGAATATTCTGTGGTCAAATACACCCCAAAGTAGAGGTAAACAAAATGTATATAGATGTGTTTCAGACAGTAATACCATCATTTGTTGATCATACTACTTTATTTCCATGCCAACATTGTCAGCTGAGAAGCAGCTTAAACACAAACACAAACACAATTAATAGTAAGAATTAATGGTAAGCACATTTAATGGTAAGCACAGAGTATAAGTTTTGAACAGAAAATGACTTATACTTGAAACTGTAGAGTAGTTCTACAGAATTATTCTATAAAGGAGATTTTAGTCTAAGTGTATATGTTCTTTATTAAGGAATTGATTAGGTAATTAAAATTTGGAAAATAATTCACATATATCCTTGCCTTTATTAAGGAAATCAGAGATTCTCTGTTTATGAGCAAACCTTACCTTTTAGTCTCTCTTTCCACACTGACGTAAATTCTGGGGTCACATAAAATGGGAACAACTATTGTGTACTTACCTAATTATTTCTGGCCCAGGAACAATGTTGATTTCCTCCTGAGAAATGACTCTGTTGCCTAGGAAATTCCAGGTGTTCCATTCTTTCCCCAGGAATGGTCTAGGATAACTGGACTTTATCCTGAAGAATTCAGTGGGGGGAGGGCAGGGATAGGGTAGGTGGGCAACAAGGTATTATCTTTTGGAATCAAGCTTGGCAGAAGGCAAATGGAGTCCCAGAAACACAATTTAAAGCAATGGCAGTTCTTTTGAAGGAAAGACGTTGTCAAACCATTGTTTTCATGTCAGAGACTCAGAAGTATGGCAAAAACAAAATATATTAAAGACGGAAAATATTACTAACAGACATTCAACATCTATAAAACATATTTATAGTTACCATAGGTTTAGCTACTACCTCTCTTGTTTCTAAAACTGACTACAAATAAAATATTACTGAAAATAAATGAGAAGCAATGAAATGGAATGATATGATAATTCAATTGGCAATCAGTTTTGGTTCCTTGACATTTATAATACTGTGTGTAATCTTTTAATCTTGTATTTCATATTATCTCCCTCTCCAACTCAAACACTTGTGACATTTTATGAAGCAGTAGTCTCATGTTCCATACTACAAAGGGTTGAAAATGATGCATTGTACTTTCACCTTTTTTTTTTTTGCCAGTCCTGGGCTTGAGCTCAGGGCCTGATCACTGCCCTTGGACTTTCTCAAGGTTACAGCTCTACCACTTGAGCCTCAGCACCATTTCCGGCTTTTTTTTTTCTATGTATGTGGTACCGAGGAATCGAACCCGGGTATTTATGCATGCTAGGCAAGCACTTTAACCACTAGGCCAAACTCCCAGCCCTGTACTTTCACTTTTAATGAAATATTTTCCCATTTTGTGTATAGACACACTTCTCCTTACAGAATTAATTTTTTTTACTTTATCTGCTTTCCCATTCTTAACATCTACTTTGTGATAATTTCAGTACTTACTCATTAAGGTTCTTCATTCCTCACTGTTCCTTGGTTTTATATTCCTGTTCAGAGAGTAAATATGTTTATCAGAAATAAGGAAAGATTTATCATCATTAGTCACATCATTCCCATTTCTTCATTTAGTCCCTTCCTGCATTCATGATTACCTTGAATCACAGAAAGCCTCTGTGGAAGGTGATTCGGAAATATCCCTTGTTTTTCTAATTGGAAGTACTTTGTGTCTCAGGAATTCTCAGTCTCAGAAAAACAGATAGGAAGGTAAGTGTGAAGCAGTATGTTATCTGTTTGGGATAAGAGAAGGCTAAGATTTTCTGTCTCAGAAAATCTCAGTCTCAGAAAAAACAGATATGAAAGTAAGTGTGAAGCAGTATGTTATCTGGGATAAGAGAAGACTAAGAAAATGGAGCAAATTTAACTCTATTTATCTCTATCTCAGATTTCAAGAGCTCCTAAAAATTATACCTTGCCAATGACTCAAACATTCTGTAAAATTGCTTATTTGAGAATAAGAGAAAATTAGATTGATGACATGCCCACAGAAAGTAAAAGACTGTGTATTGTCAATTAAACTTAAGTCTGGCATCTACTACATACTAGCTTCGACTCTGTGAAAAACTCTCACGTTTTGGCCCTTGGTTTCACCATGTGTTAGCCCAGCTTTTGCCCTGATTTTAGTTATTTTTATTCTATGCTTTGTGGGATTGGCACAGCCTGTTCTGGGAGGACAAACCCAGTCTGAGGGCTCATGGTCATTGTAATTCTCCCGCTGAATGAAGAACGATGGTGTTCATTCCTGGTCAATATCATAAGAAGATCAACCTGGGAGAAGTATAAGTTAATTACCCTAGTTCTTGAAGAGATCCACAGGCACAAATACTCCTTTTTTTGTGGACTCGTGGTAGTAGGAGGATATGATCTTTAGAACTTTGGTGGCCACCTTGTGAGGAGGAAGGGTAAGACTGTAGTGGTCAGATCCTTTCTGAGTACAGGAACAGCAGAAGGTGATGACAGCAAACTGAGCCCTGAGAACATCAGCAGTTTCCTCACAAGTAGAAACTGAGAGTTTTGTTGAATCAACAAGATGTAGATTTATACACAATGGAATTCTATGCTGCTGTCAGAAAGAATGACATGGCCCCATTCTTGTAAGGAAATGGAAAGACTTAGAAAAAATCATAATAAGTGAAGTAAGCCAGACTCTGGCTCTCCTAGCAGGGAATTACAATAGAACAAAACCTAGATACATAAGGACATATAGAATGATGCTAAATGAAAGGACCTCTAGGTTATAGAAACAAAAGCCATATAATGTGTGATTGTTGTCCTTAATGTACCATGTTATCTCTCATCTCTTTTGTTGTCCTTGGTTACCTCATATTGTTACAGTATTTCACCTTGTTATCTGATATATTGTATATATGCGTATTTGGTTATTTGAAGTCTGGTAGCGAAGGGAGGAAACAAGATGAGGGGCGAGGGTGGGGGGAGGGAAATGAGGACAAAGATATGAGAAAGGGTATCAATATATTTGAAGTAATACACCTTCTACCTGGTCAATATAATGTAACCCTTCTACTAACTACAATAAAAATATATGAAAAAAAGATGTTTAGAAGGTAGTAAATTACTTTATGGTTCCATAATCATAAAGAGTCAGTGTCAGCATACCCTAGTTCTACTTATATAATTCTAAGGCCATATAGCAGTATAGTAACTCATGACTTGATTCATATCAAGCTATAATTTAATTGAGTATATTCATTTAGGGAAAAAGGACAGTCTTTGTAAAGCTGAAATGAGTGAGTTTTCTCATATACACATTATACAGTTTTCCCACTTAAATGTAGTCATAGTGGGTTTTGATTTTTTTATTTTTTTCATATATTTTTATTGTAATTAATATAAGGGTTACATTATATTTGCCAGATAGAAGGTACATTAATTCACATACATTGATACCCTTTCTCATGTCTTGGTCCTCATTTCCCTCCCCCAATCCCTGCCCCTCATCTTGTTTTCCCCCCTTCCCTATCCAATTTCAAATAACCAAATACAAATATATCCAATATATCAGATAACAAAGTAAGATATTGTAACAATATGAGATAATCAAGGGATAGCAAAAGAGATGAGAGATAACATAGTACATGAAGGACAACAATCACTCATTATATGGCTTTTGTTTCTCTATCTTAGAGGTCCTTTCATTTAGCATCATACTATATGGCCTTATGTATCTAGGTTTTGCTCTATTGCAAATCTCTGCTAGGAGAGACCCAGGATTCTACTGATTATGACAAATGAGGGAAACCATTGAGCCTATCTTCCTTTGAGTCTGTCTTACTTCACTTAACATGATTTTTTTCTAAGTCTTTCCATTTCCTAACAAATGGGGCGATGTCATTCTTTCTGACAACAGCATAGAATTCCATTGTGTACAAATACCACATCTTGTTGATCCACTCCTCAACTGAGGGACATCTGGATTGGTTCCATATCTTTGCTATGGTAAATAGTGCTGCAATGAACATCACTGTGGTAGTGGATTTAGTCTGTCCTTGTTTCTGGACAATTGGGTAAATGCCTAGTAGTAGAATTGCTGGGTCATAGGGGAGCTCTATGTTTAGCCTTTTGAGGCACTGCCACACTGCTTTCCATAGTGGTTGAATAAGTTTGCACTCCCACCAGCAGTGTAGTAGTGATCCCTCCTGGCCACATCCCCTCCAACATCTGTTGTTACTAGTTTTCTTGATCCTGGCCATTCTAACTGGAGTGAGGTGGAATCTTAGCGTTGTTTTGATTTGCATTTCTTTTATGACCAGAGATGTTGAACATTTCTTCATGTGTCTATAGGCCATTTTTGTTTCTTCTTCAGAGAAGACTCTTTACGTCTTTGGCTCATCTTTTAATGGGATGGTTGTTTCTTTGGAGATTAGTTTTGGGGTGATTCAATTTTTTGAGCTGTTAGGGTTTTGATTTTTTAAATAATTAGAAAACTAAACTTTAATTTACATATTTTTAAAGATATGGCTTTTTAGAATTCATGTAACTAGGAATAAAATTATATATGAATGAGTGAAAATGGGAAAAATAAAAGTGATATTAGTCTAAAATACTTTCTGAAATGCTCTGATCATAAGGCAATGAATTTAATAGCATTTTCACGATTTTACTAGAATATAACAATTTAAATGGCTCAATAGAAAAATGACTAAAATTGTGGTAAATTCTCACAATAAAGAACTATTTAGCAATGAAAATGATAAAAGGCTAGTTTCATACACAAAATGAGTGAAACGTACAGACATAGGTCAAAACAATTTAGACCTAAAGAATAATTGTTGAGTTAATTTATTTATAAAATTTATAAAGTTCAAATCTATGAGATTAGAAATCAAGATTTTAAATAGTGCTAGTAGGAGGAGAAATGCATGAATTAGGAAAAGTCTGTTTGGGGCATTGATACTAGCCATATTCTGTTTCTTGTCCGAACTGGAAGTTATACAATACACAAAGGCACTCACGTTGTGACAAAATTTATACTTTTCTGTGTGCATGTTCTATTTCAGTGGACACCCAACTTTTATTTTTTATTTTTTTTTAGGGAGCAATGATTGATTTATGCTGGAGAGAAGCAATTTATATTTTTACACACAGGCATGCACTCATATATAAATTTTCAAACCTTCACCATAATTATCTTCAAATATTTAAATGAAATATATTATAAAAACCAATGTTAATGGAAAATGTAACTGTGAAATGTGTTTCATTTTTATTAGTGGATTATGAAACTATTCCTCAAGTCAATTTATAAAAAAAACTCGTGCTTTGAAGAAATCACTCCATCAACATCTAGTAAACTGAAATTCACTCTGGTGTTAAAAGTCATCCAGTGTGAAACATTTCCACTCATTCTATTTATGGTGGCACAGACCATGGTTCTTCCTATCAGCAATGTGATTTCAGGCTGCTCAATTAAGTGCCTGTCTATAAATCAGTAGATTAGCTTGGAGTGATTTGTTCATGTATTGTGAAGCACAGTTTTCTTTCTTTTTCATATATTTTTATTGTAGTTAGTAGAAGGGTTACATTATATTCACCAGATAGAAGGTACATTACTTCACAGATATTGATACCCTTTCTCATGTCATGGTCCCCATTTCCCTCCTCCCCCTCCCCCCGCACAACTTGATTTCCCCCCTACCTTCTATTTCAAATAACCAATTAAGCATATATAAAATATATCAGATAACAAGGTGAAATATTGTAACAATATGAGATAATCAAGAGACAATAAGAGAGATGAGAGATAACGTAGTACATTAAGGACAACAATCACTCATTACAACAATCACTCATTATATGGCTTTTGTTTCTTTATCCTGGAAGTCCTTTCATTTAGCATCATACTATATGGCCTTATTGTTCTAGATTGTGTTCTTTTGTGAATCTACCATATAGGATTTATGGATGAGAATATGGGATGTGTGTGTAAATTCCTCACATAGTGCTTGTCATCTGGTGAGTCTAATAAATTCACTACTGTGATTATTAGCAGCATTATCATTATCACCATTGAATGTTCTTAAATAAAAGGAAGTCAAACTGGGAATATGATGTACTCATGGTTACACAAAGAGGATGTAATAATGTAAAACATAACTCCCAGTCAATACCATGCTATGCATTTGGTCAGCAACAAGTCTCCCATGTCAAAGTTATATTCCCAAAAGGTTACCATAACCTTCATGAGCTTTAAATTCTCTATCCAGTTTAAAAGGATGGAGGACTACACAGGGACCATTTATCTCTTCCTTGTCAGAAATTTGTTTTGCTTTTCAGAAGCTATCATTCATCTTCATATTTTCTCCTGAGGAAGTGGTAAATGAAACAAACCCCAAAAGAACTCAAGTTTTTAAGATTTGACAAATTGAAAGCAGAAGAGAATGTTTTTCTTGTTTTTATCATATAATAAATACTATCTTGTCTTCCTGACTGTCAACTTCTTTTTTATCCAATTCACTCTGTTTTCTTACAAAGAGAAGAAAACCAAAAACTACAGAGCTAAACCCTAAGAATGGCACTTGTAATAAGAAGAGGAAAAGCCAAAGAAAATAAGGAAGAAACTATCCCATGTTAACACTGCTATGGAGAGTCTGAGCTCTCCATAGATTGAAGTAGTAGATAAGTTTATCACTGTTGTGGCTGATGTCAAAAAAAATTTATTCCATACAAGTTTGTTTACAGTAGCTTGTGCCAACTAGGGACAAGAAATGTACTCATTCTCTTATATAACTGTAATGCCTCTGTGCATCACTCTTGCAATAAAACAAAATTTTAAAAATAACTTGAGCTATATTGATTTTTACCTTTTGTCTTGACCTTTTGATTTCAAGACAGGACCAGTTCTTTTATGTGTGTATGTGTTTTTAATACTTTTTTTAAAAAATTATTGCAATGTTTAGAGAGGGGTTACAGTTATATTCGCCTGATAGTAGGTACATTACTTCTCACACATTGATATACCTTCTCATGTTTTTGTTCCCTTGTCCCTCTCCCCACCCCTTCCCAATCATCTTGTTTTCCCCCCTTCCCTTTCCTATTTCAAATAATCAAATAAAAGTATATATAATATGCCAGGTAACAAAGTCAGATACTGTAACAACATGAGATTAACCAAAGGGCAACAAGAGAGAAGAGAAATAACAGTACATTAAGAACAACAATCACAGAAGATAAAGCTCTTGTTTCCATATTCTGGGGATCCTGTCATTTAGCCTCATCCTATATGGCCTTTTGTATCTAGGTTTTGTACTATTGTAATCCTCTGCAAGGAGAGTCCTAGGTGTGTACTAATTATTACAAATGAGGGAAACCATTGAGCCTATGTTCCTTTGGGGTCAAGACCAGTTTTTAAGACACAATTTCCTGGTATTGTGCTCAACCAAGAAACTACACTTTCTTTCTCCACTTTTACTCTGTGTGGTTGTGCAGTAAAAATCATGAAATGTGACTTTACTTTTTAGTAAAGCCATCTCCCAAAGAAGAAATGTTCCCCTATTAAAATTTTAAAAATTACTTTAGCGACTTGCTGCATTGAAATTGCTTGAGAATTAGAAGAGCTGGAAAATTAGTGCTTCTCGTAAGTTATCAAGCGTTTGGAGAGTTACTGAAATAATGTGTTCACATCCCAGTTACCTACACTTTCAGGATTGGAGTAGTAAAACTGACATAGAAATTGACTTACAAGTTGCTCATTTCCAAATCATGGGAATAACAAAATTCTCTAACAGAAAAGACCATACCTATTCTATTTTAGAGAGATCAACTGATTCATAGTTATTCTATCGAGTATGTATAAAAATCTACATATTGTGTGTGTGTGTGTGTGTGTGTGTGTGTGTGTGTGTGTATGTGTGTGAAGCTCAGTGAGTCAGTAGGAGATATCTCCACTTGGGAAAAGGGGGGCTCTGGGATGAGAATTAAGGGTCATATTTTAGGTTGAATTCACTAGAGCTCAAGATGTGTATTATTGTGAAGAGCACTTGGTAAATGCTTTGTCTTTGGCAAAGAGAAATGAAGGGAGCCCACTGGAATATGGGAAAGGCTGAGTATGAATGTATAGTTAGAGCATATCTTTTTCCTAGTACTAAGGAAGCTCTCGGGAAAAAGTTGTCCGGTAATGGAGATCCTGTCTTGATACAAGGGCAGAGCTTTTGTATACCTGTGTTGGTTCCAGCCATTCTCTGTCTCTATCTTTCTTCTACCTTGAGAACAAGGGGCAAGATGGCTCTGAACACAGCTCTCACAGCATCTTGGAAACAACCATGCTCACCCAGTTAAGTGGTTACAGACAGAGTGGTAGAATCTCTCTCAGCAATGTCATTTCTAAACCTACCATGTGTCCGAGTATGGTGCCCACATGTAAAAGACAAAAGGTCAGGGAAATCATTGAGAAACACAGCTAAAGCCGAGACCTATGCAGCATAGTGACTATACTTCTGTTGTGTGGGATAGATGGCAGAAGGCATCTAAACCCAAGAACTGTAAAATTTTTTTCCACTAAAACAGTACATTTGGCATGATAGTAATACAAACTTGATACTTTACACATAATCATGGAAGACTAAATCAACAATATTATAATGCTTTTATTACTTAGCAAATCATAATTAGATCAAACTCAAATGATTGGGTTGTCTGAAATGACAGGCTCTATCAAATGTAACCTTCCAAGAGAAACATCTGGAGAAACAAACTCAGTCATTCTAAAAACAGAAGTTCTGAAGAATAATTAAGGACATCAGTTGTTTCAACTCAGAATGGTGGCCTACATCCCAAAATGTCTGGCTATCAATCACTACACTTGAAGAGTGAGTGCTGTCTTTTTATGGACTACCAGACATGGTTTACCATCTTGGTAAAGATTCGTGGAAAATCACCACTTGGGTGTAACTTGTCTTTCCTTCTTTTTACAGGATCCATATATTTTTTTATTTATATAAAATATATTTATTTATTTATTTTCTCTTTTTTATTTTTTTATTGTAATTAGTAAAAGGGTTACATGATTATTTGCCAGATAGAAGGTGCATTAATTCACATACATTGATACCCTTTCACATGTCTTGGTACCCATTTCCCTCCCCCCGCCACACCCCCCACCCGTCTTGGTTTCCCCTCTTCCCTATCAAATTTCAAATAGCCAAATACAAATAAATTCAATATATCAGATAACAAAGTGAGATACTATAACAATATGAGATAACCAGGGGACAGCAAAGGAGATGAGAGACAACATAGTACATTAAGGACAACAGTCATTCATTATATGGCCTTTGTTTCAATATCCTGGAGGTCCTTTCAATTAGCTTCATACTATATGGCCTTATGTATCAAGATTTTGCTCTATTGCAGATCTCTGCCCAAGGTTTCTACTGATTATGACGAATGAGGGAAACCATTGAGCCTAAGTTCCCTTGAGTCTGGCTTACTTAATATGATTTTTTCTAAGTCTTTCCATTTCCTAACAAATGGGGTGATGTCATTCTTTCTGACAGCGGCATAGAATTCCATTGTGTACAAATACCACAACTTGTTGATCCACTCATCAACTGAGGGACATCTAGGTTGGTTCCATATCTTTGCTATGGTGAATAATGCTGCAATGAACATTGTTGTGTTAGTGGTTTTAGTATGTCCTTGTTTCTGGATGGTTGGGTAAATGCCAAGTAGTGGAATTGCTGGGTCATAGGGGAGTTCTATGTTTAGCCTTTTGAAGCACTGCCAAGGATCCATGTATTTAAGTTTTATGACCTCTGGGTTCTGATATATTTCAGCTCCTATTGTGGTATATATAATGGATTTGTTTTAGCTTCTTTCCCTTCTAATATCCCCTTATTCCTAAAATATCTATTTGGATAGTTATTGAGGACATACTTTTTGGAAGGAAAGAATGAAGAGGAATTTGTAAAAGTCACATGAATACTTACACAGAAGGAAGATTAAGAAGCTACTTTGTCCTTTTTTATGCCAAGAAAAAAAATTCAGTAGAAATTTTGCAACAAATAATATAACATTCCTAAGAAACAGGTAAAAATAATATATGAAAACTATAATACTATGGATATTTATAAATATATGTTTAAATTATGTTATAAAATAACACATTTATGAATCTGCAAGTTTATAAACATATGTTCAAGGTGAACCTGGAGGAATAACTAATGGATGCAGAATTGTTTTCATGTAAGAAGGTCTTAAAGTTGATCATGACCATGGAAAGTTAGAATAAAAATAAAGGACGAGAGAACAGGTGCATTGGCTCACTCTTGAAATATCTCAGGAGGAACTTTACTTGGGGTTAGGCTAGGACAAAACTTAGCAAGACCCTATCTCAATCAATAGCTTGTGTGATGGAGCTCATTTGTGATTCCACAGGAAGCATAAGTAGAATTGGGATCCGAAGCTGAACATAAGCAAAAACAAAAGAGGCTATCCAAAAAAAAATTCACTAGAGCTAAAATGGCGAAGAACATTTCTCAAGAGATAACACACATCTGCCGAGCAAGAGCGAGGTCCTGAGTTCAAACACTAGTGCCATAGAGAGGGAGAGCAGAAAAGAGGGCCCAAAAAAGATTGACAATCAGAAACATCAGGATGGCATATTGCTTTTCTGAGGTTCTCATACATGGAAGGAAAATAAAGGATTGAGAATTTGAAGAGTGAGAAGTTAAAATTTGGGGTAATTTATTTCCCAGAGTATTCTCTGGGAAATAGTCCATTGTTATATGGAAAGGATCTTAGAGACAACTGTCAAGCTAAGAAGCTCCACCCTGAAACACTAGGGCAGAAACAAAAGGAATGATGACACACCAAAAGGGATAAGCTGCAGGTATAAGCTGATCAAGTATACTTTAGTAATTAAGAATTGAGGAGACAGCTAAGTTTGTATTTTTCTCTCCCAAACTGCTTTCTACTACTATGCATTTTCACTACTCAATATTGCCTTTATTGGATGCAGCTAAATGAAAGGATCTCCAGGATATGGAAACAAAATTTTTCTTGTGTGAATGTTGCTCTTAATGTACTATGTTATTTCTCTTCTCTTTTGTTGCCCTCTGGTTAATCTTATATTGTTACTGTATCTGACTTTGTTGCTTGGTCTATTGTGTATATATATATATCTATATATATATATATATGTTTATTTGATTATTCGAAATAGGAAAGGAAAAGGGAGAAACAAGATGATTGGGAGGGGTGGGGGAGAGGAAAATGGGGACAAAAACATGAGAAGGGGTATCAATTGTGAGAAGTAATGTACCTATTATCTGGCAAATATAACTATAACCCCTCTATAATTACAATAAAAAAACAAATGGGGCAATATCAAAAATATTATATGACTTTGCTTTATTTTAAAATGATTAGCAGAACTAACAAAGCATAGTCAACTTAGAAAAGAAGGAAAATATTTAAAAGATGGCATGGCACCATTATCAAATTATCTTCATTCATTAACAGTAGACCCTAATTTTAGTGAACATTTTTATACATGGATTACTGAGCATTTACTAGATTCCTGTGCTGTTGGCATGCCTTGGCTTGTGGTTGCATCATTCTAGACTCTCACTTCTGTATGTATTAAATCTCCCTCAACATCTGTCCATGAGGATATGCTGTTGTATTTAGGGCCTTCCTATACAACCTTAATCATATTTACAAAGATATTTTTTCCAAATAAACAAATGTAATATTTATAGGTTCTAAGAATTAGTAACTGATAGATTAGGGAGATGTAATTCAGTCTATGAATACATGTTCACAAAATTAAGATATTATGCAATGAGAGTATACATGAAAGGCAGTGTTCAGTAGTATTTATTATGGTCATCACTGAAGTCAGCCAAGTTTGAGTTCAAATTTCTAATATCTCATAGATGATTTTGAGTGGATGACAACATTTCTGTGTTGCACTGTCCTAATCTCTAGAATGAAGCTAATATATCTCCCGGTGTAAGAAATAAGAAAGAAAAAAGTGAGACTATGCATTTAAGGCTTTTTGTATATGACTTAGAGCTCTTGATATTACCTACTGATAAGATCAGTGAGAATAGTAGTACAAGAGCTGTACACAGACATTTCTACTATTATCCTCAATTGTGCTCTCTTCCATTCAAAAATAATTCCTTTTGAATCACAGACAAAGGGAGAAGCTAGCTGAGCATTTTTATTCTAAGGAGAAGACATCAAAATAACCTTTATAAAAGAATGGAATCAATGCATTGGGGCAAAAAGTGCAACCAGCTGAAACAGGAGTGGTAACCAAAGAAGAATTCAGTTTCAATAGTTCTCCTTACAATAATAGAAGTATAGAATTGTAATTCTGAGAAAAAGCACAAAAGCAAGTAGTAGAAGTGTTTTAACATGGGAGGTTTAATTGTTTAAAACATGACTAAAGGAGAAGCCATAATTTTAAATTCAAATAGATGGTAGTAGATATAATTTTTAGTCTAAAAAAACTCTTTTTAGTGTCCATAGTTAAGTAATTTTTAAATAATAAATGTTATCACAAAACAAAGGGTCTTCTAGAATTCCATTGCTTCATTAAAGTAATAATCCAGAACAATAAAAAGGTCTCACCAGCCACCATGGGAGGAATTTTAGTTTGTTTTTCATTTAAGGCCTCATGGTCCAGCTCAGATTAGGACCTTCCTACTTCAACCTCTTGAGTAGCTATGATTACAGATGTCATTCAGCATGTCCAGATTGTTTTTGAGATAGTCTCACTAATTTTTACTTGCTCGAGCAATTACCTCATGAAAGGCTGAGATTATGTAAGTGCAGCTTCACAGATATAAAGGTTGCTTTAAAATAATAATAATAATAATAATAATAATAGTATCAAGTTACTCCCTCCACACATACATATACACAGGTATGTGACAAAAGTAATGCTTTTTGGAGAGTAGTATATGTATGTGAAGTTTTATTTATGAATTGCTGATTCAGGCAGGAATTACTTTCATTTTCCAGCATCATCTTTAACAGTTTCTATCAATTCCCTTGTTATTTGGAGTCTACAAAGATCACTTTTCTGACAACAGAATCTAATGGGCTTCTTTACTTTCTACTGTGGTTATACAATTTTTTGCAAAAGCCTGCCTGAGAACTGGCACCAGAAAAAAAAAGCAGAAAATGATGATTAAAATATTTTAAGATTATTTGACAGCTTATTTTCATTCTTCTAAAAAAGAGTGTTAAAAGTGTAATAAAAATAATTATAGATGGATAGTCTGGAAAACTGTAACTGAAACTATTATCAATCACTTTTTTATTTTCTCATTAGGATATTTTCTAAATTCCATGTATCTTTTTGTATACCCGTTATGTGTCAAGCATTTTAAGTGCAATTAAAAATTAAAATGGACTTATTAGAGGGTGAATACTTTTGGCTAACAGATAAGAAAATAGAAGAGCCATAAAACTGAGTAACAACAAATTTAAAGGAAAGCTAGCTGAGCTAGAACCATCCCTTCAAATCTGAGTCCAAGTTTTATTATACCTCCACAAAATCAGCGAAACTATTAATGTTTAATGACATGGCATTTTCGAGCTTGTTTACAACTTCATAAAGTTGTATACAGAACGTGAGCTTTGAGACCAGATTTTTATTTCTTCACTCACTACTTTCTCTGTTTCTGTTTCTCAAAGGAATTTCCTTTGGCTTATAAGAGCAGACAGTCTAGAAATCAGAAGCATCATCTAACATGTAGATAGACGTGATTGCCCCAAGAAGACCAAGCTAAAATGAGGTCACTGTGATTCAAACTCATCAAGACAATGAAGAATGGAAGGCCAGGGTGAGGAGATTAGTGCTGGTTTTCTGATCGTAGCTGAAGAATTCTTGAGATGCTGATTTTCGAGACTTCTCTACCTGTCCAGTCTTTCCTATCTGTCTGAGTCACTCACTTGTCCTAGAGGGAGACTCAGGTGATATTAGTGAAAATGTAAAGAGGAAAGCAAATGGATTTCTAGAAGTCATTTCAAATCCCACAACAGGATTCCAAGAACCCCAAGAGGAGAATTGTTATGGAAATAATTAGAATGCTAAGATTGGTTTGCATCTCTGGCAGACCCAATGAAGATCATGGTTGCAGGATAGGAATTATGGACTTAGCTGAGGCCTTAAGTCTAACAGAGAAGGTCCTCCCCTCAGAGAGCCTGGCAGAAACCAGACGGGGGCTACTCCCCTGTCCTCTATCCAGAGAAGCCCAGCCTTGTCTATTTCAGGATCCCTGCTCATGTTACTGGAAACTTCCACCAGACCAACTTTTATTGTTAACAGCCAGTATACAGCAGGGTCACTGGTCCTGTGAAGAAGCAGGAGAGGTGTAAAGAAAAATGTTTTAGCCTAAAAGCTAATGCCTGTATGTCTATATGTCTGCCTGCTTCTCTCTCTTTCTCTCTTTCTGTCTCTCTTTTTCTCTCTCTCTCTCTCTCTCTATCACACACACACACACACACACACACACACACACACACACACACACCCTGATTATAAAGAGGTATTTATTGTCTATTGTTATAAAATGACACATTCATTTATATTATATTTTGTGGTCACAACTGGCTTTCACACATATTATAGACAGTGCAATGAGAAGTTTTAATGAAAGATGAAGGGACATATTTCTACAAATTACTATGTATTCTCTATTTCTACACTCCAGTTCACAGGAGGTCTTTTATAATCCATTCAACCAGCCAAGTTGAAATATGCTACTTCAGGAGAATGGACTAAATTAAGCGGAGATTGGTGGAGCTGCTCAGAAATGCAGTAGGTCTGGACTGAGCTGAGGATTGATATTTCTTTCTTTAAAAAAACTTTGACTTTTATTGTCTAGGTGATGTACAGAGGGTCTACAGTTATATAACTAAGCTAATGCGTACATTGTGCCCTTTCTGGGTTTTCTCCCACTTTCCGTCCCGCCAGCTCTTGTTTCCAAGTTGTGAGTCTCACTGTTACATTGGTTCACTCTTTGTCCTTTGTCTCGCCATTCTGTTGTTCTCTTTCCCTTCCCCAATTCATATAAACGCATATACAAGCACAGGGTACCAAAGTTATAAGCAGTGAGAACAGGGGAAACCAAAGAGGAGAAAGAAAAAAGAAGTAATTTCACACAGCACATTTAAAGCAACAACCATGAAAAATTTCTTGTTTCCATATCTTGGAGTTCATATGTTTATTCTCATCTTAGATGGTCATATGTACTTAGCTATTGAGCTATTGTGATCCTTTTATAAGACTATCCTAGACATATACTAATTAATATAAGTAAGGGAAACCATAGCGCCTCTGTTTCTTTGAGTCTGTTTTTACTTCATTCAGTATGATTTTTTACATTTTCTTATGAATGGGGCAATGTCATTCTGATGGCAGCATAGCATTCCATGTTGTATATATAACACATTATTTGATCCATTCATCTACTGAGGGGCATCTGGGTTGGTTCCCTATCTTGGCCATGGTAAACAATGCTACAATGAACATGGTCATGCTCATGGTTTTAGTGTAGCCTGGTTTGTGGTCAATTGGATAAATGCCCAAGGGTGAGATTGTTAGGTCACAGGGTAGCTCTATGTTTAGTCTTTTGAGGTCCATATTGCTTTCCAAAGTGGTCGATTGAGTTTGTACCAACAGTGTAATAATGTTCCTTTTTGGCTGGAATAAAGCCTATCAAGCAAACTGCCCCCATAAGCAGGCTGAAATTGTAATCTTAATATCACATAAAATAGACTTCAAAATGAAATTAGTGAGAAGAGACAAAGAATGTTATTATATACTAATAAAGGGATCTCACCTACAGGACTATATTACCATCCTAAATATCTATCTACCAAATGCTGGAGCACTGAACTTTATCAAACAAACACTACTTACACTAAAAACACACATAGATCCAAACACATTGATTGTTTGGTGACTTTAATGTACCACTGTCACCTCTGGATAGATCAACATGGCAAAAACTCAACAGAGAAACCTCAGTACTAAACAATGGCATAAACCAACTACATTTAACAGGATGGACATTTCTAACAAGTTTTGAAACTGCTGCCACTAGCTCTTTAAGAAGACCCCAACTTGGGGGATGTAGAAACTTGACTATCAACTGTTACTCAGTCATGGTCTTCAAGGGGTGTCCAAAATACGAAGAGCATTGTTCAAGTGTATTTTACAAGAACTGGGAACAAGTAAAAAAATTAAGTACTTTCTCTGGGTCAGACAACATTCCAGGTACATCCGGTATGTGAACACATGTAAGCCATTCCATGGGTTTGTTTCCCTCATTGTAAGTACATTAAGTAGTTCTTTCTTTCCTTTCTGCAGTCTGATAGACACCTTTAGGCTCACTGGATATCTTTCTTTTCCTTAAATACAGATGAGTTCCTGCCTTAGGATGTTTGTGTAAATTGTGGTCTCTTTCAAATGATCCTTAAATGGTCTCATAGCTAACTTTGATATGCCCTTCAAATTTGGGCACAAATGTTACCACCTCAGAGAATATATGTGCTCATATTATCTGCTCTGCCTTCATTATATTATTCTGGGTATTTTGCTTACTATTATGATTGACTGTTGAGCTGAATTTTATCTGGTCCTTATAAAATATTCACTGATGACTAAGACTCCCAATAAACATACGACTGAGTGGATTACCACAGTTTTAGAATGATGACCCTCCAATGAAGAGGTAATCCTTGAAGGCCAACTGTGATCAATAAGCAGTGTCTCTAAGGAAATACAAAACAATGGACCAAAGCTACTTCTAAACAATTATCTATCATAAGAGAATTTAAATTTGTTGGAATTTGTTGTACCAGTGGATACACTGTTTTATCTGAAAACGTCTTTATAAGGAATTGACTGACTTACTGACCAGAATTATTTAGCAACATCCATCTAAATAATGGGAAATATCCTCATACCTTAAAACAATGGTTTTGATTTTACATATTGAACATGGAATTTTTGTTCGGATCCTAGTTGGTAGTGAGCTTTCATGTGCTTCTTAAAGCAACGCACATCAAGTAAAGGGTATTTCTCTTCCTGTTTCATGCTGAGGCACAGGGCATCAGTGGTGCTTCCTCAGTGACACTTGGGAACTTCTTTTATGGCACAAAAATCTTAAAATAGTGTAACTCTCCAAAGATGAAAACCAGTGAAGGAAAACTGCTGATCACTTACTACAAACCTTCTCAACTCCTTTCATGTGCACATGTGCATTATTTTCACAAAATTTGTTCCATTACTGTACATTATTTTACAATTGACTTTTACTACAATAGATAGTCTCCATTTAAGCATATTGTATATAGTCTACTATGTACATAGCTTGCATTTTAGTCTTGAGGGTACTTTTTTAAAATCACAGAACACTTTCTATAGTTGATTAAGATACAAATACAATTTCCTTATCTGTTATTTCTTCTTCCTCTGTCTTTTGGGACATCAACACCCTCTTTTGTTTTGACTACATCAATTTTAAAGCCCATTCCCTACTATGTGGTCTTTAGTTTTTTGTTTTGAAATCAAGGTTTTACTATCTTAATGTTACCTTTTTGAACTGTTTGCTTTTCCTTTCAGTCTGTTTTCTTCTCAGACCTTCATATTTGTTTCACATGAGCCATAACTAATTTAACTGGATAAAGTTAATCTTAAAGCTTTCTTCTCAAATCATAAGTTTTCTACCCATGATCTTTTCTCCAACTCTTCCAAGCACTTTATTTTCTTTTCATTTCCTTTCTTGCCTTTTAGACCAAGGATATAGATTTTCTCATTCTGTTCTCTCCTGATTTTTATTCAGATCAAGTACTTGGAGATCAATACATATAGAAATCTCAATTCAATTACCAATTTTGGATCTATCTACTTATCTATCAATTTATCTATCTGTCATCTATTTTTACAGTTCTGTCCTGTACTTCTTATTCAGAAATGATGGTTTAATTTTCTGTCTTTACTCTAATACTTGAGCTTTTATCCCTGGGGATTACATTTAATTTACTGCATATAAATAAACCCAAAAATAAAGATGAAATTGAAGAAGACATACTTCCCTTTATATCTCCTAAAATAAAAGTCTATTTGGAGGAGGAGTCAACTCAATCTTAGTCATAAGTCAGGGAGCACATATGAGAAGTGATTAAATTTGCTCTCTTTTTCCGAAATACTAAAACCTCTTTTGTTTTTTAAACCTCTTCAGGAATCTTAATAATTCTTACCATCATTTGTTAATTTGCCATTTGCTATCTCTACGTTACTGTTTCTAATCAGAAGTGAAAATGGGATCTCCTTGAGATAGCATGGTTCACGTGATGCTTTGATGCTAGCCAAAACCTTTCCCTTCTTCCTCACCAAAAATGTTCTGAAGTGTGTCTTTTTAATTTTTTTATTGTAATGTATAGAGGGGTTACAGTTACATTCACCAGATAGAAGGTGCATTTCTTCTCACACATTGATACCCCTTCTCATGTTTTTGTCCCCATTTCCCCCCCCTTCCCAATCATCTTGTTTTCCCCCCTTCCATTCCCTATTTCAAATAATCAAACATATATACAATATACTAGGTAACACGGTCATTTATAGTAACAATATGAGATTAACCAAAGGGCAACAAAAGAGGAGAGAAATAACAGAGTACATTAAGAATAACAATCACAAGATAAAGCTCTTGTTTCCATATCCTAGAGATCCTTTCATTTAATCTCATCCTATATGACCTTATGTACCTAGGTTTTGCACTATTGTAATCCTCTGCTAGAAGAGTCCAAGTTTTGTACTAATTATTACAAATGAGGGAAACCATTGAGCCTATGTTCCTTTGGGTCTGGCTTACGTCACTTCCATGGGCTGAGCTGAGCCATGTAAAATCTGCTCTGGGTTTCCTCGTATCTGCTTTGTCATTGCAGGGGAACTCAGATTATTTCTGCTTTGAGATTATAAAAACAGATATGTATCAAGTCTCTACAATATGATAGTATAATAAATTAGTGTAATTATTAAAAATGAAATAGTTCATACTTTCAAACAGTTCATTAGTCTTAGTTTTTGTGAGTTGTCTTTTGTCACATTAGGTGTTGTAGTGAGAGAGGGTCAGCTGCTGTTTACCTATGGTTGTGAGGGTGTGGGATGCTCTCACTCACAGGATACTTTCAGTGAATATGCTTTACATGTGAAGGAGGATTTGGAAGATGGAATTAAGCTAAGAATCTCAACATGGGAAGATGATCCTGAAATATCTAGGGTATCAATGTAGTCATCAGAGCCATTATAAATTGGAGGCAGAAAAGGAAGCATGGCAATGGAAGGAGAGGAGAAGGTAGAAGGATATGCTTGAACTGCAAAAATTTCTAATGTCCAATTTGCACAAGTATGTTTTTACTTAACATTTTCTGACTTATGAGTCTGACTACTAATTCCAGAATACTAAATGGAATAATTCTTATAGCCTATACAATTCATTATTTATCTGTGGAAAACAGAAAAGAATAATCATGCAATTTTAAGTGTTTTTAAAATATTATTTAATATAATGACACAAAAATACTTGAATTAAAATTATTCCTTGAATTGAAATACTCTGGTGGATATATTTAGGTATGGTTAATCAAAATACAGTATGAGAAGAAATTATATTTGTATGTTAATTAACTGTGGAAAGTGTTCTGTGATTAAAAAAATCATATCTTTGTATCTTATCCTAAAATTGAAAGGACTGCTTGATTGCTTTAAATAATGAATGGCCCATAATGGGCATTTCACTTTTTAGCAACTATGGGAGTAATTTCACCATTACAGTAACACTCTATATTTGACAACATATTTTTTCTATGGAATGCATAAGAATTCTGACATTTTTTAAAAAGTGTGTTCATAGGGGGCCAGTGGCTTATGCCTATAATCCTAGTACTCAGGAGGCTGAGATCTGAAGATTGTGATTCAAAGCCAGCCTGGGCAGAAAAGTATCCCATCTGTCTCTTATCTTCAACAAACTACTAAGAAACCAGTGTTAGCCTTGAGTGAAAAGAGGCTCAGGGACAGTGCCCAGGCCCTGAGTTCACGTCCCAGGATGGTTTAAAAAATGTCTGTTTTTTCATCCACCAAAACAAAAATAAAAACATTAACTTTGCTTATCCAGTGGTTGTTATATTAGTTTCTCACCTCAGAAATTAGTATTAGTGTAAAGTCAGATATTATGCCTATTTATAAATTATTGTGTTTTCCTAGTTAAGAATGTAACAGAAAGATAGAAAAGTAGACGAATGTGTTGAGAGTCTGGCAACAGAACAGATAACCCAGCAATCATATTCACTCAAGAAGTCAAGAGGTAAACAATAATTTAAGGAAGTTAAATAGAGGAAATAGAGACACCATCATAGGGGTTACTGAATCTAAAGTAAGCCAAACTCAAAGGAATATAGGCTCAATGGTTTCTCTCATTTTTCATAATTAGTAGAAACGTTGGACTCTCCTAGCAGAGATTTACAATAGGGCAAAACGTAGATACATAAGGCCATATAGGATGAAGCTAAATGAAAGGAGCTCCAGGATGTGGAAACAAGAAACATATAATGTGTGACTGTTGTTCTTAATGGACTATGTTATTTCTCATTTCTTTTGTTGTCACTTGGCTATCTCATATTGTTATAGTATCTTACCTTGTTGTCTGATATATTTTGTATATGTTTATTTGTTTATTTGAAATCGGATAGGGAAGGGGGAAAACAAGATGAGCAGAGGGGTTTATGGGAGGGGAATGGGGACAAAAACATGAGAAAGGATATTAATGTTTGTGAAGTAATGCATCTTCTATCTGGTGAATATAATGTAACCCTTCTATTAATTACAATAAAAATATATTTAAAAAGAGTTATTGAATTTAAATACAAGTTCATGAGCCATAGATGTGTTGGTAAGTAGCTTTAGTAAAGGAATGTCATGCTTTATATGTGTGGAAAAAATCTGCATTAAATAGGTACACTAAAAATTGATGTGAGAAAACATGAGAAAGGGTATAAATGTTTGTGAAGTAATGCACCTTCTATCTGGTGAATATAACTGTAATCATTCTATTAATTACAATAAAAAATTTTAAAAATTGATGTGAGGATGTATGGGGAAAATTATTCATTCTATGTATGAAATTAAGAACTTCCTAGGCTTTGTTGTTGAAACTAAAAGTAATCTATTAGAAATGAATTCTGTAATGCATTAATTCCATATAGTCAAATGTTTAACACTGTAATCAGTTTTTTTATTATATTAAATGTATGCAATATAATCTATACCACATACATATGTATATACATGTAATGTATGTATACATTTGCAATACATGTCATGTATATATTATATGTGTATTACCTTTATTACGTTAAATATAAATAGACACCTCTAACATTTTGAGTTAACCTTCTGTGGCTCAGCAGGAAATAGGGTTGGCAGTAAAGATTACATTACACTCAAGTGAGAGTGTTGTTTGACCATGTGAATAAAGTTAGGAGGGAACATGATATTAGGTCATTTTCATTGAAATAGGTGTCAAAACCCAGAAAGCACAGTTCATTTTTTTTACCAAATTAGAGAATTTTATTTCTTATTCATCTTACCAATTTTAGCTATGATTCAGGTTATTATTTCTCATGAAAATATATTAATTTACTCTCAACTCCCTGCTGGTGTTACCTTGTTTGTTAGTTCACTTGAGGTAAAGCATGGCCATGTTAAAAAGAACAGAGTTTAGAAGAGTTTGGAAAATGCACAGAAAAATATTCCTCAGGTTAGCTATGCTCTGCCACCTAGAAGTCTTACAATTTAGCTGTTCGGCCAGTGGCAAAAGTGTCCTCACTATGTGGTTTCATCCAGTTTTTGCTTTAAAACTGTTACTTGTTCATCTTAACTGCCATGTTTTCTGTAGTTTTAATGTGGACAAATAGTCTTCTTGAAAAGTTTTAATGTTTGTTCCACCCCTCCCAACCACTGTAATCTTCCTGAACTTTGATCACCTTTATAATAGTGTAGTACTCCCATAAATTCCCATTTGGTCAGATGAGTTGCTTTTATTTTGCACAAAAATCCTTTAATATTTGAATTTACCTGAGGAGGCCTGCGTAGTTAGTATGTTTTCACATTCCCGCCTTCCACTTTCAAACTCACAATTATGTAATCAGAATTAAAGTTCTCAAAGTGTCCCAACCTTCTAAACTTGCCTTTCCATCATTTGCTAGATGAATTTCAGGAAGTTGTATTTTTTCCTGTGATTTTTCTGATGTCCATTGTTCTTCTATCTAGGCCATGGCTTTCATTCTCTATCATGAATGGGAAATGGTTGCATCCTCCCAGGCCACTTTCCCTCTTTACCATTCTGTCATTCTGCGTTGTCAGGACCAGCTTCATGGACAAGGGATCACACAATCATGCAGGAGTCCCCACTCTATTTTTAAATGGCCTACTACTGCTGCTCCTTGAAGTTCTTAGTATGTTTTAAACATAAGACAGTACCCTGTTGTTTTGCATATAGGCTGTGAAAACATATCTTATTCTGGTACTGACTTGCCTATATGTATACCCATATTCTTGAAATTTTATTTCAGGACCCAAGATTTGAGGGGAAGGGGAACCATTTCTCTAAATCATATGAATCCACTAAGTGGCTTCTCTGGGTTTGAACCATTCTTATACAAAGCAGCATAATTTCTTTTATATAAGTTGTCAGAATACCCTTCATAATAGAGGTCATTTAAGGCTACTTTTTCTTTCAAGTTAAATTAGGTTTATCTATAATTCTCATACTTTTAAGAGTCATCCTAAGATATTTGGTTACTTAATTTCTCATATAGTGAATTGTGGATGTACCTGGAAACTATTTTTTCCTCATTTCAGCATTGTTAGTTTGTGAAGCTTTTCCCAGGCTTGCCTATTTATATTTGATGATTGTACTGGCAATAAAGACTCAATCTATATTATGTTTTCTCCCCCTTAGGTAGATCAATAATAAATGAGTTCTTATTAGATGAGTGCTAGAAGTCTCAAATTTGCATTTTCATTCTTCCTACTGGCCTTGATTTGAAGCTTGGGAAATTCTGAACAATACAATACTACCTCTGGTTATTGAAAATCTTCTGCCAGTAAGCTTCTTAGTCAAATGCTGCAGAGAAGATATTACAGAATGCATATCTACTTTTAAGTTAAATTTCCTTGGCTGCTGTCCTTTGCTGGTAGGTAAAGACAGAAAACTGTGGAGTCTTCATAGGAGCTCCGGATGCGACTGCAGCTATGCAAAGTTTAGACTGGATTTTTTCCTATCTCTCAAGACTCCTGAAACAAGGCAATGGGAGGCCATATTAATTGTCCCTCTGGAGAGAAATGTGAAAAGTTGGAGGCTGTCTTAAAATTCAGAAAACATAAGGTATTTCCTCAGGCACAGTGAATAAAGCAAATTGAGCTCTTTCCTACCTGATTTGTCTATCACCCTCTTTTTGATTAAGAATTATTTTGAGGTTAATGTCGGGGCCAGGCCCAGGGAGGATGGTGCTCTAGAACCCGGCCTTGCTTCTGAGGGGCCGGGGCGGGAGGGGACCGGTGTGTCACCGGTCATGTCGGAGGTGACCCGGAGTCTGCTGCAGCGCAGGGGCGCCAGTTTGAGGAGAGGCACCGACTTCGACTCGTGGGGCCAGCTGGTGGAGGCGATAGACGAGTATCAGACATTAGCAAGACATCTACAAAAAGAGGCCCGAGCTCCACACAGTAATTCAGAATTCACAGAAGAGCAAAAGAGAACCCTAGGCAAAATCGCAACATGCTTGGAATTGCGAAGTGCAGCTTTACCCTCCACACAGTCCCAAGAAGAATTTAAACTGGAGGACCTGAAGAAGCTAGCACCAAAAATGCTCTCTTAGGAGAAATGTTTGCAGTATGGACCATGGTACAGAGTGCTAAAGAATGTTCTTACATATAATAAAGGATTTCCATGTGATATTCAGCCTGTACCATTAAGAAGAATTTTAGCACCTGGTGAAGAAGAGAATTTGGAATCTGAAGAAGATGAAGAAGAAGGTGGAGCTGGAGCAGGGTCTCCTGACTCTGTCCCTGCTCCAGTTCCGGTGCTTTATTACCCAGATTGCCATCGGAACCTGGAATGACATTCCTCACTATCAGAATTGAGAAAATTGGTCTGAAAGATGCTGGGCAGTGCATCGACCCCTATAGTACAGTTAGCGTAAAAGATTTGAATGGCATAGAGTTAACTCCTGTGCAAGATACCCCTGTGGCTTCAAGAAAAGAAGACACGTATGTCCATTTTAATGTGGATAATTGAGCTCCAGAAGCATGTTGAAAAGTTAACCGAAGGTGCAGCCATCTTCTTTGAATTTAAACACTACAAGCCTAAAAAGAGGTTTACCAGCACCAAGTGTTTTGCTTTCATGGAGATGGATGAAATAAAACCTGGACCAATTATAATAGAACTATACAAGAAACCCACTGACTTTAAATGAAAGAAATTACAACTATTGACCAAGAAACCACTTTATCTTCATCCACATCAAACATTGCACAAGGAATGATCCTGGCATGAGTAACCTGTAACATCTGTGAATTTTACCACTCAGTAGAAACCATCATAGCTCTGTGTAGCATGTTCCCGCTCAACAGGCAGGAAGTGAGCCGTGCCCAAGGAAGCCCATTGCAAAGCTGTACCACAGAACTCAGCATATTACTGACATATAAGACTCCTTTGGATACAGGTTTATTGTAGATTTTGAAACATGTTTTTACTTTTCTAACAGTCTATTTTCTAATTACCATTGCACCTACTCTGCTTCCTGGAACCATACAGTTGTACTAGGTGTGCTCACCTTCAAAACTTAATACAGCAATAAGAATGTGCGAAGAGTTTACACATCCGCTCACTTTTTCTCTTTTGATTTAACTTCAGATTCTGGGTTGGAGTGGGTAGGACAGTACCAAACTACTTCTGAGAGGAATTGGACCCGTTCTGCTGCCTTGGAAGGTTAGTCTGGAAGTTTGTAGGCTGCTTTTTACATGTGGCCTGACGTTAACCTGACCAACAGTTCTGCTGACTAGAACCTGTGTGCCTTGTCCAGATAAGTATCCAGTATGGGAGTGTCCCCAGTTTGTTGCTGTGATTTTTCTCTTTTTTCAAATGACCAGAATGTTTCTCTGCAAGTAAGTATATTTGTAGTCATGTTGATTAGCATTGATATTCTTCTTAATAGATTGTAGGTTTAGCATTGGAACCATCTCAGAACAATTACACGTTTTCAGGTGGATTTAGTCTCTTGTAAATCATAAAATCAGAGCTAATGAGACACTGCAGGAACTGACTTTCTTCTGGCAGTTGATCATAAAATCTTAAATCCTTCGTACCTCTCCTTAGAATGATGGGTATGTAAAATCTGAAAAGATAGTCTATTTTTTTAATATAGGTAGATAGGATTACCATTTATTTACTATTTAGATATACTGACATCCATCCATATGAAAATTTGCAGCTTTTTACTGTTGAGTATTATCTTGGGCTTAATGATACATAAAATTTTCATAGTATGCATGAGGTAGTTATTTGATACACAAAACATTAAATTTGTGATGGGCTTTCTGTGCGTCAATACAGAACCCACATATTTTAATACCTTTAAATGAACAATGCATGAGGGGAATGCATTGTCAGTATGTGGCCTATTTTTGAACTAGTGTAGTAACCCAAGTCGATATGTTCCCTTTTTAAAATAATCACAAATGTTTTAACCCTTGCACTTCAAGAGAGAGCTAGTCTCTTATTTTCAGTTGTCTGTTAGGTCAATTGTTTACTAGATGAATGTTAATAAAAATATATGAGCCTGAAAGAATTCTCAAAAAAAAAAAGGAATTATTTTGAGGGCATTGCAAGGTAGAGCTCTGAGTTGTCTCCCAATTTTCACCTCTGGCTTTTCATGTGTGATAGCAGATACTCCCATCAGGCTGAGATGAGTCAAAAACATTGTGGCTAACTTACAGAAGGCCTGGTCAAGTCTGTTACTCTGGTCTTACTGCTTCTTTGTTTTTCTAACAATTGTCCAGATAAGTATTTCAATCTGTTTTTTGGGAAAAAATTCCAAGCCACCGTGTGCTGTGTTCCAAATACTATCTTCTGTCATTCTCTTTCTCAAAAGACTTCTGACTACTGGCTTCTTCCAGCTGGGCAATGGCTCTGGGCCCTCAGGAAAACACTTGACAGAATCACATGGCAAGTGGGAAAGATAGGAAATATGATGCCTCTTTTTATATTTGACTGTTCTAATACATGTACAGTCACTCTAATCTAATACACTATCTCGGTGCAAGCAGATGAGATTGTGCCTCCTTTTAGATATTGGAGATACAAGGAGCAGAAAGCATCTTATAGAAAAAGTCGCCATGACACTGAATCTTCATGCTGGGTTTAAAGGCTTGTGGGAGATGTGGATTTACCTGCAGCTAGGTTTGCAGTGTGCCATAGGGGACAGCCGGTGTGCCTTATGAAGAAGCTTTAGCTTTTCTCACCCAGGGTACCATATGTGGTAGCCTTTGGGTCAGCTGTTTTGCTACATGTTTCTAAGGGGAATTGTATTTATTTCTATATTGGAGCTGAGTAAAGTTGTCCTGTTTATGAGAAAATCCAGTGGGTTTTTTCATTCTCTTGACCACCTTTTTTTTCCAGGATAGACAGACACATTTGCCACTCAATTTTTTTCCAGTGGTGAACACAAATCTGACCTCAGTTCATAAGCAATTTTTGAAGACTCACACACAGGCTGCTCTTGCCAGAAACAAAATACAAACAAACAAACAAAACAAAATTCTAGGCTGGGACCCAGTTGGATAGAACCAATCCAAGTCCAGATTCTGCAAATGGATTCTGATCTCTTGCACCAACGTTTCTCTTTGTTTCTTTAACAAATCTAAACTTCCAATGTTCTTATTTTCTGTAGCCCCTATCTAGCTAGTGTTTTACTAATGCTCTCCTTGGCTTACTAAATTACCTCTCTTTCCTTGTACCTGGTTATCACAGGTTTTATTTCTGGTTCAGGGAGATACAGGAGTCTGCTATGTCTGAAATCCACACCCACCTTTCTCTCCTAAGTGGATAAATTTGAAACTGACTTTATGACAAAGATTAGAGTGCTGATTTGCTCATTTTGTATTGAGAGGAATTGGGCTTCCATGCTGTGTGCTCTTGAATTGTCAGGTCTCTTGTAAGATGTACTAATTCCTCAGCCCCATGCCAAAGATTTATCTCATATACAATGTTTGCCATTAGGGTGGATCCAGGTTTGTGAGGGGGAATCTCTATCATTTGGGAAGACTTTTATGAGAAATAGAATGTCAGAATACGGTATTTGGATCCCAGCACACAGTGACTTGGGATTTGTTTTTCAGATTGAAATATTTCACTTGGATAAATGTTGGGAAAATAAACAACCCCTTCCTGTGTAAACCATCCGATGTTGCTATGTTGGCTTACTCTTCTCTGATCACTGAGCTAGTAGGATTTAAGGGATGAGCTCCAAGTACATACACTGTGTCCTGCAGAGCATACGGTGCCACCTCACACTTTGTAGTTTGCCTGATGCTTGTGGTCTTAGGGGGTGTGATTCTCCAAGAAAGGTCTGGAACAAAGCAGAGCACTTCTACAACAAAGCAGAAACTGCAAGGTCTCCTGTGACCCAGCCTCAGAAGCCTTCTGAGTTTCCTTTGTCATACTCTTGGTTGAAGAAAAGACTCAAGATAGGGACACAGTCTACTTTTCAATGACACAGGCGGAGGGAGGCTTCAAGAGTCTGTGAGCCTTCTTATAATCAAACACCAGAGTCCAATTGGAAACAAATCATTTTCAGGATTGTGTAGGTGGTAGAAAAGCTTTTATCCCTTTACTATGAATTGGTCTGAAACCTTATTATATAATGTCTGCCATATCTTGGTTCCTGTAAAACAGTAATTACTGAATATGCTTTCAAGATGCTGAAATTTTAATGTGGTCCTGCAGCTACATGTGGAATACTGTAACTGAGAAGCCATTGCAAAGTCTGACTCAGCAGTCTGTGGACTAAGGTCAAGTTAATTTTTCGACAAGTAATACTGAAAGCACAAATAGATCAATTATTGATGTCTAAGTGCTCTACTTTTACTAACAATAATATTAGTCTATGAACAGGTGCTTGTAACACAATTTTTTTGTTTCCCAAGAGATGCAGAATTGCTACACTCAGATGTCCATTTTATTGGTAATTTATGAGCTTTGCACCATGTAGATTTTTTTAATATTTTTATTGTAATTAATAAAAGGGTTACATGATATTTGCCAGATAGAAGGTGCATTAATTCACATACATTGATACCCTTTCACATGTCTTGGTACCCATTACCCTCCCCTCACCCCCCATCTTCATTTTCCCCCCTTCCCTATCCAATTTCAAATAACCAAATACAAATATATCCAATATATCAAACGACAAAGTGAGATACTGTGACAATATGAGATAACCAAGGGACAGCAAAAGACATGAGAGATAACATAGTACATTAAGGACAACAATCATTCATTATATGGCTTTTGTTTCAATATCCTGGAGGTCCTTTCAATTAGCTTCATACTATATGGCCTTATGTATCAAGGTTTTGCTTTATTACAAATCTCTGCTAGTAGAGCCCAAGGTTTCTACTGATTATGACAAATGGGGGAAAACATTGAGCCTAAGTTCCTTTGAGTCTGGCTTACTTCACTTAATATGATTTTTTCCAACTCTTTCCATTTCCTAACAAATGGGGCGATGTCATTCTTTCTGACAGCAGCATAGAATTCCATTGTGTACAAATACCACAACTTGTTGATCCACTCATCAACTGAGGGACATCTAGGTTGGTTCCATATCTTTGCTATGGTGAATAGTGCTGCAATGAACATTGTTGTGCTGGTGGATTTAGTATGTCCTTGTTTCTGGATGGTTGGGTAAATGCCAAGTAGTGGAATTGCTGGGTCATAGGGGAGTTCTATGTTTAGCCTTTTGAGGCACTGCCATACTGCTTTCCATAGTGGTTGAACGAGTTTGCACTCCCACCAACAGTGTAGTAGTGATCCCTCCTGGCCACATCCCCTCCAGCATCTGTTGTTATTCGTTTTCCTGATCCTGACCATTCTAACTGGAGTGAGGTGGAATTTTAGCATTGTTTTGATTTGCATTTCTTTTATGACCAGAGACGTTGAGCATTTCTTCATGTGTCTATGGGCCGTTTTTATTTCTTTTTCAGAGAAGACTCTCTTTAAGTCTTTGGCCCATCTTTTAATGGGATGGTTGTTACTTTGGAGATTAGTTTTGGAGTGATTCAATTTTTTGAGTTGTTGATATATTTTAGATATGAGGCCTTTGTCTGTTGTATGGTTAGTGAAGATCTTCTCCCATTCTGTAGGCTTCCTAATTAATTTACTAGCTATGTCCTTTGCCATACAAAAGCTCTGCAGTTTAATGCAGTCCCACTTACCCAGCCTTTCTCTGATTTGTTGTGATTCTTGGTCCTTATTAAGAAAATTTCGACCTGTGCCAAGGAGGCCTAATGTGTCTCCTATTCCTTCTTGTAAAGTTTTCAGTGTGTCAGCTTTTACCTCCAGGTCTTTGATCCATTTGGAGTTAATTCTAGTGCAGGGTGACAAAGAAGGATCCAACTTTAGTTTTCTGCAGGTGCTTGACCAGTTCTGCCAGCACCACTTGTTGAAGAGGCTGTCTTTCTTCCATTCTATTTTTTTGGCTCCCTTGTCAAAGATTAGGTGGCCATAGGTCTGTGGTTTAATACTGGCCAACCGTCTACAACAACTTATTAAAAAATTATACACTATGATCAAACAGGATTCATCACAGGGAGGCAAAGCTGGTTCAACATACGCAAATCAATTAATATAATTCAACACATCAACAGGAGCAAGGACAAAAATCACATGATTGTCTCAATAGATGTAGAAAAGGCATTTGACAAGATCCAACATCCCTTTATGTTAAAAGCTCTGGAGAAACTAGGAATCCATGGAACATTCCTCAATATAATAAAGGCTGTGTATGACAAACCCACAGGTAGTATTATACTTAATGGCAAAAAGCTAAAGCCATTCCCTCTAAAATCAGGAATGAGAGAAGGATGCCCACTCTCTCCACTCCTCTTTAACATAGTATTAGAATTCCTAGCCAGTGCAATAAGGCAAGAAGCAAGCATAAAGGGGATCCAAACAGGGAAAGAGGAAGTAAAACTATCCCTCTTTGCAGATGACATGATTCTGTATTTAAAGAATCCTATAGACTCTACTCCCAAGCTCCTTGAGCTGATTCAAAACTTTGGAAGAGTAGCAGGCTATAAAATTAACCCTCAAAAATCAACTGCCTTCCTTTACGCCAACAGTGAGAGGAATGAGGCAATAATCAGGAAAGCAACTCCTTTTGCAATAGCCTCAAAGAAAATAAAGTACCTGGGAATTAGCTTAACTAAGAATGTAAAGGACCTATTTGATGAAAACTTTAAATGCCTGAAAAAGGAAATTAAAGCAGAACTAAGGAAATGGAAAAACCTCCCATGCTCCTGGATTGGAAGAATCAACATCGTGACAATGACAATCTTGCCAAGGGCTATCTACAAATTCAACGCAATACCCATCAATAACTCAATGTCATTCTTTAAAGAAATGTAGATTTTTATTTTAATGTTTTATATGGTCATACCATAGTTGTACAGGAGGAGTTTCATCATGACCTTTCTATCTATGCATACATTGTACCCTGACAACCTTGCCCTCTTTATCACTCCCTCCTCTGTTTCCCTTACTAAAAGCAATTTCAGCAGGCGTCATCATCATATATTTCCATATATGCATATAAACTACTTCTACTATAGTCATGCTCACTTGCCCTCTCTAGTCACCTTTTCCCACTGATACTCATTTCCAAACAGAGCCCAGTTCACTTTTCTGTAATTCATTTCTTCTTTCAGAGTGTATTCATAGTACCAAGGAATCTTGGCACTATGCTATTAGAGTATACATATACTTAATCAGAACAATCGTATTTATTGCATTTCTGTAATTTTTTCTATTATATCTTCTTTCCCATCCCCCAACTCTTTGAAGATAGACATCAATGAGATTTCTTCTGTCATTTCATACATACATGCAATGTTGATATGGAGAAATGTGCATATATATGTATGAGGAACTGTATGGCAGTTCCTCCAAAGACTAAATATAGAACTCCCTTTTGACCCAGCAATTCCACTACTTGGCATTTACCCAAGCGTCCAGAAACAAGGACATACTAAAGCCACTAGCACAATGATGTTCATTGCAGCACTATTTACCATAGCAAAGATATGAACCAACCCAGATGTCCCTCAGTCAATGAATGGATCAACAAGATGTGGTATTTATACACAATGGAATTCCATGCTGCTGTCAGAAAGAACGACATTGCCCCATTTGTTAGGAAATGGAAAGACAGAAAAAATCATATTAAGTGAAGTAAGCCAGACTCAAAGGAACATAGGCCCAATAGTCTCCCTCATTTGTCATAATCCGTAGAAACCTTGGGCTCTCCTAGCAGAGATTTACAATAGAAAAAAAAATCTAGAGACGTTAGGCCAAATAGTATGACACTAAATGTAAGGACCTCCAGGATATAGAAACAAAAGCCATATAATGAGTGATTATTGTCCTTAATGTACTATTTATTTCTCATCTCTCTGCTGTCCCTTGGTTATCTCATATTGTTACAATATCTTACCTTGTTATCTCATACATTTTATATATGCTTAATTGGTTATTTGAAATAGGAGAGGGAAGGGGGGGGAAATCAAGTTTGCTGGGGAGGTAGGAAATGGGGACCATGACATGAGAAAGGGTATCAATATTTGTGAAGTAATGTACCTTTAACTTTTAACTCTTCTATACTTATATAGAGAAAAAGAAGAGTAAATCACACACACATAGACACACACACACACACACACACACACACAGTGAAATGATTGTCACAGTCAAAGAAACTAATGTATTCATCACTTCCCATGGATATCTTGTGTGTGTGTGTGTGTGTATGTGTGTGTGTGTGTGTGTGTGTGTGCAGTAAAAGGACCCTCTCAGCAAATATTCAGTATACAACATATTATTAGTCTGCTGTATATCACATCTCTAGACTTACTTACCTTACTTGTATAATTATATTCTTTGACCAATTTCTCCTATTTTGCGTTTCTTGTAACAAGTAACTACTATCCTATCTGTTTTTATCTATATGACTTTTAAAAAATACGTTCTGTGTGCAGAGAGCTCTGGTGGTTTACACTTATAATCCTAGCTACTCAGGAGGCTAAGATCTGAGGATCTAAGGATTGAACTTCAAAGCCAACTGAGGCGTGAAAGTCCATATAGCTCATATCTCCACTTAGCCACTAGAAGACTGGAAGTGGTGCCATGGCTCAAGGAGTAGAGCACTAACCTTGAGCTGAAGAGCTCAGGCACGGGGCCCAGGCCCAGAGTTCAAGCCATATGATTGACAATAAATGAATAAATAAATATAAAAACCTAAAAATAAATTTTAAAGATTCTATGTGTGAATGAAATTTGTTTTTCTTTCTGTATCTGTGTTATTTCATTCACTGTAAAGGCCTTCTTCATCCCTGATGTTACAAATAGCAATATCTGCTTCTGTATTCCTTATCAGTCATGCACGTAAGCACAATTTCTTTATCCCCCTAAAGCTTGTAAATTCTAAATAATACTGTAAGGAACAGCAAACACGGTCTTATCTATGATGCATTTCCTTTGGCTATATGCCCAAAGGAGAATAGCTGGGTAATTTAATAATTTTGTTTTCAATTTGTTGAGAATCCTTCATACTACTTTCCATAATAGATATACCAACAATATTCTGTACCCCAAATTTTATGCTGTTCCTTTATGAGAATAGCACTTCATAGGTATGAGGTGATGTCCTTACTTCTGTATATATTGTGGCTATTTGATCATCTTTTCCTATACTAGTTGTTTTGTGAAAAATTTCTTCAGATCCATTGTTTCCTGATTCTTTCTTCTGTTTGATCATGAATGCTGTTCAGCACCTCTAGTATGTTAAGCTCTTCCATTGAAGAGCTTATATTCTGTTTTCTACTTTATAGATTCCATTGACTTTTTGATGGACGCTTTCTGTTCATGCAGAGTTCTCTTGATTTCTAGGCTTGCCTGTGTTCTTTTATAGAACATTAAGCTTAAAACTTAATGTTTGAATATTTGAATACTTTGTCAGGTAAGTGATTTATGCACTTCCATTTCTTCAGAGTGGATTTCTCAAGGTTTATTTTGTTCTTCTGTTTGAACTATATTTCTCCATTTGTAGGCAGCCTTGCCTTGTTATTGTTTTTTCTTTGTGTGATTTATGAATCAGAAAATAAAATACACCATTCCTAGTTTTATGGACTGCTTTGTATAGGGTGACAATTTCATCCATTAGCCTGGCTCTAGCTATACATTCAGGAGATCTCTCAATCCTTTTGTGGGTACGTGGCTTCTCCTGGCTTGTGCAGCTTTCCATCTGGTGTCTTCATGGGGGTACTGAAGCTTCTCTATCTTGTCTGGCCCCTAGGCATCAAAAAGTATACTGGTTCTAACAGGCAGCCCTTGTCAGGAAACTAGCCCCTCAGGCAACCTGCTGAGAAGACAGGAATGTAATGTAATTTCCATGTTCTATTCCCTTCAATGGGTGAGTTACAGTTTGTCCCCAATCATGTCGCAACCTTGTGGCCTGGAGAAAAAGCTTCTACAGTTGAAGTGAAACAACCTCCCTTACCTATGTAATGCAGTTGTTGTGGGTATGTTGTCTGCCTGGGGTACTATGACTCTCATCTCCTGTCTGCATTGCTCATGGAGGCTTTTTAAAAGACTCTGTTGTCATTCTGCTGGTGTCTCTTTCAGAGGATGACTTTGGGAACTTGCTGATGGGTTCTTTCTGTCACTTGGCTCTACTTTTATTGTCATCATATAAAGAAGCAATTGTCCTATAGACATTTATTAACTAACCAATCTTTTTTTTATCTTTTCCCACTGAGAGTCAATGTTACTCATAAGTACTTGGTCTTTCTTCAGGGTAATTAATTCAATTTCTTTTATTTATTTACCCATTGCTCAAGCAATATCACACTGTTTTAATTAACTGAAGCCAAACACTGAGTCATGATTCTTCTTATATCTTCACAGTGACTGCCTTCATATTTTCTTCATTATCTTATTCTCATCTTAAAAAATCACTGGATTTTACTCCTCTAGAAATTCTGATTTAAAGGACATTGATCTAGTTGATTTATTTTGCAGGTAATGTTTCTATTATACTGCCGGCCGGGGAGTCAGCTGCAATGGCAGCTGATTGGTGGCACCTTGGAAATAACATTTGGTGAAGAATTAGTGCCTTATGTGTGCTGCCCGGTAACCTTCTACTTGAGTTAGAAAAGTGTGTCTTTTGAGATTAAAAACATTTCCCCAGTTGGGGTCAGCTGTCTGATGTACCTTCTTGTCTGTTGAGTTCTTCCACATGCTCAGGGTAACCCAGGGTCTCATCAGGTTTGGCCTCCAAGTTTTGGCCATAAGCTAATTAGTTAGCTTGCAGAACCAAGAGTGACAGTAGTATAAAAACAGTCCTAAGCAAGAAAGCGAAGCATGGCCTATTTATTAGGGCAAATTACATCTTGATGCTGCTCTAGAACCTCATGTATTATATATGAGGGAATCAAGATGCAAAGAAAAGTAATATATCACAATGATAATATATAAATATGTATATCAGGGCCGGGAGTTTGGCCTAGTGGTTAAAGTGCTTGCCTAGCATGCATGAAGACCCGGTTCGATTCCTCGGTACCACATACATAGAAAAAAGCCAGAAGTGGTGCTGAGGCTCAAGTGGTAGAGCTCTAGCCTTGAGAAAGTCCAAGGACAGTGTTCAGGCCCTGAGCTCAAGCCCAGGACTGGCAAAATAAATAAATAAATAAATAAATAAATAAATAAATAAATATGTATATCATATATATTGTTTTAATGTAATGTACAGCCAAAGCCACAAAATATATATGTGATATATTATATGTCAGATATAACATATATTATATATTATATAATATATGTTATATATTGTAAAATATATTATACCTTATGTGTATATATGGACTATTTTATGCATAGTAATGATATATATTATGTATTATATATCACATTATTGTGCTTAGTATTGGATCACAGTGCATAAAATTATCTTTGATCATAAAAACAAGGAAAAAGTAAGTGGAGGAGCCAAGACACTGCAAAGAAAGCATTTCCTTAAGTGTTCATTATGACACATGTGCTATTTTTAATCGCATTTTAAAAATCAGTTTGCTCATATTCAACCCTCTCCTGTGATCCATGATTTTTCTCCCTTTATCTTCTACTGATTTTATCTTTATTCCATAACAGTCTGCCTTTGACTTTCATAGCTTTTTAATTTTTCATTTTTAATCCACATATGAGAGAAACTATGCAATGCTTGCCTTTCTGACGCTGGCTTATTTTGCTTAGTATTATGAACCATGTGTTTTCCTATAAACAGCATGATTTGGGTTTTTCTTAGTAGATTGATCCATTAGCAGCTAAATTTTAGAACAATACGAAAATCCTGGTAAATCCACGTTGAGTGGCAAATATAATTAATACATGTCTCGTTAGATTTCATCATCAATCGTACAATATGCAGACGTGAAGAAGGAGCGTATGGACCTGACAGTGGTGAGAGAGGAGAGGGATGCAAGGCAGGTTGATGTTTGAGTGACTCAGGCAGAGATGATTGTCATAAAGATCAAAATACATTCTATATATTTAGTTTACTCCATTTGTTTGATGAGAAAGTAGGTTTGATATGTTTGCTGATTTGTGCTATAGTGTAGGTACTCAAAAATACTGTTGAATTATCAGTGGAGTGCATAGACAAAGGTGGCAAATGTAGCCGATTAACGCTATGGATTTTACATTATGAAATTTTCTCCATGAATATAAATTGAAAATATTTATTTCATCCAGAATGTAGAGATAAAGAAGAATGACTGTGAGCCTTCCATATGTTGTGGTGCCTGGATCCCAGTAGCTATCAAGCAGTTTTTGTCTGTGGTTGACTTTGCCTCCTTCAGGTTGTTTCAGCCAGTAAAACTTATTTCTAAAGTGATTATTAGTTAGAATACATTTAAAATTTAGAGGATAATGGGACTTTTCTATGATTTGAATGACCTCACTAATGCTCATGGGAAATGTAATCCTCATAGTGGGGTTTCACAGTCAGGTCCAAAAGAAACTATTAAGAAAGAGGAGGTTGAATCTTGAAGCTCTGTCCTTATTTTTTTCTTTATTATAAAGTAGCTGATATTCACAAGAGCCAAAGACCTACTTATTAGATTAAAAAAAAAGAGTTATTACCTTGGTGAATAGTTTGGATAATGAGGTTGAGAGCACTGGAGAAAGTAGATTTAGATGGAAGTCATTAAAACCATTTTGTTAGTACTGTGAACAAATGTCTATCTCTCTTTCTTTCCTTATCTTTATTTCTTGTATTCTAGTTCTTTATTAAGTATATATTTACAGATGCCCTGTCCTTTGGATTAGGGATTTGTAGACTCCCAGATTGTTGCTCTTAGGAGTGCTTTGTCTCTGGTGTCATGACTTTGTGTAGTCATGTGATACCCCCTACCTTGACATGGCTGAGAGGGAAAGCAAGTGTTCACAAATGCCATTTCCATACTCCTGGAAGACTAACATTTTTTCCATGTATTTTTTATTGTAATTCATAGAAGGTGGATTACTTCACAAGATGTCTAGCATTTTGCACTAACTTTTCCTTGTCTTTTCCTTGTAAATTGCTCAATCTGGTGCTATTCATTTATAACATCAAAAACCAGGTAAAGGGACAGGGAGTTTGGCCCAGTGGTAGAGTGCTTGCCTAGCAAGCACGAAGACTCAGGTTCAATTCCTCAGTATCACATACATAGCAAAAAGACGGAAGTGGTGCTGAGGCGCAAGTGGTAGAGCTCTAGCCTTGAGAAAGTCCAAGGACAGTGCTAAGGCCCTGAGCGCAAGCCAAGGACTGGCAAAAAAACAACAACAACAACAACAAAAAGGTAAAGACTGGCTTATTTAAAGCAAAAGAAATTGTCTGCAGTCTACATTTTTAAAAGCTGGCATTACATCTATTCATTTACCCCTCTTGGTTGTGTTTCTTTAAGTGTTTATGTGTTACCTCTGGGAATTTAAGCCTTATCTTTGCTAGTTTATCATCCATTATTAATTACCGGGACTTGAATTAGCAAAGGAATTGCTGTATTTAATCTTGTATTTCCCTTTTTGGGCTTAAGTCAGAAAAAAATATATAGTGCTTTGTCCTCTTTGTTCCAATCTCCTGACATTATGATTCGCACTTCTTTTGGTTGTAGTTAATATTCTTTCATATCATACCACAATGCATTGTAGGAAAACTGGCTTTTCAAGCCCTTGTTTGTCATCAGATAGAACAGAACAGTTGTATGATTTAGATTAATCACTTAAGCCCTGTGTATCTTTCCTTATCAACCCACTCATAAGTGTGTCATGTTTATAGAGTTGTTGCCAAATAAGCTGAGACAAAATATTGATAATGTTTCTTGAAATCACAACCATTGTATCTATCTATCTATCACTTCACCAATGACTTTGTCCCAATCATTGGGTTAGGCTTGCCAGTCCAGAAGAACCTACTCTCCAGAACACACGGAAAACATGCCAAAGTCCTTGTAGAACACAATTACTCAATCATTCTTTAAGATGACATAGAACACTTATTAAGATGACATGGAACACTAATTAAGATTAATGAATATAATTAATGGTCAGCCACCCACCTATATGAAGTCTTTACCTACAATATTTTGCATCTGACCAATCAATATACTATTATAGACCTCAAGCATGGTAGTATATAACTATACTAATATTTATTCAGGAGGATAATTTGGGAGGACCATTTGACCACAGAAGTTTGAGACCAGCTTAGCAACACAGCAGAACTCCATCTCAAAACCATATGTATGGAAAACTTGCATTGAATAGAAAATTCAGAAATAAAGGCATATTTATGTGACAGAGTGATGGTATGTCACTAGCATTACAAATGATACATATAGATGTTCTTCAAAAACGTATTTGTCAATCGTATTGTGTGTTTGCACACCTTATAAAACTCAGAGGCATTGAAAGGATAGAAAAGATGATCTTTTAGGATGAAAATAAAGCAATTGCTTAGTCCCTGAGCATCCCTACTAAGCGTTTTCACAAATGAGAAAACAGTTATTTCCTCTGTGGTTTCTCTCATCCAGCCAAGGTTAATACCCATCTCATTCTATATACAACCCTCTCCCACATGGCTCATGCTATACCAGAGAGAAGATACAGGCACCCAAACAATCTTATTTGGGTTTATTTTATCTCTTTGACAGACAGCAAGAAAAGGTTCCTGCTTTCTCCATATTGATGTGATATACTTGTGGAAGATACATGTGTGGAAGGCTCAGATTCTACATGTAGTTCTTGTTTGCATGATTCCAGTTCAGGGCTACTTTCTTCCCCTGAAAAAAAATGCTTTAGTAAGAGAAAAATTACATGATGCTCATATGTGTTGCTGGTATAGATAATTATTCAATATTCATAATTTTATTATTCATTAATAAGTTTAATTGAGCTTAATTTGTCTAACAGAAGTCCTGATAGCTCTGAGAGAATAAATGTTAGGGGTTGAATCTTAAATGTCCATTAAAGGTCGTGATATATTGCAGTCTGGATCTCCAGCTGGTGATGCTACTGAGAGATGATGGGAACTTTTGGAGGTAGGGCCAAACTGGAGAAAAGTTACTGGAAGTTTACCCTTGATGAGTTTATTGACACCTGGATCATTTTCTCTCTCTCTCTCTCTCTCTCTCTCTCTCTCTCTCTCTCTCTCTCTCTCTCTCTCTCTCTCTCTCTCTCTCTCTCTCTCTCCTCCCTCTCTCCCTCCCTCCCTCCCTCCCTCCCCCTTCCTCTTTCTCTCTCTTTCACATTTACAGGCCATCACTAGATGAGCCATACCCTTCCCTTCAAATGTACCACACAACAATTGTCTAAAAGGCACTCAGCCAAGGACGGAAATCTCTGGAACTGTAAAACAAAATTAACCTTTCTTTACTCCTTAATTATTCTTAGGTATTTTTTCAGGTTAGCTGAGTAACACAGTAAATAAATGAATATCTCTTCAATAAGTATATACTAAAAGTGGATAAGTGCAATTTTTTAAAATCAAAAATAAACTTTTGGACCCAGGAAGACTCTCAGAAATTTCACTTTACTGGGAAATCTTTTCTTTGCTCATCCATAACACCAGAGATTGACCTCAGCTTATCTCAAGTTCATGATGATCTGAAAACCAAAAAATAACTATCAAGAGGATTTATAAATTATGGAAGGAAAATATGAATAAGAATCAAATGGAAAAGTTTTTAAGGTTGTGGATAGGAAGAAGAGAGAAGAATAGTTCTTGCCTCATATAAATGCAGGGCAGCAATGACCTGAAACACAGTGGGTAGTTGGAAAAGCTTCTGGGTCATAAGGACCATAGATAGAACAATGGCCTCCAAGTGTTAATTTCCTGAACTGTTGAGTGAATCACATGCCAAGGAATTCTGAAGTACTTTAAAAAAAAGACAAAAGCATAATGCATTTACTATCTGGCAAATGTAGCTGCAACCCCTCTATACATTACAATAAAAAAAAGAATCATTCAAAAAAAAAAGTCAAAAGCATTTCTTTTTTTAAAGATTTTTGTATTGTGATTAGTAGAAAGGTTACATTATATTCACCAGATAGAAGGTGCATAACTTCACAAACATTGATACTCTTTCTCATGACATGGTCCCCATTTCCCTCCCACCCTCTCACTGCTTATCTTGACTTTTCCCCTTCCCAGTCCAATTTCAAATAACCACTTAAGCATATATAAAACATATAAGATAACAAGGTGAAATATTGTAACAATATGAGATAACCAAGGGATGGCAAAAGAGATGAGAGATAACATAGAATATTAAGAACAACAGTCATTCATTATATGGCTTTTGTTTCCTTATCCTGGAAGTCCTTAAATTTAGTGTCACACTATTTGGCATAATGTCTCTAGATTTTGTTCTATTGTAAATCTCTGCTAGAAGAGCCCAAGGTTTCTGCTGATTATGACAAATGAGGGAGACTATTGGGCCTATGTTCCTTTGAGTCTGGCTTACTTCACTTAATATGATTTTTTTCTAAGTCTTTCCATTTCCTTACAAATGGGGTGATGGCGTTCTTTCTGACAGCAGCATAGAATTCCATTGTGTATAAATACCACATCTTGTTGATCCACTCCTCGACTGAGGGACATCTGGGTTGGTTCCATATCTTTGCTATGGTAAATAGTGCTGCAATGAACATCACTGTGCTAGTGGATTTAGTATGCCCTTGTTACTGGACAATTGGGTAAATGCCAAGTAGTGGAATTGCTGGGTCATAGGGGAGCTCTATGTTTAGTCTTTTGAGAAACTGCCATACTGCTTTCCATAGTGGTTGAATGAGTTTGCACTCCCACCAACAGTGTAGTAATGATCCCTCCTGGCCACATCCCCTTTAGCATCTGTTTTTATTAATTTTCTTGATCCTGGCCATTCTAACTGGAGTGAGGTGGAATCTAAGAGTTGTTTTGATTTGCATTTCTTTTATGACCAGAGATGTTGAGCATTTCTTCATGTGTCTATAGGCCATTTTTTTTTTTTTGGCCAGTCCTGGGCTTGAGCTCAGGGCCTGAGCACTGTCCTTGGACTTTCTCAAGGCTAGAGCTGTACCACTTGAGCCTCAGCACCCCTTCCGGCTTTTTTCTATATGTGGTACCGAGGATTCGAACCTGGGTCTTCATGCATGCTAGGCAAGCACTTTAACCACTAGGCCAAACTCCCGGCCCCTATAGGCCATTTTTATTTCTTCTTCAGAGAAGACTCTCTTTAAGCCTTTGGCCCATCTTTTAATGGGAGGTTAGTTGTTACTTTGGAGGTTAGTTTTGGAGTGATTCAATTTTTTGAGCTTTTGATATATTTTAGATATGAGGCCTTTGTCCGTTGTATGGTTGGTGAAGATCTTCTCCCATTCTGTAGGCTTCCTAATTAATTTACAAGCTATGTCCTTTGACTTACAGAAGCTCTGCAATATAATGCAGTCCCACTTATCCAGACTTTGTCTGATTTGTTGTGTTTCTTTGTCCTTATTGAGAAAGTTTCGACCTGTGTAAGGAGGCCTAGTGTGTCTCCTATTCCTTCTTGTAAAGTTTTCAGTGTGTCAGCTTTTACCTCGAGGTCTTTGATCCCTTTGGAGTTAATTCTAGTGCAGGGTAACAAAGAGGGATCCAACGTTAGTTTTCTGCAGGTGCTTAACCAGTTCTGCCAGCACCACTTGTTGAAGAGGCTCTCTTTCTTCCATTCTATTTTTTGGCTCCCTTATCAAAGATTAGGTGGCCATAGTCTGTGGTTTAATATCTGGGTTTTCAGTTCTATTTCATTGGTCTTCAGGTTGTTCTTGTGCCAGTACCAAGCTGTTTTGATTATTATAGCTCTGTAATAGAGTCTAAAGTTTGGTATTGAAATTCCTCCTGTACTGTTCTTTCTGATAAGAATTGTTCTTGCTATACGGGGTCTTTTATTATTCCATATGAAATTTTGGATTGCCTCTTCTATTTCTTTAAAGAATGACATTGAGATATTGATGGGTATTGCATTGAATTTGTAGATAGCCCTTGGCAAGATTGTTATTTTGACAATGTTGATTCTCCAATCCAGGAGCATGGGAGGTTTTCCATTTCCTCAGTTCTGCTTTAATTTCCTTTTTCAGGGTTTTAATATTTTCACCAAAAAGGTCCTTTACATTCTTAGTTAAGTTAATTCCTAGGTACTTTATTTTCTTTGAGGCTTTTGCAAAAGGAGTTGCTTTCCTGATTGTTGCCTCATTCCTCTCAATGTTGGCATAGAGGAAGGCAGTTGATTTTTTGAGTGTTAATTTTATGCCCTGCTACCCTTCCAAAGTTTTGAATCTGCTCAAGGAGCTTGAGAGTAGAGTCTATAGGATTCTTTAAATACAGAATCATGTCATCTGCAAAGTATAACTTCCTCTTTCCCTGTTTGGATCCCCTTTATGCTTGCTTCTTGCCTTATTGCTCTGGCTAGGAATTCTAATACTATGTTAAAGAGGAGTGGAGAGAGTGGGCATCCTTCTCTCATTCCTGATTTTAGAGGGAATAGCTTTAGCTTTTTGCCATTAAGTATAATATAGCTGCGGGTTTGTCATACACAGCCTTTATTACGTTGAGGAATGTTCCATGGATTCCTAGTTTCTCCAGAGCTTTTAACATAAAGGGGTGTTGGATCTTGTCAAATGCCTTTTCTGCATCTATTGAGACAATCATGTGATTCTTGTCCTTGCTCCTGTTGATGTGTTGAATTATAATATTTGACTTGCTTATGTTGAACCAGCTTTGCCTCCCTGTGATGAATCGTGTTTGATCACAGTGTATAATTTTTTTGATGAGTTGTTGTAGACAGTTGGCCAGTATTTTGTTGAGAAGTTTTGCATCAATATTCATCAAAGAATTGGGTCTATAGTTCTCTTTCTTTGATGCATCTCTGTCTGTTTTGCAAATGAGGGTTATACTGGCTTCGTAGAATGAGTTTGGCAAAGAGTCTTCGTTTTCAATTTCGTTGAAGAGCTTGAGGAGTATTGGTGTGAGCTCTGCTTTGAAGACATTATAGAATTCAGCTGTGAATCCATCTGGCCCTGGGCTTTTCTTAGGTGGAAGGTTTCTTTTCAGTGCTTGAAATAAGCCTGTTTACTTGGTTTAGGTCTTCTTGGTTCAGTGTGGGTAAGTTAATATTGGCTAGAAATTCATCCATTTCTTCTAGATTTTCAAACCTGTTGGCATAAAGGTTAGAAAAGTATTCCCTCATGATGCTCTGGATCTTCGTAATTTCTGTCATGATATTACCTTTCTCATCTGTGATTTTGTTTATTTCGGTATGCTCTCTTCTTTTCTTGGTAATATTTGCTAAGGGTCTGTTAATTTTTTCAAAGAACCAACTCCTTGTTTTGTTGATTCTTTCTATAGTTTTTTTGGACTCTAATTCACTTAATTCTGCTTTGATTTTAATAATTTGCTTCCTTCTACTGGGATTAAGGTTGGTTTGTTGCTCTTCTTCCAGGATCTTAAGGTGACACATTAAATTGTTGGTTTGTGATTTTTCCAATTTGTTATTGTAGGCACTCAGAGCTATAAATTTTCCTCTGAGTACTGCCTTTGCTGTGTCCCAAAGGATCTGGTATTTTGTGTGCTCCTTTTTGTTAAATTTCATAAACTGTTGGATTTCTATTCTGATCTCCCGATGACCCATTGGTGATTCAACAATGTGTTGTTCAATCCCCATGAGTTGTAGGGTTTTCATTGGTGGAGATGGGTGTTCAGTTCCAATTTGATGCTCTTGGGGTCTGAGAAACTACAGGGAATGATTTCAGTGTTTCTGAATCTGCCCACGTTTGTTTTGTGCACTAAAATGTGGTCTATTTTGGAAAATGTTCCATGTGCTGCTGAAAAAAAATATATTGTGTTGTTGCTGGATGGAATAATCTGCAGATGTCTGTTGTATCTAGTTGGTCTATACTGTTGTTCAATTGTAAGGTTTCTCTGTTGAGTTTTTGCCTGGTTGATCTGTCCTTAGGTGAGAGTGTTGTGTTAAAGTCACCAATAATCAGTGTGTTTTGATATAAGTATCGTTTCGGTGAAAGTAAAGTTTATTTGATGAAGTTCGGTGCTCCGGGATTAGGTGTGTAGATATTTAGGATCGTTATGTCCTCTTGGAGGAAAGATCCCTGTATTAGTATGTAGTAACCTTCTTTGTCTTTTCTCACTAATTTTAGTTTGAAGTCTATTTTATCTGATGTGAGGATGGCAACTCCAGCCTGTTTATGGGGGCCATTAGCTTGGCAAATTTTATTCCAACCTCTTACTTTCAAAAAAATGTTTGTTTTGGGGGGCAAGATGTATCTCTTGAAGACAGCAGAATGATGGATTTTGCTTTTTGATCCAACTAGACAGTCTACGCCGTTTAATTGGAGAGTTAAGTCCATTGATATTGACAGGATTGAGAAATATTTATTAGTTCCTGCCATTTTTAAAAGCTTTCATTAGGGCCTGTGTCTTGACAGTTCTTTTGGTACTTAGATGGTATGAGTTTTAGGTGCCATGTCTTTCTCTGTATTACATTTGTTGGTTTTCTATGTGTAGAACATCTTTGAGAATTTTCTGTAATGTTGATTTGGTTGTTGTGTAGTGTTGCAGCTTTTCCCTGGAATGGAATGTTTTTATTGTTCCCTCAGTTATGAATGAGAGCTTAGCTGGGTACAGTATTCTTGGTTGGTAGTTATTTGACTTAAGGGCATGACATATATCCTTCCAATCTCTTCTTGCTTGCATGGACTCTGTTGAGAAATCTGGGGTTATTCTGATTGGTTTGCCTTTGTAGGTGATTTTTCTTTTCTCCTTGGCTGCTTTTAGGATCCTTTCTTTGGTCTCTATTGATCCTGTTAGTATTATAATGTGTCAGCGGGATGTCCTTTTTTGGTCCGGTCTGTTTGGGGTTCTAAAAGCTTCTTGTATCTGGATGGGCCTGCCCTTCTGGATATTTGGGAAGTTCTCTGAGATGATTCCCTGAAGTATCTTTCCAATACCATTGACGTCTTTCTCCAGACACTCCTCAATACCAATTAGCCTTGAATTAGGCTTCCTAATTGTATCTTGGACCTCCTGAAGCATTCTCTTATATTTCCTAGATTTGGATTGACTCATTTTTTGTTCTTTCTCTATAACCACTAAATTATCTTCAACCCCAGAAATTCTCTCTTCTGCATTGTCTAACCTGCTATCAAAGCTTTCTACTTTGTTCTTCATCTCCCTTGCTTCTAACTGCTCATTTTTGATGCCTTGCATCTCTTGTTTTAGATCATGTATGGATTTCTTTAACTCCTTGATTTCCATTTGAGTGGTTAGCTCAGCAGCTTTATTTTCTTTGAACATTTTCTGGAGTTCGGTCACCTTTTTGTTTGTGGATTCTATGAATTCGTCCATTTTTCTTTGAAAAACCTTTATTATGGCCTCCTTTATGGCTTCCCCTTTTTCACTTATCACCTTGTTTATGGTTTCCTCTTGTTTAGCTGTGGCTTCCTCCCTTATCTCTTTATGTTTTCACACTTTTCATTAATGATGTTTATCAGTCGCATTTGTATAACACTTGGAAGACTCTCCTCTAGATTTGCCACTGATGGCTCCATTGCCTGTTTATATTGGGTGGGAGATGCTATTCCTTGATTTGATATTTTTCTTGAGTTTCTTGTTCTGCCCATTTGAAAATGGGCGCAAGATTAATACTAAACAAGGTTATAATTTTTCATATATAACCAACCTAGACCTCTTTAGCTGGCTGACAATAGATGTTCACAATTTTAGATTGGTATTATCACTCTCCTTTTCTTTTTGTGCACTTACTTACACATCTAATACAACCACAAATTACTGATTTATGACCAAACCAATAATCTCTGTTGTCCCTCAGGACCTAGAGTATAATCGAACACCTAGATATACAGCATTGCTCAATAATCATCAAATGTAGATCCATGCATTATTAGAGTTGAAGGATGAACAGAGGACCAGAGATAGAAAAATAATATGAAAGACAACAGGGGTAGGAAAAGAGTAATGCAAGAGTGTAAGATTATTATAGTAATGAAGAAAAGGTATAGCGTAAGGATAACTGACCTAAGGTGATATACAGGTAGAATATTTGAGTACAAAGTTTAGAAGAATTTAGATAAAACTTATGAAAATAAGAAGAGTAATAAGAATATATAGAGAAAAGAGAGAGATAGATATAGGAGATTTCAATGATAAAAAATTTAAAAATAAAAAAGAACCAAAACAAAACAAAAACAAGAACAACAACAAATAACAAACCAAAATAAAACAGAAAACAAAAAAATCAAAAAATAAAACAAAAAAAAACAAGAACAACAACAACAAAAAAGGTGGGGGGAGATTCCTCACTATTATGAATTCTTACCCAAGAAATATTAGGGTTGTGAACCAGGAGATTAAAAAGCAGATGATTGTATCAATATAGATATCATTTTTATTCAGATTGTACCAGAGCAGTCACTGTGTTTCTAGGAACCACAGTGACAGAAGGAATGCGGGAAAAGAAAGAGGGGGGAAAAAGGAAAGAATCATAACATTAAAAAAAGATGAAGGTAAAATGGCAAAGAAAAAATAAGAACACCTAAAAATGCAAATGAAAACGGGTAGAAGAAAAAAATACAAAGAAGAAGAACAATAAAAAGGGTATTTTTCAGTTTTTTGGGGGGAGGGCAGGATAGGAAACTTGTGTCTCCACTAAATTTAGGATCCAACACTTCACAAAGTCTTTTTCTCTTGTGATTTGGCTTTGTAGTATTTCGGATCTGATTGCTTGGTTGGGAAAACGAAGCTGAAAGATCCACGGGTGACTTTGTTTACCAGGTCTGTGTCGGGCGCAGGGACGGACTTCAGCGGCGCTGGGGCCGGATTTCTGGCTAAGGGATCTCTGGGAAATCCTTTGCCTGTTAGGATGATGGCATTGCCAGCACCACCTCTTGGGCTCCAGTTAGTTTGGCCGGGTCTTTGCCAGCAGTCAAGATGGTTCTGCTCTCAGCTGGTGGGGGAGGTGATTCCCTCCCAATGCCATTCCGTGAGCAGAAGTGTAAACTTCTCCTCGGGGGTACTCACAGATTGCTGGATTCTCTGGTTCCGTGAAGCTGGCAGGTCCGTGCACGGCCGGAGATGGCTCTGGGCTCTGACAAAAGCATTTTTTAAAAATCATTTTGGGGCCAGGAGTTTGGCCTAGTGGTAGAGTGCTTGCCTACTTGAGGAACTAGGCATGATGGGAGTATCCACTTTGGGTCAGTCCAAATCCAGATGAGGCTTTTCAAAAGTGAGATGAGTGAAATTCACATTTTCCAGGCAGCAACTGGAGTTTCCTAATTACCTCCCAACTCTAAAGGACCTTTCAGGGTTGCTCTCATAATCATCATCAACATCATCATCATCATCATCTTTATTTTATTTTCACCAGGTGGGGGACATCAGGCTATAATCCCATGTACGCCAAAGTAAAGTAGGATAGGATGTAGATCATCACATCTATGAAATTAGGCTAAGACAGAAAATGTGACTTCCATGTCCATCTTGGTCCATTATTTTCTTTTAGATAATTCCCTCAGAAATGAATTAGATGTTATACTATAGCTTATTGAGTAGCTCCAAAAATGTAAAAACTAAAACTTCTGACCAGTAGCTAAGAGCAACCTAATCTGTAGCTACATGAATAAAATGGAGACTCCAGAAAAAGTCAGCCTTTGAAAGGCCTCACTTAGTCCAAACCAATATCTTCCTGAGAGCTCTTGTCCCTCTCTGACCCAGAACCACCAGCTCTCAGAAACAGTATGTGGTTACAAATATCTGTCATTTTAAGCTCAAAAATTTATAGTAATATTTTAAGTCATAAAATATGTAATGAATATATCACTCTTAAGATTTATAATGAATATAGTGAGTAATGTATATAATGCATATACCACTCTTACTATTTCTGTCAAGTGTAGTAAAAGACAATGATCATTGAATCATCTCATATGGACAAACAGCTTAGAGAAAGTTTGGTGTAAGGAAACATTTCAAACAGAGGATACTCCTTCACCCTTGCTCGCCCCAGCCATGTGAAGCCTATCTCAACGGAAGTGTTTAACGTTGTTTTGTGTTTCTTTCTGGTAAATTCGAAGGATTTTTGAGTTGTCTTGCTATGTTCACCCCACATAGTGGACAAGTGTTCTAACAGTGAACTACATCTATAGCTCCTGGACCGATTTTTAAATTCCCCTTGAATAATTTAACTCCTAAAAACTCAAATATATGTGGGAGAAAAAAGATCTTGCAAACTTGTGGGGATTCTACTTCATTTCCTTAATCTATCTCCAAAGTGGATTTGCTTTCAGTCCTAAAAAGTTTCTCAATTTTCAATATCCTTCATGTAGGCTTGATTAATTTTGTTCAGCTTTTATACCTGCCAAGATACATAGACCAGAACAGTGGCATTTGGAATTTACAACTATCTCAAAATCACTACAGCAATCCATTTTCCTAAACGATTGCTTCTATTCATGTAGCAGAGTAGTCCTTATCAGTTAATCTTTATTCCTTTTCTAGAAGATACTCGGTTTTTATTAATTCATTTTCTACTTTTTAACAAGTATGCAGGAAGCTTTCATTTTTAACAGTTACACATATCTGAGAATCCTTAAACTGTGCATTAGTTAACATTTTACAGTTCAGAAAATCCTCAGCTCTTTCAGAACTGAGGCTATTTCTTGCCCTAAGATTCACACATTAATTATTAAGATTTTATTTTTTATCATGAACCTCACTAGCTTCACAGATTTTCCATGAAGAGGATATCTAATTAAGTTACTATACATTTTTTTACCTGTGTCAAACATTGTTTACATTCTGATTTTTTTATTGTGATTAATAGAAGGGTTACATTATATTCACTAGATAGAAGGTGCATAACTTCACAAACATTGATACCCTTTCTTATGACATGGTCCCCATTTCCTTCCCATCCTGCCCCGCTTATCTTGGAGATTTACAATAAAACAAAGTCTAGAGACATTAGGCCAAATAGTATGACCTCCAGGATAAGGAAACAAAAGCCATATAATGAATGACTGTTGTTCTTAATGCACTATGTTATCTCTCATCTCTTTTGCCATCCCTTGGTTATCTCATTGTGTTACAGTTTTTCACATTGTTATCTGATATATTTTATATGTGCTTAATTGGTTATTTGAAATTGGATAAGGAAGGGGGGAAATCAAGAAATCAAAATCAATACATTCTGATTTTTTAAAAGAGGAAAAAAATTATACCTAAATCACCATTATAAGAATCAGTCAGCTGGGTGCTGGTCGCTCATATCTGTAATCCTAGCTACTCAGGAGGCTGAGATCTGAGATTGCTGTTCAAATCCAAGTTAGGCATGAAAGTTGGTGAGACTCTTATCTCCATTTAACCACCAGAAAACTGGAAGTGGTACTGTGGCTCAAAATGGTAGAGCACTTGCCTTCAGCTGAAGAGCTCAGGGACAGCACCCAGGCCCCAGAGTTCAATCCCCATGACCAACCAAAATAAATAAGGAAAGAAAGAATTAATCAACTATATTTTCAGGGAGCTTGGATATAGCCTAAGTGGGAGAGCATTGGCCTAGCAAGTATGAAGCTTTATCTTTAATCCATGTCTCCATCCCCCCCCACACAGTTTATAATCTGATATACAAATGAGATCTTTATTTTCATTGACTGATGAGTTTGTCTTTGAAATTTCCACAATTCTCTACCGTAGCTTCCATGGCTATACTTTATAGCTCTTGCACAACCTCAGATTTCTGTTTACCAAACACTTCCCTTCATTTCCAAACTGGTGACAAACCTGATTTATATATAACCCCAGACCACAAAGGACAATCATACAACTTAAAACACATCCACGTCACATTAAAATATTCCAAAAGTCATAAAAACTATGAAATTCATTCTGTTTTAGTTGGCCCACAATATGTGCTTTTTTAAATTTTTATCTTTTGGACAGTTTATTTTTTGCCTTTAGCCATGTTTTTCTGGATGTTTATGACATTTTCCCCGCACTAATTGATTTTGAACGTGCTTAATTTGCAGTACATTTTGTTAGTAACCTAGTTCTTTCAGTTTGGCCTCATTTCATTTGCAAAGATATAGTAGTAATATTTGCTCCTAGGTTTTATTAATTTCCCTTACCCAAACTTAACTATTTTTCTATTCTAGACCTCATTTCATAAGACCAGCCCCAACAGTTTACCATCTATGATTTTCTAAGATCTTTAATTTTACTTTATCACTCACAATATTTGTTTTTCTGGTCAATGTATCTACTAGTACACAATTCCACTCTCAGTCTTACTTTATAAAATGTTTCTGCATGGAATCCTGCTGTCACTGTGGTCATTCCTAGAAACACAGTGACAGCTCTGGGTTCAGTCTGAATAAAAACGATATCCATAGTGATACAGTCACCTGCTTTTTAAACTCCTGGTTCTCAACCCTAGTATCTCCTGGGTAAGAAGTCAGAACAGTGAGGAATCTCCCCCCACCTTTTTTTTAAATTTTTGTTTTTATTTTTGTTTTTTATGTGTGTAACATCTAATAGTAAACTAATGACCCTTTTGATCTGATTATAATGGGTTATAGAACTGACATGGACAGAAAACAGAGGTGAAAGAAGTGGAAGGTTTTCAGCACATAGCAGGGTGACAAAACTGCTTTCTCACCTAAGAATGAATTTTCCTCCTCACCTTTGGAGAGGAAAAGTAAGTGAATTCACAGGGTTGCAAACTTGGTGCAGGAGCTGATTTCTGCTTTCTCCTGGCTGAATTCCTGCTGGGCTTACTCATTCAACTGCCTGGTTTGTACTCACTGAAAGCTGATTCCAGGAACTTCTCAGGGTCACTGAAAAGGGAGCAAATTATTTTCAGCAGGTGGTGATTGGCTTCACAATGACACTAGGATCCACTATTAAGAGGACTATTTCCTCCGCATCGTTATCCTCCTTTGGGGCAGTCCTTACTAGTCTCTCTCATTCACATTCTGTGAGCTGTACTTGGGCTGAAAATCATCCTCTCCATATTAGAAGGCACAATAAAGATCCAGGCTTGCTGACAAATTTCTGATTCTTAGAATTGTTTGCTGGATGGGTTTGCTGAACCACTAATAACTTGAAAAAAAGAGATGAAGAAAGAAGTAAGATGAATAACGAAGTAAGATCAATTTCCTCAGTTTCTTCTTACAGCATGGCAGATTCTTTGTCTCTTGGAGTAGAAATCGCCATAACCAGTGCTGATAGATTTCCAGAACATAAAAGGTCCAGTCAGATATGTGTAGTGCATTTTGAGATTGGCTCAATATCTGTACCATCCTTTTCAACTGAGCACTAAAATGTATTGGGAGGAATTGAGGAATTGGTCTTACTGTAAAGAAAGGCTCATCCAGTTGTTAGGTACTTATCTTCCCCTTTAAGGGTGATTAGTGATGGAACCAGAAGGCACCCAATCTGGTAAAGGAAGCATTTATTGGAAGCTATGGCTTCATTGAATATTTAAAGGTCAACCATCCCATTACCTTACCCTATAGGCATCAACTGAACTGTGGGCAGGTGAATGGTTCTGGGAAAACTCTGCCTTGATACCCTATGAACACCTAGAGTAAACTTAAACAGGATTCTGTATTAGGATTTTCTTCTATGAGGACCTAAGAATGTCTGTATTTTAGATACTTTTAATAACACTTTTCATAACATATATTAACTGTACAAAAGGGTTTCATTGTGATGTGTGCACACATGACTGTAATGTACTTAAATCAAATTCACTCACTCTCCTACTCTTTCTTATCCCTATTCCTACCATCTCCTACTTTTTACCATTTGAATGGGTTTCATTATTCTTTTTTCACCTATACACATAATGTACTTATATTAAATCCAATTCTCATTGCCCTCTTTTCTTTTCCCCCAAGTCTAGCTTTCTTGCATTCTATTCAGACCTTCTAAAATCGACTTAAAATATATAATTTTCAGATTTTAAAATTGGTCAATTTTAATGGAAAAAATGGGACGAGCTTTTGAGGGAACATAGCTTCAAATGTTTGAAAACATTTACAGATCATGAATAAAACTTAGCTATATCATATATCATCAAATTTTGTTTAATCTATACAACATCATATAGTCATCTTTATACTTAATACTACGTTCATGAATAAGACCAGGCCCCCAATTATTCCTGTCCACTAGGAAAAAAATGAGCATTTTAGCATTTAGAACATTTAGAGACATTATAAATAAAGGTAGGAAATCTATTGCTCTGTTCCAGTGGAAATTCTTGCAGCTTCCCAGTGCACAAAGGAAGATGGAACAGAGTGGGAGAATCTATGGAAATGGAGGCTGTCATTCTTGCTGCAATAGCAGACAGATACTCATATGTGATGAGCTTGCACTCAGAAGAGCAAAAAATGGAAGGAATATAAGCAGCTCTTAGCTAGTTCTCTAGATGAAGAGCATTATGTAAGATTCCCCCAGTGGATGGGTGGAGAGCACCAGAGTCCTTTTGGGACATCTCCTGAAATTGTGGAAGCATCTACTTCATGGTGCCTGCTGAAGACGTAACCTGTTCCAGGAGTCATAGCCAGACTGTGACAAAGCACTGCACTGAGGTTGAACCACTCTTTACTTGCAAGAGGATAAAATGTAGGTGATTCAAATTATTGGCACAAACAACACTCTTCAGCTGGCAAGAGCGATGGTACCAGATAGCTAAGTGTGAAAACTGCAAGTACCAAGGAATAAAATGAGAGAAAGAGAGAGAGAGAGAGAGAGAGAGAGAGAGAGAGAGAGAGAGAGAGAGAGAGAGAGACAGACAGAGAGAGACAGAGACAGAGACAGAGACAGAGAGAGACAGAGACAGAGAGAGACAGAGAGACAGGAGAATAGAGAATAGAAGCCCACCATTTCTGCCCAGGTTTTATTTCCCCAGGGTTCTGTTCTTTGGACTAAACACTGATCTGTCACTTGCTACATGAACTTGGGTGAGCTTAGCTAATCTTTCTGTTCCTCAGTGTGTTCACTATCCCCTTGGGTAACAAATGAATTCATATTTTTAAAGCACTTGATAGTACAAGCTCTGGGTATAATTTGCAAGCTCTTCGAGGAGCTGATTTAAAGGTAAGTCAAATTAAATGCACTTAATAAATCAAATTTAAGATAAATTCAATCCACATTTTAAAAGGAGTTTTGTGCATGATCCATCTGTGATGACTGGCTAGCACCTGCCTGCATAGAGGTTGAAGCTGTGCCTCCAGCTCTTCACACCCATGGTAGGGCCAGTGCAGTAGACAGTGGGTCTAGTATCACTCAGCAGAGATGGTAGTTTTGAGAGATGTGTGTCCAAGTTCAAGTACTTAATGCCATTTTGCAGCCTCTTATTGATTCTTTCATGCCCACTTCCAGTCTCATTGCTGTCTTAACACTGCTGAAAACCTGCATAGGTTCTTACCTTGGATATTTTAATCTATGGATTCGAATATTTTCCCCACTAATTTAATTCCTAACAGATAGGATAAAGTGCTGGACAATGTACTTGTTATTTTATTCTCCATAAAAAACTTATGCATTCTCCTTTCTGCAATGAAATATGTATAGACCACGAACATGATCAATCAATTCTGCTTAGGGTTCTATTTAAAAGATAACTGAGCCTTGCTGAAGCTTGCAGCACTGTTAGATGAAAATGTTGCCTGATAAGGCCAAGAGAGAGTCTCAGTTCCAAAGTTCAATTCATAATTCCATTCCCAAATAGCTGGATACTGTGTTAAAATTAACTGACTTGCCTCATTTAGGAAAATCATAATTTAATACAGGTTTCAGTTAAATTACATGTTACTTGATGACTGTACTTTATCACAATAAAGAAATATCAATGAAAGCTATGTCATGTAAATCCTTATGGGGCAAAAAGACACATGTCACACTGGGAATATACGTATGGTACAATGGGTTTCTATGAAATGTTTCTTTATTCTTTGTGTAGAACCAAAGTGACTCCATCTGAGGACCAAGCCACCATCTTAACTTCCAGGTGGCCCATGCCTTCCTGGAAAAGTCAAAAGAAGGCATCTGCCTCTTGACTAACCCCCTTGTCTAACCCACCAAGAAAGCTTTCCCAATTTGATTTTGAAATGCAGTTTGATTTTGAAACTTGAATTGTGAGCCAATCAGAATGCGCCAACTATGCTGTTATGTTCAAAACCTCAATATCAACCAGGTATGTGTATGTTAAGCTTGAATTCCCCTAGACTTGTTTACCTAGCATTATAAAAGCTGCTGTAAAACTGAGCTCAGGGCCTCTTAGCATCACCAGGCAACAGAGTGCACAGAAGACCAAGCTGGAGCTTGCAATAAAGGACTCTCATGTGCTTACATCGGATTCGGCTCCTTGGTGGCCTTTAGGGACCCCCAATTCTGGGCACAACGTTTGAACTTGATTTTAAGATGTTTATTAGAACATATACAATTCTTCCATTAGCCCAAGACAACAGTTTTCAAAATCTAGAACCAAATACCCAATATTCAGGTGTTTCTGTTGATATTGTCCATGACTATATTTACAAACATGCCAATGGAGGCTCCACGATGGTCCAGGTGGCTCTGATAATTAGGATGTGAGCTGTCTTTGGGAGGAGCCAAAATTCTGGACAAAGAAATTTCAATTCATAACACATTGCTGAATTTAGTGATTTAGATATAGTGCAAGGAAAAGGACACAAGTTTAATTCAGTTATTTAAAAGATAAATCCAGAAGATGAGCTGGATCATTGAGGGAAACTTTTGAATATCCCATTCCTTACTGAATGCCCATTGTAGGCTCTAAAAGAGATACCACAAGGCCCGGAGTTTGGTCTAGTGGTAGAGTGCTTTCCGAGCATGCACGAAAACCAGGGTTTAATTCCTCGGTACAACATACATAGAAAAGGCCGGAAATGGTGCTGGGGCTCAAGTGGTAGAGATGTAGCCTTGAGACAAGTCCAAGGACAGTGCTCAGGCCCTGAGTTCAAGCCCCAGAACTGGCAAAAAAAAAATCTTGTGTGAGACAAATAATGCTATGAACTTCAGATATGTTTACGAACTTTGATATGTTTAAAGATAGGCAAAATTTGCAACTCAATTGTTTATTCCTTCCTGAGGTCAAATATTCCTCAAGGGCAGAAACTGCACTTTTTGCACTCTTTCTAGTCTGGGGAGTAACAATATAATGCTTTTCAGTAATGCATAATCCTAGGCCCTAACAAATACTGAGTGCAAATCTACACGCCAGTCAACATTTGATGAAATTGATCAGAGGAAAGAAAAGCGGTTACAGAGAAAACTCAAGAAGATGTGAAGAATTTACAACAGTATAAAATGTTCATGTGATCACCATGCAATACCACTTCACAGCAACACCCTCCAATGTCACGTATCTCCTCTGCCATAGTCATTGTGTTTCAGAGGCTGTTTGTAGTATCCTGGTATGGTGCTTCCAGGCTCTCCAGTTCATATCTGACTGAAAAAATGCTTCTCTTAAGTTTTCATAGTAGTAAGCTCTGTTTTACAAAGTGCGTTGTAAGTAAAATTTCTCAATGCATTCTGATTTCTAGAGCCAGCTTATAATTTTAAAAGTAACAATGCCTTTGAATCTTTTCCAATGACATGATTTTTTTCATTACTTTGCATTAAAAAGGGTCTTCTATCAACTATTAAAAAAGCCCAAGTTCCTGGCCTGTGGGCCTACCTCACAGTTTCTTTGACCACCTCTGAACACAACAAGTACTAAGGAGAAAAGAAAAGATTTTGTCCAATTTTATTTCTTATAGTATTTGATTCCTTTGGAAGTAATGATATAATTTGAAAGATAGATATAAGTCAATTTTTTTCTTTCTCTTTTATTTATTTATTCACTCATTTATTTTTTTGTTTCTTTATTTTTGGCAGCTCTGAGGCTTGGTCTCAAGGCCTCAGCTTGGTAGGCAAGTGCTCTGCCATTGCTTCCCAAACCTGTGTTGCTTTAATAATTTTTAAAGATATATTTTAGTATTTCAAGCTGCCATGGGATCAACATCCTGCTACCCCATTAACTTGGTATTATAGGCATAAATCATCAGGGCTATTATTTTTAATTTTTTCATATATTTTTATTGTAATTAATAGAAGGGTTACATTATATTTGCCAGATAGATGGTACATTAATTCACGTACATAGATAAGATATATTCTTATTTATATTCTGATTGAACAGGCCTCAAATTGTGATCTCTTTGATCTCCAGCTCCAGAGTGTCATAGTTATATTTATAATCCTAGGTGCTTAGAAAGCTGAGATAGGATCAGGTTGAGGCCAGCTCAGACAAATATTAGAGATACTGAGTATTTTACAATGCCAGATGCAAAGGCAGATATCTACAATGTCAGCTATATAGGAAAGGTAGGTAACAGGATAGAGATCATGAGGTTACTCAATCTTGGCACTTGGGACAAAGCAAAACCCTACCTACATAAAAAAGGAAAGGGGAGCTAAAGGTATGGCACAGGTGCTTTTTTTTTTGCCTAGCCAGATCCAAGAGAGGAAGGAAGGAAGGAAGGAAGGAAGAAAGGAAGGAAGGAAGGAAGGAAGGAAGGAAGGAAGGAAGGAAGGAAGGAAGGAAGGAAGGAAAGAAGGAAGGAAGGAAGGAAGGGGAGGGAAGAAAAGGGAAGGGAAGAAAGAAAGGGAGGGAAAGAGGAGAAGAGAGAAAGGGAGAAAAGAGAGAAGCGGGAAGGGAGGGAGGGAGGGAAGAAGGAAGGAAGGAAGGAAGGAAGGAAGGAAGGAAGGAAGGAAGGAAGGAAGGAAGGAAGGATAAACCAGCAATGCAGAACTTTGGAATGTAATGGTAAGTGTCAAAGTCCTTGGAATGAAATCTTTAAGTACATTATGGGACCTTTTATATATAGAAGACAAAATACGGTTATTTTTGCAGATAAAACTAAGAACAAACATAGGACTGTGGCATGGCTTATGTAATAGAATACAATACTCATACATAAACTTCAGTAAAAAGTAAATCAGGGGCCGGGAATTTGGCCTAGTGGTAGAGTGCTTGCCTACCATGCACAAAGCCTTTGCTTTGATTCCTGAGTACCACACACATAGAAAAAGCCAGAAGTAATGCTGTTGCTCAAGTGGCAGAGTGCTAGCCTTGATCAAAAAGTGTCCAAGGACAATACCCAGACCGCTAAGTTCAAGTCCCAAGACTGGCAAAAAAAAAAAAAGTAAATCAAACTTACTTAGCATTTAGAAGGCCACCAAAGTATAATGAATCAAATGTTCATGAAATATGCCAGAAAAGACCTTGAAGATTTCTGACAAATCCCTTTAGTTGGCAGGGACAGACAGGTTTAAAAACAAGGATGAACAAATTCTCTTTAAGATCTGGTACATTACTGTAGGGGTTGGTTTTTAACTCCTGAATTTAGTTCCAGACAAAAATGAAAAATTATTAGGCAACTAACATGTCAAAAGTTTTTTCTATACTGTTATAAAATCCTGGAGCCAAAGATTTATGTATTATGCAAATTCTATTTAGCAAAGTTAAATCTTCCATTTATACAAAGTAGATAGGAGATTTATGCGAAATTTATTAAGCTATAAAAGTAGCTGTAAATATTTAACCTTCCAGAATTGGCTTTGAATTAATTACACAAAACCAGCCATCCTAATCAAGAGTAGAAATGTGAAGGCCAGATTCTAAGATGAGAAGAGGCTGGATGCTCCTTAGTATTATCCTCAGAGGTATTGCTTTGACTTTCCTTCTTTTTATACCATCTCCTAGGACAGAAACATCCCACAGGAAACTCAACAGGGAATCCATTCTAAACTGTTAGTTTGCTAAAGAGGAAATGTTATTGCCAGTCCTCTAATAAGCTGTTGATGTGTGTATGACATTTATGATATATCAGGTGTGTGAGATATATGATAAATGAGTGGATGATATATCATCTAAGTACCTGTTACATATATTATGTGTCAATAGCATATATATGTACATAAACATAACTAAATATTTACATTACATCACTAATGATATCTGTTTCTTGTTTTACAATACTTTCTGCTGTTCTTGTGACAGGAGTATCAGTAATTTTAAGAAAAACTCACAAGACATTCTGACATAAAACCTATGAATCCTGACCTACCAAATAGATTACCATATTTTTAACCTATTAATTTACTGATGATCATTTAGGCTATTTCCAGCTTTAACAGCGCCATACAAGTGTTTATGTTTTTAAGTACTTGTTTTCAATTCTTTTGGGTGTATACTAAAATAAGCAAAATTCACTAATGGAACAGAACAGCTGGGTGCCGTGGCTCATGCCTATAATCGTAGCTACTCAGGAGGCTGAGATTTGAAGATCACGGTTCAAAGCCAGCTAGGGCACTAATGACTGTAAGACTCTTATCTCCAATTAATCACTAGAAAAGGTGAAGTGAGGCTGTGGCTCAAGGGAGAGGGCAGTAGTACTCAGGCCCAGAGTTCAAGTCCCATGACCCACAAAAGAAAGAAACAGAACCAATAGGCTCTATCTCTATCTATCTATCTATCTATCTATCTATCTATCTATCTATCTATCTGTCTATTGATGCAGCTATCATTTACCTACCAACCTACATTCCTAACAAAGACAGATTTAAGAAATTAGCTTTCTTGATCTGTGGATTTGGTAAAATTAAACTTCTCAGGATAGGCCAAGAGGCTAGAAGTGAGTTAATACTATAGTGTTAAGGAGAGTCCTCTTTAGGAATTCTCAATCTTCGATCTAAGGCCTTTAGCTTATTAGATGAGGTATATCAACCATAGTGTAGAGAATTTGTTTCTTTTGCTTACTGAGTTCAATGTTAGTGATGTCAAAAAATGCCTTCGTGGTAACTTCTAGACTGGAGTTTGACCAAATAGATGGGCACAATAATTCAAGTAGGTTGAGACATAAAAATAATATATAACCAGGAATAGAGTTGAAATACCAGACAATCATTGTATTCTATTTGAGGAAGTACCAAATATTTCCATAGTGGTTGTATGATGATTTTTGCATTCTCACCAGTAAGGCATGAACACTAGATGTTCCTGCATCCTCTCTAACATTTATTGCTTTCAATAGTTGTTTCTAAAACCTTTCTAGTGAACGTGTTGTGGTGTGTTCATTTTTTATTATGCCTGTGGGAAAAAATATTTGTTCTTGATGTTGTTCAAAGGTAGATAGCTAGCTATCGCTTGTATGACATGGAAGGTGGGAATGTGGACGAGATAAAGACTGACTTGATTCAGCCTTCCTCTGTTATCCTACATTGCAAACATTTGTGGAAGTAGTGAATCAGTTCTTCGTAACATGTGATGTTTCTTTTCATTAAGGGGAATATGGCAATGCCTAACATTTTTAGCTGCTCTGTGCCTTTCACACATCACTGAAGACTTGTCTTGAAAGGGATCTTTAGGCATAGACCAGTGAGAATTTCCTTCATTTTTCTCCTTAAATTTTAACAGATTATCAACGTAAAAATCAGCCTTAGTTCTGCTTCTCCAACAGGTCCCCACCCTGCAAGCACCATGTCTGCTTAATCTCGAGTTGACCAGTAAGTCTGTAAACTCTTGGTTTTCAGGATGAGGACTACAATATGCCTAAAAATGTATGCCAGATTTTCTAAGAGTTTTTTTTTTGTACAAAAGGAGAGTTAATTGGGTTTTTGTTCATGGAGTCTTTTGCATCTCTCAATTGTTTTAAGAGTTAGACAAGAATATTGAAAGTTCTTAATTGATTCAATTATGTGAAGAAATTTCTATGGACATAAATCCACATTGTATTGTTTTATTAAAGTTCTATTGATTTTTTGAGGTTAATCTCATCTTGATACAGTATAATAATAAATACCTTTATTAGATACATTTTATGGCTATGACAGATTTTGCAGTTTAATCCACTGAATGAAAAAACACTTCTTTTGAGTTGCTTAATCAGTTTGATTAATTATCTTCGTGCATGTTATCAAGAGGTGGCTCAACTGCATAATTGTTATTGTTTAATTTCTTTGAACATTTTTGGGGGAACAATGGCTAAATGTGAGTTTTAATTCTAAAATCTAGATGCCTGCTTATTTGAAACAAAATGAGGGAAACAGATAATAAAGGAGAAAGGAAGGTTTTCAGACATAGAAAACAGACCAGATCTGTGGAAAAATAAAATAAATCTTCAGCAGAGAAGTGGGTTTGACTAAATTTCTGATTCAGTTTCACATAATCCTTCATAATTTTCATTTTCAAAGTGCTATAATTTTATAGCATTCTCTCCTAACATTTTTTTCAATTACCACTAATTATAGTTTTCTGGCCCTTTTTTGACCCCTCCAAATTGATGAATAAGTGTGCTCCTCTCCCCCCACCTAGCAAGTTTCTATTGTAGCAAAGTCTTTATAAGCTAATATAATTTATTCTGCAGACAGATCATTAATGATGTATGATGGCTGGTGTGCTTCAGAATACCCAGATGGTCAGATATCCCATTGTGAATTCACTTGCAAAATTTCAAATTCAGGTTTCCAAACAGATAAACATTTCCCAGAGCCAGGCTGCATACGCAAGTCCCCTGTGTATGAGCCTGTCATGCATTTAAGTTTCCTATCTCAAGGCTATCAAAACTTTTCATCATGAGTATTGAAGCATGAGATTACAACAGTTTTGTTCCAGGGACACTGTCAGTTCAGAAATTAATTATAAACAAAACCAAACCAACAAAAGTAACAAGAAAAATGCTTTATTTAGATATATTGAGAGGAAGGTTACAAATAACCAAAAAAGCATCTCTTCTCTATTATTTGTATATTTTATAATATATTAAAATTATTTTATTTAAAATTATTTTAGAACCTTTTCTTATAACTTTCTAATAAAGCATATGTGTATCCACACATATGCCACTGTTTAACTCTTATTTACCTTAAATTTGGGAAGTAGAAAATGTTTCTACTGAATCTCTTGGTTAAAGTTGATAGCATGAATCATAACCCAGACTTCCCAACTAAATGAATGTTTTAGTTATCATAAATATTTAAGTGCTACACTCTTATTTTTCTCTATGTTGATGGCTGGAAGTCAGAGACCATGGTGCCAGAATGGTCAGTTTGAGTCATCTGGCGATATCACTCTTTTAATTTGTAGTAAGTTGCCTTCTTGCTTTATGCTCCAAAAGAATCATCTTTGGGTGTGTGACAGGAAGGAGCAGAGGAAGAGAAGAGAAAAGGCTTGGGAGTAGGCATGGAAAGTAGAGGAGAGAGAGACAAGATGACAGAGAAAACACTAACTCTTCTTAGGGAGGAAGGACAGTAAACGCATCATGAGGATCTCACATACACTGCCTCATCCAAACTTAATTCCTTTCCCTAAACTTATCTTCAGAAGGATCCCATTGAGTATTCAGTCTTCGACAAAGGAGTCAGAGGGGAAGCACAAGGCATTCCTGGAATGCATTTGCCATCTCTAACCTGAACGACTCAATCTAGAAATGTGGATTAGAACATAACTGAGGCATTATAAGATTTAAATGACTATTATTTTCCTATTTGTTGGTGTCCTTTTTGTGAGTACTACCCCATATATAATGTACATTGTTTTGTTAAAAGAAAGGGAAGGAAAACATAAAGAAAGCCCCTAAGAGGAAAGAATGCCTCTCTTTTCTGTTCTTATGGGTTTTTCTTCTACCTATCATCATTTGGTACTAAAATTCTTATTGATTCAATCATGATTACTCTCAACTTCTTCCATGGTCTGTCAGTCTATCTATCTATCCATCTATCTATCTATCTATCTATCTATCTATCTATCTATCTATCTACCTATCTATCTACCTATCTATCTATAGGTATAGATACATGTATGTATATATGTATATATATATGTATATGTCAGCCAAATTAACCCCTTAACACTTTTTATTTGCATGTATTAACTGTACAGAAGCATTACTCTTTCATATTGCCTTTACCCTTCTTCAATTTTATGATTTTAATAGATTTAATTATTCTGTATTTTACCTGTGTACAAAGTACTGGAATCACACTCATCTCCTATTGTTGTATATATTCATTTGCCTAGAAGATGCTATTTAGTAGAAATTCCTTAATAAAATGTTACTTTAGGCCTGGGAGTTTGGCCTAGTGGTTAAAGTGCTTGCCTAGCATGCATGAAGACCCGGGTTCGATTCCTCGGTACCACATACATAGAAAAAAGCTGGAAGTGGTGCTGAGGCTCAAGTGGTAGAGCTCTAGCCTTGAGAAAGTCCAAGGACAGTGCTCAGGCCCTGAGATCAAGCCCAAGACTGGCAAAAAAAAAATGTTACCTTATTGTTAAAACTTTTTGGAGTATCTCTCTAGCAATAAAGTTTCCTTTGAGCCTTAGTAACATTTGGGTGATTCATATACACATTATTTCATTTATTTTTTTATTATATATCCACAAAATCCTAGTTTACATCCAGAAAAGCTCTTTGATGGACTATCTACTTTATAGACATAATGTTTTATTACTTATAGCAATATATATCTATGACATATAAACCCTCAACTTAATTTTAATTATGTTCTAAAATCTATGTACCAGTGATTGTATATAGAGATTCCCTTCTTGAATACTTGCTTGTTAAACATGACATTTGAAATATGATGTAAAAATCAATGTTAAAAGGTTCTTTAATAAAAAATAAAAAAACGAAAATGTAGTTATCTCCCACATACTCAAGATAAACCATTCGTTTCATCTACAAGTTGAAACTGCTGGAGTCAGATAGTATGTCCAATTTTACTGTACTTTTGCAAAAAGTGATTGTCATATTCATTAATAATAAAGGAAAGATGATGAAGGAAGTCAGATTTGAAAGAAATAATTTTTGAACATTCAAGAAACAATAATTCATGCATCAGCCTCAAGCATGAAATGGGTAGCCATGAAATGGACAGAAGAACTATTTTATCATAACTCAACAAAACAAATATTTGAGTTTGAAAGGCTATGATTTGACCAAGATCATAAGGAAATACACAATGAAGCCAGTACTAATTCCCCCACCTCCTGGGTTCAGATCTCTTCATAATATAACACGCATCGTATAACTTGTCTTTAAAATTATTCCCTAAGTGGGACCAGGAGTTTGGCCTAGTGGTAGAGTGCTTGCACGAAGACCCACCTTCAATTCCTCAGTACCACATACATAGAAGAAAGCCAGAAGTGGTGCTGTGGCTCAAGTAGTAGAGCTTTAGCCTTGAGAAAAAAAAAACCCAAGGACAGTGCTCATGCCCTGAACCCAAGCCAAGGACTGGCAAAAAAACTTATTCCATATTCCCTACTTTGCAATAATTCAAACTGGTTTTCCACTACCATCCTCCCTTCCTTAATCAGTGTGGGAGTTTTGTTCTATTCAGATCTCATTTGATTAGGCCTTGGGAGAGGCCTAAAGATTTGATTACCAATCATTTCTAATGTAATAAGGCCAGTCTTTATTTTTCCTTTGTGGTTTTCTATTACTAAAAAATCCAAAAAAACTGTTCCTTACTAGGACATTTCCCTGTGTTTAAACATTTACCAGTGTTTAATACTTTAAAAATGCATCATTTCTCAATTCTCAACATAAAAATAAAATCCAGCTAAATGATTTTAATATTTCTGGAATTCTAACATGGTTTCCCTAAAGAATACATCAGTTAAAATGAACATGAAGTATGATGTACCATTCACTATTTTTCTTATTGCAATTTAATATATATTATGAAACTTTCTAAATTTTATAGACCTTAAACATTTTTCATCCATATTTTTGCTATTAACAAAATACTGTGCAAGCTTTGTAATCAAAATTTCTATTTATTTAGGAAGTAAGTCCTCTTATAATTTTTGTAGTCATATCTTTTATTAGGTATATCCACAAATGGCTTATCCTTTTTAAAAACCTTAAATGACTTTATATATGTGTGTGTGTGTGTGTGTGTGTGTATACACATATGAGTGTGTGTATGTGTGTGTGTGTATGCATGTCCTCATGAAATGTAGAATATTATGAGAAAATGCCTGAATATGTCTCCCAAATCCATATACTGGAGACTTGCTCTCTAGTGGAGAAGCACTTGGGATTTGCTGCTTGTTTTGAATTCCAGAATCACAGCTTTCTATTGAGTGTCCTATAAATGTATATTAACTATGCTATGTATAAAGCCTTTAATGACAGAATTCAAGGAGAACTTTAACAGTGATCTTTTCACCCTTTGTCCCACCATTTCTGTGCTCCCCTTTACCCTCTCCAAAACAAGACAAAAGGTATCGAAATAAAAAACAGAGACAAAAGTGAAAAACAAAAAGGAAGATGACAAAAGACCCTCTTGTTCCCATTTCTTGGAGTTCATTTCGATAACATCATTTTATATGATCATATGCATACAGCTGTTGAACCCTTGTGATCCTCTCTTAAGAATATCCTCCTTTGGTCTCACTGTGTAAATGTCTAGAGTCCTATACAATTTACTATATCCATGGGTATTGTTTTGGTCATTTACCATTCAGTGTGTTTACTTGTAGATGTATAAGCACATTCTAGCTTATAACAAATGAGGGAAACTGCGCAACACATACTTCTTTGGGTCTGGCTTACTTCACTTAATATAATTTTTCCAAGTCTTTATATTTCCTAATGAATGGCACAATATCATTCTTGCTGATGGAAGCATAGAATTCCATTGTGTAGGCACACCACATACAGCAGGGATACTCACAGAATACTATGTTGAAAATTGGCTATACGACTTGAAGGGAAGGGGAGTTGGGAGGGGAATAACTGGAAGAAAATAAGTGAAGAGATGACACTGCTCAAAAAGGAATGTATTCATTACATTATGTAATGAACATGACTTGTGTAGCAACAACTTCTCGGTACATCACCTTTACAATAACAATAAAAAAGTGATCCTTAAGGTGGTAACTGAAAATAGATATCATCTTCCTCAGGGGGTTGTCAATGTTTTATTGTGTTGCTTTAAAAATACTGAATGATTAACTTTTTATTCCTCTCTAAAAGATAAAGTTGAACATTCAATGTCTTTAAAGCAATACAATAAAATATAAAGCCATAAAATTGTAAGGCATTTTGATTTGATAGACATACTCTTGATATAAGACAAGAAAGAATTATTCAAGTGTCAGAAATATTGGCAGAACTACAACTTCTTCGATGGCTAATATAGACTTTTTGTAAACACAGAGTAGGATTTTAACCTATTCTTGATATAAACAAAGACTATGAAACAGTTTTAATTCCATACCTGTGTAAACAATTAAATGCTGGAACACTTTTAAATAAAATATGTGGACTTGGCTGATTTATACAAAAGGCATAGTCAGTGTTCTCTGACTGTGACAGTGACCTGTTTACAGACATCAATTAGAGATGCATCTAGTTCACATTTTCTGAGTCCATTACTAAAACTCTAGGGTCTTACTCCACATCTTCCCAATCAGAACCCCAAGGGATTCATTCCAACTCAATATTCCAGTTCTCCACCTGAGTGCCAAAGATATAGAATTCTAGTAATTTAGTCATTAATATGTTGTCATAAAAATGGTTCCATTTTGTCTAATTTTTATGTACCTGATTGAACAATTTTATTTGACTTTCCAACTTGAAGGTAAAAACATGAATAGTTATAAGATAATGCAACAATGATACTCATAAGACAATATGTTGGAAATGAACTTTACAAGTTGGGGAGTGGCTTTCAGAAGAAAGTGGGAGAAAAATGAAGGAGGGAGTTACAATGTTCAACAAGAAATAAACTTGTTACCTTACATATGTAATTGTGAAGCTCTGTACATCACCTTGACAATAAAAACATCTTTATTGAACATTTTGAAAGAGAAGTTTATAAAAACATTACCAATTTGGGTTCTAACATTGTGATATTATCAGGTGTATGGAAAATTAGGTAACAGATCTGCTATCCTAGCAACAAGATGTCAGGATGACCTGGATCACAAAAGGCCCTATTTACTAGCACTGGATTCTGCAACAGAAAGCACGTGGCTGTCTTTCCCTTTTTCCACTATATTTACATTACTCTGAAAGCTGCGCCTGAAGCACTTGAGCTGAAAGCTTGTAGTGTTAAGTATGTCTTTCCAGTGGAACATGGAAAAGGCCCTTTTCAAACCAGTTCTGCCTGGAACACTATAGCCTTTGAAATATATTTAGCTGTAACACCATTCTAAGGAGAAAACAAATGTAGGATTGGGATAAAATATAAACTCCTCCTAATTGTAATACTACATACAGAGTAAAATATGATAACACACAGGTTATCATAGGTTGTTCTGTGTGCTGTGTCACAGGAACAAACTAATTTCAACCTTTTCAAAAAAGTATTGACAGAATCACAGCTACCATTTATGTTGCTTCTTAAAATAGCAATCCCTATTGATTTTAATATGTTTTTTGAAAGAGGAGAATTTTCTCAATCTTCAGGATGGTTAGAAGCATGAATTGACGGCTGACTTACAAGAACATTCTCAGTCCCAGGTTACATTACTGAGGCTGAGGTATTCTGGAAATTCAGTTACCTTCATGAAAAAAAAGGAGCATTTGGCATCTGGTTCAAGTTTGGTGTCACCTCAGAAATGCTTGGAAGGTGATACTGAAAATTTAGTTCTGAAGAGATATATCATGGTAAAAATATCAATTGTATTGTACTGTACAAGTATTTTTATTGAAATGGTGGAAGTCCATGAATGTGGCTAATGTCATGAGGCTTTAAGGTATTCCGATGATGGACTCTAAGGAACTCTTCCTAACCTTCACGGACATTGTGGGAAGGACTGTGTGACTTACTTCTGAGAATAGGTCACTTTGCAACAACTTTCCTGACTGTACATCACTGTGGGGGAAGCAAGCAATTTTCCTAAAATTTTAGGAAATTACAAAAGCACTGATGGGCCAACAGTCAGCTGCTGAGGAGCGGAGGCCTCTTGCTAGCACCTAGGATAAACCAGCAAGCAGACTGTGGGAGTGCATCTCCCACTTCTGTGGATGGCTACTTCAGGCCTGACATTTCGTTCTCATTCTCAGGAGAGAACCTATGCCAGACCCGTTTACAGAAACTCTAATTCTCTACTCAGAGAAACTCTGGGATAGGACAACTGTTTATTGTTTTAAAACATCAAGTGTTGGGATACATTTTGCTCAGCAGTAGTTGAAAAACATGCATGAGTAAGCTATTATTCTCCACAACAAGGGTCAACAATTTGCTTCTAGTCAAGACTCCCAGGTCAGGATGTCAGAGAAAGGAGGAGAACTAAGTGGAAAAGAGGAAGATAATGAAGCATCATCGCAGTCCCATTTTAGTATCATATTTTTAGTGACTAGAATAGTAGTATACAAACATCTTACTGGCTGTTCTGTTTATTTTTTCTTACAGAGAATTCTTAAGAACATATGAACTTTATGAAGACTAGGTATTCTTGTAGGCCATTTAATTAGCATAAAATATACCAAACATTTTTTTCTTCACTGCTCTAAATCACATCCCTAAGTTAATTCAGAGATGAAAGGGGCAGTTAGGTGGTTAATATGTAGCATTACCATGAAATGGATGAGGAACACAATGTAAGAATGGTTGATTCAGGGCCTGTGATTCAAGAAGACTGATTCTTTTGGAGCCCTTGTCCTGTAAGAGCCCTTGACTCTTTTCTCAGCTACAGGCATCACAGTGGCAGAGATGAGCAGAGGCTGAAGTATCTGGGCCAACCCGAGATTGCAGGCATTATGGACTATGTGGGCACCACAGGAGATGTGTATTAGAAAATTGAAGAGAGGGTCAGTAAAAGGAAACTTGAAAGATGACACATGCTTTCTTTTGGAGGAGAGTAATCCAAAACAGAAGGATGCATGTACCTGGAGAGAACTTCCAAGGACTAGTGGACAAATGTAATCGTGATCTAAAATATAAGACAATTACACAAACAGGAAAGAGTGAGGAGGCTTTCTGAACACAAGGAAAGAAGGGAAGTGAGACATTGGAGTGGCACAAGAAGCTCTGTGTTCAACACACATGAAGAATTTTGAAGATATTTTCTGTACATCCAATATGGAACTTCGCAACAACAATACAGATAATCCCCCAGAGAAAGATCAGTTTTGTGGATAACAAATGATTATTATTAGGGAGCAACTCTTCACATTTACTAAAGCATGGTAAATTGAATAAGCACATCAAAGGAATATAAATACTCTTGAGAGCGTATATGAAAACACTAAATCATCCTTTCACCCTGCCAGGAATTTTCCTCACAAAGAGAGCTCATCTGTTACAGTTGCCCGTGTTCAATTCCCTGGAAGAATCTTCAAAATACGGTTGGCACATAATAAATATTTACGCAAGTGGAAAAGAGGTAATTTTAGTAATTTGGCTGGTCAAATTGTGAAATTCATTGTTTTGTTCCCTTGAGAGCACGAGCAAGTTTTTGCTTTGGGCTGAGGGCTCGTTTGTGCTTGTTACAGTGGCTGGAAAAGTTGTAACAGAATAAATGATGGCCTCTATGCATCTTTCTTGCCTGGGATTGTTCACATGGAACCAGAAAAATCTCCCCAGTCCTATCCAGATACTGCCATTAGTTCTCTCTAGTTTGTGAGTTAGGAAAATGAACACTTCTCCGGGACGCATAGCTAATGGGAGATGGAACTGAAATTTTTGGACACAAAAAACCTTTCTTCCCATTCTACAAAATGTATCAGTTCTGGTTCTGATTCCTGATTATTTTGAAGCGAAGAACTGTCCATCAGATGAGAGGTTTGCCTGTTTGTGTATAAAATGCACAAGTAGAATAGCTATTTGAATCTGTTTAAAATTGCTAAAAATGACAATGACTTAGAAGACAACTTGACCATCATGGCAAATAGTATTTCACTTCTCCTATGTTTTGGTATTTGCTATGGTCCTGCTGCCTGTCACTAACTGAAAAATAAGCAAGGGAAAACTAAGAAGGGCATGCTACTAGCTACTGTGTTTGCCATTCCTGCACACAGTCTCATCATGCACATCCACTGTAGAAGGTATCTCAGCTAAAATGGAAAAGCTGGAATGAGCTTTAACCTTTGGCCTACATCTCCCCACCCCTTGCCATGCTCTAATGATTCTCTATATAACATGATTTTTGCTTCTTGCCCCTCATCTTTCAGGAGACTTTTGATAACATAGAATGATATTGTTGGTTATCACAGCTGTAGAGGTGATGGTCTTAATACCTATTGAACAGTGGCCAAGAATGCTGCTCAGTTTCCTGTAGTACAGGAAAGCAACCCCTACTTTCAAAAAACTATCCCACCCCAATGTCAATCATGTCAGAATGCAGTAATCTTTATTCATCATGTACACTGAGTTGTCTCCATATATGGCTACTATTTTTCTAATCTTTAACTTAGTCCTTTGCATTCATAAAGTTCATTCATTTACAGTAGTGCACACTTCAAAGAACTTAATTTAAAAATGAAAAATCACCAGGTATGGTAGCTCATGCCTACAATCCTAGCTATTCAGGAGGCTGAGATCTGAAGATTGTGCTTCAAAGCCAGCACAGGCACTAAAGTCCATGAGACTCTTACCTCCAATTAACCCTAGAAAACCGCAAGTGGTGCTGTGGCTCAAGGGGTAGCCTTGAGCTGAAGAGCTCAGAGACAATGCCTAGGCCCAGAGTTCAAGCCCTACGACCGACAAAATAAAAAAAGGAAAATCATGTGGGTTATTGAAGAGATAAGAACAGAAATTCAACAATTTATGGAATTTAACAAAAAAGTTAATAAACTTGACAGACCCTTAGCAAATCTTACAAAAAAAGAGAACATACCCAAATAAACAAAATTAGAGAAGAGAATGGAAATATCATGACAGAAACTACCAAGATCCAGATCATCATAAGGAAATACTTCTTAAATCTTTATGCCAACAAATCTGAGAATCGGAAAAATTTCTAGCAAATGTTGATATACCCAAACTAAATCAAGAAGTTCTAAACCAACTAAACAGACTCATTTCAAGTAATGAAATAGAAATGTCTATAATAGATCTTCCATCCATGAAAAGACCAGGAATTCTACAATGTCTTCAAAATAGATCTCACACCAATTTTTCTCAAACTCTTCAATGAAATTGAAAGTGAAGGTTCTCCTCAAAACTCATTCTATGAATCCAGCATAATCCTCATCACAAAACCAGATAGGGACTTATCTAAGAAAGTGAGCTAAATTGCCGCGAGTTTGGCCTAGTGGTTAAAGTGCTTGCCTAGCATGCACGAAGACCCGGGTTCAATTCCTTGGTACCACATATATAGAAAAAGACGGAAGTGGTGCTGAGGCTCAAGTGGTAGAGTTGTAGCCTTGAGAAAGTCCAAGGACAGTGCTCAGGCCCTGAGCTCAAGCCCAGGACTGGCAATAAATAAATAAATAAATAAATAAAAGTGAGCTAAAGACCCATTTCTTTGATGACCATTGTCATAAAACATCTCAACAAAATCTTGACCAATTGACTTCAATGACTCATAAAACAAATCATACACTATGATCAAACCAAGATTCATCACAGGATGCAAAGCTGGTTCAATGCACAAGACAAATAGTATAATTCATCATATCAACAGGAGCAAGGACAAGAACCACATCTTAAGCCTACAGCTAGCATTATATTTAATGGCAAAAAGTTAAAGCCATTTCCACTAAAATCAGGAAGAAGACAAGGATGCCCACTCTCTCCACTCTTCTTCAATATAGAATTAGAAGTCCTAGCTAGAGGAATAAGGAAAGAAGCAAACATAAAGGGGATACAAATAGGGAAAGATGACATGATTCTGTGTGTAAAGAACCCTATGAACTCTACTCCCAGTTTACACAAGCTAATACAAAACTTTGGCAAAGTAACAGGATATAAAATTAACCCTCAAATATCAATGACTTTCCTGTGTGCTACAATGAAGAGAGAAATGCTGAAGTCAGAAAAGCAACTCCCTTTTCAATGTAACTGTAACCCCTCTGTACATCATCCAGACCAAAAAAAAAAAAAAAAAGGCGGGGTGGGAAAGAAATGCTAATCAAAACATCTTTGAGATTCCACCTTACTCCAGTTAGAATGGCCATTATCAAGAAGTCTAATCACAAGATTCTAGCAGGGATGTGGCCAGAAGGGAACACTACTATACTGCTGGTGGTCACATAAACTTCTTCAATCACTCTGGAAGGCAAGCGAGGTGGTTCCTCAAAAGACTAAACACAGCAATGTCACTCCTGGGCATTTACCCAAATGTCACAGCAATCTCATTCCTGGGCATTTACCCAAATGTCACAGCAATCTCACTCCTGCGCATTTACCCAAATGTCCAGAAACATGGCCTTATGAAACCTACCAGCACAATCTTGTTCACTGCAACAGTATTTACCATAGCTTTTCTCTTTTTCGTTTTTAAATTTTGTTTTCTTATGGTTTATCCTTTGTTGCTGCTGTATCTGACTTTGGTACCTGTTATATTGCATATACATTTGTTTGTTTATTTGAATCAGGGAAGGGAATGGGAAAAACAAGATGATGATACAAAGGATGAATGAACCAGAGTAACAGCGATGTGCACTGGACAACATGTTGGAAATGAACTTTACAACTTGAGGGGGTGTGGGGAGGGGAAGTTGGAAAAGAAAGATGGGAAGTGGCAACAATATTTAAGAAGTACCATACTTACTACCTTATGATTGCAACTGTAACTCCTCTAAACATCACCCTGATAATAAAATATAAATAAACACACACAAAAAAGAATTATCTAGGGGCCGGGAGTTTGGCCTAGTGGTTAAAGTGCTTGCCTAGCATGCATGAAGACCCGGGTTCGATTCCTCGGTACCACATACATAGAAAAAAGCCAGAAGTGGTGCTGAGGCTCAAGTGGTAGAGCTCTAGCCTTGAGAAAGTCCGAGGACAGTGCTCAGACCCTGAGCTCAAGCCCAGGACTGGCAAAAAAAAAAAAGAATTATCTAGATATTGATGGCCCCGGATCTTCAGAGCCTGCCTCTCATGAAAAGGGAAGAAAGACCAGAATAATTTGCCTACCTGGCTTCCACAGAGAGAATATATCTCCAGAACACATTCCTAAATGTCCTTCAAAATTAATTTTATCATATCAGTATTTCTGGAGAAAACCAGCAACGTATATGTACATGGAAATTTTACTTCATTTTAGTTTTTTGTTTGCTTGTTATTTTTGTTTTGTGTTAAATTATGTTGTTTCTTTGGAATAGAATCTCACCATGTAACTTTGTTTGACCTAGAACTTGTGGTCCTTTTTCCTAAACCTCATAAATGAGATTTGTCTCTATTTTTGAAGCCAGGCTATGATATGATTAAGAGTGTGTGTGTACTGTACTTTTAGTGTTAAGGTGTGTTTAGTCTTTACTACTGGACTAGGTTATTGGGTAGAAAAGAGACTACTGAAATATCAATTCTAGGGAGACAAAAATTGAGAAAGAACTAATACAAGATCATGGAACAAAATCGCTATAACCAGGCCAGCTATAACCACACAATCCATCTTTGCCACCTATGCCATGTTTATTTCCCACTATCTGTAAGTAAATCAAGTATATGCACCAAAAGGAGCCACAAACCACTGGTGACCTTTTCCCCTGAGATCATACTCATTAGACCTGTCCTACCACCAATTCTACAGATAATGGCCTGCAATCGTCATGAGCTCCAAACATCTGTTCATGTGAGAGAAAACATTTATGGAGAGCTGTATAACCATACTCATTCATATATACTTGCATTGACCAGATTCTCCCACGTTCTCCACATAATTTGAGCTAGCTATAGTGGGAGGGAAGGAGGGGAGGAGATCCTGAGCCATCAAATCTTGAAATAAACTTAAAATTTTTTTAATGTATTCTCAAGTTTAGAAGAGGTTTGGAAGGGTAAGAATTTCTTCCTTTCTTTTTTTCCAATTAAGCACAAAACTTGCTTTGAATTTCCGTAAAATCAATTTAAAGAGTGGAATAAAGTTTTCCTTGTTCAATAAAAAAGGATGATTATGAAAAAAAAGAGTGTGTTTGAATGCTTTGGGGATATTTATCATATTAGATATTATCTGACTTTCCTCCATCTGGCTGTCATTAATTCTGAAATGTCTTTCAAATGATTTTCTTCTCCATTCCCATTTTATCCTTATTCTTATATTCTGATACCATCTTTAGAAACTGTCATGAACTTCTTGAATGTTTTGTTCTGGTTTTCTTATTTTGTACTTTTTCTGCTTATATTCTAGTTTGGGGAGTGTCTATTGACCTATCTTCAACTCACTGATTTTTTTTCCTTGGCTATGTTAGAAATAATGAAGTCATTTTTCATTTTGTCACTGTGTTTCTACTGTTTAGAATTTCCTTTCAGTCCTTGATTACTACATCCGTTTCTCTGTATTATTTGTTTGTTCTGACTAGTTATTAGCTTTTTCTACTCCAGTGTTTAGCACATTAACTCTACAAACTTGTTTTAATATGCAGTTATGTTCCTGTATCTTTCAGTAGACAAAAAATTATATAGCATTAAGGTTCTCAGGCAATCAGAAGAAATAATCAGTTATTTACTGTTAGAGCACGTGCCTTGTAATATTCAAATGCCTTCATATTCTTTAGTACTCACTTCAGGTATAATATGTGATTCTCTATGATACTTGTGGTTCAGTGGCTGATCACATGACTAAATTATTTTATCTGCTAGAAAGCAATTTGCAGATGTGATTCAGCTAAAAAGTCCTGGTAAGCCAAATCAGATTATATAGCTTCTTGAAAGTACAGAGCACTTCTTATTCAGGTGATATGGTTAGAAGAGGTTTGACTGTAATAGGACAAGGAGAGAGATTCAATGTTGCTAGTTTTAAGATGGAGGAAGAGACTAGTTAACAAGGAACTTGCCATTCTATAAGTGTGGGAAAGGAAATGAATGCATTCTTTATTAAGCTTCTAGAAAAAAGTCATAGTCAGGTGACACCTTGATAGTCCAGAAAGAGTGGTGTTAGATTTATAAGCTAAATAAATTTAAGAATGAATTCATATTCTTGTATCAAACTGATGTCACTTGTTACAATAAGAATAAAAATAAACAGAATACATTTCACAAACTAACTATAATATTTATGATAGTTCTACCATTATTCAAAAGGTGAGTGTAATGGTGTGTGCCTGTCAATCTAAACCTACCCATAGAGCAGAAGCAAAAGGACTACATGCGGTGGTCAAGGTTAGCTTGGGCAAGTGAGTAGAATTCTGCCTCAAAGGGAGGATGGGAGGGCTCACAAAAGTTCCTCAAGGAAACTTTTAAACCTAAGTACTACATCAAATAGATCACACAATTCTATTAATGTCATAGATGCAATGCCAGCTATGATTTCAATTTAGTATATTAAAAATGACTAAAAATATGGTCTTTATAACCAATGTGCATTAAGCAACAAGTAAAGTGCAGAACTTGAGGGTAAGGATGGGGTAAATAAGGAAGAATGATAAAAAGAGTGACTGACCAGGAAGCATTGTACTCAAAACCTGACTTATGGAATAGTAACATTGTTTGCATAACTACTTAATAATAACAACAATAATAATAATTATTTTTTTACAAATAACATTGAACCTCAACATTGAGCCTCAGGACCACCTCCAAAATCACAAGCTTAGAAACAAACATATGGTAAATATAATTATGAGATTTTAGGAAAGGGGACAAGACAAGATCTCTGGTTTCCAGAAACATGCATGCTCTGTCCTAATTGAAAACCTATTCTTGTAATACACTCATATTGGCTCTCTGTATGAGTCACTATATTTCT